>NC_044550.1:12086230-12711230 GCF_007565055.1 Rhinopithecus roxellana
ATACATGTATATACACATACACACACACACACACACATTTCCAGACATTTTAAAGCCTATTTACTCATTCAACAAGCATTTACAGAATGCCTACTAGGTACCGAGCAGTACTCATGGTATTGGAATTATAGCAGTGAACAAAACAGACAAAAGTTTATTTGGTTCCTGGCAACATGTACGTATTTGTTTTCTTTTAGTCCTTGGCAACACATACATGTTTGTTAGCCAATATAACTCAACACCTATAACAAATAGACCCCAAATATTTAATAGCTCCCAATTATAGAAATTTATTTCTTGTGAATATAACACAGTTGGGCCATGAATAGTCAAGCAGGAACTCAGGAAGATAGAGGCACTATATCACCTTTAAGAGATGGATTCCAAGTTTTTGGAATAGTGATCTCTATTTTGGTCAGCTGAGAGGGGTTGTGGAGGAGAGCATGGGGGAGAATTTTTATGAGCTAGATTTGGGGGTTAGAGCACCACACATCCACTCCACATTTAATTGTCTAGAACTCTATGATTTCAATACACCATGTACGTTTGACCTTGGGCAAACTATTTAACATTTCTGTGCCTTAGATTCCTCATTTGTAAAGTGCAGATAATAATAATTTGTTCTTTGTAGGGCTGTTGTGTTGATTAAATGATATAATACATATAAAACCTTTTGAACAGCTCCTACCACAAAGTAAGAACAACAAACATAGACTGGGGAATGCAGTCTTCTATTTGTGTGTTGGGAAAAAGAAGAGAAGATCATTTAAGGAAAAGGTAGTTGTTTCTGCTCAATAGATCTAAACTTGTTCCTTTGCACAAGTGGGATCAAATTTTAACTACTTTTCGGAAACAGTTTTTAACGTATTCCAAATAGTTTTCTATGTTAGAACTATAACTCTACCTATCATTTTTAACAGGTATTTAGTATTTGCTTCCATTCCGTATGGATGTAACATAATATATTTAACTGTATTGATTGACATTTTGGTAGTTTCTAGTTTTTATATTACAAACAAAGCTTTAACTATTATTCTCGTTCACAGATAGTGGTGCATATCTACACTGTATGCTGAAAATTCTTGGAAGTGAAATTCCTAACTTTAGAGCAATTAAATTTAGCAGAGTTTAATTGAGCAAAGAACAATTCTTAAACTGGGCAGCACTGAGAACCAGAAGTTAGAGAACTCTGCTCAGCACGGAGGTCAGGGAACATTTATAGACAGAAAAAGAAGGTACTCAAACAGCTTGCTTAGCTGCAGCTGGGTGCTTGCCTTATTTGGACATGGTCTGATGCACTGGTAGCCTATGACTGGCTGAAGCCCAGCTACTGTGATTGGCTGAGATTCAGTCTCTTGTTACTTGTAATAATTCCTGAGCTAGACTTTCAGTTTGTTCAGGTGCTAAGTTAGGTAGCAGTTTGTTTTGTAGGAACCTAAGGTACTAGGCATTCTCAGGCCAAATTTGTTTAACTTAACACCATATGACCACTAATGAAAACATTTGGCTGCCAAATGCAGGAAAATTAGTCATTTGTGAGGTCTTATTGATGAATTACAAGTCCAGCCTTATCATTATTATATTATCTACTTTAAGGCAAAATGGGGGAATACTACAACTATTTAAAATTTTTTTATCAGGGCAAAATAGTTCAATTTCTAAGAGAATAATATTAATAATAGCTGTTATTTATTGAATGCCCATTGTATGTCTAATTCTTATAGAAATCTCCTAAAAGATTTAACAGATAATAAAACTAAGGATCTTAGAATTTAAGTAGACTGTCTCAAGTCACATAGGAAGTTTATGGTAGAGTTGCTAGTTGAACACAGTTGTGCCTAATTCCAAAAGACTTTTTCTATGTGAGTCAGTTTCCTAAAGAGAAAACTAATGCTCCTCAGGACTCATTCTGCCATGAAATGGGAATAGAGCTTGAGTTGACCTGGTTTTAACTGCAGTACTACCCCCACCTCACACCTAGGAGTGGAAAGTTCCTACCTATCCTTCGGTCTCAGTTCACCTTACCTTACCAGTTAACCCAGAGCTGGGAGGACCCCTGCTAAGTCAGCACCCAGCACTTAGGTACTTACCTGCTTGCAGCATCTTCCCCACCCTACTCAGATTGCCTCTTCCTTAGTTTCATCCACGCAGGCTTCTCTAGGTGTGGTCTGTAGAGAACCATATGGAAATCATCTGGTACACTGGTTTAAAATATGCTCTGGGTGTTAGATTCAGTAATCTGCATTTTAAATAAGCTCCCCAGGTATTTTTATGTACAACGATTTCAGAATCACTGTCCTTAGCTTTTCAAGGGAGAAAGATTGTCTTATTTATTGTTCTTTCCAGGGGTTCTGATATTTATTATGTGCTCATTAAATATTTCTTAAGAAAAACTAATGAACCAGCTTATAGTTCCTGAACAAAATCTGGCCTATCTCAGTAACCCTGGCACTGAGCACATGCTTAGTGCATCATAGGAATTCAATAAGTGTTTGGTAAGAGAAGTTTTAAATGGATGAATAAATGGCAAGGAATTATTCATTTTGGACTGATTCTGTTACTTTGAGCAATTCATAAAACCTCTCTGAACCTGAATTTCCACATTAAATAGATGAGATAATAAGACTCATTCCCATATCTCATAGTTCATTGTGGATACCAAATCCTTAAATGAAATTATATGTATAAACCACTTAACACGATGTCTGGCATAGAGCAACTGCTGAATTACATGGTGTCCATTATAAAGATAATAATGCCTGTAAAAATGCTCCATAAAGCTCCATGCAGATATCAAGCACTACAAGCACTATGGTTATTTCCATTATGCACCTTAATCAAGCTGACAATTGTGCTTTGCTTGCCTATTAAATAGGTGGTTTCTAGGAATACCAGCAGGTGTTTGATATGCAAAGGGTTCAGAGGAAGCAGGAGGTGAGTTGCAACCCCTACTACTTGCTTTCTGTGTGGTCCAGCAGAAAATTTGGGCCAGGACAATATCTAGACTGATTGACTGACTCACAGAAGCGGTGGCATCCTCCCTTGAGGAAGCAGCTGTCTTCTTAGCCAACTCTTCCAGAGGACTATAAAAGGTTCTCCTGGTCAGGTTGGGAGGGAAAGGAGCTGATCAGAGCACACAGGCTTGACGAGTAATCTCCAAGTATTTCTTGCCCTACAGTGAAAATAAAACAGAAATTTCACACGAAGAAGTCAATTTCAGGCCCTGGTTTTTGGTATTTTGCCAGCACGAGGGTTTTATCATCCTTCCACTGACAAATCACATTTTGATCCACTTCAAAGGGCTTTTCCATTAAAGTAACAAATAGCCAGAGCTTAAGGGAGCCCTCATGTCTGCCACACATTTGCAAAGCTGCTCTGTGAGTCTCCACGGAAGATTTCGGGTTTAATGGATTTATTTTTTTTTAGTAAGCTACATGTTTTGGGGCTAGTGCTTAGAAGTTTTGGACGATGACAAAATTGTCTGAAGGAAGGAATTGGCAGTGGACATATTTCAGCTATAAGTGGAATCCTGTAGTTGAGCAGATACTTCCCAAGAAAATTCATGGGAAAAAAATGACCATCTAAAGGGAAAAAATCAATCATAAAACTAAGCAAATTCTGTAAATCATACAACATGACTATCAAAGAAGCAAATACTAGTTAATGTATCATATGTATTTCAGGACTCCCACTCATCCACACAATCTTCAGGGAAAATTTTTTCTGTAAAATCTCTACAGTTTACTGTCATGTTCTATGCTGAGTGACACTGTTCCACAGGTCAAGTGTAATTGGAGGAGAAATGGTGCCCAGAAAGCTGTTTGTGTAGGCTGGCCAGTGACCTACTATAGGTGTGGACTGGCTCAAGGTGATGAGCTAGTCAATCGGATGTACAAATAGAAGGAAGTTGCAACTGGTGTTCAGCACAGCAAATTAATCTGAGCATGGTGTGGCCATATTGGCCACATGCAAACTCCAGGCAGAAGATGCCTGGCTGCTAGGAGAACCTGAAGCAGGTATACAGGGAGGTCACAGTGACCCCAGAAAGCTGACAGAGAATGACGTTTGTTCCTTATGGCTTTCCAGTTCTGGATCCTGGAGGCTAGTCTGTTCTTTGCCTTTGTTCTGAGGTTGCTCCAAGATTCCACTCTGTATAAAATTCCCTCTTGCTTGTTCAGATAAGTTTTTGTTCTTCTCAACCAAAAGAAATCTAATGAGAGTCAGTCTCACTCACTTCCCTAACCCCACCTCATGCTTTTCTCCCCTTTGCTCTCTGCCCTTTTTCTGTGTTTGGAACAAGTTGAGCTCTTGCTTTCTTCCAGTCATTTGCATTTTTATTCTCAATACCTGGAATGCCTTTCTCCCAGCTCTTTGTACATGGGATTCATTCTTCTCCCTGCATCTCAGCTCTAACCTCCCCTCCCCAGAGAGGCCTTCTCTGACCACTCACTGTACAAGGTTATTCCCTAGTTATATTCAGTCTCCTCATGCTGTTTATTTCCCTCATAGCCTGAATCACAATGTGTTCTTTCCCATGGTCTTTCTCACTAGAATGTAAGCTCTACAAAGACAGGTTTATACAAAGACAAAGCTTATCTGGCTTGCTCACTGCAATTTCTTCTCTAATCAAGATGTTGTTAAGGGTGTCATTCATTGCATTATACAAAGTCTTCTTTATTTCTTTGTGGATTTTTTTTTTTTTTTTTTTTTTTTGACGGAGTTTCGCTCTTGTCACCCAGGCTGAAGTGCAATGTTGTGATTTTGGCTCACTGCAACCTCCACCTCCTGGGTTCAAGCGATCTCCTGCCTTAGCCTCTTGAGTAGCTGGGATTACAGGCACCCACCGTCACACTTGGCTAATTTTTGTATTTTTTATAGAGATGGGGTTTCACCATGTTGACCAGACTGATCTTGAACTCCTGACCTCAGGTGATCCACCCGACTCGGGCTCCCAGAGTGCCGGGATTACAGATGAGAGCCACCATGCCTGGCCCGTTCACAGCAATTTCTTAGTGCTTGTCAGAAGCATTCAATAAATATTTGTTGAATAAATTGTTGAATGAATGGGATCCTGATACATTTCTTAGTTCCAGACGCTGCTGAGGATAGGCCTCGGTACTTGTGTACTGTGGGATAATTCTGTGCCCTTGTATTGAACCCCTTCTTCTAAGCAAGTTTGAATGGGAGTTCTATAAAATCAAACATGTTTTGATAATTTTTCCCATTAATTTATATGTAACTATGAGAGAAACATTTAATAAATATATAAATATTTGCTCAAATAAACACTGTTGCAGATACAAAGATATGGCACTATCAAATACAACCATTGGAGGCAGGCAGCTTTCCCGAGTGGAAGCTTACAATTGTTCATTGGATGATATACAAAATTCCTAATTAGGCATATGAAAAACAGTGCTGTTGTTTCAACCTTCGGTTTGTTTGAAAATTCAGTGCACAAAGTCATATACCCCCAAGGCTGTGTATGTCAAGCTAACCTGACAGAGAGCTATTCTGTTTGTGCCAACTTTATGCTTGAATTTCCTCTAAACAGCAGTGATTTGTCTAGAAAACCTCTCCTATCTGTATGTATGCAGAAAAGCTATACTCACTGAGATGCCTAGATTTATTGTTGATGCATTATTATGGTCTTGAACTTCTGGGCTCAAGTAATCCTCCCACCTTGGCCTCCCAAAGTGCTGAGATTATAGGCATGAGCCATCATGCCTGGGCAATTTTTTTTTTTTTTTTCTTATGAATTCACCTTACATACATATGTAACATAACAGTTACATAAACAATTAAATATATTTTATATATAAGGCAAATGATATAATCTTGCACTTCATGTTATAACAATCTCTTTTTATTTATTTACTGTATTGAATTTGAGCTGGACATATGGGATTGCCCATTTTACAAGTAAAGCTCAAGAAGCTAAATGCTTTCCAGGGTTTACAATGAGTGAGGGGCAAACACTGGGATGAGGGACTCCAACCATCCAACCATCTTATCAAAAGAGTAATTAAAAATTATTCATGCAGGATTTGCAAAGAAAGTAGAAAAACTAGGTTCTGCACCCTTAATCTAACACCTTCCTAAAGGATATAAAAGAGTTGAGGTTGAAGAAAGGGGATGAGAAAGTATCTTTGTGGAAAGTTTTTGGAGGCCTGTGGCATTTTCCTTCCTCTTCCCTTCAGGGATGTAGGTTGGAAAGTGCTTTCTTTTCACTTCAAATCTAATGAGAAGGGTTTTGAAGGGGCTGAATTCAAGCTTGCTACATGTCTCCTGGAATTTGAGGATACACAGGAGACGGTGGTTGACTTGCACTGAGAAAAACAAAGGCAGATATATCAGGAATTGCTTATGATGGCAGAGTGAGGACAGTGGGCAGCGCTGGAGCATGGATTGATGTGGGAAGAATGTACGAGCTCCTGCTGGCCGGGTGGCTGCCACAGAAGGCAGCCAGGTGAAAGCTATATGAAAAACCCTTCCCAAGAGGGGAGCCTGCCAGAATGAGGAGATCAAAGCAGTAGGAAGCTATGGGTCTACACTAGGGCAGGAAGGTAGGAAGTAGAGGATACAGAAAGGTTAGTTGGAGGGTGCATCACCCTTGAGGAAATGGTGCAGTTTAGTGTTCAGCTCTAATCTGTGGTTAGAAAGCACCAACGTTAGACCATAACAGAACTACTCTAGCAAGACCTTTGTTTCTTTTTTGTCTTCACTTCCTTGCCAGCTTGTGCCTTTGGGTGGGGATACTGTGGTAAAGGTTGGATAAGTGAAAGAATTAGAAATGTGACAAGGGACTTGAGGGACAAACTGGTACCGTGGAAACAGAGAAGGTTGGCCAGGCATCCCAATCCCTTCCCTGCTGCAGATTTCTGCCTGAAATAAGTCTGAACTGACAAATAGAAGTAAGAGTATTACATTAAATGGGACTGCTATTATTTCTAAAAGTAACTGAAAAAACTATGTGATCCACTTAAGTTTTTATCCAGGGACAGGAAGAAAGGTAAGAGGGTTTGCAGCAGGTATTTGTGATAAAGAATAGACTTGGAGTTTCCACGCTTTTGAATTCTATTTGTTCAACATAATAGTTACATAAACAATTAAATACAATGTGATAATTACATATAAAAGTTAAGCAATAATACATATAGTTTAATAATACATGTTTTTAGTTTGTGTCTTGGGGACCACACTGTGAAACTCATTCACCTAGACCCCAGTCTAACTTGTTTCTCCCCAGACCATGGAATTTTACTTGTCACCAGTGACATTTCAGGTGTCATTAGTTTTAAAGACTATTTCTGCTTGTGCTACTTATGACCAACCTTAGCATTTCCTTTCCTAATACTCCTGTGACCTCTTAGAATCTTGTGAGTTTTGATTGCCTTTCCTACCCAAAAAGAAAGATGTAATATTTTTTAGCTGAATTTTTCTTTTAGGCTAAGTAGGTTTTATGGTGTTAGCAAACAGTACTTGTTGAAGACTTTTCCATTGACAAAACAAAATAAAGCAAAATAATACAAAGATCCTTCTACTTATACCTCAGGTTACCTTCCAGAAGCTACCTTGTAGCAAAAGAATCACGTGGCTGTGTCTGCAACTACCACTTCCCATGGAGTGGCTAATTGTAGTATTTGTTGTTGTTCATTTAATTTTCTCTGCCGACCATATTTACATTTAAAAAAGTAAAAATAATTTTTCCTCTTTTGGAAGGAAAAGGTTACTTTTTCAGTAAATGTTTTCTTTATAGAAGCATAGGCACACATACTAAAGATTTTCCTGTCAAACAAGGATATCGCAGACTCAAATCTCGATTAGGTTTAAAAATATTCCAAAGATTGTACAACTTCTAAGTCTGTCTATTTTATATCACAAAGTCAGGTCTCTCATTTTGCTCAATTTCTCTACTTACTTGAACCATCATTCCAACTCCAAGTGGTACATCCTTGTGTAGTACTATGCTTTCCAACAGATGATAGAGTCGTCACTCTGTTTAAGGCTTGCATAGTTTTGGTGTATGTTATCGACATGTAGAGATTATACACAGATGGCAGATTGTGGCCATCTTGCAAATATATTTCTATAATCATTTTTACAGATGGGAAATGCAATGGTATAAAAGGAAAGAATTGATTCTAAAGCACAGAAAATATGTTCAAGCAGCTTCCTTCCCCAAAACAAACTTGACCAACTTTGCATCTGATCTTGGCATGTGCTCTTATGTTTAAAGCAATGTTTGGTTTTCAGGTTTTCCATGACTTTTTTCATGCCCACTATATTTCTTTTCTGATTTGGGCAGTTCTTATTAGGTATTTCAATTACTAGTCAAGAAATCATACAAATAGGAAGTAACTTCAGTGAAATTATGAGAATTAGGTTGAAGATTATTTGACTGCTTGGAGCCAATATGTGTCTGTCCCTACAGCTTTTTCTTTTTCCCCTTCTGTCCTGATACAATTGGCCATCAAGATTTTAAGTGTAGCCACTCTGGAAGATTCCCAGATGTCGCAGTATAAGAAAATGTGTACCCAGCATTTGAAGAACACTGTTTAGAGATTTAATCCATTTGCATACTGTGGTTAGCTCTGTTAATTCAATTACCTTAAAAAGTAGCAAAGATAAAATTCACCAGAATCTAATTTCATTTCATTTCCTTTCTCTCTTTCCTGAGTCTTATTACTGCTTTATTTGCAATTGGTTGAAATTTTAGAGAAATGTCTTCATTTAGAACATCTTTTTCATTAAGTGCAAATCTCACAAAGTTTTCATTTAAAACAACAAAAAGAATTTTTATCACAAATGCTACCCAATAAGGAGTCATAAAAATTTAGAGATAACTTTTTCTAGAAACCTTATTTTCTTTTCACTTCACATAAATCAGTTGTTCTTCCTTTTAAGTTACTTCCTGAATAACAGAAACCTCTGTTAAATATACTTTTCTAAAGGTCCAAAATACAACCATGAAAAGTCTTTGAGAGCCCTTTCTTTCAGGCTGAGTCAACATGAAATAAAACTTTATAGTAGACTGAGTCTCTTGGCCTGTGCATATCTACCTTTGATGTCTTCCCTCTTATCCTCCAGTGACATATCAGGACAACTCACAGGTCTCACCGCTCCTGCAGGACACCCAGCTAATATATTTGCACAGAAAATATTACCTAAAAGAAAAAGAAATTTATCTCCTTATCTCTAAGAGGGGCTATGTAATAAAATATTAAACGGGTTTACATACATACCACCCTCCCCTCAGTAGATATTCCAACACTAGAAAACACTGGCAGATGGAAATGATGTGGATAAATAGTTTCATGTTGCCATTAAATTTCTTGGAAACTTCTAGAATGGCTGCTGGGGCAGTCAAAGGTACTTTCCTCTGAAGTCTTGGATAAGAGCAGTTTTTTGATCAAATAATTCACTTTCATTTTACTTTTAGCAAGGAATGTCTTTAACACCCTTTCTTCTATAATGAAAAAAATATTAATGGTGTGTTTTAGGACATCTGCTACAGCAGTAGCTGATTGGCCTAGAAAGAGATAACTGACCCAAAGGCCATTAAGCCATGGACTGCTCAGCAGCCTGTCAGGGCTGGCTGTAACAGATGAGCCCAACCAGTCAGATTCTCTCTGGTGATAGTTTTGGATCAAGAAACTCAGAGACAACTGAAGCCAGATACAGTGAAAAGTCACATGAACAGTTGTTGGAGCCATTGTTTTGGAGCCATATATAAGATAATTAAACAAAGAAAGCAGATCAAGAGACTGAAGAATGAAGCCGACTCATGGAAAAAAGCAGATGAGAGAAATGGTAAAGTCCTGGGATGGGAAGAGAGAGCTAGGACTTTGAGTTTCCTGGTATTCATATTCCAAGAAGCCCAGCTTGCCTTGATTCTTGAGATTGAAATCCATGAAATCCCTGTATTCTCCTTTTTTTTTTTTAAACTCGAATTAATTGGAGAAGGTTTCTGTTCTTCTATAGTAGGATAATATTTTGACATAGTAACTGAGGTTTTATTTTTGCTCCAGACTTCCTGTTCTTCTTTCCCCTATTTAGGTAGCAGGGAGGGCCTTCTATGTTCATATCCATGTGTAGGGGTTTTAACCTCAGAAATGTAAAGGAAGGAAAAGATTCAAGACTTAACACTTGACTTTATCAAGTAGACATTCACAAATGAATGGCAAAGACAATCACTTTGACAGAAAAGACTTTTCAAGGATCAAGGGCCAAGACCTTGGCATCCTTGGACCACAGAGGAGGACTGAAGGAAGAAATCCTGAAGGGCTAAGATTTTGCCAAGATCCTGATTAAACTAAGACATCAATGAATATGTCTGAGTTTTACCTAGAAATGAGTGAATCAAGTTTTCTGCCATCAGGGGGAAATTGAGGCTTATGAAGAAAAGAAATCTATTGAAAATTTTAAATTTGAAGTCAAAAAGATTTTTAAATTTGAAGTGAAAAAGTTATCAGTTTTTCTATCTGAGTTTATAGCCTGTTAAACTCATACCCAGAATATCAAGACATAAGAAAACACAGAAATTTCAGGAGAGAAGTTATACAAAGAATTAAGGCCAAGCACGGTGGCTCACACCTGTAATCCCAGCACTTTGGGAGGCCAAGGCAAGCAGATCATTGGAGATCAGACGTTTGAGACAGCCTGCCCAATATGGTGAAACTCCATCTCTACTAAAAATACAAAAATTAGCTGGGCATGGTGGCATACACCTATAATCTCAGCTACTCAGGAGGCTGAGGCAGGAGAATTGCTTGAACCTGGAAAGTGGACGTTGCAGTGAGCCAAGATTGCACCACTGCACTCCAGCCTGGGTGACAGAACTAGACTTCATTTCAAAAAAAGAAAAAAAAAAGAATTAAAAATATTTCCGCCTCCAAACATGTACACATAACAGGTTGTGATGGGCATTCTTGCATAAAATACTGTGGGAGTCCCCATCTATCATAGATCAGAATAATAGCTGACATTTACTGAATGCTTGCTGCTATTGAGTTCTGAAATAAAAATTTTTCTATAATATCTCATTTAATCTATATCTATCACATGGCAGTAGGCTAATTAGTATCCCAATTTTATAGATGAGAAGACTGAGGCCTAAAGACGTCAATGCCTGTGGTTTCAAGCCATCGAGCTAAGTTCTGTTAAAATTATATTCCAGTTGCCTACCCTAAGACCATAAGCTCCTTTCACAAGGTCTGAGTCCTAGCACAATCAAAGATCTATCCTTGCAGTCATTTGTGAAGCACTTTGGCATCATGAAAAAATTATGGACTTTGGACTCAAATTTGAGTTTTAAATTTGGCTCCATTAAATCAAAGCATGAGAACTCGAGAAAGTTAACAAGCCTCTTTGAGCCTCACTTTTCTCAAATATAAAAAGTATTATGCTTCACTTGTAATAATGTGAGAATTAAATCATCTAATGTATGTAATCAGTACATAATATGTGTTTTTTTGCTTTGTTGTTTTTTTTTGTTTGTTTGTTTTTTGTTTTTTGTTTTTTTTCCCTGAGATGAAGTTTCACTCTTGTGGCCCGGGCAGGAGTGCAATGGCGTGATCTTGGCTCACTGCAACCTCTGCCTCCTGGGTTCAAGTGATTCTCCTACCTCAGCTTCCATAGTATGTGTTTTGATGCACGCTGCAATGGACTGAATGTTTATGTCCTCCCAAAATTCATATGCTGAAATCCTAACTCCCAAAGTAATAGTATTAGGAGGTAGGGTGATGGGAGGTGATTAGGTTATGAGGATGGAGCCCTCATGAATGGCATTAGTGCCCTTATAAAAGAGACTCTAGAGAGAACCCCTAACTCTCTATCGGGTGAGAAAATAGTAAGAAGATGCCATCTATGAATAGGCCCTCACCAAACACCAAATCTGCTGGCACTTTCCTCTTGGACTGCCCAGTCTCCACAACTGTGAAGAATACATTTCTGTTGTTTAAAAGCTACTGTATTTACAGTATTTTGTTCTAGCAGCCTCAATGGACTAAGACAGGAGCTATTATACACCTGATGCCTACCTTATAGGGGACACTCAACAAATGTTTGTTGAATAAATGAGTATGTAAACACCACCCACACCCAAGCATTCAGAACACAATATTTATTTCATAAAATAAAGATTTTGAACTGAGAAAATAATATTTTTAGAGATAGCATTATCCTTTAACTGAATTGGAAGAAAAAGGAACATTTCAACTGTTGACTGTCTCTTGATTCCTACCCATATTTTATTTAGAAAATATGCCCATATGAAAGATACTCTGGTGGTAAAGCATTAACAATCTAAACCAAATGTCATTAAGTCTGTCTCATTTCTCAATCATGTGGAACTTTAGTAGCTCCCACAAGTGGGCATACTAATTCACTGTGCTCTGTATTTTTCCATTTGTCAGTTGCTTTCTATTTTGCTCTGCTTTTTAAATTAAGGATTGGCTACTTAGGCTGAAGAAGAATCCTTTTTTGCTGCCTTCTGTTTTCCAAAGTTTAACAGGAGGTGTCTCATTTGTATTTTTCAGACACTTCTGACTTGTCTTATTCATATTCATGAACCCTCCTGGTTGTTCTTTCTCTCTGTGAATTGCTCTTAACAGACCATTCTCCCTCAAACCCTTTGCATTCACACAAAGCTGCTTCCAAAACCAAAAGGAACATTAGCAGCAGGTGAAATCTCTATTACTGGTGGTTAGAAAAGAGTGATAATTGATTTAAAATATTAAACCTAATTTCCTCTAAATGTTTGCCCTAAATATTTTACCTACAGGTATTCAAATTCAGGTCTTTTCTTAAGATAAGGATGCTTCTATCTGAATAGGAGCCTTACAGTAGTAAGATAATTGTGATGGATTACTTATGTTGGGACTCAGAAAATGACACCCTAAAGTATGCTGCTTTGGCGTGCTGAGTACTTTGAACTCAAGAAGATTAGAAGGCCTCAGAAGCAGACTCAGAAGCAAGTTCCCACTGCCCTTCTGTCTCCTGCCCATTCTTCTCCCACAAAGCGAGTCACAGACACCAGAATTCCTCTTCCCTACTGTGGGTCATAGAAACTAGAATCTCTCTCCCCCAAAAACAAACCATAACACTTAGAAATATTATGCTAACTTTCCCCTGACTTTCTATCTAGGAGCTGGCCACAAAGAAACTTTCTGACCTACTTTGTCTAATAGTTCGTCATAGACCCTCATTCCAGAGGGACGTAAGATCCTCATTCCAGTTGGTCATAAGACCCCCATACCTGGTAGGAAGAAATGCTACACAGAGAGGCCAAGAAGTATCTTGACAGACTTTGCTGGGTATCCCTCAACCCCCAATCTACAATCATTAGACTATACCTTTTCATCTAAGCATACTTTTATACAGCTATTCATTCGTCATTGAACTTAAGCACAAAAAATAAAAGGTTTCAATGTGTCTTTGGATCTTCATTTCTGAAAGCTCCCATATGACACAAAACTTTGATTAAATAAATTTATTATGCTGTTCTCTTGTTAACCTATTGTTATGAATGTATCAGCCATGACCCTTATGATAGATGAGAAAAAGTATCACACCTTTTTCACCCCTAAACTTAGCGAGCCGAAAAATAACCCCCAGATTACTGTAGGATAGATACCAGCCTGATTGTGACAAAGATTCTTTTCTCAACTAAACTTTAGTCAGGCTTCTAGACCCATCTGTGTGCTTTTGTAAAGTCAGAATTTAGCATGAAGTTTCCATCCTCAATATCTGATCACTCTATTTTTTGTTTTGTTTTGTTTTTAAACCAGGGTCTTACTCTGTCATCCAAGTCAGAATGCAGTGGTGTGATCACACCAGGTTAATATTTTTATTTTTAATTATAATTTAATAATAATTATTATTATTCTTTTTGTAAAAATAAGGGGAATAAGGGGGTCTCACTATGTTGCCCAGGCTAGTCGCAAACTCCTGGGCTCAAGTGATCCTCCCACCTCAGTTTCCCAAAGTGCTGGGATTGCAGGTATGAGCCACCATGCCCAACTGTGATCACTCTTGATATCTGATTGGGTGCCTCTCTTCTGCCAATCCCAGTTGATGTTTGATCACCCAGGCTTGTCTTCAGCAAGAATGTTGTAAGGTCAGTTTAGTAAGAATCCTCCTTACTACTAAAGCTCCCTCTTAGTAATTTTCCATCCACTGACCCCAACCCTGCTTCTTGACCTTCTTGACTACAAATTTCCACTTGCCCATGCTGTATTTGGAGTTGAGCCCAATCTCTCTCCTTCACTACAGAATCCCGTAGCAGGGTCCCTATGCTTATTGCGATGGTCCTGAATAAAGTCTGCCTTGCTGTGCTTTCACAAGCGTCACTGGGTAATGTTTTCTTTAATAACTGAGAAAAAAGACCTTTCTCCTCCTTCTTCACTCCTAATTTTTCTAGTTCATCATGTGCTTGTAATTTATGTTTCCTGGGCCGTAGCAGTGCTATTTAGGAAGATGATTAGAATTCAGTCTTTTAGTATAGGTCTTAGAGATCATAGTCCTGTGTTTGTGTTTGTGCTTTTGTGAAACTTCCTCAAATTTAAATATTAAACAAATGGAGATTCAGGGAAGAGATGTGACTAACACTGCATGCTGTGGTCTAAATGTTTGTGTCCCCCTTAAATTCGTATGTTGAAATTGTAACCCATAAGGTGATGGTATTTGAAGGAGGGGCATTGGAGAGGTCATTAGGTCATGAGGTTAGAATCCTTATAAAAGAGACCCCAGAACTCTAGCTACCCACTTCCATGTTGTGAGAAGCCAGAAGAGGGTTGTCTGTGAGGCAGTAGGCCCTTACCAGGCACTGAATCTTCTGATGCCTTGATCTTGATCTTCCAGCTTCCAAAACTGTGAGAAATAAATTTCTGTTGTGTATAAGCCACTTGGTCTATGGTATTTTGTTATAGCAGCTCTAGGACTAAGACAGCCATACTTAGTGTCAGAGCTCGGTGTAACACCCAAGTCTCCAAACTCTTTTACTAACTACAATACGGAGTGTAGTCTTCATGAAGTCAGGGGCAAGTCTAACGGGAACCATTCAGTGGGCTTAAATTGTATTTAACACACAAGCAGTTCCTGATTTAACTTCACCCACCCATTTTATATTTCCTTTTGAATGAGCACTTGGGACAACTTCTTTTTTTATTTTTATTTTTGAGACGGAGTCTCGCTCTGCCGCCCAGGCTGGAGTGCAGTGGCCGGATCTCAGCTCACTGCAAGCCCCGCCTCCCGGGTTTACGCCATTCTCCTGCCTCAGCCTCCCAAGTAGCTGGGACTACAGGCGCCCGCCACGTCGCCTGGCTAGTTTTTTGTATTTTTTAGTAGAGACGGGGTTTCACCGTGTTAGCCAGGATGGTCTCCATCTCCTGACCTCGTGATCCGCCCGTCTCGGCCTCCCAAAGTGCTGGGATTACAGGGACAACTTCTTGCTGCAACAGGGGCTTATCTCTTGGCAGCATCTCAGACTGCGAATTCCCTCTCAGGGGCCTGAGATTCCCTCGCTCCTGTTTGCCTTTTTCCTGCTAACTTTTCTGACAATGTTTTAGCGTTTTCCCTACAATGGAGAATTCCCTCTCAAGGGCCTGGGATCCCTCTTTCCCCTTTGTCTTTTTCCTGCTAACTTTTCTGACAATGTTTCGGCATTTTCCCTACAACAAATTGGCTCAGAACAGGGAAATATCTCCTCTAATTGCTCAAGAGGGGACTAGCTGGGCACAGGTAGGATCCGCATTCAGCTTTAGGGCTGCCAAGGTGATGGGGTGTTGATATCTCCAGTTGGAGCTCAGGATACATTCTCTCAGAAACATGACTACAGTGGGGAAGTTAGAGGGAGTACTGTATAGTGGTTCAAATGATGAGATTATTTTGAAGTCAGAAGGCCTGTCATGAGTCCTTTCACCAATAATTAACAACTTGAGCTTGAACTTCAGTTTTCCCAACTATATATTAGAGATGATGATGATAAATTACATCTAATTTATTAGGTGTAATTTATTTATTGTGGTAAATATTAAATGAGATAACTGGAAAATATTAAATGTTTAAAGCATGCTAGTTTTTTTTTTTTTTTTTCTTTTAGTTTTATGATATGCTAGTACCACATCCAGGTTCAAAGTGAGTTTAAAAAGCCTTTTGTGGATTTGCCTAGAAACCAACATACGTTTTATAAGGTTATTTTTATGAGAAACATTCTGATTTCTGAAAAGATTTTGAAAACTTGCCTATTCGTAAAGTAGGGCTGCCCATTTTCTCTGTCTCTCTATCTCTTTCCTCCTTCATGTATCTTCAATTGGATATGATGACTGGAATATCCTGGGCCATTTTGCAGATTTATTTCTCGCATAAATCTGTTTTTACAAAGATACTCTGCACTTCTGTACATATACAAAATTAAACAAATAATCTGGTTTTGCTCTTTACAGAGACCAAATGGATGGGGTGGCCAGTTCTCTCATTCACTTTGCCCTGTAGATGCAACTCGAGTGCATTCACCCACTCCCTCCCCCCATGCATGTGTCCTTGCCATCTGCTGGCATGGCATGAGGGTGAGGGCTAGTGCCCTGGAGGAACCAAGGGAAGGGAGTTCTAATTCGTGTACTGGGACCCAAAGTCCAACACCCTGAGCAGTTTTAAAGGCTGTTTTCGAGAGGCTACTTTTGAATGATAGAATTTTTTTTTTTTTTTTTTTTTTTTTTTTTTTTTTTTTTTTTTTAGAGATAGGAGTCTCACTGTGTTGCCCAGGCTGGTCTCTAACTCCTGGGCTCAAGTAATCCTGCCACTTCAGCCTCCCAAAGTGCTAGGATTACAGGCGTCAGCCAACACACCCGGCCATAGAATGCTTTAATACTACAATTTTCAAGGGAAAAAGAGGCCCAGTGATAATGAACGTTTTGGTATCTCCTTTCATTGTATGTCTGATCCTTCTTGTGATACAGTTTTGCCTAGAAAACACGATTTACGGCCGGGCGCGGTGGCTCAAGCCTGTAATCCCAGCACTTTGGGAGGCCGAGACGGGCGGATCACGAGGTCAGGAGACCGAGACCATCCTGGCTAACACGGTGAAACCCCGTCTCTACTAAAAAATACAAAAAAGCTAGCCGGGCGAGGTGGTGGGCGCCTGTAGTCCCAGCTACTTGGGAGGCTGAGGCAGGAGAATGGCGTAAACCCGGGAGGCGGAGCTTGCAGTGAGCTGAGATCCAGCCACTGCACTACAGCCTGGGTGACAGAGCGAGACTCCGTCTCAAAAAAAAAAAAAAAAAAAGAAAACATGATTTACTCTATACATACTTCAAAAAGTACAAAGGTCTATAACCAAGAGTTTTTGTTGTTTGTTTGTTTTGGTTTGTTTGTTTTTGTACACACAGAAAAGTATGAGACTCCACAGCTGTATATATGGCATGGGGATAGATGGCAGGTTCCCAGAAGGAATGTAAAAGAGAGTGGTAACTGTTAATGGTAATTCATAGAGAATCCCTTTGCTTAATGTGTTGTGGAGCAAATTAGTGTGTTTTATTAGTGCAGATTTCATAAACATCTGGCATTACAGGAAGCAATAAATTTAAGTAGAACTGTATAGAATTCCAGTTGTTTCTTCTTATCTACGGGGATATGTTCCAAGACCACCAGGGGATGCCCGACACCATGGCTAGGACTGAGTCCCATTGCTGTCAGTTGGAATCCATTTCTGTTCCTGTCTTTCACCTACAAATTTAATGCCTTTTTCATTAGAACTAAGCACTTATCAAGCCATAACTTTTGCAGTTTGAGGTGCAACAACAAAACTAGCATCAGTTTCTTTCCTTATTCACAATTTCACAGATAGGAGATTTGTTGTTGCCAAAGATCTTAGTAGCTTCAGCGTATAATTTCTTTCCTTAAGTCAATAACTTCTTTCACCTTTTCACTTAAAGGAAGCACTTTACAGCTTCTCTTCGGCATGTCTAAATTGCCAGCATCACTAATCTTGAGCTTTGGAGCCATTATTAAGTAAAATAAGGGCTACTGGAACACAAGCATTTCCATACTGTGACAGTCAGTTTAATGGCCCAGCCAGCTACTAACGAGCGGGATGTGTCTACAGTGTGGATTTGCTGGACAAAGAAATGATTCATATTCCCCGCTGGAACAGGAGGGCACGAGATTTCACCATGCTACTCAGAATGACACACAAATTAAAACCAATGAAATTTAGAGCTGGCCTTAAGTGAAATAATAAATAAAAGAAAAAAATAACATGACAAATTGCTTATTTCTGGAATTTTCCATTTAATATTTTTAGACTGCAATTGACAGGAGGTAACTAAAGGCATGGAAAGTGAAACTGCGGAAAAGGGAAGACTACAGTACTTGAATTCTTCCTATGTTTTCTAAAGGTTTTGGATTTTAAGGCGACCCTAGATGAATGTTAAAAAATATTTAGAATTCAGAAACAAATTTAAAAAGATACATTTTTTTTAAAAATTTAAATTTAAAATTTTTTTTAAATAGGAAGATGGAATACTGAACAGAAATCAAGTGACACTTTGGCACTTCTAGGATCCAATAAAAATAGTAACTTTCAGCAAAGGTGCCCAGAACAAAGGACACAGGCAGAAGAGCTGACTGCATGCTCACATCCTCATCTCTCCTGTCCCCTACACACAGCGGGCGAATTGCAGGGCTGAGAACACGATACCAGCTTAGAAAGTATTTGAATGCTGGAGTTGTAAGACGGGGCTCAATGGTGGCTTAATGGAAAGAAAAATTGACCTGTCAATCTTACTCCACATTTGAGCAATTCGAATCATTAAAAGTTTCCTCATAATATTGAGATCAAATCTGCCAATGTGCATTTTTATCCACCGCTTCTAGTTCTGCCTTCTGATACAAAGTACCAGCACATTTCCTACAATAATTGTGATATCTAATAAATTGTATGCTTCTTTTAAATGACAACTCTTCAAATATTTAGACAGCCAGGGTGCATCTCTGTGTGCTTCACTCCATTTTTACCCTGTCCCAAGTCATTTTAAATTTGATTTATGTAATTAAATATCACTAGTCTCTTCTTTATATTCTTTATTCTTTATATGATCTGTTTTATAGACATTTTTTTCTCCTGGCTTCTGGAGGCATTGGTCAATGGGCCTTTTAAAATGTTGGACTGAACAAAATACTTCTGATCGAGGGTGGCCATTTAAGAACACTAAGGGACTTATTCTTGTCCTGGGCTCTGTACCTCTATTAATGGAAACTAAGTTTCCATTGGAGTTTCTTGTAGCCACATCTCACCATAGGCTCAATCTAAACTTTCACTCAATAAAAATCCTAAGTCTTTTTCATGGTGCATTCAATAAATCTCCTGTATCCCACTTTTCTGAGGTTAATTGAAAAGTATTATCTTGGAATGTTATTCTTACCCACATATGGTTTGGCTTTGTGTCCTTACCCAAATCTCATGTTGAGTTGTAATCCCTAGTGTTGGAGGTGGAGCCTGATGGGAGGTGATTGGATCATGGGGACGGACTTCCCCCTTGCTGTTCTCATGATAATGAGTGAGTTCTCACAAAATCTGGTTGTTTAAAAGTGCATAGCATTTCCCCTCTTAGTTCTCCTTCTCTTGCTCTCCTGCTGGTCATGTGAATATGTGCCCAATTCTCATTTCTCTTCCACCATGATTTTAAGTTTCCTGAGGCCTCCCAGAAGCAGAAGCCTGCACAGCCTGCAGAACCATGAGTTGATTGAACTTCTTTTCTTTATAAATTACCCAGTCTCTGGTAGTTCTTTATAGCAATGTAAGAACAAACTAATACACACCACTATTAAAATTTATTTTATTTGTTTCATCCTATTCCAGCATGATGTCTTCTTTTTGAATTTTGATTTTTGCCATCAGCAGCATGTGTCCTGTAGAGGGGCATCAATGCCTCTTCCTTTTTATTTTTTACCCTATTAGAGGTTATCTTAGGCTGAGTTCCTTGGAGACAGACTTCGATATGGAATTACATGCAAAGGTTTAACAGGCAGTGCTCTCAGTAACCATGCTTGTACTAGTGTGAAGGAAGCAGGACTGACAGAGACCTCAGCCAATCCTATGGGCATCTCTGAAGCTGGGATGGCCATTCAGATATGTTCTGTATTCAAGCAAGGGAACCAGGCTTTGTACACTGGTCTTGATCAGTCATTGGATGTGGGCGCCTCTGGTGGGAAACATAATTTTGGATGAGACAGCTCCCTTTGACTGAAAGAATTACCAACTGGAATTCTCCAATTCATCTGAAGGAGCCATCAGCAGACAACATTATCATCAGTTGGGGGACTCAACACCTCTGTCCTGAATGGGGAAATCTAGGTGATGCACCCCAGCATCGATTAGAGAAGGACACCAGTACACTCCTGCCTTTTGCCACATTTATGGTTTTTTCTTAAAATGAAAAAATAATTCTATATTTCCCTTCACAATCCTTCCCTTCTTTGTCCCTGCATTTACAGATTCCCACAGTCAAGGCACCCTGATTCAAATATAATTCTATGAGAAGTTGGACTAAGGACATATATTCATTCATTCAATATTCATGTGTCTGTGTGTGTGTTAGAGACGGTCTTGCTCTGTTTTCCAGGCTGGAGTGAAATGGCACAATTATAGCTCACTGCAACCTCAAACTCTTGGGCTCAAGTGATCCCCCTGCCTCTGCCTTCCAAGTAGCTAGGACTACAGGTGTGCAGCACCACACCTAGCTAACAATATTCATATTTATTGAGCACCTACTATTGTGCCAGGCATTCTTCCACATCATGGGAATGCCACAGGGAGCAAAACTTCCCTTTCTCATAGATCTTATATTCTAGGTGACAGACTTTTGGCCATACTTAAATTTTTAGGTCTCCTGTCATCACTGAGGTTTTGTCGTTGAGCCAAGTTAACTGATACACTTTGCCTTTAAGCTAAGCATACAACCTTTAAGAAGTGCCTTAGTCACACATGGGTATAGAGTCCTGGCTACTTTCTCAACTATTATACTTTCAAACTTGCCCAGAAAAGCTTGAATCTTAGCTGTGGATTCAACTTTTAGCAAAAGGAAGAAGTGAATGATAAATTAAAAAGCAGACTAATTGCTTGATATTGTGCAGACATAATAGCCAACTGACTGATAATTATTCCATTCCCCAGTACTTTTATGGATATTTAGACACAACTGTCAGAAAACCTCAGGTGATGTTGTTCTTGAATAAACACAAGACTCTAAAATGTCTTTCTTTAATTCTTCCTGCTTGGCACTTCTAGATAAATATGATTTGCTTTAAGATCTCAGTCTTAAAATGAAATCGAGAAAGTGACTTTATACTAAGATCAATCTTAAAAAATGGAGGAAGATTAAGATCAATGAGATAATTTCTTAAAGTGGCACAATTCTCACATTTTAGAAAGTAAGGCTACATTATTTCAGATGGAATGAAGAAATAACTTCTCTAGCTATACAAAATAAAATCTAGTGGAAAGAAACAAAAGCGGGTGGTTAGAATAGGAATGGCTCACTTTTTTCCAGACTTTTTTTTCTCCAGACTTAATGAGTAGTTAGTTATCCATATAAACCATACAAGCTTACAATCATTTTTTCTTGATATTGTTAAATAAAAATTTGGTGACTAAATTCAACTTTTAAATAAGTAACATCACCATTTTTATGTTTTCATATGAAGGTGGGGAAGGATAATTGGTGTAACTAATAGACGTAATTACGTTTACTATTAGTCCTGCTTTCATAGTTAGAATCTCATTAAGCTTTCTGTGAGTATTGTGAAAATGACTGAGATACTTCTCAACTTGTTCATACATTCATATCAATTTTCTCTTTAAAAACAAAGCAAAAGTTAATTATGCAGATTTATATTCTGATCCATTATTGTTGATACAGAATAAAAGTTCCACATAAACAAGAAACAGGAAACATAGTCACAAATCAGACACTGTTTCTTCTTTTCAGTGGAAAATTGTGCTTCCACACTGGTGAAAATCTAAGGCTGAGAATGTTGCCATGAAATATTAAAATAATACCATTAAAAATTACCTAGCCAATTTCACAAATTTGTCAAAGTAAATCTCCTAACTAATCCTCACACTTAAGTGAGAGTTCAAGTTAAGTTCACTGACCAACGTTTTACAGAATAAGTAATTTTCCATGCAAGACTACTTGGTATGAAGCTAGTAATGGGGTCATTGTTAAATCAGGGAATTTGGTCATTTCATTCCTGAACTTGTCAGTACTTTTTTAGATACTAATAAAAAAATACCATGGAGATTTAAGTTTTTAGTCAACTACATTATCACCATCACAATCTTTATCTCACCATCATCATCATCATCATCAGCAGCAGCAGCATCAATTTTACAAAAGTATTACTAATGAAGTATTACTTCATTAGTAAAGTTGATATTGATATTTTGTGCTTTTCCCATTATAAATAAGTCATTTTTTATGTTACATTAATTAGTTCCAAATCACTTAAAATGAAAGATTTTAGTTCTGAATGATCCTTTTTTTATATTTATTATCTTATTTTAAAACAGTTTATGATTAAGATGTCATTAAAAAGAACTGTGTTGTTTTTGATGTAGATGAAAAATAATATTAACTGGAGGAATGCTTCTTCAAACGTTTATTCAGGAACTGGTTCAGTCAATTTTCCAGGTATATTAGTCAGAATTTTCCAGAAAACAGGACTATCCTATATGGATATTCAAATATTTATTATAAGGAATATGCTCCCATGATTATTAAGGCTGAGAAGTCCAAAGTCTGCAGAGCTGATATTCCAGTTTGAGTCTGAAGGGCAAGGCTGCTATAGAACAAGGAAGAGCTGACATCTGATTTTGAAGGCCATCAGTCAGGAAAATTCTGTCTTCCTTGAGGGAGGCAGGGTTAGCCTTCTGTTCTAGTCAGGCCCTTACTTGCTTAAATGTGTCCCACCCATATTAGAAAGAACAATCTGCTTTACTTGGTCTGCTGATTAAAATGTTAATGTCATCTAAAAAACACATTCACAGCAACACTCAGAATAATGTTTGAGCAAATACCTGAGTAACTCATGGATCAGTTAAGTTGACACATAAAATTAACCATCACATCTAGTAAGCAGAGGATATCAGGCAGGGTTAGAGGAATTTAAGTCCTGTCTCAAAATAGATGAATGGCAGAGATTTAATTGCATAACTGAGTTTAGTAGAGGACTCAATTTACAAATCGACCTTCAGATGAGTGTGTGATAGATACTGATGTCTGGCTAAGCACATTATCCTTTAGGCCATTAAATAGAAAAGGTGTGGTAATTTGCTTTAAGGTCTCAGTCATACATGACTTATTTTCATAATTATTTTAAAGATTTTTTAACAGTCTTCTCCTCTGACCTTCACACATACAAAAAAGTATTGGTAGAGGATGAACCCCATGCTGCTGCAATGATTAGAAGAAAGGAATCATAATTTTTCCCACTGAGAACATTTCCTTTAGCCTGAATTTATGGCATAAGCTATTTTTGGTCAAAGTGATGGTTTATAAGTAAAAAGTCCATGGGGAAAATCAAGTACCAGTCAGTAATTTAAAATTAATTAACTTTCACTCTTGAAATATATTTTCACTGCATACAGGATTTTATGATGACAGTATTTCATTCCTTTCAGTACTTTTAAAGTGTCATTTCATTTTCTTCAGCGTTGCTTGATTTCCAATGTCCACTGTTATTCTAATCTTTGTTCTGTATGTACAGTAACTTTTT
Source organism: Rhinopithecus roxellana (assembly GCF_007565055.1). NCBI lineage: Eukaryota > Metazoa > Chordata > Mammalia > Primates > Cercopithecidae > Rhinopithecus > Rhinopithecus roxellana. The sequence goes on from NC_044550.1 coordinate 12,110,006, forward strand.
TACACTAACTGTCCTCAGGATTTTCTCTTTATTATTGTTTTTCAGAGGTTTTAAAATATTTGTATTTTTAATTTTTAATTTTTATGAGTACATAGTAAGTGCATATATATAGGAAAAAGATTGAACATGATGTGTCTAGTGTTTTTGCTTTTTTGTTTGTTGTTCTTTTGGTTTATCTTAATGTTTTCTGAGCTTCTTGAGTATGTGATTTTAGAAATCTTTTATTAACTTTGAAAAAGTTTTTGTCATTATACCTGCAAATATTTCTTCTACCCTGTTCTCTCTTCTTTTTCCAGGGTTCAATTACCCAATTGTTTTAATGTTTGATATTTTCCCCCAGCTTTTGGATTCTGTGTTTTCTAAATTCTATTTTTTTTTTCTGTTTGGGTTTTGGATTGAGTAATTTTTATTGACATGCTTTTAAGCTTGCTATTTCTTGTCAGCTGTATTGCATTTATGGATGAGTCAATCCAAGATACTCGTTATCTCTGTTGAAGTATTTTTTATTTCTAGCATTTCTATTTGACTCTTTCATATGATGTCTATATATCTGCTGAATTTGTCCATCTGATCACATATGTTATTGACATCTTTTGTTAGAGACTTTAATGTAATAACGTTATTTTATATTTCCTGTCTGATACTTTCTACACCAATGTGTCATAGCTAAATTTGGTCCTGCATTATTTCTTGATAATGAATCATTTTCCTTTGCTTCTTTCTGTATCTTGTCATTTTTTGGTTGAAAACCAAACGTCTTATATAAAAGAGTACAGTCTAAAATAAATAGTACATATGCTTGGGAATGGGAATGCCACATTTTTCACTGGCTTTCATATGTGGCAAGTTGCATTAATCTAGTTAGAAGTTGACTTGATTTGGGATTTTGTTGTTGCTTTAGTTACTTTCAGTGCACTATTGGCTTCAAATTTCTTTAGTATTACTTCGAGTTTAGGATGGAGGCTAGTTTGCCAGGGTTTCTTTTTCCTTGATACCTGCTTCATCCAGAGTTTAAATCATCCCTTTGTGCTTGTACCTCAGAGAAAGTATCTCTCTGTTGTTTTGAATCACCTCAGTTGTGAACTGCTGTTTTTTAATGCATGTTAATCTGGTGGTGGTAGGTAGGGGCCATTCTCAGTTGTTTTTGTTTAGGTTTAGTCATAGGCAGGCATTGGTCCCTTAATCTTCTTAAGAATGTTACTCCTTTGCCTACTTTTGGAGATATTTAATTGAATGCTTGCACCTTTACCAGAGATTGATTGTTTTTTCACTGGTGGTGGTGATGGTGTTCTCTAACCCCAGCTGTAATGGGTATTGACTTGTGCCTTAGAGGTGATAAGATTTATTATCTTTGTCCTAGTGCTTCAAGGCTTTTGCTCCCATAGGGAAGAGAGGGGAGAAGGACCCAAGCTAGCTTTTGTGCCTTTCTGGCAGCACCCTCTTTTCTCTCTCCTGGCATGAATCTAAGAGTGAATTTCTCAGGTCTCTCAATATGCTCCCAATCTGTCTTGTGAGCACCAAGTTAGGTTCATGTGAAGAGCCTGTAATCCCACACATCCCTGTAGCTTCCAGGTTATAACACTTTTATGTTAGCCAACACTTGGCCTAAGTAGTTAATTCAAAAATCTAGCTGAGCTGGCTGTGGTGGCTCTACACCTGTAATCCCAGCACTTTGGGAGGCCGAGGTGGGCTGAGAACCTGAGTTCGAGACCAGCCTGGCCAATAAGGTAAAAGCCCGCCTCTATTAAAAATACCAAAATTAGCTGGGCCTGGTGGCGAGTGCCTGTAATCCCGGCTACTCAGGAGTCTGAGGCAGGAGAATTGCCTGAACCGGGGAGGTGGAAGTTGCAGTCAGCTGAGATCGTGCCACGGCACTCCAGCCTGGGCAACAAGAAAGGAATGGGTCTAAAAACAAAAACAAAAACAAAAACAAAACTAGCTGAATTCTTATTGTCCTTAATAGTGACCTTTCCCCTGCCACTCCCTGATTGTGCTGTGGCACAAAAAACATGTGCTGGTTTTCTATTTGTCCCTGGAATCAGGTGTCTTACTTTAAACTGCAGGTTATTTGGTGGCCACAGTGAGGATCTCAGTTCTTTGGTAAGTTCAAGAAAAGTTGTGATTTTGCAGATATCTAATAATTTTTTTGATGGAATTTGGAATTAATGCCCTTTCCAGCTTTCTACATCATAAGTTGAAGCTGGAAATCTAGTAATTAATTCTTAAAGGTAAGGTGAGTAAGTGGGAACTGGGTTTCTCGGATGAGGCTAAGATGAACAGGCTCTAATCACCTTGGGAGATGAATAGAAGTTATTATAAATTGGTAATTTTCTATGACAAAAAACATGACCTAAACCTTGTATGGCAGCTTATAAAGAAACTCACATTAGGGATAACCTTGTAAATATTAAAACTAATTTAGGTATTTAGTTATTCAGTATCAGAAAATTATCAAATGCCAAAATGAGCAAAACTCAGGAAGTAAAGTGACAGGAAAAACTAGAATAGATCTAGCCAAGATATTGATGGAAGCTAGATATCTTTCGTTCTGGGAAAAAAGTAATAGAAGAAACCTAGGATCAGACAAGAGACATCTTCATTATTTTCTCCCCTCTAATCAGGGCTCCTTCCGATAGCTATTTAGCATAACAAATTTTTGTAGGTTAATACTGTCCCTGTCCCATCCCATACCTGGAATCAGCTATTGCTCAAAAACGCTTTGGCTTCTTTTAGTTGTAAATGGTATTTACTTGAGCACAAGTACAAGATGTGCTCATTGCTACTGGTTCAGTCACTGCTTCTAGATCTCTTAGAGGACAGAGATATACACACAAACACACAAACACCACATATGCACACAAACACACATACTATAATAATACCTTAGCAATTCAATAACATTTAGAGCTATAGAATTTTTTACTTAGTCTCTCAGTTTATATATCTCCTTTCTTCCACACTAAAATCCCCAATTCTTGAAAACACATAGAATAATAGAATTTGAATGTCACTAATTTTGTTTCATATGGCAGTCTCAATAACAATAATATTACCATAGCAATATAATTACTAAGAACTGTCAATTTTTTTAAGGTTTTTCCCATTTTACATTCTTTTTGGAGTTATAGTAGATCTACATTTTCTAAACATATGATCATTATGTTCAATATTCTCTTCCTTTTTGCCTTCATTTTTGTCTTAGCTATACAAATAGTTCTGTATAATCATCCCCACCAGTTCTTATGTTGATGTTTCTTTAGTCATCTTAGTCTTTTGAGGCCTGTTCTCTAGTAGATTTCTTGGGAAGGATGCATGAGAGCAATATTCCCTGAGTTCTTGAACGTTGATAATAGTTTATCTGTATCATTTATATTTGAAAGTCCATTTTTCTGGATATAAAATCTTTACCTCACATTTTCATTTGTTGATTTATCTTAAATATGTTACAACATTTTTTTTTTTTTCTGGCAAAAGTGTTGCTTTTGGAAAAAAAAAAATTTCTTTTAGCTTATAAATCACTTGCTCATTTTGTCCAGATGCCAAAAAAATTGTTTCTTTTCCTTTCTTTTTAAATGTCCTGTAATTTTATTAAAATATGTCTTGAGGTTTAATGTTTTGGGTTGATATTCTCAAGTACATGGTATGTGCTTTCAAAATAGTTTCAAATCTTCTTTATTCCTGGGATGTGTTCTTGAATTACAGTCTTTCATATTATTTTGTCCCATTGTTTTTTTCTCCTAGAGAATACAATTATCTATATGTGATTTTTTTGTTCTATTCTCAGTATTTGTCCCTTTCTCTTAAATCCTTTTTATTTTATTTCTTATTTATTTTATTTTTTATTTTTTGAGACGGAGTCTTGCCCTGTCACCCAGGTTGGAGTGCAGCAGCCGGATCTCAGCTCATTGCAAGCTCCGCCTCCCGGGTTTATGCCATTCTCCTGCCTCAGCCTCCCCGAGTAGCTGGGACTACAGGTGCCCGCCACCTCGACTGGCTAGTTTTTTGTATTTTTTTTTTTTTAGTAGAGACTGGGTTTCACCGTGTTAGCCAGGATGGTCTCGATCTCCTGACCTCGTGATCCGCCCGTCTGGGCCTCTCAAAGTGCTGGGATTACAGGCTTGAGCCACCGCACCGGCCAATCCTTTTTATTTCTTTTGTTGTGTCTTTTGATTTTTTTTTTTCTGCTTTCATCCTCTATTACTTTTAATACGTTTGCTGCTGTATACATTCATTCCTATAATCCTTATTAGACTTTATTTCTGAAAATGTTTTTATTCTAAATTATTTTCCTCAGCTTTATCTCAGCTCTTCTACTTCTGCTTTGCGTTGTTCTTTCATATTTAGAATCATTGTTATAAGCTAGCAGAAGTATGTTAAATTCTTCAGGAAACATCCATTGTTTGGTCTGGATGCCATCCTCCAACCACCTTTTCTGGGATTCTAACCCTTCTTCTGGGAATTAACTGTACAACCTGTCATTCAGATACTTGCTTAGGAGCTGCTGTATGTAGTTATCTCTGAATAATTATTGGTGGCAGGTTGGGTAACAACTGACTGAATCTGAGTCCATCTCCATGACTTTTGATCTTGCCCTTGAGCTCAAATTCCTTTTTTCTTTTTTTCTTTCCTTCCTTCCTTCCTTCCCTCCTTCCTTCCTTCCTTCCTTCCTTCCTTCCTTCCTTCCTTCCTTCCTTCCTTTCTTTCTTTCTCTCTCTTTCTCTCTCTCTTCCTCCCTCCCTCCCTCCTTCCCTTCCTTCTTTCTTTTCTTTCTTTCTTCTTTGTTTATACATTTTACTTTAAGTTCTGGGATACATATGTAGAATGTGCAGATTTGTTACATAGGTATACATGTGCCATGGTGGTTTGCCATACCTATCAACCCATCATCTAGGTTTTAAGCCCTGCATACATTAGGTATTTGTCCTAATGGTCTCCCTCCCCTTGCCCCCCATCCCCTGACAGGCCCTGGTGTGTGGTGTCCCCTTCCTTGTGTCCATTTATTCTCATTGTTCAGCTCCCACTTATAAGTGAGAATATGCGGTGTTTGGTTTTGCTGTTTCTGTGTTAGTTTGCTGAGAATGATGGTTTTCAGCTTCATCCATGTCCCCACAAAGGGCATGAACTCATCCAATTTTATGACTACATAGTATTCCATGGGGTATATGTGCCACATTTTCTTTATCCAGTCTATCCTTGATGGGCATTTCGGTTGGTTAAAAGTCTTTGTTATTGTGAACAGTGCTGCAATAAACATACATGTGCATATGTCTTTATAGTAGAATGATTTATAATCCTTTGGGTATATACCCAGTAATGGGATTGCTGGGTCAAATGGTTTTTCTGGTTCTAGATCCTTGAGGAATTGCCACACTGTCTTCCACGACTGAACTAATTTGCACACCCATCAGCAGTGTAAAAGGGTGCCTATTTCTCAACATCCTCTCCGGCATCTGTTGTTTCCTGACTTTTTAATGATTGCCATTCTAACTGGCCTGAGATGGTATCTCATTGTGGTTTTTATTTACATTTCTCTAATGACTAGTGATGATGGAGCTCAAACTCTTTCTTGAGACTTTTGGCAGCTAAATTTTTTTGCTGTGTGAAGAAAGTTATTCTGTACTCTGTGAGAAAAATGATGGGAAATGCTGAGATGCAACAAGGAGGATGGAGAAAGTTTCTAACTTCATCTGGACTTCATTTGGCCTGCAGTTATTCCTGAGGCCTGGCTGTTTCCATGACCTTCCCCAGCTTGGTTGTTCTGCCTGATGCCTAAGTATCCTTTCATAAAATCTTTCTACTTGCATAAGCATATTTGAGTAGGAGTCTGTTAACAGAGAGAATATATCTTAAATGTCTTTATATTGTTTCTCATCCAAATAATAATTGAACCTGAACGTGGCAAACTGTTTCAGGCTCTGTAAGAACAATACTATTCTTCATTTCTGCTGTACTTTTGGTAGTGTCTTAATATTAACTTGGTGCAAAAGTAATTGCGGTTTTTGCTATTAAAAGTAACAACAAAAACTGCAATTACTTTTGCACCAACCTAATACTTCTGTTCAGAGTAGTATCATTGAGAAGTATCACTTAAATGTATTTCATTCAGAGTATTCACATTTGTGCTTCGCAGACACCTTGAAGTCTTAGAGTGGGTGCACTTTCTCTCTGTGTGTCTGTTTTGTTCTTTGTGATGTTGTCTCTGCATTTTCCCTCTATGTTTTACATAAGTTTTTCGAATTTGTTATTCTGCATAATTTTCTTAATTCTCTGCAGTATCCATTCTGACTTTTGCTATACCAAAAGAAGATTTTCATTATACTATTGTATTATTTTCTTATTTCAGCCAATATACTTCATATCTCTGTATTTAATTCAGCCTTTTTCTTTCACAGGGATGCCTGTTCCTGCTTTTTAGAGGCTCCCAGGTCTTTGTTAGGAAACGGAGTCTTGGAAAATTCTTATATAATTTTGAAGAAAAGAATTTTAAGAGCCATGAACTCCCTCTTAGTCTTTAAGGAACTCTGTCCTTCTCTAACCATCCCCTTGCCAATGTTTTCCTTCTCATATATTAGTAGGCTCCATTGTTTATTTCCTGGATGCACTGCCTGACTGGGGAAGAACTATTTAGGATTGCATTTTTCTGTAAAGTGTGGTCTCCTTAGTTCCCTTTTTCTGTTCATTTGGGTTCAGGCAACTTTTCTCTTTCACATCTAAACCCGAAAGCCAGGACGTAGCCTTTTACTTTTATTCTGTTGGCATTCATCAAATGTGATTGTGCCAGTACTAAATGGAATCTTGTGCTTTCAGTTGTGCTAGGGAGCCAATTGAAGTTCTTTGAACAGTGTCGTACATGAAAGAGTATACCCATTTCAGCACTACCAGCTCTCCTGTGTCTAATTTAATTTTTTTCAAATACAAAACATCCTAGGATACTAATTTAGTACTCATCTCTACTTTGTACTGGTGGAATAGAAAAATAAAAAAGAGAAGACTTGATTGAAGTGATATAAAGAGAGGACAGGACTCTGACTACTTCTGAAAATAACAATTTTTTTAAGGTTTCAGACACAATTCTGTCATTAGGTGTACAAAGGAGAAATGAGTCAGAGACTATTTTTGGTGCACGTGTGTGTGTGTGTGTGTATGAATATCTTTTTGTTGTGAGCCAGATGACATGGTATAGAGCCCGGTAATTTGCTTTTCAATCTGTCCTCACTGACAATGCATTTAGAGGAAATTGCCTGGAAAATTTGGTACATTTTTCTTTTTCTTTTTCTTTTTCTTTGCTGTTGTCAGTTTTTGTCTCTTTTTTATCTTCATGGATATTTTATGGGAGACAGCAGACCAGACATCTAATCTGTATTCCTGTTTCTCATTAAATTTCATTTGATTTTGGAGAATTGTACTAGTGGTGTTTGTGAAAATAGAAAATATTGGTAAATTTAACAGAAATATGTTTGTATTTTTATTGCAAAAGACACTTAAACAGAGATAGCTCCTGTTCCCAGAGCCCAGGCTCAGTTTCAGGAGCACAGTCTCTGCAGCACAGTGATTAATAGCATGGACTTTGAAGCCAAACAGACCTGGATCTAAATGTAGGTAATAGTACTTTCTGTAACACTGGGCTACTTGCTCAATCAGACTGAGCCTCAGTTTTCTCATATGTAAAATGGAGATAATAGTATCTATCTTATAGGGTTGTCGTGAGGAATACACTTAGTACTGTATTTGGCATATCATAAATACTCAATGGATGACAGCCGTAACTGATTATTACAAGTATGATAGGAGATAATTTCTTTGAATTTCTTGAGTGCATGTGAAATTCCTAAGGCTGGTAAACAAGATGGTCTTATTGAATACTTTCAGAAAATTGTATTTATGATAAAGATATATGCCATTGTATACACTAACATATAATTATTGTAACAATATACCGGAAATAATTTTCCTGTCCTATTCACCTTACCCATACAAGTTAGCATGCAAACATATTCCTAGGCAAATTGTATAGGAACTGATTACAGGTATTTAGTTATTTGCTTATGTAAGTGGCAATTAGAGTACATTTCAGAGTACATTTTTAAAATAAAATTATTAACCTGCTTTCCCTAGAAGCACAATATGATAATGATCTTTTAAGAAAGCAAAAAGTCTCCCACATAGGAAAGAAACAAAAAGTCCTCAACAAAAATATAAACAATTTTGCACTAGTCATGTGGCGCTCCCTTGAGTACTAGCCAAGGAAGAGAGGCCACTGGAATGCATCAATGGAATAGTCCAGCAGATGCTTGGCTCACAGTTGTTGGGTTTCAAGGTCTTAAGGCTTTGTCCTGACACAGAAAGGTGGGCATTATTGATTAAAGAACATGATTTGCATTAAAACTGGCATAATGCTAAAAAGAGAATACACATACATTTTCGGTAACTTTACCAAATCATTTTATGTGCCAACAAAATTACTAACCATATCCACTTAGAACCAATTCTTGATTTACAGGAATTAAAGACATAGTTTACAGCTTATGTAGCTGTTTTTTTGCTTATCCTTATTTTCATCTCCCTTTGCTGCCTATTTCCTTTCAGTTTCATTGTTTGCTAGCTCTCCCATCCACGGAGTAAGTCACCTTCTAAAATTGAAATTTTACTCTTTCTTCTAACTACTCATATAAGAGTTTTTTATAAAGGGAAATTTGAAACTATCGTTTATAACGAGGTGTTGAAATATGTGAATTTCATTTGTTTTAAACTATTATCCTTATAAAATTGACAGAGAGAAAGAGGAAGAGAAAAAAGTTGAGCAAATGCTAGGTTGTGAAATAGACAGGGACCATCAATTATTTTTCTGTTGTGGGAAACTGTTGCCTTTTAAATTTTATTATTTTATTATTTCAACTTCTGGGGTACATGTGCAGAATGTGCAGGTTTGTTACATAGGTAAAGGTATGCCATGGTGGTTTGCTGCACCTATCAACCCATCACCTAGGTATTAAGCCAAGCATGCATTAGCTCTTTTTCCTAATCCTCTCCCCTGTAATCCCCGCCCTGCCCTGACAGGCCCCAGTGTGTGTCGGATCATCAATTTAAATGAGCAGTTGGTTCAGATAAAAGAAGACTTACACAGTAAGGGCATTAAGATACAATGGAAGGATAACTGCACAATTCACATGTAGGTCAATACAGATGTATGTCTTTAAGAAGTTATGGCTGCCACTTGCTAGATGTGTGGCTTTAGGCAAGTTCTTTTTTAATATTCTTGAATTTCAGCATGGTTAATTGTGAAGTGTGATATAAATATGAACTCCATTGTGTTTCCTTCTAATGAGGAGTGTGAGAAAATGCAAGGGTTTAAAGTTTAAAACAGCACAGGAAATGAGACTTTTGCTTGGAGAAATTAAATGTAGAGTCTTGAAAAATAGAGGACATTCTGAGTGAAGGGCAAGGCAGCATAATATAATGGATGTGAGCATGAACTCTGGAGCCAGACTGCCTGGATTTGAATGCCAGCTCTACCACTTATCTGGTATGTTGTCTTGAAAAAGTTACTCACCTTTCTGATCCTCAGTAGCCTCTTCTATAATATAGGCATGATAATTATGTTAGGCTGTTTTTACATTGTTGTAAAGGAATACTGGAGTCTGGGTAATTTATATGGAAAAGAGGTTTAATTGGGTCACAGTTCTGCAGGCTGTACAGGAAGCATGGTACCAGCATCTGTTCTTGGTGAGGGCCTCAAGAAACTTACAATCATGGTAGAAGGTAAAGTGGGTGCAGTTGTGTCACATGGCAAGAGTAGAAGAAAGAGAGAGTGGGGGAGATGCCATACTCTTTTAAACAGCCAGATCTCACACGAACTAACAGAGTGAGAACTCATCCATTACCGTGAGGATGGCACCAAGACATTCATGAGCGATCCACCCCATGACCCAAACACTTTCCACCAGGCCCCACCTCCAACACTGGGGATTACAATTCAACATGAGATTTGGAGGGTACAAACATCCAAACCGTACCACTAATGGTAGTACTTACTTTATAGTGTTGTCATAAAGATTAAATAAGTTAATCTGTGTAAAATGCTTAGCATCTGGCATATACTGCATGCTATGGAAATAAATACATTTTGAGGAGAGAAAAATCAACTCTTTTTTAAAAATTATACTTTAATTTCTAGGTTACATGTGCATAACATGCAGGCTCATTACATAGGTATACATGCGCTACGCTGGCCCGCTGCACCCATCGACCTGTCATTTACATTAGGTATTTCTCCCAGTGCTCTCTCTTCCCCCACCCCTGACCCCACAACAGGCCCTGGTGTGTGATGTTCCCTTTCCTGTGTCCAAGTGTTCTCATTGTTCAATTCCCACCTATGAGAGAGAACATGTGGTGTTTGGTTTTCTGTCCTTACAATAGTTTGCTGGGAATGATGGTTTCCAGCTTCATCCATGTTCCTGCAAAGGACATGAACTCATCCTTTTTTAAGGCTGCATAGTATTCAATGGTGTATATGTGTCACGTTTTCTTAATCCAGTCTATCACTGGTGAACATTTGGGTTGGTTCCAAGTCTTTGCTATTGTGAATAGTGCTGCAATAAACATACGTATGCATGTGTCTTTATAATAGCATGATTTATAATCCTTTGGGTATATACCCAGTAATGGGACCACTGGCAACCTACAGAATGGGAGAAAACTTTTGCAATCTACCCATCTGACAAAGGGCTAATATCCAGAATCTACAAGGAACTTAAACAAATTTATGAGAACAAAACAGCCCCATCAAAAAGTGGACAAAGGATATGAACAGATATTTCTCAAAATAAGACATTTATCCAGCCAGCAGACACATGAAAAAATGCTCATCATCACTGGTCATCAGAGAAATGTAAATCAAAACCACAATGAGATACCATCTCATACCAGTTAGAATGGTGATCATTAACAAGTCAGGAAACAACAGGTGCTGGAGAGGATGTGGAGAAATAGGAATGCTTTTACATTGTTGGTGGGAGTGTCAACCATTGTGGAAGACAGTGTGGCGATTCCTCAAAATCAGCTCTTAAACAAATAGTCTTGATGACAGTTTTATGTTAAGGGCTTATACTTCATATATGAGTGCTTATTACATGAGTGTTTATTACTCTAATGTGAATATTATGTGGTTTGAAGAGTAAAATTGAGAAAATTTTCTGTTTTCAATTTGCATGTAGGATTTTTAAAAAATAAAATGAATAATGGCAAATTGAAAGTAGTGGTTCCTAGGGTGTTACTACTGTTGAATCTTTGCCCCAATCATAGGACATCTAGATTGCTTCAGCAACCCACCTGAATTTGAATGGCCACACACTTCCCTAAAGTCCCAAAGATGGATACTAGTGCAAAAGATATTTGGAGAAAGAAGCCCTTGGTTCCCCAAAATAGCACTAAAAGCATTCAGGAAGTATTAAAAATGGCTGCACACAGTTCTACAAGAGAAAGTTATATAGGAAAGTGTCATGTCTAGCTTTAGCTCCCACTGTGTCTGAAGAATTCTTGGTGGATGGGAGATATCACTGCAGCATAGTATTGCGATAGGCTGGATTATTCTCAATTGTTTGCTCTTTGTCACACGCTTTGGCCAATGAGATGTGAGTGTATATCAGCTGTTCCATCCAATATTAGCTTCAGTGCACCTGGGTGCTTCTTAGGACTCCTGCCTCCTGCCTTTTATCACGAGAAGAGCAGGTCTCAGATAGTGGCTACTCCTTCAACCTAGGTTTTGGAATGAGAAGACACAAGAGGTCTGCTGAGCCCAGCTGAGTTCACAGGACCCAGCCTAGTCCCACAGTCTTTGAGTAACAAGAGGAATTAATGGACGCTTGTTGTAAGCTGCTCAGCTGTTACACTGTTCTGCAGCAAAAGCTATCATGCACTGCATTACTTAGTAGAGATTCTTCAATTTCCCCCCTTGAGAACATGGCCAAAGTGGTCAAGGGAAATTTGTAGTGCTGAAAAAGCACTATGGCACATGAGTCTAATTTAAATGTCCTTAGTGTCATCATCAGAATACCTTAATCTTTATCTTGTAAAGACAATAAATCTTCATTCAGAGTTTGTAAGTTTTCTATTTTTTTTTTTTTTTTTTTGGTTTATGGTTTTGAGAGATCAGTAATAGCTTTGAGGAACAAGGGTATATTGTCTTTCTCTAATGCTATTGCGAAGTACCACATACATTGGTGGCACTACTTGAATTGTTACAGTTTATTTGAAGTAAGTGAAATGATAATAATACTCTGACATTACATTTCCAGAGCTGCATTTGTCTAAAGCATTCAAAGAACTCTTGAAACTCTGCCTCAGGATTCTTACAATTTTACAAGCAGTGAAGTAGCTCTAATTATTGTTGCAACATTTGTTAATAATATGAATAATCATTGTGCAATGTTCACAAGGTGGAAATATGTAAACAATAACTGGAAAATAAAATGCCTGGGTGTTTGAGGTTACATAACAAGTATCAATGGCCAATTAAATTTGAAATAATTTCTATGATAAATTCCTACATATGGTATACTATTTTGGGACTATGACTATAAAAAGTTCAGCTTTTTAGTGTAATAGAGCAAGAACAAGCTAGATAAATAATGTCAAATATAAGATGAAGTATCTGTTTTCACCACTAGTAAGAATATTCTGACAAATTTTCCTATCTTATAATTTCTTTATTTTCCATATAAAGTGATATAATTGCTGCAAACTTGGCTTTAGGATTCAAAATTTGACTTCTTAGTGACTCCTAATGATCCCCAGTGATTAGTTTTTAGTGTCCATCTGATGTGTCTTGGCTCTGTGTCCCCACTCAAATCTCATCTTGAATTGTAATCCCCATGTGTCAAGGGAGGGACCTGGTGGGGAGTGATTGGATCATGGGGGGTGATTCCCCCACGCTGTTCTCACAGTAGTAAGTGAGCTCTCACGAGATCTGACGGCTTAATGGTGGCACTGCTCCCTTCTCTCTCTCTCTCTTTCCTGCCAAATTGTGAAGAAGGTACTTACTTCCCCTTTGCCTTCCACCCTGATTGTAAGCTTTCTGAGGCCTCCCCAGCCATGCAGAAAAGTGAGTCAATTAAATCTCCTTTTCTTATAAATTACCCAGTCTTAGGTAGTGTCCATATTGCAGTGTGAGAACAGATTAATACACCATCTTTAACTACTCAGTGGCATTTTATATGTGTGTGTATGTATGTATGTATGTATGTATTTATTTATTTATTTATTGAGATGGAGTTTCCCTCTTGTTGCCCAGGCTTTAGTGCAATGGCAAGATCTCGGCTCACTGCAACCTCCACCTCCCGGGTTCAAGCGATTTTCCTGCCTCAGCCTCCCGAGTAGCTGGGATTATAGACATGCACCACCACACCTGGCTAATTTTGTATTTTTAGTAGAGGCAGGGTTTCTCCATGTTGGTCAGGCTGGTTTCAAACTCCTGACCTCAGGTGATACGCCCACCTCAGCCTCCCAAAGGACTGGAATTACAGGTGTGAACCACCATGCCTGGCCTTTAGTGACATTTTAAAACAATAAATTGCTCCTTCCTTGAAATGTTTCACTTAACTTCTGGGGCACTACACTCTCCTAATTTTCCTTTTGCCTCTGTGAGAGCTCCTATTTAGTCTCCTTGATGGCTCTTCTCCTCTTTCTCTGGTCTAAATGTGGGAGAGCCCCAGGGCTCAGGACTAGGCCTGTTGCTCTTCTCCATATACAAGCTTTCTCTGATTTTCTCAACCAAGGCTTTCATAATGGTTTATACATTGACAACTTCCAAAGTAGCCTCTCCAGGCTTGGCTTCTCCTCTGAGTTATAGGCTGCATATCCCGCTTTCTACTCGATATTACTTCTTAGCTGTCTGATGGACGTTTCTAACAGAACTCTTAATTTTCTATGCACATCTGCTGCTCTCTCAGTCTTTCCCATCACTGGGAAACTAACATTTAACTAATTATCTGTGCCACAAACTTAAAAATTATCTTTCATTTCTCTCTTTCGCTCATATCTCACATCAATCTCTGATCTTTAAACTATATCCTGAATCCAGTCATTTCTTAATCCTTTCACTACTACCACCCTGATCCAAGCTGGCATCATCTCTCCTTTTTATTACTACAACAAGCCTCTTAACTTGTCCTCCTTGCTTCCACGTGTACCTCCGTTCAGCCAGTTATCTAGAACATCAGTTGGAGTGATTTTTAAAAAATAAAATCTTAAAATCTTTATTTTGTTATTTCATTAACAAAATAAAAATTTCCTGTAATACTTTGCATGGCCCTGACTACCTCCAACTGCATCTCCTACTCTGTGTTGCGCCATCAGTTTTAGCCACACCATTCTCACTGGTCTTTGAACATTTCAAACTTGTCCCTGCCTGAGGGTCTTCAGTCCTGCTCTTTGTGCCCTCTGTAATGTGTTTTCTTGGACCCCCAGGTTGCTTTCTAGCTTCATTCAGCTCTGCTTAAACAGCACATTTTCCCAGAGGCCCTGCTTCACAATCACATCCTAGTCTTCAGTACTCTTCTCTAGCCTCTTCTCCTGCTTTATTTTGTTGTATTATGTATTTCTTTTTATTGACTATTGTCATTCACACTAATATGTAAGGTCTATGATTGTGAGAAACTTGTCTGTCTTACGAGAATTGGTCTGTTCACTGACATATCTCTATGAATAATGCTGAGCAGATTTTAGATGCTCAATGTAGACTTGTTGAATGAGTATGTGCATGAATTTTTTCACATTTGGCATATAAACATTCTTATATCATCTTTGCAGATTGTAGATTTTATAATTTAAAAACTGTTATTACTATTACTTGAGAAAGAGTTTTGCTCTGCTGTCCAGGCTGGAGTACAGTGGCATGATCTCTGCTCATTGCAAACTCTGCCTCCCAGGTTCAAACAATTCTCATGCCTCAGCCTCCCGAGTAGCTGAGATTGCAGGCATGCACCACCACACCGAGTTAATTTTTGTATTTTTAGTAGAGATGGGGTTTCACCTTGTTGGCCAAGCTGGTCTTGAATGCTTGACCTCAGGTGATCTCCCACCTTGGCCTTCCAAAGTGCTGGGATTACAGGCATGAGCCACTGTGCCCAGCCTAAAAAAAAATTTGTTCCAAATTAAGGTCTGGCCTTAGATTCTAGTTTATTTGGTATTCATACTGCTCTTCCTGTTTTCTTTTGTTTACGTTACACCACTGTAGCTTTGTGCATCCATTTTTATGTATTAATTCTTATTCACAGTGCTCTCCCCTTTTTCATTCCTCACTTGGTAATCTGTGTCTTCTTTCTTCTTTTCATTGTCAGTGTATCTAGAATTTTGTCAGTTTTATTGATCTTTTCGAAGAAATATCTTTTAATTTTGTTTATTTTTACTTGCGTTTATGGTTTTAATTTTACTGATTTTCACTCTTATCTTTGTTATTCACTTCCTTCTCCTTGCTTTAGGTTTATCTTGTTCTTCTTTGTTAAAGTAGGAGCTCAGATTATTGATTGACTTTCTGTTTTCTGATATATGCTTTTAGTGCTGTAAAGTTTGTTCTCAGCACTACTTTCCCTGTGTCCCACAAACTTTGATATCTCATATTTTCATTCAGTTCAATGTATTTTAAAAATTTCCTCTGAGACTTTCTGTTTGACCCATGCATTATTTAGAATGTACAGCTTAGCTTCTAAGTGTTCGGAAATTTTTGTTATTTTTCTCTTATTAATTTCTATTGTCACTGGAGAATACACTGTAAGATTTGAATTCTTTTAATTTTCTGAGATTTGCTTTATGCCCAAGATATGGCCCATCTTGGTATATATTCTTTGGGTACTTTGAAAGAATGTGTATTCTGCTGTTTTTGGATGGAATGTTTTATAAATGTTGATTACACAGCTATGGTTGATGCTGTTGTTACGTTCTATATCTCTGCTGAGTTTTTGTCTAGTTGTTTTATCCATTATTGGGAGAGAGGGATGATGAAATCTCTAGATTTATTTATTTCTTTTTTCAGTTTTGTCAGTTTATGCTTTACCTATTTTGCAGCTCTGTTGTTTGGTACATACATATCTAAGATTGCTATCCTTCTCAGTGAATTGACCTTTTTATCATGATATATTCCTCTCTATCTATGGTAGTTTTCTTAATTCAGTAGTTCACATTTTTGATATTAACATAAACATTCTTGCTTTCTTCTTAATGTTTGTATAATATATGCTTTTCCATCTACACTTTTGCTTTCACCCTACATCATTATTTTTCAAGTGAGTTTCTTATATACAGCACATAGTTGAGTTATATTTTTTAATACATTCTACCAATCTCTTTCTTTTAATTCATGCATTTAGACCATTTACATTTAATTTTATTATGAATATGTCAATGTTTACATCTGCCATTTTGTTTTTTGCTTTCTAGGTTTTTTTTTTTGTATGGGTTACTTGAACATTTAAAATTTTTAAATTTTGATTTACATGTAGTGTTTTTGAGTGTACCTCTTTATATAGTTTTCTTTATGGTTGTCCTAGGTAAGACAACATCTGTACATAACTTATCACAGTTTACTGGTGTTGCCATTTTACCACTTGAAGTGAAGTATAGAAAAGTTAACTCCTTTTATTCTTCCGGTTTATAGCATAATTGTCTTCTCTCTAAGTATTTAGAACCACAGTTCTAGAGTCAAACTGTGTCTTATATTTTGTTTTAACCATCATATGTAACTTAGAATTCTCAAGGGAAGAATAAAAGTTTATTGTATTTACCCACGTTTTTGCTTGTCATGCTTTTTCTTTTTTTCCCTTGTTCCAAGTTTCCTTCTTTAGTCATTTTCTTTCAGTTTAGAGAATTTTCTTTATCCATTGTGATATAAGTGATATAAAAAATCAGAAGAGACCAACTGGGAATTTGTATCCTGTTTAAATATTGTTTAAACTTATCACCCTAAAAAACCTTAAGTGCAATACATCTATTTGGAAAGTCTGGGTTTGGCCATCAAATCCTATAAACAGAAGAGCTTCTAAGACACTTCCTTATAGTATTTATTTAGTGAGGAAGATCACATGAAATCAGGTCTACTGGACATCGAACTTGCTTAGCTGAGATTTACAAAACCAACTCAATTTTCTTGAACTTTTATATTTTAGGGAAATTTCTGACTGGGTTAGCAATTTTTCTGTATATCGTGAAGCTGACAAAAAAATAAAAATATTCAGGTTAAATTAAAGACCCAAGGAAGATTTTCTCTCCCTGTTTTCATAGGTAGATTCTCTTTCTTATAAATCCATCAACTTTTTTTTAATCATGTCCTAAGTATTTACTTATTCATTACTCACTCATTCATTATTTGCTAAGTAACTGCAGTGTGCTAAGAAGTGTTCTAAGATTTGGAAGATCAGTGAACAAAATCGACCAATTTCCTGCCTTTTCAGAATGTTCATTTTTTAAAGGGCAATCCACAATATTTTAAAAGTAAGCAAATAGATATGGAAAATAATGTCAGTTTATTTGCCAAGAACTCAGAGTGTTCTCTGGGTTTTGTTAGAGAATAATATTCTCTAATGTATTATTAGAGAATAATAAACTTCTACTTCAAATTATATAATTATTAGACATCCCCTTTAAAAGATATTTCAGGTATCATTTTGATAAATCGCAAAGTTTATTTTTATTTCAAGATAATAACTCTGTGAGAGTTACTACTCAGAATGACCGCATCAGATATTTCTGGAGGTTTCCATTAAACATATAGATTCTTGGATTCCACTCAAGATGCATTAAATCATAATCTTGAGGGCTAGGGGCTGAGTATGTGTGCCTCTGAGTGCTTTCCCTGAGTCGCTGGATATGCAGCCAGGAAAAGAATCACTGCAGCTACATTAGAAACAAAAAGGACTTTAGATACACTTATTCTCTTTATTATTAGCACATGGAGAACTTGATTAAGAGTAGGACAGAGTTTGTGGTTTCCTTCATCCTTCATCTCTATCTGCAGGCAAAGGTGAGAACAAGTTTCATGACCTCAATATAGAAGTTTAGTTACCAGACCTCCTATAGTACCTCAATACTACTTTGAAGGTCAGAATCAGGCAGAAGTGTGTCATGATGGAATAGGTAGCAATTTACAGTTAAGCACCACAGTGATGTGATTTGTTCTTATAACTGTCTAAACTGGATATATAATGATTTCAGACTAAGATGAGCTGTGTATGTGCCCCATACAATATAGAATAAAAGATTATCAATCTTTTATATATGTGGCATGGCTGTATTGTCACAAACTATATTGGCCTTAGTAGAAAAGAAACAGACCGAAATTTCAAAAAAGATGAGAAAATTTTTCACTGAAGTTCCTCAATTTTTAAAAAAGACTCTGGCTGGTTATCCTGCATGTAGCAAGTGACATTGTTAATGACCTAACAAATTATTTGTAATCAGAAAATCCCAGAGGATACATTAGGAAGTTACATTACTCAAGGTTAAAGATTCTGTGAGGGATTTATTTATTGTGGTTATGCTCTGTTGTGGTGTTTTGC
The DNA here is from genome assembly GCF_007565055.1 of Rhinopithecus roxellana. Lineage (NCBI taxonomy): Eukaryota > Metazoa > Chordata > Mammalia > Primates > Cercopithecidae > Rhinopithecus > Rhinopithecus roxellana. Next base: position 12,128,551 of record NC_044550.1, read on the forward strand.
AAACCTGCCTTCAACTTGAAAACTCAGCCAAGGAGCTCAAAAAAATTTGATATCCAGGTCCCACCTCCAGATGTTCTGAATTAAATTGGTCTAAGGTGGGAATTAGGCATTCAATTTTTTAAAAAGTTTCTTCATGATTCTACTATTATTCTACCATGTGGCCCAAATAGAGAATTACTGCCCCATGGCTTAGAAATTTGGTGCCTAAATTTTCCTATATTGTTATGTAGGCACAGGTCCCATTTGTTCTTAAGCCCATGTGTTTTACCCAATTTTCACACTTAAGCAGAAACATGGAAGACATTGATCATACCCAAGTACTTGTCAGGGGATGTACTCTTGAGCTCATGATCATTTAATATCCACCAGAATTAGAAAAACATTCTTAAACATAGTCCAATAGAATTTCATTGGGTTTTCGTTAAGTCAAAAAGTGAGAATCACAAGTAGTGTTATACAGCCAATAACCACTAGGACCTAGGTATTAACCACCAGCAGAACCTCTTAGTCACTGTAAACTCTTTTATCTTTCTAATTTAATTTTATATATTATCTTGCACAGTTTTAAAATTCATATATCTCTATCCCTCTCTCACATACCCATGCACTTAGATAATAAGCTATTGAAAGAAGAAACTGTCTTTTATGTCTCTATATCTTTTATTTCTTTTGTATTTCATTAGAATAAAAACAACACCAAGAATCTAGGAAATGTTTGATAAATATTTTTAAAAGAAAGAATAAATGAATAAATGAACAACTGATCCTTGTATCTCGGGTGACAGAATGTAATTGTGTGTCCTTAGAATTGTAAATATCTTAAGACAATGTGTTAGGAATGTTAAGTACCAAAATAAAAGCAAGGGTGGTAAGTTGTATTAAAAATAAACAAACAAAATAAATCCCACTAGTAATATCTGCTATGGTTTAAGTGTTCCTCGCAAAAACTATGTGTTGGGCCTAATGGGAGATGTTTAGGTCATGAGGGCTCTAACTTAATGAAGAGATTAAAGTCAATTGTAAAAGGACTTGATGCTGTCAGTTCACTCTCTTGCCCTCACTTACCCTCTCTTTGCACCTCTGCCATGGGATAAGGCAGCAAGAAGGCTCTCACCAGATGCCAGCCCCTTGAGCTTGACCTTCTCAGCCTCCAAAACCATGAGCCAAATACATATCTGTTCATTATAAATTACTCAGTCTCTCCTAGCACTTTGGAAGGCTGAGGTGGGCAGATCACTTGAGGTCAGGCATTCCAGACCAGCCTGGTCAACATGGTGAAACTCTATCTTTACTAAAAATACAGAAATTAGCTGGGCATGGTGATGGGTGCCTGTAATCCCAGCTACTCAGGAGGCTGAGGTAGGAGAATTGCTTAAACCTGGGAGGTGGAAACTGCAGTGAACTGGGATTGTGCCACTGTACTCCAGCCTGGGTGACAGAGCAAGACTCTGTCCCCCCCCCAAAAAAAACAAAAAAACTCATAAAAATAAATAAATACATACATTGCTAAGTAAATAAATAAATTACTCAGTCTCACATACTCTGTTTTAGCAGCACAAAGCAGACTAAGAAAGTTGGTTCTGAGAAGTGGGGCTGTTGCTATACCGAATAATTGAAAATGTGGAAATTAATTTGGAATTGGGTAAAGGATAAAGGCTGAAAAAGCAGGCTAGAAAAAGCCTAGCAAGCTAGAAAAATTTGGAAGAGCAAGCTTGAAAATTGCAGTGAATGTAGAGCTACCACCATGCAACTCCAGCCTGAGGGAGCTACAGGCATGCAACTCCAGCCTATGAGAACTGCAGCATGACCTGTGCTCAGCAGAGCCATAGGAGTCAGGCAGACTGAGGCCTTGGGAGTCTAATTCCCACTCCAGTGTTCCCAGGATGCAAGTCATAGAGTCAAAAGAGATTATTCTGGCATCTTAATATTTAATGTTGTTTTACCCTCTTGGGTTTTGGACTCACCTGGTACGGGTTACCCCATTCTTCTTGCCTATTTTTTCCTTTTGAAATGAGAATGTCTATCCTATCCATCCTATGCCTGTCCTACCATTATATTTTGGAAGTGGATAACTTGTTTAATTTTGCAGGCCTACAGCTAAAGGGAAATTTGCCTTAGGATGAATCTTGTCTTGAGGCTAACCTGTATCTGAATTAGATGAAACTCTGGACTTTGGACTTTTGAGCTGACACTGGAGCAATTTAAAACTTTTGGCACTATTGGGATGGAATTAATGTAATTTGTATGTGAGAAGAACATGAATTTTGAGGGTAGAGGGGGGAATGCTATGGTTTAAATATCTCCCTCCAAAAGCATGTATTAAAAACTTAATCCCCAATGCAGTACTGTTTGGAGGTAGTACCCAATGGTAGGTGTTTAGGTCATGAGAGTACCACTCTCATAAATGGATTAATGCTGATTATAAAAGGGCTTGAGGCTATGAATTTACTCTTGTGCTCTCTCTTATTCTCTCTTTGCCCTTCTGCCATGGTATGGCGGAGCAAAAAAGACCCTCACTAGATCTTGAACTTCCCAGACTCCAGAATCATGAGCGAAATGAATTTCTGTTAATTATAAATCACCCAGTCTCAGGTATTCTGTTATAGAAGTACTAAATGGGCTAAGAGAACCTTCTTCTTCTTTCTGCTTAGTAGTCTGCATTCCATACTGTTAGCAAGTTCACAGCTAAATAAGAATCCGTATGTGTGCTTAGCAGGAGGGGTGATGGATGGCAATTTATCAGTTTCTTTCTATACTGGTGACTGAAACTTATGGATCTTAGCACTTCCCAGTTGCTGGTGATTAATGGGTTTGTTTACATCTTCTCCCTTTGGTCTAGAGGGAGATACTGAGTAGGGTTCCTGCCAGCACTCTGGAAGGTTTGGCTCAGTCTCAAAGCCAAGAGCTCTGTAACCCAAGCTGTGTTTATGCCATGGAAGCCCTTGGGCTTTTTTGGATTTTAATCACTTTCTGAACAGATGCATTTCTATTGGGATGAACAAGGTATTGAAATTTGCACTTTGCTCATTAAATCAAAACTCTGGTTATAAAACAGTGTTCACTTTTGCTCCCAACAAATAAATAAAATAAAATGTGATTTATTTCAATCTGATTCCTGATGCCACAGTTACACTTTTAACAAAAATTACGGGGACTACTAAATTATAATCTCAGGTTATTGTTAACCCCTTTTTGGTTGAACAATAAGAGTAAAGTAGAAACAAATATGAAAAATCTCTGTGCACAGCAAGGAATATAAGGTCACAGGCTGTTTCCTGTCTTTGAGAAAGTAAAATGTGTGTGTTCATTCATGAATAATTATGCTCTATGTGCACAAGCAACATGTGTTACTTTTCATTATCTGACAAGGTTCAGAGTGTGTTACTTAATTATGAAATTGGCTTTCACAAAAAAGTAGGAGTTACTTTTAATTTCATAGCACTGCCCTGTTAAGAAGGAGGGTGGAAAATTACGCCAAATTAATGGATAAACTTTTGCAACTTCTTGCCATCAGAAAACATTGTATGCACAGTCTGATAATTGACTTGTGTAGCTTTGTATGCCTAGAACCCTCTCTTTCCTTTTTCTTTCTTTGGTAGCGTTTATTGCCTTCTCTGGAAAGCCTATGAAAACGAGATCTATTGTTTTTATTGTGTTGAAATAATTCTGGTAAAAACAAGTTCTAAATAAATGCAACAGGTGTCAAGAAAAGCAGCTAGATCTGGTTTAGAGTAGCAGATGGGAAAACACTGAACCAGGAATGGAGAGAAAGGACCTTTGATTCTCTGATACAGACACTATTGTGGCTGTGGGTTTGTGACAATTGCCAAGAGCTTCTAGCCACTAGCCTTCATCAAATTGTGACACAGAGTTAGAATTTAAAAACAACAAGAGAATTAAGTGCAAGAGAGACATCCCTTAGAAGGATGAGAGGAAAGAGGGTGAGGATATATCTAGTTGATCCCAAGTTTTGGTTAGAAAAATATGATGCTTTGATGATTAAATCTCTGATGACTAAAGCTTCTCTATAAAAAAATTGCCTGTGCTATAATAAGTAACAAATAGAAATTTCATAAACTGTGTAAAATAATGTTACTATGTCTCCTACCCTAGTAATCTCTGATTCTTCAGATCATACCAGTTGGGAGCTAAACACTGAATCACCTTGGCAATAACAAATTATTTAATTAGGTCTACCCCTTCTTGCAGAATCTACCCTCACCCTCATATTTCCGGACACATTCAGAGCACATTTTGTCCAAACTCACTAATAACTATAACAGGTCTACAGCAATTTTTTTCCTATTTTGCTCTCATTCTTCCTGTGGTGCCTGCTACTGAGGGCTTCAATTCTCAATAAGTCTTATTAGAACTCTTTCATTGCAGCCACAGTGGGCATTAATATGTTGAGGGATTCTGGGCAGCAAGTGACAGAACCTGGTTAACCTTGGTTAGCTGATGAAATCCCATGGCAGGATTGCAGTGGTCTCAGGAGCAAAGGAGTCAGTGAATTCAACTAGATCAGGAGTCTTCTCCTCCCTTTTCACCTTCTTGCATTTGCTTTATTCTCACCTCTTTCTTCAGGTTGGCTTCTTCCAAGACACATGCTGATAGTTTCTGATCTTTGCATTTTGTGAACTAGGCATCCACAAGGCACCACCAACTCTCATAATTCTAGAATTTCCAGGCAAGGCTCTCATTGGCTCAGTGTTGGTCAGGTGCTCTCCGCTGGTACAATTAAGCATGGACATAAAAGGGTAACACCATGAATGGCCCAGCTGGACATAAAAGGGTAACAACACCATGATGGGCCCAGCTGGAGCCATGTGCCCACTCCTGGACCAATCCATGATGGTCAGGGAGCAAGCTAACATTGTAACATGGCCACTAAGCAATATGTGGTCAGGAGTCACACCAGTCTTCCTGACCACTAAATCCTGAGCACATAGCATTGACCATCACCCAGGCAGAAGTACAGCAGCGCAATCTCAGCTCACTGCAACTTCCACCTCCTGGGTTCAAGCAATTCTCCTGCCTCAGCCTGCCGAGTAGCTGGGATTACAGGCTCCCGCTACCACACCTGGCTAATTTTTGTATTTGAAGTAGAGACAGGGTTTCTCCATGTTGGTCACACTGGTCTCGAACTCCTGATCTCAAGTGATCCATCTGGCTTGGCCTCTCAAAGTGCTGGAATTACCACACCTGGCTAATTTTTTGTATTTTTGGTAGAAGTGGGGTTTCATCATGTTAGGCAGGATGGTCTCGATCTCCTGACCTTGTGATCCACCTGCTTCGGCCTCCCAAAGTGCTGGGATTACAGGCGTGAGCCACCGAGCCCAGCCCCTAGTGGGTATTTTTTAAATTGCAGGATGAATGGGTTATGAGTGTGCATGTTTTTGCATAGGGTATGTGTGTGCATCGTAGACTAGTGGTCAGTAGAGAAAACCAAGGGTTTCCTATGTGCTTATGTTACTGTCACTTCCTGTTGATGCCTACAGTGATGACACTGAACCAAACTGCAAATATTCCACCATGCCAACATCATGCTGATTTCTGACACTTCAAGATCTTGTGGTAGTTTCTCCTAAATTCTGTGCCTCAATGAAGTAAAAAAATATTTCTTATTCATGCTACTGTTGCCATGGTCTCTGTTCACAGCTGCTGAGGTCAGGCTTTGCTGGAGCTGTTCTTCCATGTTAAGTCACAGGCATGTGGAGAGTAACAGTATACGACAGATGCATGTACATCTCTTCCACGCAGACCATGTAGGATCATCTGTTTAAATGAGAACTTTCTCTTGCTCTTGAGGTGCATGCCCTACAGAGGTGTTGTCTTGTCATTCTAAAGTTTTTGAAAATTTTATGTACTCTTTCAGTATTACCTGCATGCCTTACTCCCTGAGACTCATGGACTCATTGCTGGAGGGCAGTCTTAGACCTCAGTATGATGCTCTGCTGGCTAATAATTCCTTTTTCCTCTGAAGTTGGGGCATCCAGACTGAGTCAAATTTGTGTTCCTGAGTAACTCTTCCCTTAGGATCAGTAATTTTCCACATGTGTCCTGTGTTCTTCATGCAACTCCTGCTATGGTGGGTCTGTTCTACCTCTAGACACACCTTGACATGTTCAAATCTCAAGGCATACATAATTTAGGCTGGAACCACGACTCCTGTGGATGTCTGGCTGAACAGGACGGAATGGCACAATACACAATTTCCATTTATCTATTTCAAACCCCCACCCAGGATAGTAAACAGGACCAAGCTTAGGTATGTTGGTGAATGGTGGGAAAATGTCTTTATTGGCTTCAATTTTCCCATCTTGTGACCATTTATCCCCCTCTGGATGATGATCTTCTCCTGCCTTAAGGTATAAATCCACTTAGGTATTTGCATTTTTAGCCTTTTAAACTTTTGATCCCATAGTATAACATAATTGCTTGCTGATACAATTGAGGGAGGGGGATTTCATTTAATTGGTTCCAGACAGTGGAAGGAGAGATAGTTTTCAATTCCTGGTTGAAGTGGAGGGAGGGTAGGATTGAAGTCAGCTCCAAGGGCAACCAGAGTTCAAGCTTTTAAAAGGGGACTAGATTTAAAGATGAATGATGAGCCCTGTTCCTTTTCCTCTCTCAATATTCCTTGTTTCCTTGGAGAGAAAATTAAGGGAGTCCCCCAAGTCCCCTGAGGTTGTTTCCTTGGAGCTTCAAGAGTGAAGTAAGTGCTCATCACCATGTGCTCCTTGAGGACCTGGAGCTCAGCCTGGAGTTATTCAGGTCCCCTCCACTACCAGTGACTGTCCTTGCAACTTCCCCTGTCCTTATATCCCTAGTTTAAACTCAGGTCAATCTTCTCTCTTAATCTCTGTCACTCTTTACCTTCTTGTTTCAAAGTGAATATTTTTTTTCAGATTTATTATATTTATTTATTTTACATTTGAAAATAGTACCAATAAAATGACTCACAATTCGAAAACAGAAAAAAGTGGAAAAAAATACAAATATGCATCATTCTAATGTAAAAAAAGAAGTCCAACATTTTGTCTAGATGGTAATTCCTTTCTGGTTTTTTGTAAGCATTATTTCTAAAACATTATAAACATAAAATAGTTTTAATCACTTGGAAATACACTTTTTTCTCTTACTTTGTAATTTATGCCTTTATATGCCTTTTACACATTCTCACATGGTCTTTATAACCAGTTGGTATGTATTTAACATAAATTAAGTTAGTATATAATTATGTTTTCACCCCATGATCCAGAATGCTTTCTTATTTGATTTTAACTTCTGGTAGTAAAGTTTCTAACAATGAAATCTGTTTGTTGAAAATTCCTCTTTAATAATAGATGTAGGGTTGCAGTTGGTTTGGAGCTGAGAGCTCCCATAATAACTGAATTAGGTCATAAGACTGAACAATTTTGCTGTTTGAGATAGTCCAAAACATCCATCCATCAAAACGTTCAGTTGAATAGTTATATAACCCAATGTAAGGGAAATGAGAGAAAATATCTTGTATTTAAGATATACATAAATGGTTTATAAACCTAGTGAAAAAAATTGGTGCTTCTCATACTAGGTCAGGGGAATTTTGAGGTTTCTTCTCATCTACCATTCCGTTTCTTTATATCTTCCCCAAAAAACTAAAAAAAATTAGATAATTTCCTTTTCACTGATGATCTAGGTAGAAATGAAAGCATCTTACTTGTGATTTCAGCGTGTGTAAAGAATTAAGCTACTTTTCAGGTATTTCAAGTTATCTGTCAATTCTGATTTCCCAAAGAAAACTCCAGAACAATTTCCAACTGCCTCAATTTTCTATTTCAGGTGAATGTGGATTATTTTGGCCTGGATTGTTTTGAAATTGCACTTTGAGTATGTACATCCATTTACTTAAGAGAGAAAAGTATACTGTACATATTGTTGCAAAGGTTTCAAATGACTACTTTAGAAATGTATTCTGACCTAAAATACAGGGCTGGTATATCCTAGTTGTCTGTTTTGAAAAAAAAAAAAAAAAAAAAAAAAAAAATGCCAGGAAACACCTCTGAATAATCACTGCAGCTTAATTCCAGAGCTCTGCTTCCCACAGCTTTAGGTGTGACATTCATTAGCTTTGCAGCACATAGGCCATCCTCTGAACCAGGGGAGGGGTTAAGAGTGAGGTGCAGGAATATGTTGAGTCCCATGGGATCAATCATCTCAGGGCTGCCAGTGTCCGCAGAGAGCAAGGGAAAGGCCTTGGAGACAAGGTGCTCTTTGGTTCTTTTCTTTTTCAGTGTGGACAAACCCCCTATTCCAAGTTTTATTATATTTTATTTGTACCCATAAATAATTTTAGGGTACAAATAAAGAGAATTTATGTGAAGTAAATAATTCGTGAGGCCAACCATTTGGCTTATGTGTTTGAATTCTGTCATCTTCATTCTACTTTCCAATTTATTTTTATTCTAATTTTGCCTGGTAGAGGAGGTTGAATTGATGTTTTGTGTTTTGAAGGGTGTTTATAGCCCTAACAGCTGTAATTGTGCCTTTAGAGCCAGATCATGGCAAAAGAATTGAAAATCCTTGTAACATGTGAGGAAAACCATATGAAATAGTGAAGAGTGGGTTCAGATTTCAAAATGTGGCCACTGATGTATCTGGAATGAATATTTGTTTTGTTATGTTTAAATATTTGAATATTTGGTGATATCTAGGTTAACAGCTCTCAAACTTTTTGTCTCAGTGTGACTTTACACTTTTAAAAGTCACTGATGTTCCCCAAGGAGTTTTTATTTACTGTAGTACTCCATTATCCATGGAGGTTGCATTCCAAGACCCCCAGTGGATGTCTGAAACCTTGGATATACTAAACTCTCTATATACTATGCTTTTCCTATATATACATGCCTATGATAAAGTTTAATGTATAAATTAGGCACACTGATAATTAATAACAATAGCTAATAATAAAATAGAACAATTATAAAATTATACTGATACGGTTTTGCTGTGTCCCAACCCAAATCTCATCTTGAGTTGTAGCTCTGATAATTCCCACATTGTGGGAGGGACCTAGCGGGAGATAATTGAATCATGGGGGCGGATCTTTCTTGTGCTATTCTTGTGATAGTGAATAAGTCTCATAAGATCTGATGGCTTTATACGGGGAAGTTTCCCTGCACAAACTCTCTTCTCTTGTCTGCCACCATGTGAGGCGTGCTTGCATCTTCCGCCATGATTGTGAGACCTCTCCAGCCACATGGAACTGTGAATCTATTAAACCCTTGTCTTTGTAAATTGCCCAGTCTCGAGTATGTCTTTATCAGCAGTGTGAAAATGAGCTAATACATATATCCTGAAATAAAAGTTATGTAAATATGATCTCTCAAAATATCTTATTGTATATAATATTTTTGAACTATGGTTGACCTCAGTGTTACTGAAATTGCAGAAAGTGAAACCATGAATGAAAGGAATCTACTGAGATTTATCATTTTAGAAATTAAAACAGAAATTGGTAAAAAAGAAATTATTTAAAATTCTAAAATAATAATCGAGTTGGATGTTAATAGAAATATTTATATTAAAAATTCGTCTTTTCTAAATAAAAAACCAGCAATTTAGTGAGAAGAGCAACATTGTTTTACATTTTTGAAATCTCTTTAATATTGAACTGTTCAAAACAGCTGGATTATCATATTTGCTTCTGAATTCAATCTGTTATAATATTTTATTAAAGTATATATATACAGATAGGTAGTTAGAAAGGATATTTTAATAGCTTTAAAAAGGTAACTATGGAAAACCTTCTTTGATATTATACCATAACTAGGCATGTGGTAGTTTCTTAAATGTTAGTTGCAATGTGGATTCTGAAGCCATATCAATTAATTTTTTGTGCACTGTTATCTTAAAGCTACATTAAAATCCTTTTGTCTATCTTGCAATGTGAATGATTTTTTTAATCATGCTTGGTTGGTAATACTGCATAGATTACTTGGAAAATATTGTTTCACATGCACATTTTCCCAATGTTGATGCATTTATTATAAGATATGAAGACATCACTTTTTTATTATACTTTAAGTTCTGGAATACATATGCAGAACGTGCAGGTTTGTTACATAGGTATACACATGCCATGGTGGTTTGCTGCACCCATCAACCCATCATCTACATCAGGTATTTCTCCTAATGCTATCCCTCCCCTAGCCCCCACCCCCTGACAGGCCCTGGTGAGTGATGTTCCCCTGCCTGTGTCCATGTGTTTTCATGTTCAACTCCCACTTATAAGTGAGAATATGTGGTGTTTGGTTTTCTGTTCCTGTGTTATAGTATGCTGAGAATAATGGTTTCCAGCATCATTTATGTCCCTGCAAAGGACATGAATTCATCCTTCTTTATGGCTGCATAGTATTCCATGGTGTATATGTGCCACATTATCTTGGCACATATTTGGATTGGTTCCAAGTTTTTGCTATTGTGAATAGTGCCACAATAAACATACGTGTGCATGTGTCTTTATAGCAGCATGATTTATAATCCTTTGGGTATATACCCAGTAATGGGATGGCTGGGTCAAATGGTATTTCTGGTTCTAGATCCCTGAGGAATTGCCACACTGCCTTCCACAATGTTTGAACTAATTTACACTCCCACCAGCAGTATAAAAGTGTTCCTGTTTCTCCACATTCTCTCCAGCATCTGCTGTTTCCTGACTTTTTATTGATTGCCATTCTAACTGGCATGATATGATATCTCATTGTGATTTTTATTTGCATTTCTCTAATGACCAATGATAATGAGCTTGTTTTCATGTTTGTTGGCTGCATAAATGTCTTCTTTTGAAAAGTGTCTGATTATATCCTTTACCCACTTTTTAATGGGGTTGTTTGTTTTCTGCTTGTAAGTTTGTTTAAGTTCATTATAGATTCCAGATATTAGCCCTTTGTCAGATGGATAGATTGCAAAAATTTTCTTCAATTCTGTAGGTTGCCTGTTCACTCTGATGACATCTTTTGCTGTGCAGAAGCTCTTTAGTTTAATGAGATCCCATTTGTCAATTTTGGCTTTTGTTGCCGTTGCTTTTGGTGTTTTAGTCATGAAGTCTTTGTCCATGCCTATGTCCTGAATGGTATTGCCTAGGTTTTCTTCTAGGGTTTTCATGGTTTTAGGTCTTACCTTTAAGTCTTCAATCCATTTTAAGTTAATTTTTTGTATAAGGTGTAAGGCACGGGTCCAGTTTCAGTTTTTTGCATGTGGCTAGCTAGTTTTCCCAACACCATCTATTAAAAAAGGAAGCCTTCATTGCTTGTTTTTGTCAGGTTTGTTGAAGATCAGATGGTTGTAGATGTGTGGCATTATTTCTGAGGCCTCTGTTCTGTTCCATTGGTCTATATATCTGTTTTGGTACCAGTACCATGCTGTTTTGGTTATGTAGCCTCATAGTATTGTTTGAAATCAGGTAGCATGATGTCTCCAGCTTTGCTGTTTTTGCTTAGGATTGTCTTGGCTATACAGGCTCATTTTTGGTTCCATATAAAATTTAAAGTAGTTTTTTTTCTAATTCTGTGAAGAAAGTCAGTAATAGCATGATAAGGATAGCATTGAATCTATAAATTGCTTTGGGCAGTATGGTCATTTTCATGATATTGATTCTTCCTATCCATGAGCATGGAATGTTTTTCCATTTGTTTGTGTCCTCTCTTATTTCCTTGAGCAGTGGTTTTTAGTTCTTCTGGAAGAGGTCTTTCACATACCTTGTAATTTGTATTCCTAGGTATTTTATTCTCTTTGTAGCAATTGTAAATGGGAGCTCACTCATGATTTGGCTCTCTGTTTGTCTATAGGAATGCCTGTGATTTTTGCACATTGATTTTGTATCCTGAGACTTTTTTGAAGTTGCTTATCAGCTTGAGGAGGTTTTGGACTGAGACAATGGGGTTTTCTAAGTATACAATCACGTCATCTGTAAACAGAGACAATTCAACTTCCTCTTTTCCCATTTAAATGCCCTTTATTTATTTAACTGGCCTGATTGCCCTGGCCAGAACTTCCAATACTATGTTGACTAGGAGTGGTGAGAGAGGGCATCCTTGTCTTGTGCATGTTTTCAAAGGGAATGCTTCCAGCTTTTGCCCATTCAGTATGATATTGGCTGTGGGTATGTCATAAATAGCTCTTATTATTTTGAGAAATGTTCCATCAATACCTAGTTTATTGAGAGTTTTTAGCATGAAGTGGTGTTGAATTTTATCAAAGGTTTTTTTCTGCATCTATTGAGATAATCATGTGGTTTTTGTCATTGGTTCTGCTTATATGATGGATTATGTTTATTGATTTGTGTATGTTAAACCAGCCTTGCATCCCAGGGATGAAGCCCACTTGATTGTGATGGATAAGATTTTTGATGTGCTGCTGGATTTGGTTTGCCAGTATTTTATTGAGGATTTTTGCATCAGTGTTCATCAGGGATATTGGCCTGACATTTTCTTTTTTTGTTGTGTCTCTACCAGGTTTTGGTATCAGAATTATGCTGGCCTCATAAAAATGAGTTGGAGAGGACTCCCTCTTTTTCTGTTGTTTGGAATATTTTCAGAAGGAATGGTACAAGTTCCTCTTTGTACCTCTGGTAGAATTTGGCTCTAAATCCGTCCGGACATGTGCTTTTTTTGGTTGGTAGGTTGTTAATTACTGCCTCGATTTCAGAACTTGTTAATGGTGTATTCAGGGATTCGACTTCTTCCTTCTTCTTCTTGGGGCGGTGTATGTGTCCAGGAATTTATCAATTTCTTCTAGGTTTTCTAGTTTATTTGCATAGAAGTGTTTTTAGTATTCTCTGATGGTAGTTTGTATTTCTGTGGGATCAGTGGTGATACCCCGTTTATAATTTTTCATTGTGTCTCTTTGATTCTTCTCTCTTTTCGTCTTCATTAGTCTGGCTAGCAATCTATCTATTTTGTTAATCTTTTCAAAAAGCCAGCTCCGGGATTCATTGATTTCTTAAAGGGTTTTTTGTGTCCCTATCTCCTTCAGTTCTGCTCTTAAGTTATTTCTTGTCTTCTGCTAGCTTTTGAATTTGTTTGCTCTTGCTTCTCTAGTTCTTTTAATTGGAAATCACATTTATTATTATCACCACAGATCCCATAGAAAAGCCTATCATTATGGGGAAACTGCCAACCTCAATGTTGGATATGAGTTTTTCAAAATTCTATGTTTTGTTGAATATGTAAATTTATTCATTGGCAACTGATTCAATTGGTTGTTTACCTTAAGGTAACAGGCTTACCTTGTTCAGTTTTGAGAAAATATCTGCCAAATACCCAAGTCTGAATAACCATAATCAGAACTCTCAGTTGATCTTACAAGTAAGAATGTTGTTCGATGAAAAGAGGCTATTTCAGCTGAACTCAAAAGCCCCAAGGCTTTTCCTGTAATAACATTTTATTTTGGTGTGTGACAGAAGTACTTTACATATACTTCCCATGTCTACCCACAGAATAATATTAATAATACAGACACTTAAGATTTGAAATTTAATATTTTCACTGTTTTATGAAGAACTTCAGGTGAAACTTTCACTCACTGTCATTATTTTTATTGCATACACTGTAAGAACATTGGGTGCCACTGCCTTCCTGCTTAAGCGCTGCAGTTTTTCCCATGATTGCTTAAGCATCATTGGTGCAAATGTCAATACTGTGAAAAAGTCATGAATATCATTGTATTCTTATGAAAAAGACTCTGAGTTCGTATACCTGAAAGTGTCTGAGGGATTTTCAGGGGTCCATGTACTATGCTTTTGGAAGCACTGATCTAGAGCCTCATCTGACTTTTTATTTGTCAGGGAGAGGTCAATATTTTTCACTAGAAGTAAAGTGAAGCAAGTAAAACACATTTTGGGACATAAAATTTTAATGGCTTGACAGATTGCAAGTTTTAAAACAAGTTTTTTACTGAAAGGGAACAGTGGTATATTTTCCTCTATACAAAAACAATTTCCAGAGACTAAAAACACACAGTTCTCAAATTAATACCATACTAGAAAATGAGCCTTCAAAACAAGTAAAAATTTCCAGGACTTACTCATTCACAAAATATTTTAAAATGTATAATACTAGCCAGATACATAGAAATGAGAAATAAGGTGACATGTAGAAGTGATAAATGTATAGTAATATGCTTTTATTAAAATGATTTTTATGATTAATTTAAAATCTATTCTTTGTGCTTATACTCCACAGAATTAATTTCATTTGTTTATTTAAACCAAGATCTACTTTCCCTCTCAGGTAGAACTTCGGTATCAAAACAATTATGTAACAACAACCAATGTGGCAGCAAAGTTAAATGGAAATGTTATGTGACTACAGTCCTTGCTATGTAAAATTCTTCTTTCTAAAGTTTTTCTTTCTTTCCTCTCTTCCTTTCTCCCTCCCTCCATTCTTCTCTTCCTTTCTTCCATTCTTTCTTTCTTTCCTGTCTTTCATTCATTGCAAAACGTTTATTTTGGGGCACTGAGATGTGGCTCATGCCTGTAATCCCAACACTTTGGTAGTCTGAGGCAGGAAGAATGACTGAGGCCAGGAGTTTGTAACCAGCCTAGGCAATGTAGTAAGACCCTCATCTCTACAATAAAAAAAAAAAAAAAGAAAGAAAAATTAGCTGGGCATGATGGCGTGTGACTGTAGTCCTAGCTCTCAGGAGACTGAGGCAGAAGACTCACTTGAGCCCAGGAATTTGAGGTTACAGTGAGCTATGATCACATCCCTGCACTCCGGCCTAGGCAACAGAGTAAGATCATTAGGTAGGTAGGTAGAAGTGTTGGATTAGAAGTAGGACTAAAAGGAAGGTAGGAATGATTCATCTGAGAATGCATCTGAAATAATAATCACACATCACTCCTACCTTCCTTTTTATTTTTATTTTTCAGCCTGGGAAATTCTGTGAACCTCTGTGTACATATTGTACAGTTATTGTAAATCTCTTTCATACAGCACTACTAATACGAACATGATGGATAGGTGGCTCCGCTCCCATACTCTAAGGAGGATGTGTAGCTGTTAAGAGCTCAGACTCTGAAGTAAAATGGCCTTATATTCCAATCTCATATGTACTTTAGTGAAATTATGAAAAACCTCAAAAACCTTGGTCTCTTCATCTATAAAAATGGCCTAATATTAGTTTAATTGAGATAATGCACGTATATACTTAGCACAATGACTGACACATATGGATGTATTTGTTATTATTATTTCTGAGTTTCGGTGTCTTCAGCATTTGTATTAGATAAGATACAAGGGTTCCAACAATAAAGGATAATTCCTTTCTTAATGATTGACTTTTGTGCTAACAAAATTTCTTGAAACTACCAGCTACTATTCAAAGAGAAAATCTACTGGTATGAGAACGGTCATCAATTTACATACACCATACATAGCTGTAAAAAGAAAATGTAGTTTAGGCTGAAGTTTCATTTGTGCCTAATCTACTGAATAGGTGGGTAAAACAGTTTATTCTAATCCAGTAACTTTAGTCCAATACAGTGGTTTGAGTATTTAGGCAACTTACTGTTTTTTGTTCTAAATTACAGTATTTTGGTTTTCTTCTTCTCAATCTGCTTCTCTCCGACATGGAATCTGGGTTTATTGAGAGGGAGATCCTGTGGTAAAGGGAAAGGGACACTCCCTCAGATTTATTTTCAAGGCTGTGGATGATTCCTTGGTCCTTATGGAAATGCCTCTTGTTTTACTATGACTATTGCTTGCCTCTTATCCTTAGAAGCTGAGGTTGTTGTCTATTGTCTATAAATGTAGGATCAAGACCAAGTGGTTCTCTTTGGTTATTGGCTCTAAGATGTCTATGACATCCATTCAGTCCTTGGAACAATTTGCCCTCACCATACTGATACCACACTCAGTTTCTGGAGACCCAAGTCCTGTTATGAACTGACTTCTGTGTGCCATCTTGGGGTCAAGTGGGCAAGTCTGTATTAGAACTCAACTAAGACCCTTCTCATATCTAATCACACTTTGTGCTCAACTTTTACACTATTGCTACCACACCTCTCCTATGTGGATTAGGCATCCCCCTAAATCTAACACACTTCCCCTATGGAGAGGCAGGAGAGCAGAATGCATATGTCTCATTTTTTATGGCTTCTCTTCACCCAGAATGGAAGGGCAGGATTTCCACCTCCTTTCTGTCATACTGTGGGCTTTGTGATCTGCGGTGCCAGCCTTACCTGTCCACAGGCTTAAAGTGGGGTTTTGTGATGTAAATATCTCTCTCTCCTGACACCTGATCTTCCAAGTGCACTGTCTCCATAAAGAGGCCAGCTCTGAGAATCAGAGCTAATCAATAGTATCTTTATTCTAGTCTCTTTCTTTCTCTAGAGCAATAAACCTCAAGACTTCAACTGATGAGGAAAAGCTGCAAGGACTTAAAAGGGGTAGAAATTGAGAACATTGCTTTAATATTTGCAAAATAATGCCATCTGCCATATTAATTTACCAATGTTTGTGTAACTACAAAAGCTATACTTTTTTTCCAATGTACAATGTTTGGAACTGGGTAAGTCTATGGTCTTTCTGGGCCAGAGAAAAGAAAATAAGAAATTGGAGGATATAAAGAGCTTCAATGCAGTTGCGACTTGGTTACAAGCACTGAGAAAGGAGGAAGGAAGAAAGACATATTTAAGATGCTCTGAAAGTGCTCATACCAAGTATTACTGCTGTGGAAAATGGAAGTATCCACCACATTTTATGCTGTTGTCTTTAAGACTTAGGTATTCCCATTCTGAAGACTGGTAAGAAAAATGACTGCTTGGAATCCAACACATATAGGTCTCAAACAATAACATACCCGGAATATTTATGGTAAAATCCCAAATGTTATTGCTAGGTAGAATGTATTTAACACATCAACATTTCTTTTAAGACCACCTAAAATGAATTAAGCCACTGAAGTCAGTCTGTCTGGATTTGAACCTGGGGCCACACTCACATGTCATGTTAGTTCAGAATATTCACTTACCTTTGCTAAACCTCAGTTTTCTCATCTATAAAAATAATCAACAAATATAGAGTGTTTTTATATGCCACACACTGTTTTAGTCACTTGTATTAACTAGTTTAATTAATAAATAGCCTTAAGATATTTTATTTTCATCTGTTTGCAGATGAAAAAACCATGCCACTGAGAGATTAAGTTACTTGTTCATGATCACATAGGTAGAGGTGAAGGTAGGATTAGAATACAGGCAGTCTGTTGCTATATCTGAATGATAACAGCAAAAACTTTCAAAATATACTCTATGCCAGGCAGTTATCTAAGAAGTCTATGAGAAAGGAACTTTCTTTATCGCATTTTACAGATTAGAAAACTCAGCACGGAAAGGTTAAATATCTTGCCCAAACTGACACAGTTAGTAGATGCTATGCCAGATTGATCCAGTATGACTCCAGAGTTTGTGCTCATAGCTTCCATGCTATACTCAAAGGGTTTTTATGAGCAATAACTGATAAAATACATGTGAAGTTCTTAGTATAGCACCTGACACAGAGGAAATGCTTAATAAAAATGAATTATTAACGAGGAAGCCCTACAAATGGGCAAATGAGAGCTTCTGTAAGTCTAGGATAGCACTGAGCATTCTATACTGGCAAACATTGTTATATGTGTTATTATGACCCAATCATTTTGTCTTACATAATTTCCTTCACTCATTCATTCTTTCAGTTAGTCAGTCTTGCCTTGCATGGCATTTTTAATGTACCAGCACCATGCCAAGTGTTCCAGTATGTGATGTAGAGATATCTCTTTGACAAAAGGCTCATAGCTTTGTTGTACGTAAATTAAAGAAGCACTAAACAGTTTTAAAATATTCTATATTAGCACTTCTTTCTAATTAGCTTATTTCACTTTCTTGAAAGAGACTAATTCTGCAATTTGGTGATGCCTAGTAATATCATGCCATTTAGCTTCTTTGGGCTAAGTTTCAGGCACATATCTTGTAACATTCTCACACATATGACTCTGAGATGCTTTATCTTTTAATTGGGAAGCTGTGCACTAAAGCTGTTACAGCCCAATGGGTTCTTCTTGCCAGCTGCCCTCCAAAAGCCAATACACTGAGAACAGCAGGTGTTGCAGCAGAGAAAGAGTTTAATAATCACAGGACAGATGTGAGAGGAGGACAGAAGATATTTTTCAAATTCACCTTCCTGAGAATTCAGAGGCAGGAATCTTTAAGGATACTTTGTCAGGCAGGGAGCTGGGGAACTGAAGCAATTGATTGGTTGGGGACGGAATCACAGGTATGTCGAACCTACAGCTGAATCAGTTCCCAGCCAGGGGCTGCAGGCCAAGTTGAGTCAGTCCCTTGGTATGGGTCACAGGTCCATGTCTCTTAATATGCCAAAATGCTAAATCTAAGAAAGATCTCAAAGACCAGTCCTTTAGGTCTAACAATAGTGATGTTATCTATAGGAGCAGTTGGAGAAGTTAACAAATCTTGTGACTTCTGGTTACATGACTCTAGGGCAATAAGCATCTATAGAAAAGCAAGTTAAGCAAGCAATGAATAGTTATTGTTTAACCATGCCTGTTCTTTAGCAAAATCCAGGCTTCTGCCATGATTCTAATCTTGTGGCTTTTTATTAGTTTTAACAAATACAGTTTCAATCTTTGAACAAGGAATGGATCAGTTCAAGGAAAGGGCTATTATGTTCTCTGCACAAGAATGGGCAAAAGCAATTTTGCCTGGTAGAAGCAAAATGGAGTCAATTATGTTAAATTTCCCTTACTACTATAATTTTTCAAAAGGTGGTTTCAAAGCCTTATGGCTTTTCACTTAATGTCCTGCTCACTGTTATTTCCTTAAATATTTTTAAAACAATTTCTGTTCCAAATACCACTTTGCTCCTGCTAAGGGGAAGAAATCTGTATGGCCTAAAAAACACAGATTTCAGAATTGTAATATTACTTCAAGGTGAATTCTCACAGCTCTTTGACCTCTAGCAAGTTGTCTAACAGAGCTGAACTTCAGTTTTCTTGTTTTTGGAATGGGGATAGTAATTTCCACCCTGCAGTTTTGTTGAATGACTAAATTAAGCAGTAAAGGCAAAACTTCCAACCAGTGCCTTGCTCCTCTAAGGCACTCTGCTTGGGTTATGTACTACAGCTATTATTATTCTAATAATTTTTAAAAAGTAAAATTTCATCTTTTTTTGGTTTGAAGTAGTAAACAATTTGTCATTTATAAAAATGTATTTGCTTTTTTATAGGTGAATTTGGTGGGGTTTTTTCTCTTAGTTTTTCAGATAGTGATGGAAATGGAGTGGTGAAGTGAAATTTTCTGATACAGGTACATGTTTTAGGGAGAATAACTTATCATTATGAGCACCAATATAATAGATTAGATAGGATCACAATGGAAAAAAATGACCCAAGTAGAATTCTAACATAATAAAAAGGACAAAGGTTAAAACAACAACAACAACAAAACAGATTTCTAAACCATTTTTAAACCATTTTAGGAATAAAGAGAAGAAGGAAAATAATGAGAACTACCTTGACTTTTGCAAGGCAACACTTAAAATTATAAAGCCAATTGGATGTTAGAAGTTGAGGGGCCCTCAAAAGTCAAAGAGAGTTCTTCAGTGCCCACCACAGTCATGCCATTACAGCATCTGTGCTGAGTGATCATCTAAACTTTCTTTCCAGAGAGAAGCAGCTTATCTCCTTGTAAAGTATTATAAGGCAGTTCTGATTGCTACAAAGCGCTTGTTCATCTGATCGAGGTGCCAATTGGCACAACCTATCATTCTCAGAGAGATCACATAAGCGATCTTATCTTTTATAAGAAAGTCTTCCGAATAGTCAAAGATGGTCCTTACATAGAACAGGCATGATTAACAAGTACTTTCTCATGCAAACTGTCAAGACATGTATCTTGTCCTTTACTGTCATTTTTTTTTTCACCTAAAAGCAGCTCATTTTGTTAATGCCCACATAATAATTTAAGCCCGTATGATTTCAAAGATCTGCTTTTTCTAGCATCATATTCTACTATAATGACAGTCTAGGCTTTGTCTGTAATGTTTTCACTCATTTCTGTGCATTGCAAACTTTAACTCAATTATCCAAACTCAGGCCCCTAACTTTTGCTCCCCAGGCACCACTCTGCCCCTGGAAACAGTTCTCTACAATCTCAGACAACAGCTCTTGTATACATTTATTGGGAAGAAAGTGGAGGAAACAGTTCAGGTTGTTGTCATTTGTAAGTTTCCTTCATTTTATTTAGAATAATTTAAGTTTACAGAGAGTTAAATGTTAGCAATGCCTTTGAACCAAACGTATTTGAAATATTTTTGCAGAATTTATTCATTTTAAATTGATCTGAAAATGTTTTAGGATCAGATGTTTAGATGTTTCTAAGTAGTGTATTCTTTTTCTTAATCAGGAAATCCTATTTTCTCAAACCATATTTGTTTTCTAAAAGTTTTCAATATAATACAATTTTATTTCCTAAATAATAGAAATAAAAGAAATAAGTTTCTTTTGGTATTAGGTGCATCTAGACATTTTTAAATAAGAAAATACTTTAAAATTGGGTTTTTTTTTTTTTTTCCTTTGTGAAGTATCAAGTAGCTTGCTTTCCATAAAATTATAATTTACTATATATTTTCTTACTGGATAGTGATCACAAAAATGGGTGCTTTCTTTAACAATATTTAGCAGACATATTTATGAGAGCAAACTAATATCACTTTTCTTCTGAGAAGTTCCCTGAGGATTTTCTTATTTCCTCTTATTAAGAGGATTATCTTATTGAGTTTTAAGGACAGTGAGACTGCATAATACCTAGTGACCTAGAGGATTAATTTACATTATATTTAGAAACATAACTTCCCACATGTTATATCCAAGTTGTAGTCAACAGTTTTAGCTTTCATAAAAACAAGTTTACTACGTTCTTTACCTAATACCCACAGACTTTGACTAGGTTACTTTTTGCTATTGTTTTTGGTTTTTTTAAATCACCATTTTGTTTTGAACAATGTTACTATGATTCTGTTTTTTTTCTGATTAATGATAATAGTATGGTCAGCTCTAACACATTAATTAAACTATTTCTTTTGTGATGTTTATTTTCTCAAGAATATAAATCAATAAAATCCCCAAAGTGCAAGAAAAGATTTTTGGTGTCATTGAAGGTCAGGAAATTCAATATATTTAATTGGAACATGTATTGAAGTGATATGATGAAAGTCAGTTAAAAATAGATAGCTGTTGTAGTAATTTACTCTTCAACATGCATTTATTAGCATAGGAGTGCATCAAAAAGTTCTTTTTGAAGCACTTGCATTTCCTGTCCTTATTCTTAAAGTTACTTTGAAATTTGAGAGAGAGAGGCATTGCAGCTGCCGGCCAAAGAGCTGCCAAATAAGACATATGTTTAAAGCAGAGAGTGGTGCTAGATTCTTATTGAAAAGAACACACAAGGCTTGCTACCTTCATAAACAACTAAAAGCAAAAATAGAGATTGTTGAATGACATTTAGGCTTAAAAGATTAGAGAATCAGAGAATCTTAATGATGGAAAAAGATCTTTCTTTGCATCTATTAAGAAGATTATCTGAGACTTGAACTCAGATGCCTTCTAGGCACAGGTGATATAAACTAGTGACATTCCAGGTGACCGGAATGTACATATCTATCCACAATACTATCAGGGAATGCTGGCTGTGCTGTACACCATTAGATTTCTGAAGAAAAGAGGGAAATTTGGATTATAATGTGAACATTTCTGGGTCACTGAACACAATTGCACAGATTGTGCAAGTTCAGCTGCACAGCAGCGTGCAGTGCTGTGTGACTATTTGTAAGCCAAACAAAAGATGGCATGAGGGTTAAATTCAACCCACCGGTAGGAAGTTTGTAACCCTGTGGTTTAGACTTTTAGAAAGGTTTCATTATTATTATCAAACTGAAAAATCTGTTTTTCAGCAGCTTTGGTTCCCTGGATTTTGGGGTCATGTTGAATGACTGTAATCTTCATGCACACAAGTGTTTCAAATATTTGAAGTCAGTTATTCTATTTCTTTAGACCTAAATTTAGGGCCTAGGGAGACAATCAAAGAAATAAATTAGGTTAGTCTGTTATAAATGAATGATAAAAAATGTAAGGTGGCCCCTAGTCTTCATTTCTTTCCCATGTGAGTGCTAATAACTACTTTAGTAATGCATTTTAGAATATTGCCTTAAATCAAAGTCAAGATGACTAGTGTATTGTTGGAGAATCTGTCAATCTCTGGCCTACCCGGTGGAGAGTTCTAAAGGTCTACCACCTGTGGACTCCTTCCTGCCAAGTCCTTGAACCCTTGAGAGTGTGGCTTGCAGGGTATTTGGTGAGTGGGATCCTAAAATAGTCTGCTGTGTCGACACCTGGTGTTCAGGGAACTTGGATAGAATTTACACTCTTGATGACTTTTTGAACTTCAGATTATATCCTCTGTTACTAATTTCCTCTGTGTTTGTGGCCATGTTTTAGTTCATTTTCATGCTGCTGATAAAGACATACCCGAGACTGGGAAGAAAAAGAGGTGTAATGGACTTACGGTTTCATATAGCTGAGGAGGCCTCAGAATCATGGTGGGAGGTGAAAGGCACTTCTTACATGGCAGTGGCAAGAGAAAATCAGGAAGATGCAAAAGTGGAAACCCCTGATAAAACTGTCAGATCTCATGAGACTTATTCACTATATAACAGTGTTCACTTATAACAGTATGGGGAAACTGCCCCCATGATTCAGTTATCTCCCACCAGTTCCCTCCCACAATGCATTGGAATTATGGGAGTACAATTCAAGATGATATTTGGGTGGGGACACAGAGCCAAACCATATTAGTCCTGTATCTATTGGACTGAAAAGTCATGCTTAGAAACAAGTAGTAAAGACTACTAAGTTTGTGCTTTGCACAGTTCCAAGAGCTTGACGTATATTAAATCATTTAATATTCACAATGACTCTGAGGTATTAACCTTATTTTTGCAGACAAGAGACCTGAGGACAAGAAACTTTACCAGTTAGTGATAAATCAGGGATTCCATCCCAGGCATTTGGCTTTGGATTTGTGCATCTTTCAGAGTCTCAGATGGTAGTGGAAGTCCAGGGACCTACAGTAGACTATAGGAAGGAAGATGCTCTGTGAAAAATATCCACTTGGATAGAGACGCTGATCCACTCTCTGCCCTGCATCTGGCCCTAAGCCAGCCTGCTCATGTGCTTCATACCACCTCTAGAGCAGTCCACAAAGACAATGGCAAACACTCCTGGGTGTGCATGCAGTGGCCAAGGAAATCTTATTGCTTATTGCTGCCCAGCCTCAGTTTCTCCTGTCTTCATCCAGTGTTGAACTCTGGGTTCTGCAGTCACAGTCTACATGGACTTTAGAACTTGGTGTTTGTGTTTGGTCCCCTCTACATTTGAACCTTGCCTTGATCTGACTAGCTTTGCCTTTCCAGCATTTAATACCTCATGCTGGTGTGGCTCTGCTATGAACCCCAAGCCAATATAAGTTTGCATTTGGATTCCACAACCTCATCAATGGCTGTGAGTCTTTGAAGAAGTTAAGTATGCCTTTGAGGTTTACCCCTCAGGAAAATGGAGAAATTATATCTTGCTTATTGAGTTATGAAGATTAACCAGCAACATTCTAGTACAGTGTCTAGTACAAAGTAAGTGTTCAAATGATACTTATTCTTATGAAGTGGGCCATCCTAGACCTTGAATTGAAGGATAGGGCATTGAAGAAGCAGGGCTGTGTGGAATTCATGTGCCAGAAGAGTGGCAATCAATTTCCCATGTGGGCAGTGGCAGTGGAGCCAGTAGCAACATTGGGATGCTTGCAAGGAAGTCACCAGATTAGAAAGTATGAAGATTTCAGGCCTCTTCATCCTTATTTAATATGTTCTTAGAAAGGCTACTTTAACTTACATTGCTGCAGCTATGAACATATCCAGTCTAAGTCCATTACTTCTATAATCTGTGTTTCTATAACATACATTACCTCAAAAGCTATTGTTAAATAGGGGGAAGATGTTAATATGACATGGAATTTGGTCTGGTCATAAGCAATTTCACCACAGTTGTCTACAAGTCACAAAACTGAGTGTAAATTACATGAACACTGTGGGAGGCAGCCTCTCAGGAAGATGCTGTATGGAGCCCATTCACCTCCTGGGGTTCCTCTACGATCAATTTGGTCATACTTGAAAGTGCATATTGTTGGGTTCTCCCTATCCTTTTCTTTTGTCCTTGTCTTCGTGATTCAACAAGGAGATCCTTCCTTACACACCCTTTCATTTTTAGCTTTCACTTTTTCTTTTAATAGTAAAATCCTACATTTACTACTGTAACATTTCTTTATGGTTGTAGCTTTTTGTTTGTTTAATTAGGACTGTTATTATTTTTGTTAGTGTTCTGGTTACAATATTGGTTTTGAGTG
The DNA here is from genome assembly GCF_007565055.1 of Rhinopithecus roxellana. Lineage (NCBI taxonomy): Eukaryota > Metazoa > Chordata > Mammalia > Primates > Cercopithecidae > Rhinopithecus > Rhinopithecus roxellana. The sequence goes on from NC_044550.1 coordinate 12,153,044, forward strand.
ACTAATCATATTTTTTTCTGCGAATGCTGTTATTTTTAGAGTGCAGTTTGGCAGAAAGGACGATTTCTTAGGAATATTGTATTAGAATAAGCGAAGCACTGGTAATTCCTTCACTTGCCCAGTCACATCAAATCCCAGAGAGATTTGTTAAACACAGAACTGACCTCAGATCTGATTCACAGTCTCCCGGGGATAGCTCTGGAAATTTGTTAATATGTGACCCAGGTGATTCCCACGTCACACAAATTAGGGAAACTCTGCTTTACCTTCGTTGGGAATAGGCATGCTTTTTTTTTTTTTTTTTAACATTAATACTTTTTACATTTATTTTTACATCAACACAGTATCGCTTTCAATTAATACCCTCCCCTTGTTTTTATTAATTAGTTACAGCTCTACCACTTTATGATCTAAATTGTCCTGATCTGTACAATCTGTAAAACAGAGTGAAGGATGCTTCACTCTGCCTGGTTTTATTTGCAAAGGTCCTTTCTAAGGCAAATCTTCACAGACTTCATTTTATTTGCTCATGATAACATTGAATCCAACCACCCTGTGTAAAGGACTGGCTCATATTTCCTATAGTATATTATCAAATATTATAAATTAACAAAGGCTTTCATTTAAATGATTTAGACAAGATACATGAGTTTTTAAACTGCCTTACAAGTAAGTGCAAATCTTGTGAAGATAGGGTTCAGGTGAGAAGTAGAATAAATAAAGGTGATGGGTGAAAAGTACTTATTAACAGAAGCTTTGAATGCAACTACATAGAAAGGCACGTTGAAGAGGAAATTTTTGTTTGTTTGTTTGTTTGCTTGCTTGCTTGTTTTCACATTTTTTGCTTGCTTTCTTGATCTAGTCCTGAATTTTTTAAAGAGGAAACTTTGTTTTGTTTATTTTTCCTACTTGAATTAAAGTATAGAAAAGACACATTACAAGACTATCATAAAAGGTTTGTTGTAAACTGTGTAATTTGTTGTAATACTCTGGAAACTCAGAGTAATAAAGATAAACCAAACCATAATGGCAATGCTTGGATTCCAGAAATACTTTTTTCCCCTAACAATCTTGTTCATTGCACTTCTACTTACACCTCGGAGGCCAGAAACCCCACAGTTTATATTAGCATTCAACTGGATTTACTGTTACTTCCTCTGCTTATTAAAGAGAAACACAACATATACCAGTCAATAAGCAAAAATAAATCATTTTTAAATTAATAAAATTCCACTCTTTGCAATGATTTAAATGTTGCTAGATGAAATAATTTGAAAGTGCAGCCATTTGAGTTGATTACTATGAAAAACTAAAGCAATACTTTTCAGGGCTCTCAATCAAGAGCAGTCTTGAACTTTGGCTCCCATGGTGCACATCGGTAATTCTGTGACTCAGGCAAATAAAGTGTTCTTCGCCCCCACACGATCTGGGAGAGGCCATCTGGTGTGGTGCTATACTCAATAATATGTTATTTTGGGTTCTACTTCAACTGGGACCCTTTACATTTGAAGACTGATTATTAAAAATCAGTTTTCTCATCCTCTGTTGTTTTTCATCACACCTAAGATCATAAGTGGAGAGTTTTGGACATAAAAAATTTGGAGAGCTGGTACTGCCATTTAGGGAGTTATCCTTACGTCATTTTCAGTGAGTCAGGTCAAAACTTCCTGGATGTTCTCTCTGCTCTCTACAAAGACATGAGACCCTAGCAAAGACTTTTTCAATGGCAAACACTTCCTTTGTTTATTTATAGATACATGCTATGCTAGTTAGACTTATGTTTGATATGTCAGAATTGTTCCACACAAACCTGAGAACATTGTGATGTAAGTTACCCGAATGAGACTGATGCAGAGCTAAGACCAACAAGAGCCCTAATAATTTGGAATTTAAACTGTTGCAGACGTATCTCCTTTCCATCACTTCAAACAGACATTAATTTCTCATTTCTACATTCACCTTAAAAGGAGTGGCAATTGTAATGGATGCCACTGTGTGCCATACATGTCCAGGACACTCATCTACTCAAATGCTGGATGTTTTCGTGGCTGACAATTTTCAGCTGAGAACTTCTGCAGAGAGTGCCCTCACCCAAAGTTATGTCCCTTCTTGGAGGCAGCCATTCCAATAAAAAGTCACAATCTTCCATCCAGTTTCCAGAATTAAGTCAATATTTAGAATAGAACTTATATACAAGCATATTTTGGTGATATTGTGGATATCATTCCAGACTACCACAATAAAGCAAATATTGCAAAAAAGAGTCCCAGAAATGTTTTGGTTTCTCGGTGCACATAAAAGATATGTTTGCATTGTAGCGCAGTCTGTTAAACAATGTACACCCTTTAATTTAAAAATACTTTATTGCTAAAATATGCTAATGATCATCTGAACCTTCAGGGAGTCATAATCTTTTTGGTAGTGGAGGAGGGTCTTGTTTCAATGTTGGTAGTTGCTGACTGATCAGGGTATTGGTTGCTGAAGGTTGGCACGGCTGTGGCAATTTCTGAAAATAAAATAACAATGAAGTTTGCCACATCAACTGATTTATCCTTTCACAAAAGGATTCCCTGTAGCATGTGATGCTGTTTTATAGCATTTGACTCATAGTCGAACTTTTTTCCAAATTGGCGTCAATCCTCTCAAACACTGCCATTGTTTTATCAACTAACTTTATGGAATATTCTAAACCCTTTGTTGTCATTTCAGCAATGTTCATAGCATCTTCACCACGAGTAGATTCCATCTCAAGAAAACACTCTTTGCTCATCCATAAGAAGGTACACCTTATCTGTTCAAATTTTATTGCAGCAATTCAGTCCATCTGTAGGCTTCACTTCTAATTTTGGTTCTCTTGTTAATTTTACCACAGCTGTAGTAACTTCCTTCACGAAAATCTTGAACCCCTCAAAGTTATCCATAAGGACTGAAGTCAGCTTCCTCCAAACTCCTGTTAATATTGGTAGTTTGGCTTCCTCCCTGAATTACAAGGCTCTTAATGGCACCTAGAATGGTGAATCCTTTCCAGAGGGTTTAAAGTTACACCCAGATTTATCAGAGGAATTACTATCTATGGCAGCTATAACTTTACAAAATGTATTATTGAAATAATAAGACTTGAAAGTTGAAATTGCTCCTTGATCCATGGGCTGCAGAATGGATGTTGTGCTAGCAGGCATGAAAACAATATGATCTTGTACATCTTCATCAGAGCTCTTGGGTGACTAGGGGTATTGTCAATAAGCAGTAATGTGTGGAAAAAATCTCTTCTTTTGATTTGTTTTGGTTTTGTTTTGTGTTGTTTTTGTTCTTGAGATGGAGTCTCACTTTGTCACCCAGGTTGGAGTGCAGTGGCGCAATCTTGGCTCACTGCAACCTTTGCCTCACGGGTGCAAGCGATTCTCCTGCCTCAACCTCCCAAGTAGTTGGGATTACAGGCTCCTACTACCACGCCCAGCTAACTTTTGTATTTTTAGTAGAGATGGGGTTTCACCATGTTGACCAGTCTAGTCTCAAACTCCTGACCTCCAGTGATCCAACTGCCTTGGCCTCCCAAAGTGCTAGGATTACAGGTGTGAGCCGCCGCGTCCAGCCCGTTTTTGTTTTATGAGCAGTAAGTTACAATGGGGGGTTTAAAATACTCAGTAAGCCATGCTGTAAACAGCTGTGCTGTCATCCAGTTCTTGTTATTCCATTTATGGAGCACAAGCAGAGAGTATTCTGAGCATTTTCCTTAAGGGTGCTAAGATTTTTGGAATGGTAAATGAGCATTGGCTTTAACCTGAAGTCACCAGCTGCATTAGTCTTTAATAAGAGAGTCAGCCTGCTCTTAGAAGCTTTGAAGCTTGGCATTGACTTCTCCTCTTTAGCTATGAAAGTCCTAGATGGCATCTTCTCCCAACAAAAGGCTATTTCTTTTCCACTGAAAACCTGTTGTTTAGAGGAGGCACCTTCTTCAATGATCTTAGCTAGATGTCCTGGATAGCTTGCTGCAGTTTATACCAGCACTTGCTGCTTTACCTTGCACTTTTATTTTTTTTTATTTTTTTTATTTTTTGTGAGACAGATTCTCTCTCTTAATGCCCAGGCTGAGTGCAGTGGTGTAATCTCGGCTCACTGGAACTTCTGCTTCCCAGGTTCAAGCAATTCTCCTGCTTTAGCCTCCCGAGTAGCTGGGATTACAGGTGTCTGCCACCACATCTGGCTAGTTTTTGTACTTTTAGTAGAGATGGAGTTTGTCCATGTGGGCCAGGCTGGTCTTGAATTCCTGACCTCAGGTGATCTGCCCACCTCGGCCTCCCAAAGTGTTGGGATTACAGGCATGAGTCACCGCACCTGGCCACCTTGTACTTTTACATTAAGGAAATAGCTTGTTTCATTAAACCTAATGAACCAACCTCTGCTGGTTTCCAACTTTTCTTCTGCAGCTTTCTTACCTCTCTTATCCTTTGTAGAACTAATGAGAGTTAGGGTCTTGCTCCAGATTAGGTTTTGGCTTAAGGGAATGTTAGGCTGGTTTGATCTTCTATTTAGACCACATAACTTTCTACCCATTAACAATTAGGCTTTTTGGACTTCTTATGATTCATGTGTTCAGGAGCAGCACTTTTAAAAAATTTAGCTGCATTCAGAGCTTAGCTAACTGTTTGGAACAAGGTCTATGTTCTGCTCTATCTTGGCTTTTGTGACATGCCTTCTTCACTAAGCTTAATTATTTCTGGTTTTTGATTTAAAGTGAGAAATATGTGATTATTCTTTTCACTTGAACACTTAGAAGCCGTTGCAGAGTTATTAATTGGCCTAATTTTGGTATCATTGTGTCTCAGGGAATAAGGGGGCTTGAGGACAGGGGAGAGGAGGTGGGGGAAAGGCTGGTTGGAGGAGCAGTCACGATACACACAACCTTTATCGATTAAGTTTGCCATCTTTTATGGGTGTGGTTCGTGGTGCCTCCAAAAAATTACAATAGTAAGATCAAAGATCACTGATCACCAAAATAGATAAAATAATGAAAAAGTTTGAAGTAATGTGAGAATTACTGAAATGTGACACAGAGACACGAGTGAGCACAAGCTGTTGGAAAAATGGTGCTGTTGGCTTGCTTGACACAAGGTTTCCACAAACCTTCAACTTGTAAAACACGCAGTATCTGCAAAGCTCAATAAACAGAAGTGCAGTAAAATGAGGTGCGCCTGTACTAAAGGGGAGGATGAAAATTTTGGAGGGAAAACTTCAGCAATCCCATGGCAAGTGTATAAAATAATGATGCCCCTAGTCCTTCCCCAAAGTGACTTATAGCCATTTGTCTGGGTTGCTGTACAGTAGAAATGGAGAATGCATAATTTCAAAGTCTTTAGGACATGGAGTCTATGACAGTTATGTGTCCATTTGCCTGGGCAACAGTGCCTAGATATTTGGTCAAACCCTATTTTGGATATTTCTGTGGAGGTTTTTGTTTGTTTGTTTTAATATGGGATTAGCATTTCATTTATTAGACTCTGAGTAAACAGATCACCCTTCATAATGTGGGTGAGCCTCATTCAATCAGTAGAAAGCCTAGATAGAATGGACTGACCTTCACCAGGCAAAAAGGAATTCTCCCAGCAAACTACTGTTAAATGAAGTTTAGCCTAAAGCCACTTCCTTACATAGTTTAAATTTGGCCTGAAGGTTTCTGCATACATAGTAAACTATAACCTAACTGGATGTGTAAACAGGCCGTAACCTACTCATCTACCAATCACCAAGTTTGGTCAATCAACGGCAGCAAATTGTTCAAACCATATTCAAATAAGTCAAATGCCAGGCTGTAACCAATCTGGCTGTTTCTGTACCTCACTTCTATTTTCTCTGTGTCACTTTGCTTGTTCTATCCATAAATCGTCTTCAACCACAAGGCAATGCTGGAGTCTCCCTGAACCTATTCTGGTTTGAGGGCTGCCTGATTTGCTAATTGTTCTTTGTTCAATTAAACTTTGCTAAATTTATCTAAGGTTTTTCTTTTAACACTGCAAACACACACTCGCACACGCACACACACACCACTTGTCAGCTGGTTTTGTTTTCTGAGAACCCTTACTAATAGAGGGTCTGAGTTGACATTTGATAACTTGAAACTTAAAAAGCATCATAATGGCCCCTGAGTTATTACTATTTTAAATGGGCCCCTGGGCTATGTCCAGGTCACAGTGTGTCCACTGATGTAATGGATGTGGGAGGGCTATAGTTGGCCCCATTAAGCTTTTCTGTCAGTTTTCTAATTAGAATCCCGGAAGAGCTAGGCCCAGAACTTATTATATAACATAAGTGGATCCAAATGGCATAAGCAAGGGACTAGGGTGGACACTGTGATGTGTCACCCAGGTTCTCCCTTCATGTCCGGAGCAAGCATAACCCCTGCTGATGGAAGTGTTGGAAATGACTGACTGCTCACAGACAAGCCAACACCTCAGGAATTGCTTTCCATTGAAAAGAGCTGCCTTGTCCAAAGGCACGTACCCCGACCCTGTGGCAGCTCATTTCTAGTGTCTAGTCAGTGGGGCAGGAGATAAAGGTCAAACTTTCTTGCCTCAGGGTAATTAACTCTAAATGGCATCTTAACTCTAAAGTTCCCTGAGACATCAGTTAAAAGCCTTTTTCTTTCTTTCCTTTTTTTTGCGATTGTATCAACCATTCAACCATTTCCTCTGCTCAGTCCTACTCCTTTTTCTTCCAGTGGTGTTGACTAGAAGGACATTAACTTCCTGCTTGCAAATCTCCTTCTCAGTGTCTCTTTCCTGGGAACCCTACTTAAGGCAGTTATTAAAATGGAAATAATGCTAGATGTAAGATGTGTGGTTGCTACCTTGTTTAAGGTTCTCTAAGTTCTCTCATTGCCTATTGTGGGTGACAATATTGCCTTCTACATTAAACAAGCAGCAGAAAAGCCTGAATACCAGAAATTTACTGATACCCTCCTTTTTCTCTTCCTTAGACTCATATACCAAAGCCAGTTCATTTTTTCCTTATAATGGCCCTTGAACTAATTATTATTATCATTATTATTATTTTAACATAAAATATTTCTATTCTAATGTAGACATGTCTCCTCTCCTACCTAGGCTACCTCAATAGGTTTTTCACTGACTTCATGCCTCTTGGCTCTTTAAGGCTATTAAATTATTATATATAATATTGTCTGATTGATTTACCCAAAATTCTATATTGTAATAGCATATAAACATGAAAGCGCTCAATCATGTAACTAACTATACATTTCTTAGTGTGGCATTGCAAAGGTCTCCACATTCCAGGCCATATTCACCTCTTACTAATCTGTTTAACAAAGAAATTACTAAACACTGACAAAGATAAAAATCCAAGTCTCTGCCTTCAAGTTGCTCAGAGTAATTTCAAAACTTTTTCTGTTGCCACATTATTTCTATGCACAACTCTATGCCTTGAGTAAATCAGTCCTTTAAAAAAATTACAAAATATTCAAGCAAATAGAAAAATATAGAGAATGATAAAATAACTGCATTCCAGATTAGATATATTCTTATACTGATTTTTCAGATCTTATTCCATGCTTTCTCTGGGGGTAACTATTACACTGAATTTAGATTTTATTTTTTACATTTATGCTTTATAATGTTACTATATATACACACACACACACATAGATTCATGAATAATATGTTATAATATACTGATCATTTTTCCTCTTTTTTTCAGTCAACACAATATTGAGATTTAGTTTTGTTGCAGTATGTACTTCTGTTTTTCATATATTATCTATTGTATCTGTCTATATATCCTCATTTTCATTCCTGTAGCTGCTGATGGAAGCTTTCCATTATTTTCTTGTCCATTTTCACAGTTTGTGAATTTTATTAGTAGTCTTTTTAAAAAATTATACTTTATTTTTGTGATCCTCTCCATTGTTTATATTTTTGAGTCATCAATTTCTGCTCATATCCTTATCATTTCCTTCCTTCTAGTTTTTGAGGTTTCTCTATTTTTCTAACGTCTTCACTTGGCCATTTAGCTCATTAATTTCATCTTTTTTCTTTTCTCATACAAGGATTTAAGACTATATATTTCTTTTCATGTACTGCTGTGGAGGCTAACGTGACTCCATCTTGGATGTGAATCTGCCATGTTGACTGCTGATTAACCCCAGTACTAAATTTATCAGCCTCTTTCTTCGGTCTCTCAGGTGGGACAGATATGCATAGACCTGCTTACCAAGGAAAACTGCTTTAACTGCATACCGTATGTTTTGTTATGTAATAGTTTCATCAGCCCCTTTCTTCTGGAAATGCCTGTACGATTTCTACTTTATCTACTGTGTACCATAAATGTTATTGTAAACAGACACCAATCACAAACCTGGCCCACAGGCAAATTCCCTAAGAACCCCTTGTTCTGAGGGGTATTAGCATGGGGATTCACCATCTCTTCTCATGGTGGCTGCACTAGACATGGCTTCTGTTGTAAGTCTCTATTACATGTTTCTTTCTGAGAAACTAGACTTGTTAGTCTCTTTCTTCAGCCTCTCAGCCTCCTTGGACCTTTGGAGACAAGTATGCATAGACCTGCTCACCAAGGAACAACTGCCTTAACCGCATGCTATATGTTTTGCTATGTATTAGTTTCATTGTCATTAAATTTCAAGTTTTTTCTAACTATCTTTTTGACCCATGAATTATTTAGAAGCATGTTTGTATTTAAATTTCTAAATGTATGAGGTTTTTGTGGCTGATTTTTAGATTTTTATAATTTATTTCACAGAACAGTCTTTATTAATTTAAGGTTTGCTTTGTATTATAAAATTTAAGTTTTTGTGAATTTTTTATGTATACATGAAATAATATGTGTTTACTAAGTGGAGGCTTATAGTTCCATGCATGGTCATTAAATATGGTGCATAAAACTAATATTTATGGTGTCATTCACATCTTTCACTTCTTTAATTCTCTTTTTGATTGATTTCTTAATTATTGAGAGATGTGTATTAGTATGGTCTACTATGATTGTAAGTTGCTGAATCTACTTTCTAATTTTGCGAATTTGCACTTAATATTTTGAGGCCATATTATTGGGTACATAGGTATTAATCAGGATAGATCAGATTATGCTACAATATCAAAAATCCCCCAAATTTCAGTGGGTTAACAGAAAGTTTATTTCTTATTTACACTATAGCTCTAATTTGAGTCAGCAGTGAAAGAACCAGATTAATTTTGTTTACTCAGTGACTCAGACTGACAGATGTGCCCTTTTGTCATTTCTGGTCACACTTCTTTGGTGAAAGCATTTCAGATGACCATAGCTAATTTTAAGGGGGTTGAGTGGTGGAGAAATATATTTATATCTGATCTCCAGAAGGAGAAGCAGAATATTTGGGCAAAGTCTAATGACTACTATAACATACAAGTCCAGGACTATTATATTTTCAAGGAAAATTCTTTAATTATTATGTTGCAATTCACTTTATGTCTAATAATGTTGGTTAAGATTATAAAAAGACAATAGAGGAAGCAGTGTAAAATATGATTAAGATATCTGTGCTCAGACCTTTGTGTATATATATATATACGGCTTGCTTTGTAAGAACTAATACAGGCCCAGTTCTTACACTGACTGTGGGAGATAATTCTCCATGGTTCTCTCATATTTCTGCTTGTCTTACAAGGGAGATAGTGATTGCCTTTAGTTCTGGACTCTCTTTTCAAGGATATTTTTGTAGTGGAAAACTGTGGAAGATAGTGTCTGAAGCAAAGGGCAGGCATACCCTTGGGTTGCCTAAGCTCAGGATTCCTCTCCTGCAGTGTAACCCATAGTCATCCAACTGGGCCTAACCTACTACTCCTGTGGGACTTAAAGGGAAGAGTGGACTGATGCAAATATGCTGACGTTCATGCTGCTGGCTACGGAGGAGTAGTAAAATCCTTGGAGTCTTGTGTTTTCTACAAGTATCCATGAAACCATGGCAGGCTAATATGTTACCTTGAAAATTGGGTTAATTTTAGACCCTTGAGAGTTCTTTGACACCAGATTCACTTCCCTTCATGTTAAACTTGTCTGTCCTGATGCTGCTGGTACTTCCTTCAGACTTCACAGTGTCTGCGATAGCAAGTTCACTTTGAATTAGGTGGTAGCTACCCAAAAGATTCTCTGACACAATAACAGTTGACTCAATATCTTTATGCTATTGCTGATAGGATACTGCAAATGCTCTTCTATACTTCCTTCAAATGGCTTTAGTCTAGAGTTTTGCCTAGAAACAGGTTTAGAAAACTTCTCAACAAAGCCACACTTGAGCTATAATGTGGTTTATATGAATCAAACCATCTGTCTTTGCTTTTCCTTCAGCATGTTTGGATAGAGTGAAAAAGTATCGTTTTTATATTTGTAAATTATTAACAAATATTTTTTACGTAAATAATTCTACCTAATTATCAGTTCTGAAAATAAGATCAAGTCTTAGTTATCCAGATGGTCAAGTTCTTCAGTAGCCTCGTTTAACTCATTTGCATTCCTCAGCATAATCTGTCAGAATTTTTCAGATATTCCATGTTCAGGCAATAAAAATCACTTTATATTATCTTCGGCAAAGGTAAATCTGTGGCAAGATTAACAAGATACAATGGTAATAATTGTTTTCTTTTTTTTTTTTGAGATAGTGTCTTGCTCTGTCACCCAGGCTGGAGTGCAGTGGTGTAACCATAGCTCACTGTAGCCTTGAACTCCTGGGCTCAAGCAATCCTTCCACCTCAGCCTCCCGAGTAACCTGGACTACAGGGTCAGGCCACTGCACTCAGCTAATTTTTAACATGAGGGCAAGTGCACTTCAGCCTGGGCAATGGAAGGAAGACCCTGTCTCAAAAAAAAAAAAAATCTGTAGCTGGTTGTAATACATTGCTTGTAAACATCACTGCACTCAGACCAGCCTCTTTTGTAATTTATTTTTTATTTTATTTTTTTCCCTCTGTTCTTTTTTTAAAAATTATACTTTAAGTTCTAGGGTACATGTGCACAACGTGCAGGTTTGTTACATATATATACATGTGCCATGTTTTTGTGCTGCACCCATTAACTCGTCATTTACATTAGGGATATCTCCTAATGCTATCCCTCCCCCATCCCCCGACCCCACAACAGGACCCAATGTGTGATGTTCCCCTTCCTGTGTCCAAGGGTTCTCATTGTTCAATTCCCACCTATGAGTGAGAACATGTGGTATTTGTTTTTCTGTCCTTGTGATAGTTTGCTCAGAATGACAGTTTCCAGCTTCATCCATGTCCCTACAAAGGACATGAACTCATCCATTTTTATGGCTGCATAGTATTCTGTGGTGTATGTGTGCCACATTTTCTTAATCCAGTCTGTCACTGATGGACATTTGGGTTGGTTTCAAGTCTTTGCTGTTGTGAATAGTGCCACAATAAACATATGTGTGCATGTGTCTTTATAGCAGCATGATTTATAATCCTTTGGGTATATACCCAGTAATGGGATGGCTGGGTCAAATGGTATTTCTAGTTCTAGATCCTCGAGGATTCGCCACACTGTTTTCCACAATGGTTGAACTAGTTTACAGTCCCACCGACAGTGTAGAAGTGTTCCTATCTCTCCACATCCTCTGTTTCCTGACTTCTTAATGATTGCCATTCTAACTGGTGTGAGATGGTATCTCATTGTGGTTTTGATTTGCATTTCTCTGATGGCAAGTGATGATGAGCATTTTTTCATGTGTCTGTTGGTTGCATAAATGTCTTCTTTTGAGAAGTGTCTGTTCATATCCTTTACCCACTTTTTGATGGGGTTTATTTTTTTCTTGTAAATTTGTTTGAATTATTTGTAGATTCTGGATATTAGCCCTTTGTCAGATGGGTAGATTGCAAAAATTTTCTCCCATTGTGTAGGTTGCCTGTTCATTCTGATGGTAGTTTCTTTTGCTGTACAGAAGCTCTTTAGTTTAATTAGATCCCATTTGTCAATTGTGGCTTCTGTTGCCATTGCTTTTGGTGTTTTAGACATGGAGTCCTTGCCCATGCCTATGTCCTGAATGGTATTGCCTAGGTTTTCTTCTAGGGTTTTTATGATTTTAGGTCTAACATTTATGTCTTTAATCCATCTTGAATTAATTTTTGTATAAGGTGTAAGGAAGGGATCCAGTTTCAGCTTTCTACATGCCTCATTTGTAATTTTAAGTCCGTTGTTATTGCTGACCAGCATTCCATTTATGACGATACCTACAATTCATGTACCTGTTCCACAGTTGATGGGCAGTCCACGTTGCTTTCCCAGACAGTTGTATTGCTGAACTCCTGTGATAGTCTCCTAATGCATTAGTGCAAGAATAAAAGGCAGTAGTCTTAAAACGGAGATATATGTACAAGGATATACAAATGTTTCTTATGTGATATGTGGATATGTAGGGCGCAGTTTTAGGGGAACCAATTTCTAAATCTTTTGCTTCTATACACACTCTTTTCTAAAATTGATCTCTCTTGAGACTTTGTCAGAGACACAGGTCCTGATTTTATATTTGCTCTTTATCCTCTTCCCCGACTTTACAAAATGACATACCTTTCTCTCACTGTTGGTCAATCTTATTGTATAATACTTTATTCTGGGGTGTAAACACTCCTCGAGTGCTAAAGAAAGGGACAGTTTGAAATATTGCTCTAGGATAGTATTGTGTATTATTTGAATGCTTGGTTTTATGGCTGAATCGTATTAACCCCAAATTCTTAGGTTCTAACCACCAGTAATTCAGCATGTGACTGCATTTGGAGATAGGGTCTTTAGACAGGTAATTAAGATAAAATAAGGCCCCTAGGGTAGACCCTAATCCAATGACTGGTGTTCTTATAGAAGAGGAGATTAGGACACAGACATGCACACAGAGTGAAGACAACGTGAAGACACAGGGAGAAGACGGCATCACCTACAAGCCAAAAAGAGGGGCCTCAGAAGAAGCCAACACTTCTGACACCTTGTTCTTGGACTTCTAGCTTCCAGAACTATGAGACAATATGTTTCTGTTGTTTATGCTCTCTAGTCTTTGATACTTCATTATTGTAGCCCTAGCAAACTAATATACTTAGGTAACAAGTACTTTTGTGAGTCAGGTGGTTTCATTTTTTTTATTTCAACAATATTGAAAGGAAACCTGATTGAATTATGTGCAGATTGATCATTTAAAATAATCTTTTGGTGATATATATTTATGTGATTTGAGTATATATCTTGAAAGTAGTTCAAAGATTGAGTGATACTATAATAACCAAATCTCCTACATTCCCATCTTATTGTTGTGAATGGATTTTCTCAGAGCTTACATCTATAGAAACAAAAAATAGATGACCAGGCATAGTGACTCAGGCTTTTGACCATGTAGTTTTGGGGGGTTGTTTGTCATTTTCATACTGCTTTGAAAGAATTCAGGACTTTGGGAGGCTGAGGCAGGAGGATCACTTGAGGTCAGAAGTTTGAGATCAGCCGGGGTGACATAGCAAGACCCTATCTCTACAAAAGATTAAAAAGTTAGCTGGGTGTGGCGGTGCACCCTTGTAGTCTTAGCTACTTGGGAGGCTGATGTCGGAGGAAAGCTTGAGCCCAGGAGTTTGAGGCGGCAGTGAGCTAGGATTGTGCCACTTCACTCTAGCCTGGGCCAGAGGGTGAGACACAGAGAGAGAGAGAAAGGAAAAGAGAGAGATACAGAGAGAGAGAGAGAGAGAGAGAGAGAGAGAGTAGGAAGAATGGAAAGAAATAATGCTAAACTCTTAGTTCTAGCAAAAAACCGTGAATTAATTAACTAATTAGTCATCTCATTAAGAAATAGCTTATTCTTCTTGTGTTTAATAGTATTCAAAAATTTGGAAAACATGTTATTTTGGCCATTGTATATTATTACTATTTGCAAGTTAACTCACTCAAAAATTGACATTTAAAGACTCAGTCACAGAAAATTTGAAAAAATTTAATTTCAGTTTATAATCTTCTTTTTTTACAGGGAAGAAATAATAAAAGACTTTTAAGTTTAAAAGATATTACATTAAAGAAAACTCAGCATAAAATGTAGACTTCGAAAAGATACAGGAATGAAGAAAAAGTAACACTGAAAACGTTTAATTCTGTTGAAGACCTTATTTATAATATTTTCTAAATAGATGTTGTTGAATGTCAAATTACTATGTTACTTACATTCCATTGGAAATATTTAAAAGACGATGTAATAGTTTTATTTTAGAAGGCCAGTATTTGTCACATTCTGGACTTTACATCATTTGCAACTTTTTAAACTTAGGATAAATAATTTGAATGACAATTTAAAAAATTTGACAGGCAGGGCACAGTGGCTCACACCTGTAGTACCAGGATTTTGGGAAGCCAAGGTGGAAGGATAACTTGAGCTCAGCAGTTTAAAACCAGCTTGGGCAACATAGGGAGACCCTGTCTCTACAAAAAAAAAAAAAAAAAAAAAATTAGCTGGGTGTGGTGGTGCACGCCTGTGGTCTCAGATACTTGGCAGGCTCAGACTGGAGGATCGCCTGAGCCTGGAAAATAGAGGCTACAATGAGCTGTGATCACGCCACTGTGCTCCAGCCTGTGTGACAGAGCAAGACTTTCTCTCTCCAAAAAAATAAAAAAGTTTGAAGAACACTCTTTGATATTCTGGTCCACGAAATATACTTATCATTCAATTTTATAAAATAATGCCAAATACATATATTGACTTGTTGATTTTTTTGTGTGTGTCCTCATCAACTTTTGGAATTATCAATTTATTTTTACTAATGTGGATGTCTATATTGATATTATTGCTTTTAACTTGAATTTCTCTGATTACTAATTAGGAGGATCTTTTCATATAATTATCAGCCAGATTGGCTTCCTTTTCCATACAGTGACTATTTGGGCTTTTGACGACGTATTTTTGGGGGGTTGTTTGTGTTTTTCTTATTGCTTTGCAAGAATTCTTGATGTATTCTGGTTACAAACCATTTTTCAGTTATATGTGTTGAAAACACTTTCTTCCAGTTCCCGAGTTTTAATTTTATCTTCCTTACAGGATTATTTGAAAAAGAGATGTTTCAGGGCATCTTGACATCTTATTTAAGAGTTCTTCCCGCCATGTCAAAATTATGAAAATTCCATCTTCTAAGTTTCCCTTTCATATTTAATTCCTTAATCAACCTGAAATTGATTTTTATGCTCAATGTGTATGCATTCAACTTATTCATTTCCTGTGAAAAGTTGTTATTGCTCCGGTTATTGAAAACAACCTCCTTTACCCATTCTGAGAACACTGAAGGAAAAAAAATCGTACTTGGTTTCTCCTATACCTTCTCACTCAAAAATGAACACAGAAGCCTTCTGTGACCAAATGTGTGGGTTTTCCCGACATACCAGGCAAGCAATCAATTCTGCATCTGACACCAGCTGGGTATCCTCTAATGCAACTCCATTCTGACATTACCTAGAGATAGCCTCAAACACCACAGGTAAAGGGCTCAGTCCCCAAGAGTGTCCCCCTCACCCAACTTCCAATGCCAATCTCAAGCCCCAGCTTGCTTGACCTGTGCTTCTGACCTACCTGCTATAAATTAGGGTTCCCATGACTCCCCCCGGGATTAGATTAATTTGCTACAGCAGCTCACAGAACTCAGGGAAACACTTATGTTTACTGATTTATTATAAAGATTAATAGAAAATATGCTGATGAGTGCCTGTGAAGAAATACACAGGGCAAGAAATGTGGGAAGGGACAGGAGTTTCTATGCCTGCCCCAGGCCCACCATCCTCCAGGAACCTCCAAGTGTTCACTTATCCAGAAGGTGTTTTGAACTCAGTCCTTTCAGATTTTTATGGAAGCTTTGTTATGTAGAATTATGTAGACTGGTTAAATCACTGGCCATTGGCTTAATCTTCAGACCCTCTCTCCTTCCAGGTGGATGTGAGGGTGTGTTGGGGCTCAAAGTCCCAACATCCTAATACAGCCTTGGTCTTTCTGGTGACCAAGCCCCATCCTGAAGCTACCTGGAGGAATCCAGCCATCAGTCAACATTAGCATTACAAAAGACACTTAACACTTTGAAGACTCTAAGTAGTTCAAGAGTTTTATACCAGGAAATAGGGACTAAGACCAAATGTATATTTCACAACATATATTTGAAGACCACCCTAATCTTCCAATAAGGATTCCTTATATCAAAAGGACATACAACTTAAAAGATACCGCAGCACTCCTAGAATCTCACTGAATCATTTATAATTAATCATGTCCATTGTATAGTATAAATATGTCTCCTAGAATGAGGTCACTCAAGTTTGTAGGCTTCCATTCGATCTTGTCTGATTTCAAAAGTAGTCTCTGCAAACATAGCTTCACCTTTTCAGGCATCTGTTATCTGTTATGATTGAGCTGGAAGACATCATCATCACTTGCTCTGATCCTCTTTTGAAGGGATAATATTGGATTCCCCTCCTTATATTGTCCATTTATTAATTCCTTTAACCTCAGTGACTATTATTCCTTCTCTTCATTTATACCCCAAATCTTCCACCTTTGGAAGCGAAGGTTTGCCTCCATTTGCCCACCTTGTCTATCTAGGTGGAAGGCAGCAATGCCAGTCTAGCCAGTGCTCCCTTTCAGTCCACTCATATTCAGATAGGGTTAGGCTACACAGGTCCAAAATTGGTGGGCTGTTTTTACTACCAGGCAAAATAGCTGCATTCACTGTTAACCCCAATTTTGCCAAATGAGATGAAGGCACAACCCACTTCTATCAGGCCCATAAGGAATTCTGATACAAGGTTTATTAGGAATGAGCCACCTCTAGTTACAGCCCTTGTAATTGCAGTCCTGATCCTGTGACCACTGCATCAAGTAGGGAAAAGAAAAAAAAGAGGACAAGATAATTAAAAATATATAATGCTTTATTGTCAAAAATAGACAAATTTTAATTTCCTTTAACAGGAATATTAATTTAACAGCCTCCATAGCCATCACCATTTTGTAAGCATAACAGGCAAGAGAGTCAAAGATAACTGTTAGTGGAAAAAGGACAACAGTTCTACATCCATGCCCGAGAAGCCTTGCCCAGTCAGTGGTGACAACTCCAGGACAGCGGCAGAAACACAGTGAACCTTTGGAGCCTGACAACAGACATGCAAAACGACGTTGATTTATCTTGGCCCAATTCTATAAAGATTGGCTTTGTAGTATCTTTCCAAGCATTTGAAGAGTTTAGTTTGTTAGAACACTTGCTAATTTGAACAGTGACATTTTAGGTCACTTATAGTATCAGTAACAGGATCACACCTGTTTTTCAGTAACACCAGGATGAATACATCTGTCCCTACACCAGTCTCCAGCATGTGAAATGGAGCTAATAGCTAGGGCAGGAAACCTGAATAAAGCTCCTTATCCATGAGCCACAGCAAGGATATGAAAGCCTTGCTGAATTGAACATTGTTGAGTAGAAGCTAAATTCTCTCATTAACATAAAAAAGGAAAGAGATAATGATCTACTTAGTCGGAATAAGGCAAAAAATAAGGCCTTTATTATTCCCTAGTGACAGGTATCCAAGGTGGAAAAAATCTGGGTGCGTGCATGGTTATCTGGACTGTGAGTTTCATTCTCCAGGCTGTACTAGAAACCATATTTCCATAGCCGATGCAGACTTTGTAAATTGACCCGTTTCAATAATTCAAAGTGGTAGTATACAGCTACTGCCCTTGACAATTGGGGTTAAGGAGAGATTCCTCAATTCCCAGAAAAGCCCAGAGATGAGATAATACTGACATGGTGAAATGGTTCATATGAGATTAAGCATATGTAATACTGAAAAGAAGATAGATTACTAAGTGAATCAGAGAGGGACTAGATCTCAGAACTAATTTCCTATCCTCACAGGTATTTATTATTCACTCAGTGGAAGAGTAATCAACTACACACAAAAATATCATTTCAATGTTTTGCATTTTTCTAGTTTAAAGACAATATTCGACACTTAAGAACAAGGGAAACTGAGCTTTTAAAGGCATCTAAAACAACACCGTGGTTACTGAGATGGTAGCACAAGCTTTCGTCACCTCTTTAAAACATTAGAGTGAGGAAGTCATGAAGAAACAGTGAAGCAGTTCCATTATTGCCATAATATTTCTCATTTACTCTTACCTAGGGTTAAGCTTTAATTAAACTCACCTACTTAATCCTACCCTCCTGTCTAAGAACTCTTCAAATTTGAGTCATGAACTGGTGGTGTGGGCTTCTGGAAGTTTTGATCAGCTAAGTATCATTGAGTAAGATTCTGTGATTTAAAGAATCACCCTGAAAACTTACAGAAAAAAAAGTCATATGAAAATCAAACTAGGCAAATCTGGTTTATATAGTCTATTACCAAGCCTACCTGAAACAAAATTGTGGAATCAAATGTAAAACTCAAATGGACTTCTATTTTTGCTTACCTATTCCATCCCATTCAATTCTGTACAAAAATGGGATATATGCAGAAAATGTACACTATTTCGGATCACTTCTCGAAAGGCCAGAAAATCAGCCTGTTAGCTACAGTTGCTAAGAATGTGAAATACAGAAAGAAAATGGACTACATTTGGGGTTTCTTATTGAGGACAGGTGGGGCAAACTACAAATGACTTTAGCTGACTAGCTGAATAGTTTTACTACCCAATCATGAAATAAGCTTTATATATTTTCCCTTTTTAGGACCCTTCAATGACTGTTGTTCCAATCAGTGAATAAAGTTTTTTCTTAACAAGTCGAAATCCTGAGCTGAGGATCAGAGTTCTCCTGAAACCAGAAGAGAAGCGACCCCTACTAAAGAAAAAGTCCCTAAAGCTAGTCCATGAGCAGTTCTCCTGCTTAAACACAAGTGTAAGCTCAAAAGTAGGCACCACGCTAGAATCACACACAATCCTATCCAGCTTTTTACATACATTTTCAATTTCCAAGTTCACGTGCATAACACAACCTCGCAAGCCACAGGGCTCTGTTGAGGAAAGCCGCAGGACATCTTGAGCAATTCTCTGGGTCAGTTTCTCAGGGACAAGGACCTTGGAGCAACCAAGTTTAGTTTGCTTTGATTTGGACAGACAGTTCTCCAGCATTTTAACCAAATTCTGGCAAGTTGATTCCTCAAATATTACCTCGTTGAGGTTGGGTTCAGGAACAACATAATCCCAGTAGTCAAAATCTGTAAGAAATGGAGTTTTCTTTTTAGATAAAGAAGGAAAAAATTCACAGTAGAAAAAACACACCAAGATATCAACATTGGTTACCTCTATCTACCATGTCTGCCTTTTTCTTGTATTTGTTTCAGAGTCCGCTGACCTCAATTAGCTGTTAACTAGCTAGGTAATAGAGTGCATACTTTAAGCTCTCATGAAAGTTCATGTATGAAATAAAGGTTTAAATAAATAGAGTGGATAGGATATAACCACTTTTCTTTAAATTCATGTGTGTACACAGAACACACACACAATCATAAAGACTATGCATCAAAAATCTACTTGGGATTATCCTAGATTATTGGTGATTTTCTTTTCTTTCTTGCCTACTTGCTCATGGGGGGTTTCTAATTTTGTTTTACAGAAAACATTTATTACTTCTGGAATAAAAAGTTAAAACTTTGTTTTTTGGACTAAGGGGTTGTTACTTTCTAACTGTAGGAATACATGTATTGTAAAATAAAGAATTTTTGCTATTATGTTTAAAGTCCATGAGCTTGAAGAGTTACATTAAAGATCTATCACATTTGTGTCTTTAAATCTTTACTGGAGTGGCCTGTAGGTCCCAATTTTAGCTTTAACCTCTTTAATTAAAAATTACACAGAGAAGACCCTTGAGGTTCATGAGGATATTTATAACCGGTTGGGTAGTTTTTCTTAGCCAAGCAAAACAAAATAGTCCTAGGGAAATAAAATTAGATTGGCTGAAAGGAAAAGAGATAGCTTTGCATTTGGTCACCTACTCCTCAAATGAATCCTACCACTTGGCAGGATGCCACACCACACAGAGTCAAATGAACAAGGTGCAGGCTGATGCCCTCCTGGCTCCTCTCCCTAAGCCTACTCGACCTTCATCAGCTACTGGGTTTTCCTCTCCACTTCATGTAATTTTGGAGTTCTGGCCCTATAAATTAGGTCATCAACCACTTCACCTTGAAAGGAGGAAAACACGAAGAGCCTAAGCAGTTTATCTATGCTCTTACAGCTCTAGTGGCAGAGCAGTGTGTTCACTTAGAAACTGCTGTTAAAATTGCAAATGATAGCAAATCAAGCACCGCTGCTGTTCAACAGTTTCCTTCTCACATTAAAAATGGAATAATGGGTATATCCAAGACTGAAAATCCTACTCAGTAATAAACATGAACACACTGATTTAAGCAACCACAGAAAAGAATCTCAAAAATATTAGGCTGCGGGAAAGAAACCAGACACAAAAGAGTACCTACTTTATGGTTCCACTTACCTAAAGGCAAAACTAACTTGGAGTGATAAAAATCAGATCAGTAGTTCCCTGGAGTCAGGGCAGAGTGAGAAATACCTAGCAAATGGGTGCGTCGGAATTCAGGGGGAGGGGTGATGTTGATTACAGGGGTAAATACATTTGCTAAAACACACATAACTGTGTTCTTCACAATCATGTAAGATAAGGACCTTAATCCCAAAGAGCCTACTGGCACCAGCCTAGAAAGATGCAGCCCTCGGGTATTCTACTTTTGCTACTTTTGTTTCTAGCATGAAGAGAAGATGTTAGAAAATTTGGAAAGGAGTCTCCTCAGACGGATTTTGTGGCACCCCCTACATAGAGGCAGGGGAGGAAGTCGAAAGCCCTCCCACCCGGTAGATCGAGAGGCACCGACCTTTGGAGAGGAGAAGGGTGGCCAGCGGGGACACTCACCACTTAGCAGGCTCTCTGGGTGATAGCCACAGACCAGCAATTCTGAAATGCTGGCCGGGTTCTTACTGCTCAAACTGCCAGTTGCAACCATGGTCAACGGCTCTGTTTCCCTCGCGGGGCGCAACGGCCTTTCCTGAGCGCTGGAAAAAATGAGGCGAGAAGAGACGGATTTGCAAAAGCAGGCGAGTCGTGCAGAGACTCCTAAAATGCCCGGCGTCGCGGGAGCGAACTAGCGGAGGAACTCCTTTGCCAAAGGGGAGGAACCGGCCTCTGCAACTCAAGTTGACAAAGCCCTGTGAGCAAGGCCGCCAACTACAGCAACAGCCTGAAACTAACTAAACAGTTCGCAAAACTTGGAAGGGACCTGCCCCGCGCAGCGTCCCCAGACCCTGCTGCCCCCACCAAGGCCGCAGCTTCGCTCACCTGCCGGGAGTTCCCGGGGGCCGGCGCGCTAGCTGCCGGGGAAACACAGGCAGGTGCCTTCTTAGGAGTCCCCTCTCCTGGGGACTCGGTGACCTGCAGACCCCAGCAGCCAGCGGCACCCTGCTCACTCCCCCGACCACCCTGCGCCGGCTCCTAGCAGTAGCATAGCCTCCGGGGCAGCGAGAACTTTATAGGTCCAGTCTCCACCCTGCCCAGGCCCGCCCACCTGCGCCGCCCTTCCCCGGCCGGCGCCCCGCCCCTCCCCTCCAGAGTCTGGTCCCCTTTCAACTCCTACACTTCCAGGGAGCCCGAGCCTAGCCGCAGGGAGTTGAGAATAAGCCTGTGGTACGGACACCTGTTGCTTCCAGGGTAGATCTGGAGCCACTGTGACCTCAATTCTGGGTGCACGACTCTTTAAAGCCTGAACCTGATTCTTCAGTGCGACCCCTCCCCGAGCATCCGCTCTTTCACACTCAGGCTGCTCCCGGCAGCAGCGGGAAGCTTTAAGCGGTCTGTGTATTTCCTTGTCCTGAGGCTTTGCTGTGTCATCCTGAACACTTGGCTTAAATCTGTTGCAACGTTCAGTGAGCATCATTTATGCACTTATTTACGGCCTCTAACCCAGTCAACTCTACTCTGCCTCTCAGGGTTTCTGCTGCACGCGGTCACATCTGGTTTTCCTTTCCCGCAACGAAGGCTCCTAGCATTTTAGGAAGGGCCTTAACGACCCCATGCACTCCCTGGCTCCCTGGCATCCTTCGTGCCCTTACATCTGTGACTAATGCGTTTTCTCCGCAGGAAGGGTGAGCCTGGCACTCTTCTAATTAGACCTTGCCCCAGAGCGCAGGGAGCTTGAATTGAGCGGGAGTTTGCCAAGAAACACACAAAACCATTAGTAGGATCTTAGGTACTCCTCCATCCGTGCATCATTGATAGCAATTGTCATTTCCGGAGCCAGAAGTTTCTGGAGAGCCCTGTTGGGAGGATCTTGGGTTTGGGATGTTTTGAAGAGGTTTCAGAGAATGAAGATAAAGAGTTTTATATTCTGCTGGGGATCAGCAGATAATCCCTGTGAGGCCTCCTTGCGGTCCTGCATAGGAACACACAGAGGGGCAGAGGAGCCCTGGAAAGAGGCAACATGCCCACACAACCCATGAGCAAGAAGCCAAACCTGAATTTTTTCTTCCAAAGTTACTAAGCCACGGTTGTCTTGCTTTGGTGTGCCAGTAGGAGATGATCTGTTCAGAGAGTCAGCTTGGGGTGGGTTAGGGGATGCCTGGAGGGAGAAGGTTGTTCCTACAGTAGAGATCCTAGTGTTGGCTCCCAGGTCCTCTAGGATTATGCGTAGAAGGATTTGCAGGTTAGAGCCTTGAAAGGCAGTTTCAGCTGTCCTGGCATAAAACTCTTAGAAAAACAACCACCCAAGGGGTATAGAGGGTGTGATAAACAGATCAGTGGGAGGACATTGGGAGGCAGAGCAGCAGAAATTAAAACCAGCTTGACAGTCCATTTTTAACTCAGTTCAGGCAGCTGCACTGCCTGAAGGTCAGGCGAGCCAAGGAAGGAGATGTTGATAGGCTGGTCTTTGAAGGCCAGTTTCCACTTCTACTTCAATAAACAGGAAAGTGGAAAATAAACAAGCCCATTTAAGCCAATTAAGAAGTGGTTTTAATGGCTAGTGTGTTCAGGACCAATGGATGGGTCCCTGGTCAGGTGTTGGATGCCAGCTGCCTGACAGTCAGTCCCTGGGCAGGCCACAGAGCCTCTTGTCCTTGTCTGGGCAGTATTACTAATGAGGCTGCCACTTACCTGCCTCCAAGGAGAATTATTGGAATTAATATAGTGAGTGATCTGAACCAATGCTAGCAAAATAAAGAAATTACTAGTTTCAATTTCCTTAGGGTATTTAGGCGTAACTCATAAATGCCTCCATAGGGCCAGAAAGATTACTGGAACTTATAGAAAGTAGTACTTGCTCTTGGCTCACCTGACTGACTGAAATTTTGCAAAGCCCCTTGGGATCTGACTACAGAAAACAATTTACTCATGTACAAAAGACTTCAAATAATGTCTTCTTGGCTGAATGGGCCTTGCTCTCAGGACTTACAGGTCATAAGGAATGATTGAGGTAAAACACATACCTGGAATAATTAAGAATGCCCTTTTTTATGTACTTACAAGTGTAGAAAATCCATTCTATCACTAGTTTGCATCTTCGCAAGGTTAAATAGAACTGATTTTTTTTTTAAATTGAAACATGGAGAAAATTTAAGAAAAACTAAGCGCCATTATAGGCTAAGTGTAAGGTGACACAGTCTATCAGATTTCAGAAAAATGTGGATACAGTCAATTATTTATTACTGAAAGTTCATCACATTAGGGAACTTCAGGTGTTTATTAAGTGCAGTGATAAAGAAGTTTGTTTTACTGCTCTTTCATTATATCCTCTAATACTATATAAACAGTTCGTGGGAGTGCTTACTGGAAATAGTTGTGCATGAATAGAAAATCTAGTCAGTTAAATAATTTGATTTCCTTTCATACACCAGTGTATTATGACAAACTAAATCATAAGCAAAGCCTTTAACTTAAGCATGGTTGCTTTTTTATTACTATAATTCACGCATCCATCTTCTTATAAAAAGAAAATGAGATAGCAGTAACAACTGGCAACAATATGTTCATCTGATGTATTTGCAAATATTTAAGTTCTAAGCTTCCTCAGGTATAAATATAGTATTCATAATGTCATTGCTTACCTAAAGTATGAAAGCACAATGCCAGGGATACTGCAAAAACAAAAAGCAAAAATGATGCTTTCATGTATTATTACAGGAAATGCTGGTGTCTTTTGTGTTTGTGATTTGGAGTGTTGAATGTTTATTATGTGTTTCGCTAGCCACCTTTCTGTCTTTATTTGGTATGAATCACTTATTGTTGAATCTTATTAATACATTTACATTCCACACATTGTTTATTTTATTTCATAAACGATGACACCTGAGGGAGAATTACTGGGTTTCCTAATCTGTACAATTCAGGGAAAACTTATAGGACTTGGAAATTGATCTATACATTAGCAGCAAGCTCATGGGATTGTTGTAAGGATTAAAAGAGAAATGCTTAAAATCAATGCTAAATATTATCTCTTTTTCATAAACAAATATGAGATCTTTAAATGCATACTATCTCTGGATTCCTTTAGTTGTGCTAAGTTTGTAAATTTGGTGTCCCATGCAAAGTGCTTAGAACCAAACTAATACTGATATTAAGCAAGAGCTTAATGAGTGATATTATTATTATTGCTGTTATTATGTTCTGAAATTGTAGTTCTCTGGGTAAGTGCAACAAGCAAGTGGCTAAACGGAGTCGGGGAAGTGTTAATAAAGTATAAGAAAATTTATGATCTTTCCTGTTTGCAAGAAATCTGGAAAGTATTGCTACTGATTAGGAAAGACTTTTTTTATTATAATACATCCATCGCTGTATGGGAAAGCAGGAAGGGATCTGCCAATGATACGTAAGAAAATAATGTGGGTAAAAAATTATCTTGGTGTAAAACACAGAGTTATGTTAACTTTCCTCTTAATCTAGGAAATACTTTTCAGGAAATAAATAACATTTACAGACAATTGAATTGAAACTATTGACTATAGAGTGATGCAGTTGTTTCAAGATATGTATGATCATCTGTTAACATTCTGGGTGAGATATTTAATGATACTTTTAATTTGCCTTTGAGGGTGCGTCACCCAATACAATTTATATTTAATGATTAAATATTCAATATGACTTATTCTATTAAGTAAGGTAACATGAAAACTTGTCTAGTATAAGACAAAAACCAGGCCCAATATATAAAATAATACATAATGCTTGCTATTAAAAGCTGAGAGAGTCTTCCAGTAACAGAAGGGATTGCCTCTCTTTTTAAGCAGAGAAATGGTTACCATAGCAGCTTGTCTCAATATAGTTGTATGATTTTGTTCTCTTCATAAACAATGCTGTGTATTATCAGTCTTTAAATAGAGACAATATGTTTAAATGCATACAATATCTGCTTTTCCTTAATTATGGAAAAATGTGTAATTCAGGTGACTATATCAGAGGATGTCAGCCAGAAACATGGAGTGGGTCCTGACATTTGTCTAGGGGTACATCTTAAAACCTTTATAGGTTCCAAATTTGAGAATACCACTATACCATACCATTTTTCTGGAATTTTAATGTGCACCAAGAAATGAGGAAAATAAAGCTACATGCTCATGTCAATGTTGGGTTCTTCACTGCTTTCCCCTCCTGTAACAGCCAAGTGTCCTATTTTGGTGGGCCAGCCTTGCACAACTTTTGTCATTGACATTTGTATCCTAGCAAAACTACATGTTACTTCTTGACATAAACCTGTGGGGTTGCTCAAGAAGAGAATTGAATCTGAGAATGCCTGAGTGTCGACTAGATATGGAATTCTGCACGGTACTTTTTAGAATGGGATCTAATCTCCATTCTGCAGATTTAAAGCACATTAAGGTTGAGAAACTTGACTAGTCCAGAGTGATTCAGTTTTTTCATCTTCATGGTGTAGTAGTTAGTTGCATGGACTGTGGAGCCTAACTCCTAGCAGTAACATTTACTAGCTGTGTAAACTTGGATTAGGTACTTACCATTTCTGTGCCTCTATTTGCACCTTTAAAATGGGAATTATGGGGAAGGAAGTGAGAGGGAGAGATTTGTTAAAGCAGTGGTCCTCAACCTTTTTGGCACCCGGGACTTGTTTCATGGAAGAGAATTTTTCCACAGTTGGGGATGTGGATGGTTTGGGGATGAAACTGTTCCATTTCAGATCATCAGGCATTAGTTACATTCTCATAAAGAATGGGTAACCTAGATCCTTCACATATGCAGTTCACAAAGAGTTCACGCTCCTATGAGAATCTAATGCTGCAGCTGAGGCAGAACTCAGGTGGGAGTGCAGGCAATGGGGAGCAGCTGTAAACACAATGAAGCTTTGCTCGCTCGCTCACCCACTGCTCCCCTCCTGCTGTGCACCCAGTTCCTAACAGGTCATGGACCGGTACTGGTCCATGGCCTGAGGGTTGGAGACCTCTGTGTTAAAGGATACAAAATTATAGCTAGATGAGAGGAATCAGTTCTAGTGTTTCTTCCACTGTAGGGTGACTATAGTTAACAATAATATGGTGTTTTAAACAGATAGAAGGAGGATATTGAATGTTCCCAACACAGAGAAATGATGAATATTTGAGATGTTGGATATGGTAATTATCCCAGTCTGATCACCACACATTTTATGTGTGGAAACATTACTATGTACTGCATGAAAATGTACAATTATTATTTGTCAACTAAAAAATTTTTAAAAACTACACTAAATAAATAAAATGAGAATTATAATAATTTTACCTTACAGGGCTGTCGTGGGGGTTCGGTGAGTGAATGCATAATGTACTCAATAAATGTTAGCTATTATCATAATGATGAATTGTACTCTGACCTTGAAAAATTCTCAAAGTCATGGTGACATCTTAATGAACAGGTAGCTAGAGGAGTATTTACATATGATCAAGGGTGTGTATAAAAGCATGTCTTTTGTACATATTCATTCATTTGGTCAATTGACATTCAATAAGTATTTGTTGTGTATTAATTATCTGTTAGGCCCTAAGAATACAACAGGAAACCAGATACATTTGGTGCCCATCACCAGACAGACTATGGTTTAGAAAGGTATATAGGCAAATGAATATAAGATTATAAATAGTATGATAAAATTAGGGGAGGTACAGTGTGCTCCAGGAGTACAATGATGTAAACACTAATGTGTTTTGAAGTCAGATTTACAACCTTGCTACTCATCATACATATCACAGACCAAAAGCATAGGCATCTCTTGGGAGACTGTAAAAAATGCAGAATCTCAGGCCTCACCCTACACTACTGAAACAGAATCTGCTTTGTGGTAAGATTTTTAGGTGATGCATGTTGTATGCAATTAAAACAAATTTTAGTTAAAGAGAATGAAAAAAACCATAAGACAATCTAAACACTTGTACAGCTATTTCTTGGTCAATTAAGAAAAAATATTTCTTGAGTACCTACTATGTGCAAGGCCTTGATGCAAGGTGGATAGAGTCTCAGCTGGGAAAGTGTTTGTTGATTCTCCATAGCTCAAGTCAGATATAATGGCTGTAATGAAAATAATCCATCCTGTGTGGTTTTTAGCTCCTGGGCCTAACTCACAGACCACACACAGCTATGTGAAAACAGTCTGGTTTTCAGAGAAGAGTGTCTTTTGTAAAAATTAAGTCCTGTTTTAATAAAGTTGAGACATTATCAAACCCTGAATTATATTCAACCTTGATGGAATGGAAGCCTATAATATAACACAAGGAAAGGGCTTATATAATAAAATGTATTTAAAGTAATTGGTCTATGGAAAGTTGCATTTGGAAACCACAAATTTAGAAGGAAGACAGTAACACAGAAAGATATATCTTATTACTTCCAAATTTACTACAGAGGATAAATAGAGTTATGAATGTATTCATTTCTTCTGCTGTAACTGTATCATAAAATATGTTTTAAAACAGTGACTTAGTTTTTGAAACATTGTGCTGGTAATTGGGAACTATTCTGTAGATGTTATCTATTGGGACAGAAGAGCTAAATTGTAAATTGCTGAAGAAGCCTTTCAGGGGATGTCAATATTAGCTATAAGCATGATGAAGTACATTCAGTTTTGTGACATTATTGATGCATCATATCTAAATTAAGCAATAAATGGTACTTAATTTATAGCATCACATGATTACCTTTGCAGTTAGCTTAGATGTTCATATGCTAAAGGCTTATAAAACAGGCTTCACCTCTGAATGTGTAACAGAGTAGTACACATTTAATGGTTTGACTTTGGGTTCTAACTCAAACTTGCCTTCAAATTCTGGCTTTACCATAAGTGTGCACATTGTGAAATTAATCAAAATCCTTTGAATTTCAGCCTCCTTGTCTGTAATATGGAAGATTCAATGCTACAATACATGTTAACTTTCTAGCAATGCAACTGGCACATAACAAGAGCTAAGTCAAAGGTGGTCATCCTAGACACTCATGGCTATATAAGTTTGTTCCTGTAAATGCACAAAATTCAACTGTAGTAAATAATTCATCAAATGGTGTGACAGACATCACAGATGGTTGTAGATTTTAGTGTGCATATAATGCATAATAAAGAGTGCACATGCTGCAGAATCAGGAGACCTGGCCCCAAATACAGCTTTTATATTAACTTGGTCTCTGACTTTGGACAGGATGTGTCAACAGAATTTCCTGGATATAGTGAAAAACTAAAAAGAGGTTCACCCAGGCTGGGGGAGAGATTCACCTATGGGTTTCAAAGCAGTAGAGACCAGGGCATTACTTTATGGCTATGTCTAGGAGGTGGCAAGACCTTAGAGAGGACTGGACAGAGTTCCTATTTGGAAAAGATTCCTGCTGTTCCCCAAGAGCCATATGGAGCGGAAGAAAATAGCCAGATCAGATGGGATGCTGAGGGCACAGGTGATGAACATCTTAGCTGTAACCTATGCGTGATCAATGATTAGAGAGTACAGTCTCCATCCCTGCCCCTCTCCTGAAACCTCAACATTGCACAGGCTTTGAAACCCTTGACACATGTATTGAATCTGTGGGGTAGGAGGATAAGAATGGTTAGGACAAAGAATGAGTGACATTAAATTATCTATTCCTCAGTTGAATGAAGGGTAAATACCAGAAATTAAGTTAAATAACAAACATGAAGCAGTAATGTTGCTTTATTGCACAATTCAGTCCGTGGACTAAGATTGATACTCTATCTATCAGCATAGCTGTAGTTGTACTTCTGAAAAATATATTTTAACATTTTTCTTTCTAGTCAATTTAAGGCAGCAACCTTGGAATCCCTGCTTTTAGTGTCTACAGTCAACACGAGTTCCATACGTAGCACATTTTTAGTTTATCCATTATTGAAAGATTGCTGCCTACAATGAAACCTATATATAAAGTACTTTTTAAAAAGTGGTTTTCATGTGTTCTGTAGTTAAATAGTTACTGTGAAAACTCCATAAATCGGGAATATTTTTGTATTTTCTAATTCAGGGAACTGTTTTCAATTTTGAAATTTACAAATTGGCTATTAGTTTAGAAATTTGAAGTAAATCCTTTATTAACTTTATTATTTTATTTCATTTTTTAGTTTTCTGGACTTGCTTCTGTAACATTTTCTCTGGATTGTTTAACAGGAAGATAAAAGCATAAAAATTATTATTTTAAAAGTAATTTTTATTGTTATACTTGTTAGATTCCACCTGCATAATTGCCTATAAGGTTATGTCTTTATAATGTCTATCTATAAACAGTTCCCTTATTTAGAAATGAAATTAAATTTTTAGAGGAGAGATTTCTTCATTAAAAGATAAATATGCTAAGTATAGTTTTCATAGATCTTGATAAATTATCCTTCATAGGAATTGTACAGTTTTGGGCACCCGTCAATAAAGTATGAGAATTTTTGTTTCCTTTTACTCTCCAACATTTATTCATTCATCTGCTCTACCTTTTTATACAGTTTAAATATGTCCTAGAAACCTATTGGTTAGGAGTTGTAATTTCTCTCATGCTAATTAGAAAAGGTATTATAATTTTTAAAAGGTAAAACTATAAATGGAAATTATTAATCATAACTTTCAGGCAAAATTAGAAATGCCTCATTTTCTTCCTGATTTCCACTTTTGAGGAAAGCCTTAAGGATGCGTCTACAAAGGCCATTTTAAGTTCACTGGTTGATCAGCTCAGGCACCAAAAATATATATATATATTTTTACCACGCTACACTAAGTCATCAATCAACTGTTTTCTTGTTATGTGGGGACATTGGTGTTCATTTAAGCCAGTCTTTTTGCTGTCTATGAGGAAATAATTTTCATCAAAAAGATAAAATGTTCTTTAATATAAAACTTACAAGTTGCCAGTAATTTGATTTCAATTTCAGACAATTAAATAATATTTCCTTCTTTTTAACCTCAGTAGAATCATGCCTTTGTTATAGCCCACAGTAGAATATTCAGTTAAGTGCAATTTCATTCATCAAAATGTTTGTGGATGTTACTATAGAGGGCAGGGCAGGGAGAGCAGAAGTTCAAATGCAGCTTTGGAGAAGGTTCTAGGTCAGCTCCATCCAATCCGATAAGTACAGATAAATTTGTGATTGAGCACTTTAAAATGTGACCAGTCCAAAGTGAGAAGTAGAAAATACACACCAGACTTTTGAAGATTTAGTCAAACATGAAGAATGTAAAATATCACATTAATAATTTTTATATTGTTTATATGTTGAAATGATAAGATTTTTGATATGTTGGGTTAAATAAAATATACCACTAAAATTAATTTCACCTGCTTCTTTTTGTGACTTAAAAACGTGGCTATTAGAAAATTCAAAATTTCTTTTGAGGCTCACACTAAGAAATACAGGACAAGGGCTGGGCGTGGTGGCTCACGCCTGTGATCCAAGCACTTTGGGAGGCTGAGGCAGGCAGATGACTTGAGGTCAGGAGTTCAAGACATGTCTGCCTTTTCACCAACATTACACTGTGTTATAATACATCCTGAAATCAGATAGTATGAGTCTTCTAAATTTGTTCTCTTTAAGAAATATTTTGCCTTTTTTATTCCTATGCATTTCATATATATTTAGAGTCAACTTGTGGATTTCAAAAGAAAATGTCTACTTGGATTTGAATGGAATTGCGTTGCATCCAGATCACTTTGGGGGAAATTTGCATCTTAATTCTATTGAGTTTTCCAACAATAGACATGATGTAGCTCTCTATTCAGATCTTCTTCAATTTCTTTTACAGTTTTCAGCACAGAACCTGCATATATTTTGTTAGATTTATAGCTAAGCATTTTATGTTTTTGATGCTATTTTAAAATTTCGGTTTCCAACTGTTTATTGCTAGCATATGAATATAAAATAGAAACACAGAAATACTATCTAGAAATGCAGAACTGCAATACACAAAATAAACTTGACCTTTTTTTTTATTCTTGCTAATACCACTTATTAGTTCTACTAGGTTTTTGGTGAGTTCTTCGAGATTTTCTCCACAAGCAATCACGTTCTCTAAAAAGAACAATTTTAGTTTTATTCCATTCATTCCAATCTGGATGCCTTTATTTTATTTTTTTTCCTTTTATTGCACTGACAAGGACCTCAAGTACAGTGTTGAATATGAGTAGTAAGAGAGGACATTCTTGCCTTGTTCACACTCTGAGAGGGAAAGCATTCAGTCTTTCCTCACGGACTATGAAGTTAGCTGGAGGTATTTTAGAGATGCTCACTATCAAGTTGAGGAAGTTCTCCACAATCCCTCTTTGCTGAGAGGTTTTATCATGAGTGGGTGTTAAACTTTGTCAAATATTTTCTCTACATCTTGTGAGATGATTATATGGTTTTCTACTTTATTGATACAGTGAATTATATCTATTGATTTAAAAAGTTCAACCAGATTTACATTTCCTGACATATTTAATCATGGTATGTTATCTTCTTTTTAGTTCTGAATCTACTTGTTCATATTTTGTTGAGGACTTTTACTTCAAATTCAATAATATTCCTCTCATTTCATGAGGAATATTATTGGGAGTTTTCTTTCCTTCCTTTCTTTCTTGTAGTATCTTTGTCTGGCTTGGGTGTCAGTACAATGCTGGCCTTATTGAATGGTTTTTATACAGTGTTTCCTCCTCTTGTATTTTCTGGGAGAGTTTGTGTAGAATTAGTGTTCATGCTTTTCAGTTAAATTTTAAATATATCCTTGGAAAGATTTTTCTAACATTCAAATCTAAATTAGATTCCTTCTGTCTTTTAGTGTCTTTTTTGCTTTGTACATTTTATTATAACTTATAATTATAAATGTATACATATGTTTTAGGCTTATTTCTGTAATGTTTTCATCTTGTTCCAAGAGTACAGGCCCATTTCTCTGTTGTTCACCATGATATGCTCATTCTTTGCACGGTGTCCGATACGTAATAATTATTGGCTGAATAAATGAAAACCCTGAATCTCTAGGGTATAACAAATGTAATTATTTATTATTTATCATTATAGTTGTGAGTATTATACCTATAATTGCTTACTATATATGTGTATAACTTTACTATAGTGGCAAGGAAAGGACTTAACACACAATCTTAATGAGTACTAAAAAACATAATACTGTAATAGGACTAGATCATTGCTTATATAGTGAACGATAATGTAGAGCTAGAAGTTCCGTAAATTACTTTCACCCTGATAAAAATGCTTTTATATTTTGTCATGTGTTTTGAAAAAAAAAAAACAAGATTTTGTGAAATGTTAGATCTCACATTTAGCCTTAGCATGAAAAAAATATAATTTAGTAGAAATGAGATTTTAGTTATTTAGCTTTCAAAGATCAAATATGATAAATTCAAATAAAGACTTCATGTTATATAATACTGAGTATTTTCTAACTTTCTTTTTTCAAATAAAATCTACAAAATATGCTTTGGTAACACAAATAGCAAATTGGTCAGAGCAGGAAACTAAGGAGCATATGGTCCCAATTTTGGGGCACAGAAGCAGTCTTATCTGCTGAGGCATACAAAGGAAAAAGATTAAGGAAGTGTTTACAATTCATTCTAGTGGCTTCCATTTCAAATAATTTTTCAACTTGTTCCCAGTTAAACAGCTGCTGGAAGTCCTCTTTTCCAGAAGCATCAGTAGTTTTGGAGGGTAGAAGAGAAATGACGCCTACGGTTAGCTAATTGAACAGGCTATAGAAGTGTTATACAAAGTCGAGCCTACAGCTGTCTCTTTACAATTTTAAGTTCAGCCTAATGGCTTCTCTGTATATAGTGAACTGTAACTTAATTAGATGTGTAAACAGGCTATAACCTACTCTTGTACCAATCACTGGGTTTCAGGCAATCCAAGGCAGACAACTGTTAAAACCATGTTTAAATAAGGCAAATGCCAAGTTTGAACCAATCCAGCTGTTTTTAGACTCTTCTTCCATTTTCTGCACATTTGCCTTTTTCTTTCCATAAATATTCTTCAACCATCTACTGCTGGAGTATCTCTGAACCTATTCTGGATCAGGGGCTCCCCCATTCCTGCATTATTCTTTGCTTAATTAAACTCTGTTAAATTTAATTTGTTTAGATTTTTTTATTTTCACAGAAGAGACCATGACTATATTAAAAATAAAGCAAAAAACAAAAAATCTAAAAGCCAAAGTGACTTTCCCTTGCCAGTTGAGTTTCATTCATTCATTCTTTCAACAAACACAGAAGGTGTAATACGTAGCAAGTGGGGAGCCGAATAAATGTAGCACTTGTCTTTACAGAGCTACCAGTTTAGTGGGAGAATAGGAACAACATACAGGAGATAACGGCAAGTGATGTTAAGTCCTTTGATATGGGATGTGCAGTGATTATAGTCATACAAAGAGGAATATTCACCTAGGTAGGGAGGGGTTATTTGGGGAAGGTTTCATTTTTAAGCTGATGTTTGAAAGATGCATAGGAACTAAGTATGTGAAAGGAGGTGAGGAGTGGAATAAATGTTATGTACAGAAGAATCAATACTGTTAACAACAACCAGTATTTATGGGCATTTACTAAATGAGGTACTATGATAAGAATTTCACATAAGTAGTCATAATCTCATTTGATCTTTACAGTGACTCTATGACTTGGGTGTTACTGTTATAAATTTAGAACCGAGGATGAGGAAACTGGGTCACAGAGAGTTTAGAAACTTACTTCAGGTTACTCAAGTAGAGCCAGGATTGGAAAAGTGTTGCTCTATGAGTGGCTGGTTTCAGGAGAGAAGTTCAAAACAGCTGAAGTGCATAATGTGGATGGATGGAGGTTGTTAGAGGAGGGAAGTGGGGAAATGATGAGAAATGAAATTGGAAAGGGTGGATATAGAAGTCAGATTCCAAAGGGCCTTGCAAGCCTCATAAAGGAGCAACTTGAATATCACTTAAATGTTAGCCATCCTAACTGCACTTTAAATTCCTGCTTTAAAGTATTTCTGGAGCTCCTTTATCTTACTTGATGTAGTGAAGAATATAGTCCTGGCTCAGCTGCCATGACTTAAACGTGACAGACTATATTCTAGTAGAAACTGATTTTGGTTGAGAAGTTTTTATACCCTTGAGTAAAATAATCAGAAAAATTTCCTTATAGGAATTTATGTCCTCCTGACAAATAGCATTCATTGTCTGTAGTTATTTTTGCTGAAGTATATTTATTTTATTTTAATCTTTGGGTTAGATAGGACACAATGGACCGTTCTTTTCTGTTGTAAGGGTACCTCACAAACAATCTGTTATAAAAAATAAGGTATTACATTTTGTGAATGTTTAAATGTAATTTACAAAGTAAGTTCAGGTTCAAAATTTTCCCTATATGTAACCAGTATATTAGAATTCTCTTTTTAAGTGGGAGAGAAAAGGGAGTTATTTTTAGTATGGAGGTGTTCTGTGCACGAAAATGACATTTTTCAAGTATATTAATGCAAATGATAATTGACAAAAAGTGTGGTGTTCTGAGGGATTGGGGGGGGACTCATTAAATCAGGAATGAGCTAGTGGGTACAGGAGGCTATGTTCTTAACCCTAGCCAATCATCTTATACTGAAAGAGCCAGGGAAAAGAGTGTATGTATTAGGGTTCTGCAGAAAAACTGAACCAAAAGGAGATGTAAGAAAGCAAGAAGGAAGGAAGGAAGGAAGGAAGGAAGGAAGGAAGGAAGGAAGGAAGGAAGGAAGAAAAGAAAGAAAAAAAGAAAGGAAAAAAGAAAGAAAGAAAGAAAGAGAAAGAAAGAAAGAGAAAGAAAGAAAGAGAAAGAAAGAAAGAAAGAAAGAAAGAAAGAAAGAAAGAAAGAAAGAAAGAAAGAAAGAAAGAAAGAAAGAAAGGAAGGAAGGAAGGAAGGAAGGAAGGAAGGAAGGAAGGAAGGAAGGAAGGAAGGAAGGAAGGAAGGAGTGATCTATTATGGTCTATTATGGGAATTAACTCAGGAGATTATGGAGGCTTTTCTGAAATGAAATGGTAGTTTTGTCTTTGTGTTTGCTTGCGTACCTGCTTGGGAACCCTGACCTTAGTTCTAGGAATGCAACAAATTCTAATTTTTGGTTTGCTAATTCAGGGTTAAAGAAAATCTTCCACATTTCCACTTTATGATCAACCACCTTAAATGTGGATAAAGGAACCTGTAAAATTATGAGTGAGGTGAGGGCAAGGGGTAAATATGAAAAAAAGAAAGGTAGCTTCCCTTTATTCATTAGACTTTCATTTAGTTTCAGGGTTTATGAAGGAGCTAAGAGAGTCAAGGCAGCTTTCTACAAATTGAGCTGTCACATTCATTCTCTCATACACTGGAGTTGCCACTTAAAAATATTAAAAAAAAATAAAAATAAAAAAGTAAAACAATGTTGACCATCTAACAGGACTAGTTGACTCAGCCACCAAGTTAGCAAATTGCTTCATTTCTGGAAGAATTCCAGCATCTGAGAATTTGAGTTTTTCTAGAAGTTGGCTTGGTAAAAGTGGGTCAGTCCCCTTGGACTTTGTCTCCTCTTAAAATAGGAAAGCCTTGGTCTGACATAGCACAGTTGGTCTCCTTACAGGTCTATTGAAGTCAGTGAGATACAACAGAGTTTGCCAATACTATTAGTGAGTATTTGTTCACTTTGGGGTCAAGATACCTTGTGAGTCTCTGCACATGGCCAACATTCTTCAACAAATATTTTGTATCTAAATAAGGGTGAAACCATCAAGTAGGTGAACTTTTCCTTTGGTGATCCTCTACACTTCTCCTCTATGCAACCTGGAGTCCTGTGACATTGTAAAATATGTATTTGGCTTTTGACCCTGTTTCCTGGCATGCAACTTCTAAAATACTTAGGTCCTCCAAAGTGATGGTGTTTGTGTATGTTAATGATTAACTGATGGCTGGCTGCCCTTAGGTAGCTTTAGGATGGGGGTTGGTCACCAGAAAGACCAAGGATGGATTAGAGGGTTGGGAATTTCAGCCCCACCCCTGAGTTCTGGGGAGGACAGAGAAGCTGAAGCACTGTGAGGTAACAGCAACTCAGACTGCATTTTTCCTCTGCTCTCACACCACAATAACCACAATCAACACAGAAGACTTCTGTGACCAACTTGTGGGTTTTTCCCCCACATATGAATTCTATAGCAGACACCAGCTAGGTGCCCTCCAATTCAGTTTCCATACCATCTACTGGAGACAGCCAGTGGCCAACGGTTTAATCAATCATGCCTATGCAATGTTATGAAAACTCCATAAAAACTCAGAAGGAAGGAATTGGAGAGCCTCCAGAGAGTTGAATACATGGAGGTTCCTGGAAGGGGCTGCACCCAGGGAGAGCAGAGAAGCTCCATGCCCCTTTCCCCATACCTTGTCCTATGCATCTCTTCATCGGTTTCCTTTGAAGAATCCTTTATTGCAAACCAGTAAATGTATGTAAGTGTTTGAGTTCTGCGAGCTGCTCTGGCAAATTAATCAAGATCAAAGAGGGAACCTTAGGAGCCCCAACTTGAAGCCAGTTGGTCAGAAGTTCCAGAGGTCCTAACTTGAGACTGGTTTCTAAAGGCAAGAGGATGGGGGAGCTGATCTTGTGGGACTGAGCCCTCAACCTGTGGGATCTGATGGTGTCTACAGGTAAATAGTGTGGGAATTGAATTAGAGGGTACCTAGCTGGCGGCCGCTGCATAACTGCTTGTTTGGTGTGTGTGTAAGACCTCACACATGTTTGGTCATGGACATTTTTTGTGTTGATTGTGGATGTTGTGGCGTGAGAGCATAGGAAAAATGCCGTTTGAGTTGGTTTGTCTTCACAGCACCTTTCGCTCATTTCCACCCTGGTTACCTCAGCGTTTTTGGGCTTTCTGATGTACTTAGCCTGGGAGTCCCAGCTTCTTCATTGTTGGAAAAGTTTGCATGCTTTTACAGTACCTCATGCTCCAAGTGTTTCCCATTTACTTCAATTCCCCTTTCAAAACTGCCCAGCTTAACTCCAATCCCTCAATGCTTTTATTTTTAGGCAACAATGGGTAGTACACATCAGATATACTATAATTTCTGTTAACACATTAGATTGCTTATATTTTTATCTCTCTTGCATAATATAATGTCAGCCTAGTAAAAAAGGTAGAAAATTAAAACATTGCAACAAGCAAATGGGGAGGGCCTCTATAGGGCATTTATTTTACATTTTTTAAGTAATTGCCTGCTCCTCAAATACTTAGAACTCATTTTGTGGTTATGCTTCCATTTTTCTTCAAGGCATTTTTGAGCGATTATAATTTAAGCATTTGGGGAGTTTTCAACATAGAGAATAATGGAAAATAAATAATACTTTTACATGTATTCTAGATAAGTCTTCAGGATTAAGAGTCCCAGTGACTATGCAAATTTCGTTCATCAATTTCAGTAGACTTTAAGATAAAAGCTAATCTAATTGTATTACTTAACAGCTAAGAAACAGGGATTCAGGGGGGCGGAGCAAGATGGCCGAATAGGAACAACTCCAGTCTCCAACTCCCAGCGCGAGCGACACAGAAGACCGGTGATTTCTGCATTTTCAACTGAGGTACTGGGGTCATCTCACTAGGGAGTGCCGGACAATCGGTGCTGGTCAGCTGCTGCAGCCTGACCAGCGAGAGCTGAAGCAGGGCGAGGCATCGCCTCACCTGGAAGCGCAAGGGGGAAGGGGATCCGTTTTCCTAGCCAGGGGAACTGAGACACACAACACCTGGAAAATCGGGTAACTCCCACCCCAATACTGCGCTGTAAGCATACAGGCATTCCAGGAGAATATATCCCACACCTGGCCGGGAGGGTCCCACGCCCACGAAGCCTCCCTCACTGCTAACACAGCAGTCTGCCGCGATCTATCCGCAAGGCAGCAGCGAGGCTGGGGGAGGGGCGCCCGCCATTGCTGAGGCTTAAGTAGGTAAACAAAGCCGCTGGGAAGCTCGAACTGGGTGGAGCTCACAGCAGCTCAAGGAAGCCTGCCTGTCTCTGTAGTCTCCACCTCTGGGGACAGCGCACAGCTGAAGACCAACAGGGGAAGTAGCGGGAGCCGGTGCAGACGCGAACGACTCTGTCTGACAGCTTTGGGGAGAGCCGCGGATCTCACAACGCGGAGGTTGAGATCTGAGAACGGACAGACTGCCTGCTCAGGTGTGTCCCTGACCCCTGAGTAGCCTAGCTGGGAGAAATCCCCCACTAGGGGCAGTCTGACACCCCACACCTCACAGGGTGGAGTACACCCCTGAGAGGACACTTCCAAAGGAAGAATCAGACAGGTACACTCGCTGTTCAGCAATATTCTATCTTCGGCAACCTCTGCTGCTGATACCCAGGCAAACAGGGTCTGGAGTGGACCTCAAGCAATCTCCAACAGACCAACAGAGAGTCCTTCTGACTGTCAGAAGGAAAACTATCAAACAGGAAGGACACCTATACCAAAACCCCATCAGTTCGTCACCACCATCAAAGACCAGAGACAGATAAAACCACAAAGATGGGGAAGAAGCAGGGCAGAAAAGCTGGAAATTCAAAAAATAAGAGCGCATCTCCCCCTGCAAAGGAGCGCAGCCCATCACCAGCAACGGATCAAAGCTGGTCAGAGAATGACTTGGACGAGAGGAGAGAAGAAGGCTTCAGTCCATCAAACTTATCAGAGCTAAAGGAGGAATTACGTACCCAGCGCAAAGAAACTAAAAATCTTGAAAAAAGAGTGGAAGAATTGACAGCTAGACTCATTAATGCAGAGAAGATCATAAACGAAATGACAGAGATGAAAACCATGACACGAGAAATACGTGACAAATGCACAAGCTTCAGTAACCGACTCGATCAACTGGAAGAAAGAGTATCAGCGATTGAAGATCAAATGAATGAAATGAAGCGAGAAGAGAAACCAAAAGAAAAAAGAAGAAAAAGAAATGAGCAAAGCCTGCAAGAAGTATGGGATTACGTAAAAAGACCAAATCTACGTCTGATTGGGGTGCCTGAAAGTGAGGGGGAAAATGGAACCAAGTTGGAAAACACTCTTCAGGATATCATCCAGGAGAACTTCCCCAACCTAGTAGGGCAGGCCAACATTCAAATTCAGGAAATACAGAGAACGCCACAAAGATACTCCTCCAGAAGAGCAACTCCAAGACACATAATTGCCAGATTCACCAAAGTTGAAATGAAGGAAAAAATCTTAAGGGCAGCCAGAGAGAAAGGTCGGGTCACCCACAAAGGGAAGCCCATCAGACTAACAGCAGATCTCTCGGCAGAAACTCTACAAGCCAGAAGAGAGTGGGGGCCAATATTCAACGTTCTTAAAGAAAAGAATTTTAAACCCAGAATTTCATATCCAGCCAAACTAAGTTTCATAAGTGAAGGAGAAATAAAATCCTTTACAGATAAGCAAATGCTTAGAGATTTTGTCACCACCAGGCCTGCCTTACAAGAGACCCTGAAGGAAGCCCTAAACATGGAAAGGAACAACCGGTACCAGCCATCGCAAAAACTTGGCAAAATGTAAAGACCATCGAGGCTAGGAAGAAACTGCATCGACTAACGAGCAAAATAACCAGTTAATATCATAATGGCAGGATCAAGTTCACACATAACAATATTAACCTTAAATGTTAATGGACTAAATGCTCCAATTAAAAGACACAGACTGGCAAACTGGATAAAGAGTCAAGACCCATCAGTCTGCTGTATTCAGGAGACCCATCTCACATGCAGAGACATACATAGGCTCAAAATAAAGGGATGGAGGAAGATCTACCAAGCAAATGGAGAACAAAAAAAAGCAGGGGTTGCAATCCTAGTCTCTGATAAAACAGACTTTAAACCATCAAAGATCAAAAGAGACAAAGAAGGCCATTACATAATGGTAAAGGGATCAATTCAACAGGAAGAGCTAACTCTCCTAAATATATATGCACCCAATACAGGAGCACCCAGATTCATAAAGCAAGTCCTTAGAGACTTACAAAGAGACTTAGACTCCCATACAATAATAATGGGAGACTTCAACACTCCGCTGTCAACATTAGACAGATCAACGAGACAGAAAGTTAACAAGGATATCCAGGAATTGAACTCATCTCTGCACCAAGCGGACCTAATAGACATCTATAGAACTCTCCACCCCAAATCAACAGAATATACATTCTTCTCAGCACCACATCGCACTTATTCCAAAATTGACCACATAATTGGAAGTAAAGTACTCCTCAGCAAATGTAAAAGAACAGAAATTATAACAAACTGTCTCTCAGACCACAGTGCAATCAAACTAGAACTCAGGACTAAGAAACTCAATCAAAACCGCTCAACTACATGGAAACTGAACAACCTGCTCCTGAATGACTACTGGGTACATAACGAAATGAAAGCGGAAATAAAGATGTTCTTTGAAACCAATGAGAACAAAGATACAACATACCAGAATCTCTGGGACACATTTAAAGCAGTGTGTAGAGGGAAATTTATAGCACTAAATGCCCACAAGAGAAAGCAGGAAAGATCTAAAATTGACACTCTAACATCACAATTAAAAGAACTAGAGAGGCAAGAGCAATCACATTCAAAAGCTAGCAGAAGGCAAGAAATAACTAAGATCAGAGCAGAACTGAAGGAGATAGAGACACAAAAAACCCTCCAAAAAATCAATGAATCCAGGAGTTGGTTTTTTGAAAAGATCAACAAAATTGACAGACCGCTAGCAAGGCTAATAAAGAAAAAAAGAGAGAGGAATCAAATAGATGCAATAAAAAATGATAAAGGGGATATCACCACTGACCCCACAGAAATACAAACTACCATCAGAGAATACTATAAACGCCTCTACGCAAATCAACTAGAAAATCTAGAAGAAATGGATAATTTCCTGGACACTTACACTCTCCCAAGGCTAAACCAGGAAGAAGTTGAATCCCTGAATAGACCAATAGTAGGCTCTGAAATTGAGGCAACAATTAATAGCCTACCCACCAAAAAAAGTCCAGGACCAGATGGATTCACAGCTGAATTCTACCAGAGGTACAAGGAGGAGCTGGTACCATTCCTTCTGAAACTATTCCAATCAATAGAAAAAGAGGGAATCCTCCCTAACTCATTTTATGAGGCCAACATCATCCTGATACCAAAGCCTGGCAGAGACACAACAAAAAAAGAGAATTTTAGACCAATATCCCTGATGAACATTGATGCAAAAATCCTCAATAAAATACTGGCAAACCGGATTCAGCAGCACATCCAAAAGCTTATCCACCATGATCAAGTGGGCTTCATCCCTGGGATGCAAGGCTGGTTCAACATTCGCAAATCAATAAACGTAATCCAGCATATAAACAGAACCAAAGACAAGAACCACATGATTGTCTCAATAGATGCAGAAAAGGCTTTTGACAAAATTCAACAGCCCTTCATGCTAAAAACGCTCAATAAATTCGGTATTGATGGAACGTACCTCAAAATAATAAGAGCTATTTATGACAAACCCACAGCTAATATCATACTGAATGGGCAAAAACTGGAAAAATTCCCTTTGAAAACTGGCACAAGACAGGGATGCCCTCTCTCACCACTCCTATTCAACATAGTGTTGGAAGTTCTGGCTAGGGCAATCAGGCAAGAGAAAGAAATCAAGGGTATCCAGTTAGGAAAAGAAGAAGTCAAATTGTCCCTGTTTGCAGATGACATGATTGTATATTTAGAAAACCCCATCGTCTCAGCCCAAAATCTCCTTAAGCTGATAAGCAACTTCAGCAAAGTCTCAGGATACAAAATTAATGTGCAAAAATCACAAGCATTCTTATACACCAGCAACAGACAAGCAGAGAGCCAAATCAGGAATGAACTTCCATTCACAATTGCTTCAAAGAGAATAAAATACCTAGGAATCCAGCTTACAAGGGATGTAAAGGACCTCTTCAAGGAGAACTACAAACCACTGCTCAGTGAAATCAAAGAGGACACAAACAAATGGAAGAACATACCATGCTCATGGATAGGAAGAATCAATATCGTGAAAATGGCCATACTCCCCAAGGTTATTTATAGATTCAATGCCATCCCCATCAAGCTACCAATGACTTTCTTCACAGAATTGGAAAAAACTGCTTTAAAGTTCATATGGAACCAAAAAAGAGCCCGCATTGCCAAGACAATCCTAAGTCAAAAGGACAAAGCTGGAGGCGTCACGCTACCTGACTTCAAACTATACTACAAGGCTACAGTAACCAAAACAGCATGGTACTGGTACCAAAACAGAGATATAGACCAATGGAACAGAACAGAGTCCTCAGAAATAATACCGCACATCTACAGCCATCTGATCTTTGACAAACCTGAGAGAAACAAGAAATGGGGAAAGGATTCCCTATTTAATAAATGGTGCTGGGAAAATTGGCTAGCCATAAGTAGAAAGCTGAAACTGGATCCTTTCCTTACCCCTTATACGAAGATTAATTCAAGATGGATTAGAGACTTAAATGTTAGACCTAATACCATAAAAACCCTAGAAGAAAATCTAGGTAGTACCATTCAGGACATAGGCATGGGCAAGGACTTCATGTCTAAAACACCAAAAGCAACGGCAGCAAAAGCCAAAATTGACAAATGGGATCTAATTAAACTAAAGAGCTTTTGCACAGCAAAAGAAACTACCATCAGAGTGAACAGGCAACCTACAGAATGGGAGAAAATTTTTGCAACCTACTCATCTGACAAAGGGCTAATATCCAGAATCTACAAAGAACTCAAACAAATATACGAGAAAAAAACAAACAACCCCATCAAAAAGTGGGGAAAGGATATGAACAGACATTTCTCAAAAGAAGATATTCATACAGCCAACAGACACATGAAAAAATGCTCATCATCACTGGCCATCAGAGAAATGCAAATCAAAACCACAATGAGATACCATCTCACACCAGTTAGAATGGCAATCATTAAGAAGTCAGGAAACAACAGGTGTTGGAGAGGATGTGGAGAAATAGGAACACTTTTACACTGTTGGTGGGATTGTAAACTAGTTCAACCATTATGGAAAACAGTATGGCAATTCCTCAAGGATCTAGAACTAGATGTACCATATGACCCAGCCATCCCACTACTGGGTATATACCCAAAGGATTATAAATTAGTCTACTACAAAGACACATGTACACGTATGTTTATTGCGGCACTATTCACAATAGCAAAGACTTGGAATCAACCCAAATGTCCATCTGTGACAGACTGGATTAAGAAAATGTGGCACATATACACCATGGAATACTATGCAGCCATAAAAAAGGATGAGTTTGCGTCCTTTGTAGGGACATGGATGCAGCTGGAAACCATCATTCTTAGCAAACTATCACAAGAAGAGAAAACCAAACACCGCATGTTCTCACTCATAGGTGGGAACTGAACAATGAGATCACTTGGACTCGGGAAGGGGAACATCACACACTGGGGTCTATCATGGGGAGGGGGGAGGGGGGAGGAGGGAGGGATTGCATTGGGGAGTTATACATGATATAAATGATGAATTGATGGGTGCTGACGAGTTGATGGGTGCAGCACACCAACATGGCATAAGTTTACATATGTAACAAACCTGCACGTTATGCACATGTACCCTAGAACTTAAAGTATAATAATAAAAAAAAAAATAATAAAAAAAAAAAAATAAAAAAAAAAAAAAAAAAAAAAAAAAAGAAACAGGGATTCAGGGATGAGGGAAGTCTTTATTAAGGTCATGGAGATGTTTATTGGCAGAATGGGAACTGGAACTCCATTTTAATATGATTGATAGGATATATTTTATTTAAATAAAGATTAATAGCTTTATTTATTACAAACATTGAGACATATTTCCAGTTATAAAGATAATTGTTTTAATACTAT
The DNA here is from genome assembly GCF_007565055.1 of Rhinopithecus roxellana. NCBI lineage: Eukaryota > Metazoa > Chordata > Mammalia > Primates > Cercopithecidae > Rhinopithecus > Rhinopithecus roxellana. Next base: position 12,197,410 of record NC_044550.1, read on the forward strand.
TCCCCATTCCATCTGTCCACTACATCTCTAATTTCCTTTTTAAAATTATTTATTTATTTATTATATTATGAATTGATAAATCATAGTAGTACCTATTTTGCAGAGGTGCATGTGATATTTTGATGCATGTATACAATTTATAACGATCAAGTCAGGGTAACTGGGATATCCATCACCTGAAACATTTATCTGTTATTTGTGGTGGGAACACTATAATTCTTCTATTCTAGCTATTTTGAAACATGCAATTATAATTTTTCTATTCTAGCTATTTTGAAACATGCAATTCCAGTTTCCTTTTCAATCTAACTCGTAATTCACTTTCCTGCAAGAAAATGTGTGATTACCTTACTTAAAATTTGTTCAACTTGACATTTCACCAGTCTTTACGAAAGGAATTTTAGAATGTTTATGTTTAGCATGAATTTATTTATTTAAAGAGAAAGCCACTGTGTCTAGATTGTTTGTCTTATTTTCCCCACAAATAAACATGCTCCTTTTTCACTCCATAATATTCAATGGATGCTCTGAAAATGCTGATGCCAAAATATGTTTGATTTCTCTCTTTTCCCTATATTGTTTTCTCTACCTCCTTTTTTTCTAGGCCACCTTAGTCTGACAGTAGAAGGTATAGTAGAGGTTAAGCAAAACATTCTCAGGGCTGATAGCAGTTGAAAGTAATTTCATCTGGTCTTTTGGAGAGTGTGCCTTAAGGAAGACGGGTAGCTTTTCACGTATCCTGTATTCAAAGCCAAAAAATGCAAGGAAATAGTCTAGAAGTGTATAAAAAACTGGTTGTAAGGGGATAAAAAAATTCTGGGAAGGTACAAAGGCATGAGGGAAACAGTATCCAATTTAGATCAACCATCTATCTCCACCTTTGTACTCCTGCTAATTCAAGAAAATGAGCTCCCACATTAATTGTGGTGTGGGTATGCATCTGTTTAGCTGTGTATTCAGAAAGCTTCTAAATTTTTGCACATGAAATGATTCCTATCATGCCCTGAAAGAATCGGTGCTTCCCAGAAAATCTCAAGCTTACTCCTTGGGAGTTTATTTCTCCCTGGTGGAATTTGATTCACCATCACATTCATAGCAGGTGTTTTGATTTTGTATTGGTGACTTGGGCACACAGTACATTTTTCTAGACAGTGTTGTCATGAAATGTGACTTGCAAAACTAAAGGCTGAAACAGCATTAAAAAAATTGTTTTAGGCAAGAATTAAGATTGAATGTTGTACTATTTTTTAACACCTTTCTCTCCCTTTCTTTGTTTCTGCTAGACCCTGACAAGGATTTTTGCTGCTTAAGAATAAATTGGAAAAAAATATCAGAACAAATAAGATGCAGCATCTCGATTCCCTATTATGAGCTCAGGATGTAGGTTTTAGTCTCTTTCTCAGAGCTGTCAGAAGTGAAAGTCATTCTCATTTAAATTTCTTATTAAATGTAGCGTATAGTTCTTGGATGCTAATCGCCAAGGAGCTCCATTTCCCCACTCCTGAGATAACTGGGTACAAGGGATGGGGTGAAGCAAAGATGATTCCCTGATTCTTTCTTCTCTTCTTCCCTTCTATCCCCAGGGTGCAGGTATCAAGCCAGAAACTTTGTCTAATAGTGCTCAGAAATTATGCTATGAAAGGTGATTGGTGATAGTAAGATGAACTTGTTTTCTTTTCTTTCTATTTATTTTTGGTAATAATTTGTTATAAAGAATCTGCCTGACCTCAACTTACTCCTAAGAAGGCTGGTAAAAATCATGCACCAACTTTTCAGAACAAAGTGTGGAATAGTGATGATTGTAAACTTGAAAAGCCTCCAGGATGAAACCAGGACTTTGGGGGAAAGGTAAAGGGGTTGAAAATATAGACATGATATTGGGAAGGAGGAAAGAAGAGGAAGGGAGGCCAGAGAAAGAAAAACTGCAAGATACTTAACTTAGACTCTGAAGTAGTGCTTTTCAACAATGCCTCCTCTCCATTAGGCAAAGAGTGACACTTGGCCATTTCTGAAGTTATACTTGATTGCCACAGCTTGTGTGGGAGGTAGGTGATAACGGTGTCTAGTGAGCAGGGCTAGGAATGCTGCTAATCATCCTTCAAGGTTTAGGATAACCCCCACAACAGAGATCTGTCTAACCCAAATTGCCAATCATTCTGTCATTGAGAAATCTGCTTTAAACCACCTGAACAGGGATTCAATAGGAAAAATAATATTTTAAGCAGGCTTCATGTGTGCATGTGTGTACACAACCAGCATATAGTAGATTTTTTTTTTCTGGTGAAGTACTCTACCTACATTCGCTCCCAGAACTTGTGGGTATAGCTGAGGATTTACATGAGTTTTGTTTCCCCCGCCCCCCTGGCTATTCCTTATCTGAGACTTGATATGTAAGCCTGAGTGCACACACTTCTTTTTTCTTGGCATATTAAATTTCTTCAGTCTTCCTATGTTATAGCTTCAGCAACTCCATTTAAAGCCTTTTACCAATCTCACCAGTAGAAAATTAATTCTCAAGAGTGCACTTCTTTAAGCACTGGATTTACTTATTTTTTCAACAAATATTTAGTGAGGGCCTACTGTCTACAGGGCACTGCTGTACATTCTTCACATACATCAGAACATCAGTGAACCAAACAAGGATTTTTCACGGAGCTTATATTTTGTCAAGGAAGGCAGACAATAAACAATAAACATAATAGCTAAGTAAAGGATATGATATGTTAGAAAAGGCGAAACACTTTGTAAAAAATAAAAAAGAAGGAAAAGAAGGTAAGGCAGTGACAGTGGAGCAGGTGTTGTGCATTATCAGCCAGGATATCAGGGAAGACCTCAGGGACAAAGCGCCGTGAAGTGCAGAGGTCCATCAGGAAGGAAGTGATTTTGTGCATTCCTGCCTTCCTCTCAAACGCCAACCTTTGGTAAAAAGGGCTGCAAATGCAGACTTGGGTTCAATAACCCCCATTGCACTCAGAAAATTTCTTCCAAGGACGCCTGCCTTTAGAGCACGTTTTTAAAACAGTTTTGCAAATTCAATTTGTGAACTGGTTCACTGGTCTTAAGTTTAACATGAAGGTCATCTGGAAGCCCAAGAGTTGGGTTATGGTTCAATAATATCCTGAGACCTCTGGTGTTACTGAAAGCGAATAAAGGTGGCTTTCCAAAAAAGATGGCTATTTGGCCACTACAATATCTGCTATCACTCTGACCAAGCAGTCATAAATAGCACACATCATGACTTTATGCCATGTATCCTTCATGTATTCACTCATATATGAAATTTTTGAATACCTACAATGAACAGGTGCACTGTGTATGTAGATATGTGGAAGGTAAAGTCCTTAAACTCAAAGACCTCACATCTAGAGAAAGTGAACACAGGCCACACTTCTTCCAGTGTGTAGTCACATGTTACCTGTCATTGAGATAGAAATCAAGTGTTAAAATAGGGTGTCAAGAAAAATAAATCACAGTAAAAGCCATTAAGGAGGGTCTACGGAGAAGATAGTGTTTGAGTAAGTCTTAACCCATTGAGCATAATTGAAATAGGCAAAACAGGCAGATGGGAAGGACATTCCCAGAATTAGAAAGAGTAAGAGAAAAGGAATAGAGATGAGAGGCTGCCTAAAAGTTTTGTAGAAACAGGTTAAGTGTGCATTCTATGAGTCTAACAAATTTTTGGAGAGGAATTTCTTAAAGCTGTTATGAGCCAGACATGTTCATACCATGGAATCTGGGATGACAAATTTCTCTTGCATGCTACTCTTAATTCTGAAATGTAGGGCAGCATATAGGCAAGGCAATGGCACTATCTTGGAGGGGCTAGATTTTCTTTATTATATTTTAATATTTTTTTCTTTAGTTTTTCATGTGAAAATTACTGGCTGGTTGAAAGACTTCCCTTGCATGAAGCTCCCGTTCCTGGTTCCCAGGTGCTTACCTGACCCTTACTAAAATGATGACATCAGCAAAGCTACATGTCAATAGATGTTCCCCATTTTGAAAAGTCATCCTTGAATTCATCTCTTCCTATTCTTCCTAGATGTTATGCATTACCAACATCATTATTATCTCCCACAGTTGTGGTCTATCCTTCATCATTAAGCTTTATAGTAACCATCTAAAGAAGATATTATGTATTACTTTTAAAGACCAATAACTATGTTACAATAAGGCAATTGGCTGAAATTTTGGAACATTTTAAAACTAAATTTTGGCAAAGTAGCATTCAAGACACTTTTCATGAAACAAAATATATAAGCTAAAATCAAATGGAATCCAATATCCTGACTGTTCTGTAACTGTCCTTTGGAAAGTCATACATATCACATACCTACAGTTATTTAATCAAAGCAAATATTTATTGAGCACATGTTAAAAGTTCCAGGCATTTTACTTGTTTTTTTTTCCTTCAATATTTACTACCTTATTTAATTCTGGCAGCAACTACACGAGGCAGGAATTATTACTGTGATCATTTTACAGATGCAGAACTGAGCTCAGGAGGATAAGTAACCTTACCATGACCTAGTGAAGAAAAGGATACAGGCTCTTTGAAGACTTGTTTCTTGAAAAAAGAAACTTTGGGAGAACAGGATCTGCTTCTCCATCCTATGAAAAGCTAAAACAATGCTACCAAATAAATCATAGTCTTGCATTCCTACTTGCGAGTGAGAGGATTGGCATTCAGAGGGGTAGCTTCCTTCTTTTAAATGAAAAGGTTTGCTTCTCTTCTTCATTGATATTCTTCATTGTACCAAGAATAACACTTAAGTCTATGTTATAGTGTAAAGGATGAGAGAGGAATTTGAAAGATTTTTATCTAATGGGGAGAAGAAATGTAGTAGAATTAGGTTTCCTGACATCTAGACATTGCCAGCATTTAATTCATACTCTTCCTGATCATACTTGCACTAGCACGTTTTAACTTTTCAGTTTAGCTGTTCTCACTCCTTCTCCCAATCGCGAGTCAGCAAAGCTGCTAAAGGAAAGTGACTGTGTCTCACTCTGTTTATTACCAGATTTCACATGCTGCAAATAATGTCGGGACAGTAATGTGTCCAGTAAACACCTCTAAACGTGGTGGCTGATTTGATTGGCTGTGTATATTGTCTTTTTAAAAGAACAGATTTGATGAAGTATAATAAACATCTACTTCATCTTTTCCCTTACATTCTTTTTTTTCTGTTTCTATCCAAGCATTTATTAAACCATTAGAAAGAAAATTTATGTCATCTTTTTAATGTGCACTGGCTTTGTTACTTTTTCTAAGCTGCCATTTGAATTAGATTTATGGAGAAAAGTGGATGGTGCAAGCCAACCTTAAGTCATATAGCACAAAACAATGAGAAAAATACCCCCTTGTGACATCTAGCTACATTATAATGTCCCTTTCTCCTCTTCAGTGTCTTTGATTCTGTCCTTTTCCTTTGAATGCCAAGGTCTTATTGGACCAGGGCTCTATGTGACTATTTTCTCTCATATAGATGGTTCCATTAGGAAGTGCCTTCCATTAAAAGCCTCTTAACTGACATTACATAGTGATGATTCTAGGACTGTGATGTTGTTTGGTTTCTTCCTCAAATTAAAAGGGCACAGAAAATAACTTGTTAGTGAGTAATGACCATAAAATAATAGCAGTTCACAGTGTTCAGTGCACAGTTTGAAATTACACATCTAATGTCCTCAACTGTCTCTATGAAAGTTGTGTTTTCAGAGTCATAAAATAGGAGGATAATGTTGCATGCAATCTTGATAAATTAAATGCTACCTATATCTTTTTTTTTTTTGACAAGAGAATTTTCTTTGCTTTCACATTAATCACAAACTCACTTCTAAATGACAACACATGCAAATCTCCAGATTTCTTGGAATAATTATATTAGAAATCTTATCGGTCACAGATTATCTCTGTTCTTGATGATGGGATAGCTTTGAAAGAATGTAAGCCAGTGGCTTTTTATTCTAGCTGACAGTTTTACTGTAAAATTTCAGTCTGTATATATACAGATCATATAAAAATTTGACTTTGTTAACAGTCTTTCAATGTCTTTGTTTTTATTCAGCCAATTTGAATTTCAGGGAGAATTCAGCTGAAAAAAACATTTTATGTAAATTTTGTTTGATCTTGCTTACATTTTTACTCCTAATGAGGCACAGATTCTTAAATCAGCCAACTTGAACCAATACAGCAGAAAGGCGATGCACCCTAACATGGTCAGCTTTTCCTGTTCTAGGGGATTATGTTCTTAAGTAGCCCACTTTATTGTTTGTTGAACAAACCTATCTTCCTTAGTTTTGCAGCTTTGGAAAATGGTTCTGATTTCCTGACAGAGCCTTGGTTGTCTAGGCGGGACTGGGACTGAAGACCAAGTAACTCCTGCCCTTCCCCTTGTATGCAACATTTTCTGTTCCTTCCTTCTGCTGCCCTATTTCCCAGTGCTTTCCTGTCCCTGTTTCTGATTTTTGCCTGTATGCCATGAATAGACTTCCCACTACATTTTTATTTTACTATCCACCTGTAAAAGCCACAATTCTCATGTCTGCCATGGGAAAATAGGGCACAATTCTTCAAAGCTCAACTCAAAAGTCATCTTCTACCTGAACTCTTTGCTAAACTTTAAGCTGGATGTCACTTTCTTCCTTCAAACTTCTCTAGTATTATTGTGGGTACTGTTTCTGTTGCATACATTCTCTCTCCCGTATTGTTGTGATAACTTGTGCACATCTTATTTTCCTTTCTAGTCTGTGAGCTCCCGGAAGGTGGAGACTATGTCATTGTGTATTGCAGAGCGCACAGTTCAGCACCTGAACCAATTAGGAGACTGATTATTTTTAATTGAGTGCATGAGTATAATATCTTAGGGAATATGCACTCACATTCGCAAAGTGTATTTTCTCTGTTTGCATCTCTTTCATTTCAGATTCCATAGGTAATCTGGAATGGAGGCATGGAGGTAGAAGTTCTGGACTCTTCTTCTCATATGTCTAACTAACCTGGTCAGAGGCTTGCCAGAAAGGGCCCCGATAAAAGGAAGCTACACCCAAAATATGAGACAAGAAAATATGGGACAGTTAGCTTTGATCTCTGAATGTGTTGTGTATTGGTTTCAGTGCCCATCTTGTAGAAATGAAATACTGCTTTATTCTGCATTTAATTCTTTGTATTTAAAAAGTCTTTATGTAAGAACATAACAGAAAATACACAGCCCTTTTTAATGGAAATTTTATTGCATTAGAGGGAAATTATCATTAGATTTCACAGAAGAATAAAAATCTTTATTAGACTGTGAAATGTCCCAAAGCAAAATTTTCTTACAATTTCATTAGATATAACTTCTTTAAGTTCTAAATTATAATTTGACTCACCAAATGCAATGTACTCATGTAGCTACCAAAGTTTAAGACATTCAGAAGGATAATAATAATAAAAACTACTAAATATCCAAGCAATTTACCTAAAGCAGTATGTAGTAAATGCAAAAACTACTGCTGTCAAAAATGTGATTGTAAGCGTAAATCCAGTAGGAAATATGCCAGGAAAGTTGCAATGTCTAAGATACCTGTCATTTTCGTGGTAGTACTTGCACACTGTTGGGTATGGGGTGTTTAATGATGTTGCATAGGAATTCTTACAGCGTCCTATTCTGAACTCTGAGGAGAATCTTTTCAGTCAACCTTGAGGGTGTTTCTCATGTCCAATTTATTCATGTAAAGGGTAAAAAGCATTATTGCTAGAAGATAACTTCAGGTTTAGGCAAATGATAAGCCAACCTCTGGATAATAAAGCAGGCAGGCAGAATGTGGCAGTGCATATTTGAGGCAGCCAATTTCTGTAGAAATTCATTAAGTAGAATGCTCCTAAGGGGACTTAGAGCAAGTATGTTACCAGAGAAAACAACGAAGGGCCTAGGTAGAAGGAAGCAACATCCAAAACAACACCCAAATAAGACAAGAGAACCTGGGACATGCCTACGCAAAACTTGGACGGCATGTGAAGAATAAGACCAGACAAGAATGGAGACAAGCCAAAGAGCTAGAACTAAGGGTTTTCCTCGACATTTTTGGAGGAGAAAACAGAAGGGTGAGACTCTGAATTTGCATCCTTTGTAGATGTTCATGTAGATTTATACCTAAGGTAACTCTACCATAAATTGTGTATGGTTCTTTGTGCAGTGTATGGATTTACTCTTTTCCAGAAATCTTTAGGTCGTATCCACAAAGACTCAGTGTAAAGAGCCATTGTTTCTGATGGAATTAGCTGACAATTTTAATCAAGATTTTTGTGTGAGCAGAACCAGAGGTAGCAGATTCACAAATCCAATTAATTCACAATTAAAACTTACAATGGAGATGCAAAGTTTTTATTACATTTATAACTAATTTGCTTTCTTCCAAAATCCTTATTTACTAATAGCAGGAAAAAAATGAAATTTTCTGTATAGTTTAAAATGTAATTGATCTAATAATTTAAATTTTCAATTTATAAAATGATCTGCTCAGTTGTTCAGCAGTTTCCCTCTCTCCCTGGTTTTTTTCCTCGGAGATGTATGGATACATCTCTCTCAGCATTGTTTTTGTTGTATTTCATAGATTTTGGTATGTTATGTTTTAATTTTCACTTGTTTCAAGAAATTTTTTAATTTCCTCTTTAACTTTTTTCTTACCCAATGGTCATTTAGAAGGATGATTTAAAATTGCCACAGTTTCCAAAGTTATTGACTATTATTGATTTCTAGTTTTATTTCATTTTGATCAGAGAAAATATTTGATATAATTTCTGTTTTAAAAAACTTGTTGAGACTTGTTTTATATCTTAAAATATGGTCTATCTTGGAGAATGTTCCATGTGTTGATGAGAAGAATGTGTATTCTGCAGATGATGGATGAAAATTCTGTAAATGTTCTGTAGGCTGTTAGAATTATTTGTCTAAAGTCTAGTTTAATCCAACATTTCTTTGTTAATTTTATGTCTAGATGATCTGTTGTATTAGTCTGTTTTCATACTGCTATAAATAACTGCCCAAGACTGGGTAATTTATAAAGGAAAGAAGTTTAATGGACTCACAGTTCAGCATGGCTGGGGAGGCTTCAGGAATCTTATAATCGTGGTGGAAGGTGAAGGAGAAGCAAGACATCTTCTTCACAGGGCAGCAGGGAGAGGATTTGCTGAGCAAAGGGAGCAGAGCCCCTTATAAAACCGTCAGATTTCATGAGAACTCACTCACTAGCATGAGAATAGCATGGGGGAAACAACTCCTATGATTCAGTTACCTCTACCTGGTCTCTTCCTTGACACCTGGGAATTATAGGGATTACAATTCAACTTGAGATTTGGGTGGGACACAAAGCCTAACCATATCATCTATCCAATGATAAAAGAGGGGCATTGAAGTCCCCAACTATAATTTGTTGGAGTCTGTCTCTCCCTTAGTTTTAATAATATTTGTTTTGTATAACTGGATGATCCAGTGTTGGATACGTATGTGTCCAGAATTATTACCTCATCTTGTTGAAATGATCCCTTTATAATTACATAATGACCTTCTTTGTCTCTTTTTACTGTTTTTGACTTAAAGTATTTTTATCTTATATAAGTACAGCTACTTCTGCTCGCTTTTTATTTCCAATTGCATTGGAAAAACAGTATCTTTTTCCATCCCTTTACTTTTACTGTTATGTATTTTTACAGGTGATATTGATTCCTTATAGGCAGCATATAGTTGGATTATGTTTTTTAATCATTCAGTCAGTCTATATATTTTAAGGGGAAAGTCTAATTTGTTTACATACTGGGTTATTATTGATACATGAGTGATTATTTATGTCATTTTATTAATTGATTTCTCGTTATTTTATATATCCTTTGTTCCTTTCTTTTTCTCTTACTGTTTATCATTGTGGTTTGGCAGTTTTCTGTAGTGGGAACATTTTAGTCCTTTCTCTTCTTTATTGTGTGTTTGCTCTACCAGTGGGTTTTATACTTCTGTATTTTTATTATAATTGATATTGTTCTTTTGCTTCTAGGCATAGGACACCCTTCAGCATTTCTTGTAGGGCTGACCTAGTGATAAATTCCCTCAGATTTTTCTTGTCTGAAAAATACTTTAGTTCTCTTTCATTGAAAAAGGATAACTTTGTTGAGTATAGTATCCTTGAGTGGCAGTTTTTCTTTCTTTCAGCAGTTCGAATATATTATCCCATTCTTTCCTGGCCTGTAAAATTTCTGCTGAGAAATACTGTTAATCTGATGGGATTCCCTTATTAGTAACTAGCTGATTTTATTTTTATTTTTTGCTGTTTTTAGAATTCTTTTACTTTTGACAGTTATAATGTCCCATGGAAGAGACCTTTTTCAATTTTACCCATTTGAGAATTTCTGAGCTTTATTTATCTGAATATCTAAATTTCTTGCTAGACTTGGGAAATTTTCAGCTATTATTTCATTAAATAGGTTTTTTATTCCTTTGGTTTTCTCTTTGCCTTACGGGGCAATAAAAACTCACAAATTTTGTCACTTCATGGTATCTCAGATGTCACAGAGGGCTTGTTCATTCTTTTTTATTTCTGTCTGACTGGGTTATTTCAAAAGCCCTGTCTTCAAGTTTTGAATTTTTTTCTTCTGCTCCATTTACTTTATTGTTGAAGCTTTTCAGTGTATTTTTTATTTCTTTCAATAAATTCTTCAGTTCCAGGACTTCTGTATGTTTCTTTTTTTCTGAAATTTATCCCTTTAGTACATTTCTTAACTGAATCTTGAAATGTTTTTCTAATTTCTTTTTATTTATTTTTTTTATATCTCACTAAACTTCTTTAGTATCATTATTTTGAATTCTTTACCTGGGATCTCAACCATTTCTTTTTCATTGTAATCCATTGCTGGAGAATTACTCCAGCCCAGAAACTGAGCTGCCAGTTCCAGATAGAGTCCATGACCAGAGTGAGAACTTCTGTTCTACCTATTGCCATGCCATCTCATTCCAAATCTGTTAAAACCTGGACTCAGACACACAGTTGAGCCTGCTTTCAGGCCCCCTCTCACACAGAGGGATACCCACTTCAGGTTCCCTCTTGTCAACAGCTTTTCTGTTGCTCAATAGAATTCTTCTTTGCCTTGCTCACTCTCCGGAGACTGCTTACCTATTCTTCTTGGTCATGGGACAAAACCCCAAACCCACCAAACAGCAGGGGAAAAAAAAGTACTGTAACACATTTCTGGCTGGCTCGGTGAGCTGTGGGTGGCATGAGTGAAAAGAGCTGTGATACAGTCCTGTTGAGACCGTAAGAGTGAAGAGCTGTGACCCTTTGGGGGCACAGCCTGCCAGACCGAGTGGGTGGAGTGAGCCCAGTGGGCTGAACTGAAGCCAGGGTAGAGGCACCCCCAGCTGTGATTTGCAGCTCACAAAGCAGCACTGAAAGAATCCTGTGTCAAGAGTGGCTGATTGGGTGAGTCTGACTTCAGGATCTTGGGAGGAGTGCTCAGGTTCCAATGGTGGTGGATGAAACTGGGTGATCTTTTTGCTCCCAGTATGGTGTGTTTAAGCACTGGGAGGAGAGTTTGGATAACCATGTCAGTTCTCAGGCCCTCTGTTGGTGCATTCAGGCACGGGATCCCTGGAAGAATACCTGAATAGGGACAGCATTGGCTGTGCTGTGCCCTGCTGCTGGGGAAGGTAGGTTTCCTTTCAGTAGCAGCAGCTTTAGGCAGGTGGCTGGGGAGCATGTGCTATGGCCCCATGTAGTGGCTGTGAGCCATGTAGCCTGTCCTCATGGTGCTTGTAAATGCACTATGGCTCCACCGCTGGAGGTAGCTTGTTTCAGTCAGTGGCTTGGGCTTTGGCTCAAGCAGCTACAGTCAGCAGCCGTGGTGGCTGCAGAAAGGGGAGTCTGTCGTTAGGGTATGTGACAATGTACCGTCACTCAGCTGTTAGTGGAAGCCTGATTGCTGCCAATAGCTTATACTTCTGGGGGCAGCAGCCAGCAGCAGCTGAGACTGTGGGTAGGTGATGTCAATAGATTTTCAGGGCTGTATAGATGCAGAGGCTGCTGGGGCCCAGGGCAGGAGGTGGTCTGATGGAGAATGGGTCCTCAAATTAGCACTATACTGCAGGTGTTTAGGACTCAGGGGGTATGTGACTTCTAGTGTGATTGCCCTTTCTGGAGCAATATTGTGCAGTTTCCAGGCAGCTCCCTATGTAAGTCTCAGGGCCAGGGGTTGAGGTGGTCTCTTATGGCATAAGAGAGGATTCCCTTCTGGGGATCTCTCACTTCACTTGTCCTTTTTCTGCACTTGGGAGCCTATTCAGGATCCCAGCCAATCCTGGCTGAGCAGTCTGCCTAGCTTCCCTCTCCTTGTTTTAGGTGTTTCCTCTCACTTCTCTGTTGGAATCCTAGATAATCTATTCAAAGTGTGATTATCTCAGTGTGTGCTATTTTAGTTCTTTTTTTGGAGGAGGCAAGTACCAGATGCCTCTAGTCAGCCCTCTTTAAGTCTCTCTGCTTCCCCTATATCTTATTTTCTCTTTTAATTCTAGCCAAGGCTTAATGGAAGACAACATTTAATGGTTATGTTCCATATATTCTAAAAAAAAAAAAAAAAAAAAAAAAAAAAAATGTGAGGACTGACTCCTCTTGGCTTAATAACTGATTTTTCAAAGACAGTTAGAATTCCATTACTTAGAAAATCATGTCTTAAGACAATAGTATGTATCTTGCTGCTTAATCCTAGTCTGAAAATTAGAACTTGCCCCTTCTCTTTGCATTTTGAATCACTAGTCACATCTTTCTCCACAACAAAATGCTTTAAGCTATGTACTTAGAAAAGTTCAGTAGAAAACCCACCAATTTAAAAAATATTACTTTTATTACACAGCATTGCATCTCCTTCTCCAAGTCCCATATATTACTTCTATAAATTTATTTCAGTTTGAGTGCACCCCAGAGTATAACAACAGTACTGAGGTACCAACAAGGTTGATTAGATAGTTCCTAGAGACAGACAGGCATTTCCAGTTAGGAGAACATGTTTTAGCAAAAATTGTGTAACTTAACATTCTTCACCAAAAGACAAAATAACAAAAAAACTGTGTGTGCATGCACATGTGTGTGCATGTGTACATACACATATATCCTCATATATTTAATTTTTAAATATATTTATTTAAAGTGTTTTTAAATTTGTTTTTTATTTTATTGATAAAAAAAGAATGTGGATACTGTATTATGTTTTAGCTTTGAGAATTATGTAAGAAATAATCTAAAAGGAATTTCATGATGCCACAAATTTAACATAACTTACATCGTTAAAACATTGTAAATTATTTTCGTGTGACTTGAGTTGAATGTCATCTTACTTCTCTGGTGTCTTTCACTAATTGAATGCTTGCTTGTGATTTAATTCTAATGAAACAGTAGAGGAATAATCACAGGACATTGACTAATATGGAGGATCATTGAATTTTTTCGAGCAAAGAACAAGTTTGGGTTTTCCTTCTGGTTGCAGCTAAGAACATAATACGAATTTCTTGATTCTTGAGCAAATATTCTGAAAAATGAAATAAATAGGTTTTTAAGCAGTTTGTGATTTCAGATAGTTGAGAAACAAACAGCTGCAGTTGAAATGCTCAGGTTATTCTCTTTTGACCTTGGCCTCCTGAATTTAGGGTTTTAATTTTAAGTTGTAGGCAACAATGTAATTATTTACATATATATGTTATATTATGTGTCCTATAATCATATTCTTAATATACTGTTTTCAATCTTTTGATATCAAGTGTACTGTTCTGTGAAAAGTGGCCGCTTAGTTATTAAACTTCTAAGAAGTTTTTGGATTTGAAACCATATGTCTGGTGATATTTACCCAAAACTCAAACAGAATCCCTTCTGTTCAAATTGGAAGGGACTTGAGTGATTTTGCATGCTTTCTAATGAAAAGACCCTTCTTCTCCTAGGGGAATTTGAGTGTAAAGGGAAAACCTCATTCTATCTTCATTCAAAAATCTGTTAACATAGCACTATGTTTCACACTCAGGGATATTTTACCTTCCTGATTTTACCTGCTTTAAATCTAACTTAAAAGGTCCTTATTATCTTTAGCTGTATTAACTTTAGAATTTAGCTTTTCTAACATTATTTTAATTTCATTATTTTCCCAATTATATTTTTCACTGAGTATACTATACATTTTTTTTCCAACATTTTTACATACCATTAAAAATCTGAGTTTACCAGAAAGGTTTTTTTTGTTTGTTTTTTTGTTTTCCTTTTTCAGAAAACTGTTCTTCACTGAACATATTCTTTTTTTCTTTCCCCAGAACCCATTCACTATTCAATAACTAGATTTGTGTTTTCTGGTTGACACGACAGTTTTGGTTAAACACAAAACACAGGCTAAAATGATTTGCCTAATTTCCTCAGTGTTATAGTTATTGTGCCTAAAACCACTTGGAAAATATTACTTACATTCTTTTTTAAATGAATCTTCGGCATTATGCAATTATGAGAAGAAATTAAATAGAAAAGTATAGAAATCCCTGTTTAGTGCTGTGGCTACTAGAATTCAGAGACAATTTTTCTGCTATTTCTGATCTTTGTTAATAATGGTTGAAAAGTGCCTTATGAAATATATTTTTTCAAAATGCCACTTTTGAAATGGTGTAAAATATGCCTTATATACAGAGTTTTTGTCTGTTTTATTTACTTCTAATAGATTCTTATTTTTAAAATAATTTTTTTGACAAATTATAATCATTTATAATTATGGAGTATACAGTGCTGATATACAGTGTGGAATGATTGAATTAAGCTAATTAGTGTATCTATCACTTTAAATACATAGCATTTATTCCTTTTATCTAACTGCGACTTTGTACCCTTTGACCAGCATCTCTCTGTATCCCTACTCCAGAGCTTCTGGTAACCACTACTCTCTGCTTTCATGAGTTCGATTATTTCAGATTCCATATATAAGTGAGAACATGTGGTTTTTCTCTTTCTACAGAGTTTTTAGAAGATAATTATCTCTGGTGGCAGTGTTATGGGAGATTTTTCACATCCTTTCTGCCTCTTCATGTTTTCTATTTTTTTCTGCAAACAAAACAAAATAATTATATTAATAATCAATTCAATTATTTTAATTCACACAATTTACATATTGCTGATATTTTTCCTAATCAAACAATCATGCTTTCAGCTTTGCCATCTTTCCTGTAGTTTCTTATTCCCAAAGCTCTGAGATTGTATGCATTTCTTTTCCCTGAGAAGCCTAGTGTAGAGTGTAAAAATAACCCAGGGACATACTCATCGATTTGGTTGTTTGGTCACCTATTGTTATTGACACATTTTTTAAAAATTAAACTAAAATCAATTCAAATGTATTATTTTTCCAAAGATAGAAGTTTTCTTCAAATACATTTTTTCTCCCAAGATCTAAATATTGACTACAAATAAAGCAAGTTGTCATTAGCACTGTTGTCTAACCTGTAACTGTTCCATCTCAGATAGCCAAAGTCCTGTTTTCAGGGTTATTTTGGCATCTGGTCACATCCTGAACTGCTAAAAATGAACCAACAAGGAAAGTCTGGCAGTTTTTATTATTTCTTTTCTTCTTTCATCTTCATAATAGAGAAAGCACACTACCATTTTCTACTTAGGGTTGTAAGGAGAATCTTAGGAATTGAAAACACACTCTAGTTTTTCCTTATTGGCATCCTTGGTCAGGGCCAGTCCTGGATAGTCAGAGAGAATGATGTGGCTCCATGGTCTTAGCAGAAATTAATACCTTTTGCATGACTGAGGAGTGAATAAAGAAATGAAAGAGGCCTGCCAATCATGAAAGCTGTGCCCAGTGGTGCAAGATTATGACATTTCTCAGTGTTGTTCAGATCATGCTTGGAATAGTGTATTGAAACTTGGATGTATATCTTTTCAGAGAACAGACAAGCTGAAACACATTCATACTCAACTACCACAGCAGCAATGCAGTATTATCTTGATATCTAATTCATTTCAGGCACCTTGATTAGTTTTTACTCATGTTCTTAAGAGGTAAATATCGTTATTGCCTTTTAGTTTTTTAGATTAGAACACTGAAGCTTAGATACTTCACTTAGAGTCATATACATTCAGGAGTGATGTAAAATTAGAATTCAGGCTTTTCTGACTCAAAACCCCTGCTCAAAGCCCAATCAAACAATACTCTTTCAGTGAACAGAATTAGGGTCATGGTATATTATATGGTTTAGATGTTTGTTCCTTCCAAATCTAGTGTTGAAATGTAATTCCCAGGGTTGGAGATGGAGCCTGATGGGTTTTCTTCTATTTTCACCATGTGAAACACCTGCTCCCCTTCACCTTTTGCCATATTTGGCAGCTTCTTGAGGCCCTCATCGGAAGCTGAGAAGATGTTGGTGCCATGCTAGAACAGCTGGCAGAACCATGAGTTAAAATGAACTTCTTTTCCTTATAAATTACCCAGCCTCAGGTATTTCTTTATAGCAATGCAAGAATGGCCTAAACATAACATATGTTTATTTAACATAAAGCTGAAGAAGCTGGGCATTGTGGGAGACAGAAGATGATTTGTGGCGAGATAATGGAGACTGTCACCAACTATTTTAAGGGCTATAATGTGGAAATGAGGTTAGATTTGTTGTTGTTTTTATGACTCCAAAGGAAATAAAAATAATTATTGGGTGGAAATCACTGAGCCATGGATGAAAGAAAGATAGATCTCCCCAACTCTCTTTGATATACAGGATCAGGCTGCTTTTGGAAGAAGTAAGATCCCCGTCTCTAAAGGTATTGCATAATTGGCAAAAACAGAGTGAGAAATTTAATATATACAATAGATGGTGGTGGGCTATCATTAAAAAAATTCTTTTCAGTTTGGAGTGTGCATATAAATGCATTTTGCACACTAAAAAAATGACCTAGGCCGGGCGTGGTGGCTCAAGCCTGTAATCCCAGCACTTTGGGAGGCCGAGACGGGCGGATCATGAGGTCAGAAGATCGAGACCATCCTGGCTAACACGGTGAAACCCCGTCTCTACTAAAAAATACAAAAAACTAGCCTGGTGAGGTGGCGGGCGCCTGTAGTCCCAGCTACTTGGGAGGCTGAGGCAGGAGAATGGCGTAAACCCAGGAGGCGGAGCTTGCAGTGAGCTGAGATTGCGCCACTGCACTCCAGCCTGGGCAACAGAGGGAGACTCCATCTCAAAAAAAAAAAAAAAAAAAAAAAAAAAAATGACCTAGAAATTCATGCACTTTAACAGGATTTGTATGTAGAGCTATTTTGCTTGTAAAAATGAGAGTAAACTGTCTGCATTGTCTTCCTCAATGTTTTCTGAGTATTCAAAGGTGTGAACTTAGGGGACATCTCTTATGGTGATTGGGGTTTGTGGTTGGAGAAAGCAAAATGATTTCTCCTGTCAATTGAGAAACATGAGGAGAAAAGTCTCAATCATTTTAGGAAGTTTATTTGCCAAAGTTAAAGATGTGCACCCATGACACAGCCTCAGGAGGTCCTGATGGCATGTGGCCAAGGTGGTTGGGACATAGCTTGGTTTCATACATTTTAGGGAGACAGGAGACATCAATCAATATATATAAGAAGCACATTGGTTCCATCTAGAAAGTCAGGGACTACTCGGGCCTCCAGGTCACAGGTAGGTGAGAGACAAATGGTTGCATTCTTTGAGTTTCTAATGAGCTTTTCCAAAGGAGGCAATCAGGATATGCATCTATGAGCAGAGGGATGACTTTGAATAGAATGAGAGGCAGGTTTGTCCTGAGCAGTTCCCAGCTCAACTTTTCCCTTAGCTTAGTAATTTTGGGACCTCAAGATTTTCCTTTCACATTTTCCCCCTTTCTTTTTAAAAATGTTTTAGAGAAAGCATTTTTGAAGAAAATAAGTGTCTGGTCCCAGGTTTTTTCTGGTCTTTTATGGCTTGGATGATTTATTACTGTACACATTCAGAGTTATTAGGAAAGCTTATTTTTAAAAGGTTGTGAACTCTCATGTTCTATGGAGAGAAAATAGGGGGAGGAAGGGACAAAACAACAACAAACAAAAGGACAATCCTGGAAAATTGATATAGGCCACATTACTTTGACATCTATATATCAGTAAGCAGGTATGAAAGTAACTTATGTATGTAAATAGGTTGCTGTTATTTTCTTCTGAAGTTTAAGTTGTCTAGTTTTAGTTCACCAGGTTTTACAAAAGCAGAGCTTAGTTTTTAATGACTCCAAATTAGAAAAAAATTTTAAAAAATTGAAAACATTATTTTGAAGACTTGTAGTCAAGAAAAATTAGAATTTGGTCCAAACTGTAGAAAATAATAAAAATTGAAAAACATTGGACAAGACTAGAATCTAACAATAGGTGTATTATAGTTTTTGAAATGTAATTTTTCTCTCTCCAGTTTGCTATTTTTACTAAAGAAAAATCATGGTAGAACTGATTTGCTTTATTATACTTGGCCACATTATTTGTTTACAGTGTAGCAAGAATAATTATTTTTCACATAGGCTTTTTAAAATTGGCTTTGATGAAATTTTGTTGCATAGAAAGAATCTGTTAAGACTTTTTAAAAGCCAAGCCCAACTATGGATTTGTACCATCAAATACCTATAAATTGGGTGGATTTCCTCTCCTCTTGAGGTTCCAAGATAAACCTAGGCTTCTGGACCTGTCAGAAAGTGACATTTTTTACTTACCACATGTCAGAAACCCTGTGCAGGGACTGTGTAAAATAAGATACCAGTTTTCTCAAAGACTTTTATTGGTTCCATCAGTTAAGTTTGATTCTTTAAAGGAGAGCACACCATTCTAGTTAAAGCCTTGGCAAAATAACCAATTTCTCCAATTGTGTCTTGTTACAAATAAAAACATATTTTTATCACACTTATGCAAATAACTGTACTGTCATAAGTTAAGAATACTTACAAATAGTTTCCAAATTCTGCAGAAATCAAGAAAAACAAATATGCTCCAAATTTTGTTCATAGGAGTATGCTAAATCATTAAAAGCTGTCACTAGTTCAAAAGAACAGTTTCAAGATACTGGTTTTACATCAGTGTGCCTTTGACATTAATGATTAATTTATAGAGAAACCAAACTTATTTTATCTTTTAAAATCAGCCCTTACAGTCTCACACACCACCTCTTCTGCCATAGTACCTGGGACTTGAGGACTTGAAAAACTTTAATTTCTGGCCCTGTTTCTTAGGAATGCAGTTTATTTTGATTAGCATCTTCTACAGGGCCTGTAGATGAGGCTTTAATTGTTGTGAGTGTTTAAGATTTAGCAGGATTTGATGTTCCATTTAGACCCAGGAGTCAAAGCCCTGTAACTCAATGTCACAAGGACTTGAAAGCACATACACAAAGATACATGAATGTAATAACCTTAATTAAAAAAATTTTAAATCTCAGATTTTTCCTAAGCAAATCAAACTGAATAATAATGGCATAGGAATTATTTTGATAAAATGTAAATTCTGTTAGTCCAGTTACCAAAATGCAAAAGAAAAGATCTTCTGTAGTACCCAGAATATTATGTTGGAAGAAAACATTTCCTTTAGACCTTTAAGAAAACATGCTTTTTATAAGGGGAGAGAAAGCTAAAAAATGATGAGATGCAGTAAAAGTCGAACTGTGGGTTAAAAAAAATTAAAATCTGTTATTGTTTATTAAGAGTAAATTAACTCCTTAAGAAAATTTCATTGTTCTAACCAATAATTTAGTGTATAAGTGCTTTTTTACATCAAGCCCAATTTCTAGAAAGGCCATTATAATTTCCCTTTAATTATAGAAAACTTGATTATATAAAATTTTTTTAATAAACTATTTTATTATGACTTACAAAGACCATTTATGACATGCCTGGACTTTCTGGTTTGTCCTGAACATTGCTCTTTCTTAAAAAATCAGTCATTTTATTGTAGATTTAAATTTACCATTCAAGGTTTTTTTCTTATATAAAAGTATTTTTCTTTAATTTTTTTTTAACCAAACAAACCCGCTTTATTTCTATAACTTTCTTTACATTTCTCTTAATTCCTGGTCCCTTTTACCTTATTGTATACATTACCATTAAATAAGCTTTGAATTTAGACAAAAATTATTCAACTTTTGTAAAAAAAAAGGACATACTTTTTCTTTTAGCAGGAGTATTTTCCTACAATATATTTTTATTGGAAAATACTCAAATAATAAAATGTATATTATTTAATTTATCTTTATAAATTATGACAACTTTGTCTACAAGTATTTATTCCATTACATTTACCTAATTATTTTATTTTAATTGTTTACCTAGATTATTTATGAATACTGCAATAGTCATGATTTAAAGTCATGAAACTGTTATTGCAAAATTGTAACTGAAACAGTGAAAAAGATTTTACCTAACTGACTCCATCTTGCTTTGAACCTCCAAGCTATATTTGTTCATTCCTGGGCATAGGTCAAACTAACTTTGAGGGAGACTTAGTTTACAGTTTAGCTTTGAAACAAAGACAATAATAGTCCTTTCCCCAAACAAACCTTCTTACTGCCTGTGAACTACACTGCTTAAAGCCACAGAATTAGAAGTTATGGTAATCTTACTAATTCAAGATGCAGCTATTTTTATTAAACCAATATCAATGTGTTATATATTAAAAATTACACAAGAAAAGATCATTCTATTTTGGCTGGGTTTATAGCTTTGTAACCCACATGTCAAATTTTGATACCTTATAGTATTCAGCAGGGGTAAGTATGAAATTGCTTCATTAATAAATGCAAACAAAAAATGTATGCTGGCAATTCTTAAGACATTTCTAATATTACTTTACCAATATTTTTAAAGCTAGCTTATTATTAGAGATTTTACTTAAGTTACATAAAATTAAAAAAACATTTGAATAGTCCTTTCTTTATTCCTGATAAAGTATTTGATTCAAGCATTTTATTTTTCTTGAACCAATTAATTAGAGCTCTTTTATATATTTTCAGTAGTGAAACATTTTGTACACAACACATAGACATAGACATATCAGGCATGCTGATAGAAGTACATCTTACAGATTCATAAAGATCTTTTTTTGTTTTTTCCTATTTTAGAATTCCCAATTCTTGATAACCTATTTCACAACCCGAGGCAGTTGTCAGCTAAATAGCCTCAAGTTTCCATATTAAAGGAAACATCTCAGGTGACAATCAAATAGCAACATTTGCATCATAAGGTACAGAGAGAAAAAGTCTGGGGGTCTGTTTGAATTCACAAAAATAGGGTAGTTAGAAGGAGATGATTTTATTTTTCTTTTAGCCAATCAAACATAATATTATAGAAATTTATCACTGGATTGTGAAAGGAGATCAATTTATAGATAGGGACTACCTATTTTTTTTTAAAAAATAAGCTGGATCTCTGAGCTCTTGGTAGAGCCCATACTGAATCCTGGGTCTTCAAAAAAATGAGAATTATTTTAAGGTTAGACCACATGATGCTTTTACAGTGCACATAATCTTTTTTTTTTTTTTTTTCAAGTAAAGGCACTTCTGAGTGTCTAAATTACAGTCTTCTATATAAAACCCAAGAGTAGCCTCTGTTGCAATAACTATTTTAGTCAAAAAATGAGATAAAAATAGAATTCAGTTAACTGAGAAGAAATTTTTTTTTTTTTGCTCAAAAAAAAGATAAGGTTCTAGGAGAGAA
The DNA here is from genome assembly GCF_007565055.1 of Rhinopithecus roxellana. Taxonomy (NCBI): domain Eukaryota; kingdom Metazoa; phylum Chordata; class Mammalia; order Primates; family Cercopithecidae; genus Rhinopithecus; species Rhinopithecus roxellana. The sequence goes on from NC_044550.1 coordinate 12,219,115, forward strand.
AAATAAACAGAAAAACCCCAAAACATGAAGGCTTTTTAAATACAAAGATGCACACATATACACATCTTGACTTTCAACCATTGAGTTCCTTAAAAAAAAAACATCTTTTGAAATCTCATCTCCATATTTCAGCTAGGACAAAAACTATTATTTCACAAGTACAGCTCTTGCTCTTTCAGTTTGGTCTGGCTGGCAAAAAGGGGCCTTGTTATATAAAGAAAGTCCCTTTCGTAGTCAAAACCAAAAACTTTCCTCTTTTTTATTTTCCTTTTGCTGGCCACTTTTCTTCCCCTACCCTGCGCCCCCCCACCATACCACCTTTTGTGGGGGGGAGGGGGACGGGTATTTAGCCACTTTAGAGGCCTTGCTCCCCATGATTTAAGGGTTCCCCTTTGAATGTGACCAAATTGGGACATGTGCTGGACCCAAAATGTGCTGCTCACAGACCTAGCTTTTTAGGGCCATTACCCTTGAACTGGTTGGGTCCAACCATGTTTTGGCCACCTGGCACAGTATGTCAGGGGCTCAAGGTGTGGGAGGGGTCAACTCCTTACATGCACCTGCTGGCTGAGATTAGACCTTAAATATGTTCTTCTGAGGAGGAATCCTATTTAGAGTTGCTGCATGTCTTAGGGAGCATTCCTCCCAGACACCCTCACGTGATTCTCAGTTGCCTGAGAATGCCCCGAAAGGCTGATGGGGGCAAGGTGCTCTTAGTTCTTCAAAGTGGAAGATTCCATACTCACGAACTAGAGGGTTTGGAGTTGGTTAAATTCAATAAGGGAAAGGACCAAAGCACATGCACAAAAATCCCCAACAAGACAGAAACAAACAACAAAATAGTTAAGAAAAACCAACAATGATTACACAAATTATAAGATTTTTGAGTGTTCTGTGTGTCAGCAGACATTAACATCAGCTGGTTGTTAATGTTGACTTTAATTGTTTGAAAAGAATTCTCAAGACAGAATCCCAAACCGACTTTTTTACCTAGTAGTGGGGCCCAAGCTGAAAACTGCTCTCCACTGATGCAGAGACAGGCTTGCCTTCTTTGATGGAGAAGAGTGGAAACTCCCCACAAAAGTTTTTTTTTTTTTTTTTTTTTTTTTTTTTTTTTTTTTTTTAACAGCAAATAAACCTGAGACCCCCAACAAAAAAATGTTAGAAGATCAGGGATCCCTGAAGGAAAGAGTTCCTGGGCTTCAGCAGTTGTCCTATCAGACTGGGCTATAAGGTGCCCAAGCCGGTACCAAACACTGATAGGCGAGCTGCTGCAGGCCAGGCCACCTTTACTCAGAATCCCTTCATGGTTACCAGATTTCAATTGAGAAAAATGACGAGACAAGTCTTAATCATTTTAGGAGGTTTATTTGCCAGAGTCAAGGACACATGCCCATCACACAGCCTCAGAAGGTCCTGATGACATGTGACCAAGGTGGTTGGGGCACAGGTTGGTTTTATAAGTACATTGGTCCCATCCAGAAAGGCAGGGACAATTTAAAACAGGGAGGGGACTTCCATGGAGGTTACAGGTAGGTGAGAGACAAACAGTTGCATTCTTTGAGTTTCATAAAGCCTTTCCAAAGTCAGAATACATCTGTCTCAGTGAGCAGAGGGATGACTTTGAATAGCATGAAAGGCAGGCTTGTCCTGAGCCATTCCCAGGTTAACTTTTCCCTTGGTTTAGTAATTTTGGGGCCCCAGGATTTTCCTTTCATACTCCTAAAATCTGTTGTTCTCATTTCATTAGTTACATGTCCAAATCCAATATCTATTTCATCTGCTGGGTAGACAAAGTGGAAAAAATTGTCTGTGTTCACAGTAAGAGACCCAGTCTGATTGCACTTCATTTTCTTTTCTGAGATGGAAACAATCAGCCATACCAGCAAAGATGGAAGGAGAAAGTGTCAGTATATTTGGAGAGCATTCTAGTCTTTAGCAGGTAGTAGCAACTTGGGACATTCCTTTTCAGCAACCAAATGCACTGTAGAAACCCCTCATTTTCAATACATCTGTAGTCAGGGTTTCCTGATTGGTATGACACTTTGTTTTTAGTTTAGCATGTGTAAAATTAGAAGTTGTGTGAATTGCTTTTGGCAACATAACAATGTAATGAGTGACGGCTTTGAAAGCTCAGAGTATATGGAACTTGATGAGACAAAAGCTGAGTTTCCCACAGTTGATCTTGACTCAACAATATTGCATTAACATGACACTAAGTCACTTAATCAAAATAATGACTTAAAACACAATGGTAATATATTTTTCTTAGTTCTTATGTTACTTCTTAATCATAGCTAAAGACAAATAATGAAAGACCATGAAACAGCTTCAATTCCAATACTGTCTGGAATCTACTGTGGGGTCTAGGAAGAAGTTGCATAAAGATGACCTTGGTTAGAAGCAGAACCTCCTTAGAATCTGAAGGGAAGAACAATGGCAATATTTTGCTCCTCTCCAGAGTGAGGCACATATGACTATAGTCTATCTTATATTCTTATTATCTTTTTATTTTTATCAAGATATTGATATTTATTTTGATTTTTATTTTTATCAAGATATTTAGTATACACAATTAGAAAAGTCAAATAATATTACAGCTTGCCTTCCTCTGTCAATATCCTGTTTTCCAGTACCCAGGTACACATATTTTCAATTCTTTTAGCTGTTGCTTTCAGTAATTACTTACACATTTCTAATGGCATAATCATACTAATGTTTTATTATATTTTATATTTGCTTATTATTTATTGATGGTAGAAGATGAGGATTTTGTTTTCCTGTACCCCTCTTCACATATACAAATATTTGTTTTCCTAAAAACTTGCCAAATAGCTTATGGTTAAGGCCATATTTAGAGTTTTTATTATTTTGGTCTTGTAAATATTTATTACTAAGTGAATATTTTTATGTACTTTTATTTTTGCCATTCACTACCTTTTCTATCTTAGAAGTTTTTGTTGCATTTATTATTACTTTTAGTTGGCACAGAATAATTACACCTGTTTATGGGGTACAGTGTGATACTTTGATACATGTGTACAGTGTGTAATGATCAAATCAGGGTAATTAGCACATCCATCACCTCAGACATTTATCATTTCTTTGTGTCGGTGTTACAAGTAGATAGGCATGATTAGGGCAGGAGAGGGCTCTCCCCTAACCCACTAGAAATGTCAGGTGATGGTTTGGCAATTATCACATTGCCTCTCTAAAAATGATCACGGAGAGGCTATTTCCTGATGGCTCACACCTATTAACTTCAAAATGTTAACTGAATGCAGGCCCCAGGGAGAAGCAACTTCCTGGGCATGTATGTTAAGAAACAAAAATGAAGTACGATCTTCCTGGGGCACACTCCACCGGAAAAGGGAAGAAAGTCTCAGATGGACATGCGTATAACTCACTAAACACACTGTGCATGCGCAATTCTAAAGGGTAAGGAAAGCCCTGGGCATGCAGAAAGCCCCACCCTGAGGGAAGAATCACAAGAAAGAGGCCAGTCTATAAAAGTCCTAGGATTATGACTCAACAGGGTGCTTGGCTTTCTCTCTTTAACCTTCACATGCCTGCTTGGGTCTCTTCCAAGTACACCTTCCTTTTTTTTTCCTGTTCTAAGGTCTTTTTAAATAAACTTCCACTCCTGCTCTGAAACTTGCCTCGGTCTCTTTTTCTGCCTTATGCTCCTGAGTTGAATTCTTTATTCTGAGGAGGCAAGGACTGAAGTTGCTGTGGACCCATACAAACTCGCTGCCAGAAACTTGGGTAACTTGAGTCTTTTCCACCGGTAACATTGGGAATATTCAAAATCTTCCCTTGTAGATATTTAAAAGTATACAGTAAATTGTTGTTAATTTTCATAACCCTTTAGTCCTATAGAACACTAGAATTTATTCCTCCAGTTTATCAATACATTCGCATCCCTTAACCAATGTTTTGCTATACCCTTTCACCCCCATCCTTCCTCACCTCTAGTAATCCTTTTTTTCTTTTACTTGACTTTTTTTTTTTCAAGTTTCTGATTAAGGTTTTGTACACCCTCTAATGGCTCAGTAGAAGTAACTTTTAATTCTGTTTTCCACATACCCTCCTTTCTGCATAGCTATGGTCTCTGGACTTATCTTTGCTGTCAAAGAGGTCTTTCTGTGTTACACTTCTCACTTCCTAGATTTCACATCTTGCTCTTTTTAGTTTAATTCTTTGCTTTGATGAACAAAATCTCCAGCAATCTCTTTAAAAAGATGCATAAAAGCAAAATCTTTGGAGAACTTTAACGTCTGAAAATGTGTTTATTCCATTTTAACATTTGGTTGATATTGATTTGGCTTAGGAAAGTTATACTTTCTTCAGAGGAGAATGTAAATGATGAGAGCCTACAGTTTCTGATAAAACTAATTAGCATCGTTTTCATTTACGTAACAGAGTGGCTTGAAGGAAAATTCAGGGCCTATGGACAACCACTTCTCTGGGTATCATTGAGACAAACTGAATTCATTTCTATTACTTAGGAACATTGACATTATTTGTGAAGATGATGCTGTTATCTCACTGGGCAGTAGTGTTAAATACCCATTTGTAGGTCTGAGCAGATATAGGAAGAAACTGAATTTGTTCTTCTTCTGTCTTGTCAGAATTGTATGTGAGAAGTGGGTTTTGTTAGAACAGCTCTGGCTTGTGGAAACACGTGATTTAGAAACAAAAAGCATGAGAGGGTGGAGGATAAGGAACTTTTGATTCCTGGGTGGCCATGTGGTCGCTCATGGTAAGAAGCAGTAACTGTGCTGCAATCATTTCCTAAAGGTAAAAGTTACCAGTGGAGTTTAAAGAAGGATTCAACTCCCTGGGAGTTGGTTCACTGGATGCATAAGGAAATCAAAGATAGTAAGAAAAAGGTTATTGTTATCTGTAGTAGTTAAAATGAAGTAAAAGAGAGTGCTGGATTGACCCCTGACTCTTGACCAACCTTTGGCCACGAGCCTTAAAGTCACCCCTCAAGGGAAAAATTATGCAAGCAAAACAGAAAATAAGTCTTGTGTTACCAAGAAGATAGTCAATGTGGGGGTAGAAGAAAATCAAGAAAACTATTAAAACCAGAGGGTTTAATGTGAAGAAATTACTTCATTTTGTAGACTGGCATCATCAGATTCTTGAAGAGCCTTTACTAAAATCGACTGTGAGAGCAACAAATTTAGGAGCAGTATCTTTAGTTTTAAATATGGCAGAGTTAAAGAGCATGTTTGGGTTGATGCAGGACTCATAGCTAATTATGGAACAATCACAGGTTGCTATACCCAATCTAGATACATGGGAGGTGATTGTCGAGGAAAGAGATACACTGATGAACTGGATAAAATCCACTGTGAACTTTGTTTACCCTGAGAAGGGGCCTGCCTGACTCTACCCATAAATGCCAAGTGGAACACCACAGATGAAGCAATTGATATGCAAGCCATGTGGAACTGGCTTTATGACTGTGATATTCACCTGCTAAATATGCTTCTTAACCAAGTCGTGATAAATGCTGTGGTTAAGTGTAGGAGTTGGTTCACTGGATGCATAAGGAAATCAAAGATAATGTGGATCCCCCCAATATGACCTTGCTGCTGTAAAATCAAGACAGTTGAGGAAGCCTTATTAAATTTGTTGTATCAGTTTTCCTTCGTGAGTCTTACAGATGCTAATACAAACACTAGGTTAATTAACAAGAGAATGGAGAAAGGGCAAAGAGAAGAGTTATCCCAGGAAGATGAAATTTTTTAGATTGTTTTTAAGAAACAAGGTGAGTAAAGTAAACATGGATAAAGGTGAAGCTGAGAGGAAAAAGGAAAGGGAGAGTCATAGGACTGTACCGAGCAGTATGAAAATCTTTAGATGGTTATTAGATGTCAGATGAAGAATGATGAGGTTCATAAATTTGGAAAGGAGAGCTGTATTTCTCATAAAGAGTTGCAGACTTCAGGGTGGCCATTCTGACAGGCTGAGAAGCATAGCCTCCAGCAAGAAGCTAGAAACAGTATCATGTCATGATGCTTCTATGGCCTGGATCAGAAGGTGGGAATAATATGACAAGGATCTATGCTGAACAAGGTGGCTGAATATACATATTCAATATGCTATAGGACAGGCCTGGAATATTTATGAAAGGATAAACATGGTCATGTGCAATTGACCTTCATGCCTCTGCATTCATCCCATTTATTTATTTATTTATTTTAAAAGGCAGCATCAGCATGATTCAAGGGTGAAGTTTTCAGTCCTCTGATGATGGCAAAGGGTGAAGTAGAGGACACAAACTCTCACCATACATCCTCTGTAGACTGGCCTTACCCACCCCATGGTTGGTGCTCTCTTATCAGGGAGGAATGCTGGTCAGTTGTTATGCCTAAATCACAAAAGGGAGGGCCAGCATCAGGTGGTCGGTAGAAATCAGCCATGGAGTCTCTTGAAAGGGTCGATTTCTGTTTAACCCTTAGGGAAAAAAGCCTAATGGCAGTTAGCAAGAGAGGGGTTATAACTAGGTGAGTCTGATGTTCCATGGCTTCCTAGCCAGGAACTCAGCTTCCAAGTTTCTCTGGGATCCTCTTGGCCAAAAAAGGGTTCATTCAGTCAGTTGGGAGGCTTCAAATTTTATTTTTATTTCTCATAAGAAATGGGATTAATAAAATGGAAATTGATGGGGTTAAAACAAAGGTCTTAATACAATACTGTTTAAGGCTGGATGGATCAAAGATAGCCACCTGGTCCCACACACGTTTGCTGCATTTACTCCACTTTGGAGAAATTCAAAAAGTCAGAAGGCAGAGATTAAAATGGGAAATCTGATCTGAAATGTCCTGTGGCAGATTAATCAAGATAAACATTGACAAAACAGTCAGGGTCCTTACGCTCACCCCCTTCTGGAGACAAAAAACCTTTTGCACAACAGAGGGTAAAATGATCTGCGGGCTGCACAAAATACCCTTGACATAAGTGAGTTCATCTTAGAAAAAGACTTCCTCTTACATTTCAGAAGACATGAAGCCAAAAGGGTCCATATGTTCACCTATCCAATAGAGACAACACCCAACCAGATAAGAGTATAACACTTTACTAACAGTCCTCATGAGAGGACTCAAGAGGACTCCACCATAAAAGGAACAGGACTTCTCAAACTTGACATGGCCATCTTGAGAGATCCCATCTGGCTGTCACTCGTAATCAGCACCTGGCATCTGCCACAGAAAGCTCTGCCCAAAGCAAGGTCTGATTCCAGGACACTGTCCTTGTTTATGTCACTTTCCTTGGGCTGATTTGTTAAACCTTTTTTCTATACCCTCTTCTCTTGATGTTAAATGCTATCTGTTTGCTGAAATTTTAACCTATATCATTTATATATTGACAAAGTATGCTACTATGTATGGTTTATGATATAGACTGACCTGTGGAATGCCTTGAGCATGTGTACCCACAGCTCTGACTACTGATGAATGGGTACCAAGGAGAATTGCCTCCTTGAGAACTCCATTTAGCCCAATACTTTTGTGATTGAAATAACATCAGTAAAATTTCTCCTGTGGGAAGACACAAACATGCACTGACCTGGTTGTATCTGAACTTATGTTGCTCTCTATGAGGTAGGAAATAGAAGTTCTTGAAATTAGAACATTAAAATGTAGGGATTGATAGAATTATAAAAGTTGGAATGTTTAAACATGGAATGTTATATCTGGTCAGGGAACACTTCTCCTACTTAGTATCAAAAATCTGTTGATAAAGTCCTAATGGAGGCCACAGTTAGTAAAGTAAGGGTTGATGGAATTAAGTTTGGAGGAGACTGGTATATCTGAACATGCTTCATGTGAAGTGATTACGTCTCTTTTACCTGGAGATGGACATTGTATCTGACTTGGAAATATTTCCTATACTTAGCATTATAAAACAGAAGAAATATAAATGTGCCCTTCAATCACTATTAAAGGAACATGCAAATGGGAGGTAGGAAGATTGCCTGGGCCCACACAGTATAGAATAGTAGCTAGAGCTCTGGTTGGGACAATTTGTCTGTTGGATAGCACTTTGTAGAACATGAACTGTGGCTTATGGCAAAAACCTGTAAGCACCTTCTAGCAACTACTACTAAGCAATAAACTGTGACTACATTTTTAAACCCTTTGTCAGAATTCCTAGGGTCCTGACGGGGGTGAGTTGTGACTTCCTTTCCTCTGGCAAAATTGGGACTAAAAGTGAATGTGGCTATGTTGCCTGGGGGTAAAGATTGCACACTAATTCTGCATCTGTGCAACCTTATCCTATCTGAATAGAAGTGGAGTGAGGATAAGGCATTTGCTAGATTAGGATTTTTGACTGCAGTCTACACAATCACAGTGGCCAAATCTAGTGTCCCTTTCAAAGATGGGAAAGTTTGGATAAATAAAGAGAAAGAAGAATAGTAGCTAGGGTAAAGGAATAAATAAATTTGTCATGGAATGAGGTAAATTCAATATTATATTAACACCTCAAAAGAGATTAGAGCAAGTAATGATGATATTGTCTCCCAGATCAATTATACCAGGTGCCTGAAGGGGTGGAGCTTTATGTTTGCTGAGACCACTCTTGCTTTTGGGACTTGACTGAATGGAAGCCTGCAAACCTGGGTGGCCTCACCTTGGGAGACATTCTTATATTATGATAATAAAGTGGACGAATCATTAGTGATTGAGTAGGATTCTAGTAATGTGCCAGTATCTCTGGAGTTATATATTCTTTTGATATAAGGGATTCATGTTCGAAGACCAAATTCAAAGACCTCGAATACATATTGTAAAATATATATTTGGCTTTAGTCCCTGTTTCCTGGCTTAGAACAGTTGAAACCCTTGGAATCTGTAAAGTGATAAGTGTCTTTTGTATGCTGATGAGTTGACTGATGGCTGGCAGCCCCTAGGTAGCTTCAGGATGGGGGCTGGTCACCAGAAAAGCCAAGGCAGGAATAGAGCATTGGGACTTTCAAATCCCCCACTCAACCCCCAGCAAGGGAAGAGGGGCTGAAGGTTAACTGGATCACCAATGAGCAATGATTTAACCAATCATGCCTATATAATGATGAGACAGGAGAGTTCCCTTGACTCTTTCAAGGGACTTGTGACAGGGGTGTGGCTCATTTACTGGGTGAGGCAAGCTCAAACCCCTTGCAGGAGGGGGGAGCATGCAGGTGAGTGGGTGCAGGAGCTGGGGCAAACGTCTTTGGGCACCTACAGGAACAAACCCATACAGGCCTGTGGCAGCATCTAGGGGTTGCCTGCAACCTCTGGAGCCCCAGAGGGCAAGTGCTACAATCACTTCTCTCTTAGCATTTGTCATCTGTGGACAGCTAAGTGTTAGAGCTCAGTGGAGAGTAAGTGTGACAAACTCTTGCGCCCACACCCAGGTTCTTGTCCAGTGCCCAAGAGGAATGACGTCACACAGACTTAAAGGATGGTGAATGAGGAGATTTTATTGAGTGGTGGAAGTGGCACTCAGTGGGATGGGGAGCTGGAAAAGGGATAAAGTGGGAATATAATCTTTCCCTGAACTTTTGCTGTCCTGGGCTGAACTACTCTCTGACCATCCCCAGCCATATTCCTCGCTAATGTCCAGCTGTCTCTTTTCCTCTCGATGTTCAGATGCTTCTTCTCTTCTCTCCTTCTCTGTGGTTCCACTCTGCTGCTCTGCCAGTGGAACTTGGGGTTTTTATGGGTACAGGGTGGGGGGCATGGCAGGCCAAGAGCAGGTTTTGAAAAAGGCAAAATTCAAGTGGGAAAACAGGAATGTATGTTTTCATTTAGGGCTATGGGTCCAGGCTTGAGGGTGGAACCCTTGCCAGGGACCCCACGCTCTTCTACCCAGTATTTTCCTGCATCCTGTCTCTATCAATGAGACTTCCATAAAAACCCAAAAGGGCTGCATCCAGAGAGCTTCTGCATAGTTGAACAGAACTAGGAGTTGAACAAACTAGGAGGTTCCTAGTGCGTGGCACACCTGGGGAAGGCATAGAATCTGTGTCTTTTCTCCCATACCTTGCCCTAAGCATCTCCTCACCTGTATCCTTTGTAATATCTTTTATAATGAATTGGCAAAAGCAATTAAGATATTTTCCTGAATTCTGTGAGCTGATTTTGCAAATTACTCATACCCAAGGAGGAAATCATGCAAATCCCATTTTATAGCTGGTTGGACAGAATCACGGGTAAAACAACCTGGGATTTTGGTCTGGCATCAGCAGTGTGTGGGGGGCAGTCCTGTGGAACTGAGTCCTCAACCTGTGGGATTGACTTGATCTCCAGGCAGATGCTATCAGAATTGAGCTGAATTTTAGGACACTCATCTGCTATTCACTACAGAACTGATTGCTCGCTTGGTGTGTGGGGGAAACCCCCACACATCTGGTGTCAGAAGTGATTTGTTTTGTAAGAATATAGTAGGCAGACACTGAGTTTGTTTTTTTCTCTGTATCATCAGGTAGGTAATCTTTATTATTGGAAGAAAATGGGCTACACCAGGCCATGGTTTCATGTCTGTGACCGAAACAAGAATGTGTGCCTTCCATTTTAGGAAAGAAATGGAAAGATTATAGGCTCTAATTTGGAGATTTTTATTCTGAAGTCTTCTGTAGATGGTCTACATAGGTCCTTGAATTCCCTGATCTTGGCTAAAATTTTATTTTGTGTTAAGTAGTCCGAAGATAGAGGTAAGAGTGGCTGTGAGTTTCAATACTTAAAGAGACCCATGACACACAAAATAGTTAAGAACAATTGAACACTAATCTCCCTTTTATCTATTTAACAGATGGAAAAACAGCTTCCATAGAGGTTAGGTGTCATGTGAACATGCTATGTGCTTTTAGCACAGCTGGGTCCAGAGCACTGGTTTTCTGACCCCTAGACTGGGAATCTTCCCATGTCAACTTTAGTCAAGGTTTTAGTTGAGCCTCATTTACCAATATTGCTCACCCATTTTCCAAGGACAGGTGAGGTAAAGGTACACTGTTCTGAGATTAATTGCCTACCATTAAATGTGACTAAAAGAGGCCTCTGAAATCAGAAATTGTCAAGGGAGCAGCATTTATTTTTGTCATTACTCATTCTTCTCACCCGGTCATGAGAAAAATGTGAATATGAATAAATCAATGTAGATTCAAAATCTTGACAGCATTACATGACTCAAGTGGTACACTGGAGTCTCAAGATAATTACAACCATTTTGGAAGAGTAAACATTCTGCTAATGCACTTTGGACCAGGGTCAAAACCAGGGTCTTTTTTTAATTGACCTCTTTTGGAAAATCAGTTAATGTAACTGTGTAGGGGCAGTTTAATTCCTGTGATAAGAAAATATGAAATTTTGATTACTAATGATGTAATTTTTCACTTATATATATTATTTCATTGCTTTCACATATTATTTTATTTTATCCTCAAAAACAACCAGGTAGGGTAACTTGTCATGACCCCTATTTACAAATGAGAAACTGAGGACATTTGAAGGGATTTGAAGAGACTTGCCGGAAGTCATGTAGCCAGTCAGTTAGAACTGGAGCAAGAACTTGCCTTCTGATTCCAAATTCAGGGTTTTTTTTCCATCATACCACGTGGCCTCCTAATCACAGTTAGTCATGTTGCCTCTCAAACTCCAATGAGGGATACATTTCAGAGGTAAGAGTGAAACCAGAGTGAGCCATGCTGTCCTTGAGGGTTTGCAGCCATGCCCTGCATGAAAGAAACATGCTCTTTTGGCCTGCCAGGTATGACCACGCTGAGAGCATGTGAATGACTGCATTGCCCACATTCCCTAGGATCCTGTTTCCTGGCCAGGATATGGGAATGTGGGCATTGCAATAATTCATTGAGAGATCAACTTTACTCATTCTATTTCAGGTAGATATTGATAGTAGATGAGGACACAAAATACTTTGCAAAAAGAATATGAGACAAGTGTACCAACGAAGATTTAATAAATTACTATGCTCCTCGAAGGACCTGGCATAATGTGATTCATGACCAGTATTTGGGACAACTATATGGATCAATAAGAGTTTTTTATTTTTTTAATTATGATGAGTCCAGGTTTTGTCCTTTGTAAGCCATATACTAAAGTTTGTAAGCCATACACTAAAGTATGTAAGCCATATACTAAAGTATGTAAGTAATTGCTTTTCATTAAACTTATCATTCTGACTTTAAATTTTTGTGAAAGGGGGGAAAAGAAACCAACCTCAGATTTTTACTTTGTGAATAAATCTGCCACATGAGCCCAGGACATAAAGTGATGTTACTAATGAAGTGTGCATTTCTGGCTTGCTTGAGATGGAGACAAAAATTTTAAATCTTTCTTCTAGTCCTAATATAGGGTTGGGTCTCCAAAGGTCTTATTCGTTATTAGTGGGTTTTTTTTTTTTTTTTTTTTTTTTTTTTTTTTTTTTTTAATGTGAATAGCTGCAGCTGCAGTGGGAAGCCCAAAGCAAACCCTGAACATTGAAGGGTTTTGAATCTTATTCCTGTTTGATCCTGGTCGTGGCCACAACTGCAGTCTTCACACTGCTCTGGGTGCATTATCGACCTGGGTTGCATTTATCAGACTCTGAAAATGTTTTCATTTTCTCATAAATAGAGAAATTCCTCTTTAGCAAAGAGCTTATGATCTTCTATGTAAAATTATTCTTCTTGGATTATATCCTTGCTGGAGTCCCTGGAAAATTCCTGTCCTTTCCATTTGCAGCACTGTCATTGTTTTGAACAACATACATACCTAAAATGAGGGAACTGTCCCAAGAGATGTCTCAAGAATCACTTAAAAAGAATACCCGGCTTCATATCCAGCATTTATGGTTTTAAATACTTGACAACCAGTTTTTACTCAACCTAAAATTTTCCTCACTTCATTCTCATGATTTTCTTCAATACTAACCACTCAAATTTTCTCTTTTACATCTACCCTTATGCATAGTTTCATCTACTATCACTTGCACTTGCTTAAGTAGCATTATTAATTAGAATAAAGCATCTTGGGGAGGGGGACCTTCAAGCTCCATCTAGTCCTTAGCATCTTCTCTGCTTTATACTGCCTCTGCTCACCACCCAGCATTTCTGGTCTCTTAGGCAGAGCTTAGATATAATGCGGGAGTCACCTAAGGATCTATGTATGAATCCTAAAAAATTTACTAGCCACAAGTAACTGAACAATTTAAGATTAACTTTCATTAAATGACTACTTCACCTATATTGATGTTTTCCAGTTGTCTACATCTATAAAGTCCATGTATATTTCCTCAGTATTCCATTTGCTAGAGAAATGGAAGGAGGACAAGCAGTGCTTAGCTTATAAACAGCTAAGAAACTGCTGGACAATCTTGACAGCTAGACTGTCAATCTGCTTTGCTATTTTCCCCTAGTTCTGACTGTAATTCTGAATTCTTTGAAGACAAAAGAGAAATTCCTATGTCTGACAACTCAACTAACAGCACAACTAGGGGAAAAATACTGTTAAAACCTGTCAATGAATGCTGGGAACATATGTTGCCTTTATAGACAGGGAAAAAACAAAACCTTATACATCCTTGGAAAGATGTGTGAGTTAGCTGACAGGTATGACATCTCAGCACAACAAATTAAAGCTCCTTTGAGCAGTGGTTGTGTCCAGAGGGACTTGATTGGTCACAGATGGCAATTCCAGTTCCCTGAGCTGTTTCTTCAGTGTCTGTGATTAATATCAAATACTGAGTAAGACTCACTACCAACAATAAGGTGGAAGATATACTCAATTAAAATAACATAGGTTTTAGTTTCCTCAAACTCAGTTGAGCTATCTAGACAATTCCTAGAGGATAATTAATTAAATAAAAGAGGAGCTATAACGACTTTCTTCCTGAAGCAAAGCTCCAAACAGAATGACACACAGAATGACACTTACTACTTTCATGACATATATCACATGAAATGGTAGGACCAGCCTTTTTCAGCTAATGGTGTTGGACAGCCTAAGATAGACTGTATTAATCAGCATTCTCTAGAGCAACAGAACTAACAGCATAGATGTATACATAAAGGGGAGTTTATTAAAAATATTAACTCAAGTGATCACAAGGTCCCACAATAGGCTGTCTGAAAGCTGAGGAGAAAGGAAGCCAGTCCGAGTCCCAAAGCTCAAGAACCTGGAGTCTGATGTTCAAGGGCAGGAAGCATCCAGCATGGGAGAAAGAGGTGGGCTCAAAGGCTAAGCCAGTCTAGTCTTTTCATGTTCTTCTGCCTGCTTTTTATTCTGGCTGTGCTGGCAGTTAGTTAGATTGTGTCCACCCAGATTAAGGGTGGGTCAGTGGACTGCCTTTCCCAGTCCACTGACTCAAACGTTAACCTCTTTTGGCAACACCCTCATAGACACACCCAAGAACAATACTTTGTATCCTTCAGTCCAATCAGATTGACACTCAGTATTAACCATCACATAGCTTAATACAGAAGATTCGAAGACAGACTCAGACAGGACTTCAGACAGCACACAATCATGGAACAAGTGGTTTCTATCAAAACCAAAGATTAGTTATGTATTGTTTTCTTTCTTTTATAGAACTAATATTTCAGAAGAATGATGACATATTTTCAAAGCAAGTAAAGAGAGGTTCTTTGAGTTTTTAGTCACATACATTGTGTAGTATGCTTAACTTAAATGTGTGTGTGTATACATTTTCTTGTTTTTGATGCCTGTAATACCTAAGAGTCTTATAACCATCAGAAACAAGAAAATGTATATATCTGTTTTTGAAATAATATGTTTATAGGAGATTGCTAACAATATTTTCATACAAGATTAATGTAAAAATATTAATAATGTAGTTTGTGTAGAAGACATAGTTGGTTTTCCACCTTTTGTCTCCAGAAATGAGTTCTTTGCAAGCTGTAAAAGTTGTGGGAGTGTTCTGGCTTCAGATAACCACACTGTTTGAAAGTTCATCAAAGCTGGTAACAAAATTATATTCATCATCTAATTTTCAATTCCTTAGGACAGTGCGTATTAGTCCATTTTTTACACTTCTATAAAGAACTTCCCTGAGATTGGGTAATTTATAAATGAAAGAGGTTTAATTGATGCACAGTTTCGCATGACTGGGAAGGCCTCAGAAAACTTACAATCATGACAGAAGGGGAAGCAGGCATCTTCTTCACAAGGCGGCAGGAAGAGAAGAAGTGAAGAAAGAACTTCCAAACACTTGTAAAACCATCAAAGCTCATGAGAACTCACTCACTATCATGAAAACAGGATGGGGGAAGCCACCCTCATGATCCAAGCACCTCCCTCTCTCAACACATGGGTATTACAATCTGAAATAAGATTTGGGTGGGGACACAGAGCCAAACCATTTTATTCCACCCTTGGCCCCTCCCAAATCTCATGTATTTTCACATTTCAAAACCAGTCATGCCTTCCTAACAGTCCCCCAAATCTTAACTCATTACAGCATTAACTCAAAAGTCCATAGTCTGTCATCTCCTTGGAGACAAGTTAAGTCCCTTCTGCCTGTGAGCCTGTAAAATCAAAAGTAAGTTTGTTACTTCCAAGATACAATGGGGATACAGGCATTGGATAAATGTTCCCATTCCAAATGAGAGAAATTGGCCAAAACAAAGGGGCTACAGGCCCTATACAAGTCTGGAACCCAGCAGGGCAGTCATTAAATCTTAAAGCTCTGAAAATAATCTCCTTTGACTCTATGTATCACATCTAGGGCACGCTGATGCAAGGGATGGCTCCCATGGCTTTGGGCACCGTGCTTTAGGAGAAACCAAGAAAGTTTTAGTTAAATATCCAAATCTTTGCTGTCCCCCACATCCAATTTATGACATATACTAAAGTTTGTAGGCCATACACTAAAGTATGTAAGCCATATACTAAAGTATGTAAGTAATTGCTTTTCATTAAACTTATCATGGCTGTCTATATATTTATTAATCAATAATTCTACAAAGATTTGAAGTTGCTTAAAACCAGAGTGTAAATTATAAAATAATAACATCAAATACAAAATAAAGGTGAGGTAATTATAAATAAAGAGAAAACAAGTTGTAAGGAGTGGTTTAACATGTATACATGACTACAAAACTGAATTTGTGTCAGGTAGAAGAATCTGCACTGCTATTGCTTTAGTTAGACTGGCTATGATGGAAGATCAAAGACATGAGAATTTCATGGATTCCCGTATAACTGGAGGAAAGCTTAATGCTATGGTTTAAATATTTGTTCCCTCCAAAACTCATGTTGAAACTTAATTCTCAATATGACGACACTGAGAGGTGGGCCTTTAGAAGTGATTGGATCATAAGGTCTCTGCTCTCATAAAAGAATTAATCTATTCATGGATTAATGAGTTAGTGGATTAATGGTTTATGAGAGCAGGACAGGTGGCTTTATAAGAAGAGAAAGAGACCTGAGTTTGCAAGCTCAGTCCTCTTCTTATGTGATGCTCTGCACTACCTTGGGACTTTGCAGAGAGTTCCCACCAGCAAGAAGGCTCTCACCAGATACCGCACCTTGACCTTGGACTTCTCAGCCTCCATAACTGTAAAAAACAAGTTTGTTCTAAAAACAAATTACTGGGTTTCAAGTATTCTGTTATAAGCAATAGAAAACAGCGTAAAGCACTCAATAAAAGTTGTATGCCCAGAAGCGACAGTGAGAGTTAAATTGGTTTTGAAACTAAGTTTACGTGGCACTAATGCTAACAATTTGGTCTATTCTTTTTTTATTTTTACCAGCACAATGTCAAGTTAGTTGGCTTGCTGAATTCTTTCAATGAAATGTTTTTGTTTTCTGTAAATTCATTCTGTGATGTTTGCAAGGGGTAATGAAAAGCCATGATCCACAGGACATGCTTTTTTTTCCTTTTGGCATGTTAGCACAGTTGTTTGAAACCTCTCATCATTATGAGAAAGTCATCCATTAACGGCCACAGTTCATAGCTTGTTCTCTCAATGATGGCCCTGAGTAAAGGCAGCAGCTCTAAGTAGATTCTGATGTTAAGAATTCAAACCTATTTTTGATTTTCTATTCTTTCTCTCCTATTGATGCCTATGTGAGGACTAGCCTGTACTTTCTCAGCTGTAGACTACCAGAGGAGAGCAACAAGCTGTCATCCATTTCTACCTACCTGACTTTGACTTAGTGAGCAGGGGATTTTACTCTTCTTTTCACTAAAGGTGTGAACTTGGGTTTCTTTTTCAAATGAGGAGGATAAAACCAGATGATATTCAAACTACAATCATGTCTAGTTTGTGAAGATATAAGTAATTTTTGGGGGAATATAACAAAACAGCAAGAACATTTCACAATAAGAAATGTCACACAGAATGGGTAAGAACTAGATAGTCAAAGAGGCAGACATCCTCACCCACTGGCATGGTCCAGGGGTCTTGAGTCAAGCAGGGGATGCTTGCTAAGCAATGAACAATACGTAGGATTTGGGAAGTTAAAATGGAAGAATACAAACGTTCATATCTCCCTGCATAAATAAATGTAACTTCTTTTTTTCTAGAAATAGGGTCTCACTCTGTCATCCAGGCTGGAGTGTAGTGGCGTCATCATAGCTCACTGCAGCCTTGAAATCCTTGGCTCAAGCAATTCTCTTGCCTCAGCCTCCACAGTGGCTAGGACTACAGATACACACCACCATACCCAGGTTAAACGTAACTTTTACTTCGTGGAGAAGCTGGCTGGAGAGGAAGAATTTGTTCTTTTTCCTTTTAGAAGCCTTTTGTCATTCTAAGAATTCCATGATCTTTAGAAACACGTATTTTTCCAGGAGATCACTTATTAGAGGGGATCAGCTTGAAAAGAGGATTTTTTGCTTTTTAAAATATTTTTATAATTCTCAAATGAAAGTATTTTTTTCAAAAATTCTTTTATTTAGTGACCCTGAATTTAAATGTATATTGTTATTCTTGCTATCTTTGAAGTCTCTAATAACCACTTCTGCTTGGGGTTTAATGTCATAAAAATAGTCATTTAATGAGAATCAGAAAGTTCCAGTGGCTAAGGAGCAGTTTAGTGAGCTTAATTCCAGTTATTGTTCTAAGCATATATACAAAAATTTTTGCAGATAAATAAGTTAATGCTATCTATTTTATTTTATTTATTTATTTTGAGACGGAGTCTCACTCTGTTGCCCAGGCTGGAGTGCAGTGGTGTGATCTTGGCTCACCGCAACCTCTGCCTCCTGGGTTCAAGTGAGTCTCCTGCCTTAGCCTCCTGAGTAGCTGGGATTACAGATGCACGCCACCATGCCCTGTTAATTTTTTTTTTTTTTTTTGTATTTTTAGTAGAGAAGGTGCTTCACCATGTTGGCCAGGTTGGTCTTGAACTCCTGACCTAGTGATCCACCAGCCTCAGCCTCCCAAAGTGCTGGGATTACAGGCATGAGCCACATCACCTAACCAGATTAATGCTATTTATATATGGTCTAGTGACACATCTATTTCATTCAGCAATATAATAGAAATTTTTTTCTTCCTGAAACATGCATAGCTCTCTATTTGTTTAAAAAATTTTATTGAAGTGTAACATGCACAAAAAATTGCTTAAGTCATGAGTGTAAAACTTGGTGCATCTTACAAGGTGAACATATACATGTCATCCAGCATCAAGGAACGGGACATTATCAGCACCCCAGACATTCTGCTTAATCTCTCTTTCCATTCAGTAATTGGCTATCCCATACCATGGCTAGTCACTATCTTGCCCTTTTACTTTTACACTGTAGATTAATTTTTCCCATTTTGAACATTATCCAAAATGCAATCATATAGTATGTACACTTTTGTATCTGGCATTTTCTGTGTTGTTCAACATTATGTTTGTGAGATTCATCCATATTCTTGCATGTTATTAAACTTCAGTTCAACAAAAGTTAACATTAAAAGAACAAAAAGACAACACGCAACGTGGTAGAAGATATTTCCAATCCATATAACTAACAAATGACTCATATTTAGATATAAAAAAACTCTTATAAATTAAAAATACAGATAACTTTATAGAAAATTAGGCAAAAATACCTGAATTGGTACTTCACAATACAGGATACTCAAATGACAAAAAATCATGTAAAGTGCTTAACTTTATTAGTGATTAGGGAAATGAAAATTAAAGGCCGGGCGCGGTGGCTCAAGCCTGTAATCCCAGCACTTTGGGAGGCCAAGACAGGCGGATCACGAGGTCAGGAGATCGAGACCATCCTGGCTAACCCGGTGAAACCCCGTCTCTACTAAAAAAATACAAAAAAACTAGCTGGGCGAGGTGGCAGGCGCCTGTAGTCCCAGCTACTCGGGAGGCTGAGGCAGGAGAATGGCGTAAACCCGGGAGGCGGAGCTTGCAGTGAGCTGAGATCCGGCCACTACACTCCAGCCTGGGCGACAGAGCTAGACTCCGCCTCAAAAAAAAAAAAAAAAAAAGAAAGAAAGAAAATTAAAAACACAATGTGATACTACTGCTACTGCAAATGTTGGGACAATTACAATGAAAAAGACAAAAAAATAGCATGCGTTAGTATGGATGTGGAGCAAGTAGAACACACACATTGCTAGTGGGAGAGTAATTTTGTACAACACTTTGCAAACTGTCTATTAGTTTGGGTCTTCTGAGAAGTAGATGCCAAAATGGGAGTATACATGCAAGAGATTTATTATGGAGTAAAGGGAAGGAGCATGAGCAGGCTAGGAGGGCCTCCAAGCCACAGTGCTGGTCTGACGCCTGCAGAAGAAGGAAGGAGGACTGGTAAGAAGAGTCCCCAACTGCAGAGCAGATCTAAGAAAGTTTTAGCTAGGAAAATGAAGAGTTCTTGAAACAAAGTTGTCAATTAGGCAAATCCCATGTCCCACAGGAATGGGTTTGTTCTAGTACTTAACTTCGTGCCCAGTCATTGGCTAGAGGTAGTTTGGGGAAAATGTGGCCTTGGTACAATCAGAGACAAATCCAGAAGGGCAGAAGCTGGGAGTGTCAGTCACCTGTGCTCCCACAGCCCAGCATCTGATCAGCCCATTCCCATGGCTGCCATGGGAAGTTGATATTAAATCTGAACATCCATGCCCCATGATCCAATCATTCAACCCCTCCATAAATACCCACAGAAATAGGTACATATATTAATCAAAACACATGTACAAGAATTTTCACAACAGTGAACATTTGTCATAACCTAGACCTGGAAATCATCCTAGTGCTGACCAACAGTAGAATGGATAAATAGTACTATAATTAAACAATGAATTCTATACAATAATGAGAATGAAGCTATTTCTTTCTAAAAACACTAGCATAGTTTTTAATAGTATAGGTATACCATAATTTATTTAACCATTTCTCCATTGATGATGGTTATGCTTAATTTTTCCTTGTTACAGATAATCGTGCAGTGAATATTGTTGAAGGATAAATACCTAAACTGACATTGCTGAGTCAAATGGTGTGCACATTTAATGTTTTTATGGGTATCTAATACATTATACTTTTGTAATGTAATTTTCAGAAGAATCTGAAAATGTCATCTTTTTCACTCCCTCTGGCAGTGACAAATGGCACACTCAAATTGGAAGCTTTAGAAGGGCTCCTCCACAGGTGTGTGCTGGGTGTAGGGTAGCCACAAGGGATGGTGAAAAGCCTTGAGGCTTGTAAAAGTGGAGGGGGGCAGGTGAGTAAAAACTCTAGCCTCCTTCTGATGAGCTGCTGTTGCTTCTCTTTGGTAAAAGCCATAGAGAAGTTAGAGGGTAAGAGAGTTCACTGAGGGAGTCCATACAGATCGTTCTCCCAGGGAACTGTGCAGATGGTTGGAGAAGAGTGGAGCATGATCTGGAGGACTAGAAAACATTCAGCTTATACCTTAACAACTGGTTATTATGAGTCTTAATGTTTTGCCCACTTCGTAGGTAAAACATGCTATATTGTTTTAATTTTCATGTCTTGTATATTTACTATTAAGTTTGAGAATGTTTCTTTTCTGTGAGTTATATGTTTATATTTTTTACCTTTGCTTTTTCCTTATAGATTTGAAGACACTCTGTGTACGTTACGTAAGTTAGCTTTTGTCCACTTCAATATTAAAATATTTTCTTCAATTTGCTGTTTGTCCTTTAACATTATTTATGGCAACTTTGTCAAACAGAATTAAAGTCTATATAGTCTTGTTTGCAATTTTTTTTTCCTTTATGGCTTCTGAGTTTCTTGTCTTTCTTAGAAAGGCATTCTACTTCTTCTAGTTATATTTTCTGTACATTTTCTTCTAGCACTTTTTGAGCTTTTTATATTTAAAACTTTAAGCAACCTGAGATTTATTTTAATATTTGAAATGAAGTGAGGTTCTAATCTTATTTTATTCCATATGAATATAATTTCCCAATATCATTGATTAAATAATTCATTATTTTTCCTCTAATTTGAAGTGCTGCTTTGATTATACATAAAATATTCATGTACATGTGGATCTGCTTCTGGACTGTACTCTTTTCCTTGAATCTATCTGTTAATTTCTGCATCAATATAATGCATCTATAAATACTTTAACTTTTAAGTATCTTTTATTATTGTAAAGAAGGGACTTTTTAAAATAAAATTTTAAAATTGAATTTTCTCTTTTATAAATACTTTTAAAGAACAATTTACTTAGACTACCTCTGTAGCCCATTTTATTCATTTGTTAAAGTTTTGTGGTTTTCTTCTTGTAAGTTTGCACATTTCCTTTTTGAATTCTTCGGCAGTTATTTTATAAATTTTGCTGCTATTGCTTGTTTTCTAACTGGGTATTCTTGGTATAAAAGAAAGCTTTGGTCTTTTGAAATATTAATTTGGCTTGTTAGTAAATTTTATTATTTCTAATTGCTTCTAGTTGATCCATAACCTTTTGAATATTTCCTCTAGCACACAACTGCACATGGCTCTCTCAAGTTTTGGTGCAACCCAAAGACTCAACTTACTTTTCTGCTCCTCCAATATCTGCTTCTGGTGCAAGGGACAACTGCAGCATAATGGCAAGAGCACTAAATATGGTCAAAGAAGACATGGGTTGAATACCATCTTGTGTATAACATTAGCAAGGATGGAATTCAGCTGCGTGTGTTCAAAAGCCACCATAATAGGAGTGGTTTTATTATGTAAGATCTTATTCTTGCTACGAAAGAAGTCTTAATGCAAGAGTGGGCTGGTAAGGTGCTTTATGAAGTTGTCTCTGACATCCCTAGAACAAGACCCTCATCCTTATGTCCCAAGAAAGTGTCTGTGCACCAGTGATTATGTCCGATTCCAGGCCAGCAGTAGGAAGAGAACTTGGAAAAGCCTATGAAGGGCCCACCATTAAGGCCATTTATCTTGAATCGTCTGTAATCCTTTCACTTACAGATTATTTGACAAACCTATTCACATGGCTATGCCTAGCAGGAAAAGAGTCTGGGTAAAGTAGTTGTTAGAAACTAAAACAGCTTAAGATAGCAAGTAGATAATGTAAACCGGGGTGTTTATTACTTAGGAAGAATGGATAGAGAGAGTTAGCAGTCTGTTGAGTCACTAAATACATACGTGAACATATGCCAATTCAATTTTTTTTCCATTAAAAAAAAAAGCATTTCTTATGGTTATGAAATAATATACTTCCATTAGGAGGAATTCAAACAAATCAGAACATTTGAAGACAAGGATAACAAGTAACTGAAATCTTACAAGTCAGAGATACATTTCTATTAGTAAATATTTCTTCCGGTACCTCTTTGTACACACACCACATACTTTACAGAAATGCCATTATTTTATACATTGCTTGCTTTCTCTAAACCTGCTGGGGATGCTTTGTCTCAGGATATTTGCATTTATGATTGCTTCTATCTAGAATGTCCTCTCTCTAGATACAGGTGTGGTTATCTCCCTTCCTTTCTCAGTATAGCTAACTCTTTAACTTCATTTGTGTGGCCAGCTTCCTCACTTCCTCAGTCCAGCTAGCTCCTTCACTTCCTCACAGAGGTGGCTTCTCCTTTTCTCCCTCAGTGTGACCAGGCCCCACCCTGAGTCAGCAAGGCTATCTCCTTACATTGTCATGTTGCTAGCTCCCTCCCTTCCTAGGTGTAGCTAGCTCTGTCACTTCCTCATGTGAACAACCCCTTGCCTCACTGACTCATGTGGCTAGCTTCCTGCTTTCTTGAGGTTTTTGCTCAAATGTCATTCATTCAGTGACACCTACGTGATGCTAGCTCCATTTATAATTGTAATCCTCCCCCCTTTTCATATTTTATTTTAATTTTCTTCATAGAACTGATCACCTTCTAATATGTTACATAACTTATTTTGCTTGTTTTCTGTTCTCCTGAGACAATAGAAGTTCCACAAAAGTAGGGATTTTGTCTCTCTTGTCCACTGTTTATACAGTGCATAATATAGGGCCCATAACTTGGTAAGCACTTAATAAATCCTTATCAAATGATTGCATTCACTGTACTTCATAACATCTGATCACATCAATTAGTTGTGAAGATTAAATGAGATAACATAGATGACACTTAACACAAGAGAGGTGGCAGAGACTCAGAAGAGTTGAAGCTGCTGTTACTTCTATTTAGAATTTTCATGCCTCTACCAGAGCACTGACTATTTTATCTTTAAACTGTTCATTCATGTTCCTATCTCTTCCACCAGCCCCAAGAACTCTGAGGGTCAAAAGTGCCATTATTTGTTTTTACATCATTAGTATTGTCAATAGCCTAGTATACAGTAGGTGCTTTATAAATTTGAATTGACTTGAGACATTTCTGATTATTCCTAAATCAGTAGACTGCCATTTTCCTAATTTGAAATGTTTCCCTTCCTTTCTCTTTGCTGAAATACTTATGAAACTATTTGGTACTTCAGAGGAAATCAGGTTTTAGCACAGCTGAGTCTATCTTCTCTCTTTAGTCAATAGTTGTGTTGAAAGCTCATTTAAATAAATGCACTAGAGACAGAGTTTTGAATAGGAAGAGTCTTTCAGCTTTGTGAAATGTCCAGATGGAATAAGAATTAGACGCTTTTGTTATTTCTGCCACTTTGGTTAATGAAGCTGTCCCCTTTATAATATAATTAGAGCATGAACAATTCTCTGACCAAATATAAAATGACACACATAGGATCGTGTTACTGAGTGTCTCTCTGAAGGATCACAAGAAATCATTCAAACACATGACTTGACATACTAGGGTAAATCCAGCCAATTAGGAAAATGTAATTAGAAAAAGTAATTTCATGAGAGAAATCTTTATTCTTTCTGAAGATGTACAGTGTCCCCTTTATATCAAATCACTGTTTTTTTTTTCTTTTTAAGGTCCAAAAGGAGTTGTTGCATAAACATGTTTTTGTTTACCCTGGATGAGGCATTTCAATAAGGCTATGGCAAAATTTATATTTCTAAATACAAAGTTGGAATTTGGAGAGACAAAAGTTGAGACTATAGTGATCTCCTTGAGATTGAGGACAAAATTAATCTTCCAAATTCAGTAGAGCAACTCTTGATAGTGCAAGATAAGTCAAGAAAAAAGGGTGCAACTCCAAAGAGAAACAATCCAGCTCTTCTTCATTGTCTATTAGGTCAGATATTTTTGTATTAGACAAGACATTCTTCCATCTACCTTGTAGAGATTGGTATTATACATAATGTGTCAACTCCACAACACTGGCTTGCTTCACATTTTCATTGCCTGATTCTTTCTTCTATCTATCTGCTCAATTCCCCACATATTCTTGAACAAGACTTTTTTTTTTTCTTTAGGACTTGTTAAAGTGTGTACATCTTTCTTAGCTGAAAACGTCTACATAGAGTCAAGAAAATAGACCTAACCAAATTGAAACATCTTGGGGTTTAACTGAGCCACAGAGACTTCCTCCATTAGACTGAATGGTTTGAGATCCATATTGATCGTTTATACCTACTGTAGTCAAAATATGATGACTTTAAAAAAAAACCTATGCAACACATATTTTTGGTTTTGGCAGAGATATATGCTATAACTTTAGGCATAATTTAATTACTAAAGCAAGATGAATACATTGACTAAATTATGTTTGAATTTGTAAAATGTGTGAGCTTTCAGGTTTGTGGGACTTTGACACTGTATTTTGTCCTGTTTATGAGAAGAAGCCAATATCTGAATGTCATTTTTCTTCCAACACTTTCTCTGCTTTCATTCAAAGATGTCAGGCACCTTTGAGATGCCAGGCACCTTGTAGTGAGCTCAGTTGAAAGAGCTTGAGCTTTAGCATCTGAGAGAACCAAATTCACATCTCCACTCTGTCATTTTTTAGCTCTGTGGCCTTTGGCCAGCTCTTAATCTGAGTCTTATAAAACATAGCCAGTAACACCTGCTTTACAGGATGAATGTAAGGGAAAAAAATACATTTAGATTGTTTGGTTTTTATAAATGGCAGATGCTAAACAAATGGTAGCTATTATTTTTCTTTATCACATTATTTTATAAAATTTTAGTATTTTGCTGGGGAAATTCTAGTAGATGATATTTCAGTTGAATAAAACAAAAAGTAAGATGCTTTGTGAAAGAGACAAAGCTCTTTCAACTAAGCTCACTACATCTCAAAGGTGCCTGGTATCTTTGAATGAAAGCCGAGGAAGTGTTGAAAGAAAAATGACTTAGAATATTGACTTCTTCTTACAAACAGTATGAAGTACAGTGTCAAAGTCCTACAAACCTGATTTTGTAATTCATAGCAGGCTTTCTTACAGCCATCTCAAGTATTTTGAAATCATTATTGGCTATTTTCACGCTTGTCACTGAATAAAGGCTATACAACTTTCATGTGATGGTTTTGCATTCTCTATAGATTAACATAGATGTTATTTTCAAGGTTGTTCAGAGTTGCCTGTCATATGTGGTCAAACCACTCGTGTATATTTTGTAAAAGAAATACCTTGAGCCATTTATTAACTTAAGAAAAGGGAGATATGAGAGCAAATATGTGTTTGGGAATCAGTAATCCTGAAGAACACAATGACTAGATTGTTTTAATGGTTGGTGTGTAGGATGGAAAGGGATATTTTTCAAAACTTGAGTAAATGTGAGGTTCACTGCGCATAGGAGCAAAATAACTGGGGTGGGAATGGTAAAAATATGTAGTGCTTTTAAGAACAGAAATCCAAACACTGCATGTTCTCACTCATAAGTCAGAGTTGAACAATGGGAACACGTGGACACAAGGAAGGGAACATCACACACTGAGGCCTGTCAGGGGATTGGGGACTAGGGGAGAGGTAGAGTTAGGAGAAATACCTAGTGTAGATGACAGGTTGATGAGTGCAGCAAATCACCACGGCATATGTATATCTATGTAACAAACCTGCACATTCTGCACATGTACCACAGAACTTAAAGTATAATAATAATAATAATAATAATAATAATAATAATAATAATGATAAAAACCTCCCCTGTCAAAAAAAAATGTAGTGTTTTTTTCAGACTTCATTTGGTCAGGCTTTGGGAGGAAGTAAACAGACTGAAAACCAAGTTTGCTTATCAACAGACTAGTCAAGATAAATTACAGAAGAATGAGAAAAGACACTATGCCTCATTCTGCCAGATTTGAGGTAAAAACTTTACAGAGACACAATGCTGAGAAAGAGAGAGTAATGGTTTTCCCAGCATGGAATCTGAGATCTGAGAATGGACAGACTGTATGCTCAAGTGGGTCCCTGACCCCTGAGTAGCCTAACTGGGAGACATCCCCAACTTGGGGCAGACTGACACCTCACACCTCACATGGCCGGGTACACCTCTGAGACAAAGCTTCTAGAGGAATGATTGGACAGCAACATTTGCTGTTCAGCAATATTCACTCTTCTGCAGCCTCCGCTGCTGATATCCAGGCAAACGGGGTCTGGAGTGGACCTCGAGAAAACTCCAACTGACCTGCAACTGAGGGTCCTGATCATTAGAAGGAAAAATAACAAACAGAAAGGACATCCACACCAAAATCCCATCTGTACATCACCATCATCAAAGACCAAAGGTAGATAAAACCACAATGATTGGGAAAAAGCAGTACAGAAAAGCTGGAAATTCTAAAAATCAGAGCGCCTCTCCCACTCCAAAGGAACACAGCTCCTCGCCAGCAATGGAACAAAGCTGAACAGAGGATGACTTTGATGAATTGAGAGAAGAAGACTTCAGACAATCAAACTTCTCTGAGCTAAAGGAGGAATTACGAACCCAGAGCAAAGAAACTAAAAACCTTGAAAAAAGATTTCACGAATGGCTAACTAGAATAACCAATGCAGAGAAGTCCTTAAACGACCTGATAGAGATGAAAACCATGACACGAGAACTACGTGACAAATGCACAAGCTTCAGGAACTGACTCAATCAACTGGAAGAAAGGGTATCAGTGATTGAAGATCAAATGAATGAAATGAAGCGAGAAGAGAAGTTTAGAGAAAAAAGAGTAAAAAGAAATGAACAAAGACTCCAAGAAATACGGGACTATGTGAAAAAAACAAATCTACGTCTGATTGGTGTATCTGAAAGTGACAGGGAGAAGGGTGCCAAGTTGGAAAACACTCTGCAAGATATTATCCAGAAGAACTTCCCCAACCTAGCAAGGCAGGCCAACATTCAAATTCAGGAAATACAGAGAAAACGACAAAGACACTTCTCAAGAAGAGCAACTCCAAGACACATAATTATCAGATTCACCAAAATTGAAATGAAGGAAAAAATGTTAAGGGCAGCCAGAGAGAAAGGTCGGGTTACCTACAAAGGGAAGCCCATCAGACTAACAGCAGATCTCTTGGCAGAAAGTCTGCAAGCCAGAAGAGAGTGGGAGTCAATATTCAACATCCTTAAAGAAAAGAATTTTCAACCCAGAATTTCATATCCAGCCAAACTAACCTTCATAAGTGAAGGAGAAATAAAATCCTTTACAGATAAGCAAATGCTGAGGGATTTTGTCACCACCAGGCCTGCCCTACAAGAGCTCCTGAAGGAAGCACTAAACCTGAAAAGAAACAACTGGTACCAGCCACTGCATAAACATGCCAAAATGTAAAGACCATCGATGCTAGGAAGAAACTGCATCAATTAACTAGCAAAATAACCAGTTAACATCATAATGACAGGATCAAGTTCACACATAACAATATTAACCTTAAATGTAAATGGGCTAAATGCACCAATTAAAAGACACAGACTGGCAAATTGAATAAAGAGTCAAGACCCATCATTGTGCTGTATCCAGGAGACCCATCTCATGTGCAGAGAAACACATAGACTCAAAATAAAGGGATGGAAGAAGATCTACCAAGCAAATGGAAAACAAGAAAAGGCAGGGGTTGCAATACTAGTCTCTGATAAAACAGACTTTAAACCAACAAAGTTCAAAAGAGACAAAGAAGGTCATTACATAATGATAAAGGGATCAATTCAGCAAGAAGAGCTAACTAACCTAAATATATATGCACCCAATACAGGAGCACCTAGATTCTTAAAGCAAGTCCTTAGAGACTTATAAAGAGACTTAGACTCCCACACAATAATAATGGAAGACTTTAACACCCCACTGTCAACATTAGACAGATCAATGAGACAGAAAATTAACAAGGATATCCAGGAATTGAACTCAACTCTGCACCATGCAGACCTAATAGACATCTACAGAACTCTCCACCCCAAATCATCAGAACATACATTCTTCTCAGCACCACATCACACTTACTCCAAAATTGACCACATAGTTGGAAGTAAAGCACTCCTCAGCAAATGTAAAAGAACAGAAATTATAACAAACTGTCTCTCAGACCACAGTGCAATCAAATTAGAACTCAGGATTGAGAAACTCAATCAAAACCGCTCAACTACATGGAAATGAAACAACCTGCTCCTGAATGACTACTGGGTACATAACAAATGAAGGCAGAAGTAAAGATGTTCTTTGAAACCAATAAGAACAAAGAGACAACATACCAGAATCTCTGGGACACATTTAAAGCAGTGTATAGAGGGAAATTTATAGCACTAAATGCCCACAAGAGAAAGCGGGAAAGATCTAAAATTTATACCCTAGCATCACAATTAAAAGAACTAGAGAAGCAAGAGCAAACACATTCAAAAGCTAGCAGAAGGCAAGAAATAACTAAGATTATCTCTGAAAGAGATAGAGACATAAAAAACCCTTCAAAAAATCAATGAATGCAGGAGCTGCATAATATCCTGAAGTGTTTTCCAACTTGGTTCCATTCTCCCTGTCACTTTCAGGTACACCAATCAAACGTAGGTTTGGTCTTTTCACATAGTCCCATATGTCTTGGAGGCTTTGTTCATTCCTTTTCATTTTTTTTCTCTAATCTTGCCTTCACACTTTATTTCATTAAGTTGATTTCAATCTCTGATATCCTTTTTTCCACTCAATCAGTTTGGGTATTGATACTTGTGTATGCTTCACGAAGTTCTCATACTTTGTTTTTCAGCTCCATCAGGTCATTTATGTTCATCTCTAAACTAGTTATTCTAGTTAGCAATTCCTCTAACCTTTTTTCAAGGTTCTTAACTTCCTTGCATTGGGTTGGAACATGCTCTTTTGGATAGGAGGAGTTTGTTACTACCCACCTTCTGAAACCTACTTCTGTCAATTCATCAAAATCATTCTCCATCCAGTTTTGTTCCCTTGCTGGTGAGGAGTTGTGATCCTTTGGAGGAGGAGAGATGCTCCAGTTTTTGGAATTTTCTGCCTTTTTGCACTGGGTTCTCCCCATCTTCATGGATTTCTCTACCTTTGGTCTTTGATGTTGGTGGCCTTTGGATGGGGTTTCTGAGTTGACGTCCTTTTTCTTGATGTTGATGCTATTCCTTTCTATTTGCTAGTTTTCCTTCTAACAGTCAGGCCCCTCTGCTTCAGGTCTGCTGGAGTTTGCTGGAGGTCCACTGCAGATCCTGTTTGCCTTGGTATCACCAGCAGAGGCTGCAGAACAGCAAAGATTGCTGCCTGTTCCTTCCTCTGGAAGCTTCATCCTAGAGGGGCACTCGCCAGATGCCAATTGGAGCTCTCCTGTTTGTGGTGTCTGTCAGTCCCTGCTGGGAGGTGTCTCCCAGTCAGGAAACATGGGGGTCAGGAACCCACTTGAGGAGGCAGTCTGACACTTAGCAGAGCTCAAGTGCTATCCTAGGAGATCTGTTGCTCTCTTCAGAGCCGGCAGGCAGGGACGTTTAAGTCTGCTGAAGCTGTGCCCACAGCCACCCTTTCCCCCAGGTGCTCTGTCCCAGGGAGATGGGAGTTTTACCTATAAGCCCCTGACTGGGGCTGCTGCCTTTTGTTCAGAGGTGCCCTGCCCAGAGAGCAGGAATCTAGAGAGGCAGTCTGGCTAAAGTGGCTTTGCTGAGTTGTGGAGGGTTCTGCCCAGTTGTAACATTCCTGCAGTTTTGCTCACACTGTGAGGGGAATACCCACCTACTCAAGCCTCAGTAATGGCAGAATCCCCTCCCCCCACCAAGCTCAAGTGTCCCAGGTTGCCTTAGACTGTGTACTGGCAGTGAGAATTTCAAGCTAGTAGATCTTAGCTTGCTGGGCTCCATGGGGGTGGAATCCACTGAGCTAGACTACTTGGCTCCCTGGTTTCAGCCCTCTTTTCAGAGGAGTGAACAGTTCTGTCTCGCTGGTGTTCCAGGCACCACTGGGGTATGGAAAAAACTCCTGCAGCTAGATCAGTGTCTGCCCAAACAGCCGTCCAGTTTTGTGCTTGAAACCCAGGGCCCTGGTGGCACCTGAGGGACTCTTCTGGTCTGTGGGTTGCGAAGACCATGGGAAAAGTATAGTATCTTGACTGGAGTGCACTGTTCCTCATGACACAGTCCCTCACAGCTTCCCTTGGCTAGGGGAGGGAGTTTCCCAATCCCTTGTGCTTCCTGGGTGAGGCAATGCCCCACCCTGCTTTAGCTGGCCCTCCATGGGCTTCACCCTCTGTCTAAGCAGTCCCAATGAGATGAGTACCTCAATTAGAAATGCAGAAATCACCTGCCTTCTGTGTTGATCTCCCTGGGACCTGCAGACCAGAGGTGTTCCTATTCGGCCATCTTGCTAGCCTCCCAGGAACACCTTTGATAACATGCTCATTGTCTGACTTCCCATTTTGCCACCTCTTCCATTCACTTTAGAAAACTTACTTTAGAAAAGATCAGAACTTTTACTTGTAAGTCAAGGGGGATGAGAGATGAAGTGACTAATTCTTCTTAGAACTTGGGACCATGGAAAACATGGGATTCCTCACTTTTGGAAGTTGTAAGCCTACAATTTTGGCAGTACAGCTTCTGAATTCTAATGCTGTAAACATGTAAGGACTTGTATACAAGATGGAGTGAACTCTGGATTATTAGTAATTAGTTTGCTTAATAGAAAAAGAAATGATTTTTTTTAAGCTTGGAAAGTAAGAGGATCTTACTGTTTAAATGCACCAGAAAAAATATGGCCTTATGAGTAACTAGGTAGCATTTATTGCATTTCAGTCTTGATTTACAGTGAAATATGGAATAACTTTCCACTAAGCAAGGAATTTTCTCTGTGCTTTTTCAATTTCCCATCTTTATTTTCTGAAATAATTTTAATATTTAGAATATTTATTTTTGCTTTTCTTCTTAGGTTTTTTCTTATCTCCATGGAATGATTAAATTCCAATTAAAAATCAGTTAAATAGTTAAGTCTAAATCCCAAGCCTGAAGTTTATTACTGTTTTCTGAATAACCATCCTGCCTCAGATAATTCACTCCATTGAATGTGGCCTGAAGGTATGTTTCTATAACTCCAGACTCACTGTTTGCTAATAAAAGATTAGCTGGTTGTTTGTTCTGTAAAATTTCAAACCAGCAAAATAGCTACTCTTAATTAACTGAATAAAGACCATACCATGTTGTCATTTCTTAAGTGTTTCCATTATTCTAACTCAGATAATTAAAAAGCAGATGACACCTATTTGCTGCACTGTGCATTTGTGTTGTGGGCAGAATCAAGGACAAGAATGGAATTAGATGATTTAAACCTTCAAAAGCAGTCTCAGCTTTTCTTGCACAAAGCAATTTTTCTGTCTCAAAATAGAGAAATTTCTTTTCAAAAATTTAGTGGAAGATAAAGGGTCTCCTGTTCTTGTTTTTCATCATCTCATTAAAAAACCCAAATGGTCATTCTTCTTTGCAAAAATTACACAGGTCCTTTTTCTAAGTAAATTAGAATAAAAATACAAAATGACTTCTGTGTTTAAGTATTTAAAACATACTTAATCCTTAAATATTTAAATTACTTAATTAAATACCCAAATACTTAATTAAATTTAAATTAAATAATTTAAATACTCAAATGCTTAAATTCTATGTTTAAGAATTTTAAAAAATACTTAATCCAGTAAGGTAAATTACTTGTTAAACTTATTCATTGATCCATGCAATAAGTTATGAAGCATCTACTGTGCACCCACCTAATCCTTAAAGCACCAGATAATTCCTTACAGTTCTTACAGCTGAGCGTATTAATTGTCATTCTGAATAGCTCACCATAAAGTACTTTACCAAATTAAATGCAGACTTCAATTTATTATTCAGTTTTGCTCACGTTGCAAGATTAGAGAAATATGATACATATTAACCTTCAAGGCTCAATAGGCCTCATAGATCTGGAAACACAGGGACCAGTATTTTATTTAGAGATACATAGGTAGAGAAAATGTTCAGGAGAATTGAATATACTCCAAAAGAAAGGTGTAAAGATACTGATATCATGTTTTGGTTTTCCCTCTCTCTCTCTTTTTTTTTTTTTAGACAGGGTCTCACTGTCTTGCCCAGGCTAGAGTGTAGTGGTGCAATATCAGTTTACTGCAACCTCGGCCTCCCAGGCTCAAGTAATCCTCCCACCTCAACCTCCTGAGTAGCTGGGACTACAGGGGTGTGCCACCAAACCCGAGTAATTTTTTGTATTTTTTAGTAGAGATGGGGTTTCACCATGTTGCCCAGGCTGGTCTTGAACTCCTGGGCTCAAGCAGTCCACCTATCTCAGCCTCCCAGAGTGCTGGGATTACAGACATCAGCCACCGTACCTGGCCTCATGTTTTGGTTTTAAACAACAGCAGAAGAACCAGTTGAGATGAGAGCAGTCGAGATTACCCAAAAGAAGCCTGGTCCTGCTCAAAGGTTGGAGTGAACTCACAGATAGGCTACGTATGGAGAAACTGGGCCAACTAGAACACCCCAGGATAATCATGAAGAAATCCAAGTCAAAGTTAACAGGAAATATACAGTTGTACAGGTGGGGTGATATAAGTAGGAAAAAGAATAATGAGGTTAGAAATTGGGAGTATCTGAAGGTGCAATCTAAAATACGTAAGGGCAAACGATTCAGGGCTAAGATTAAGCAAAAATGTTTGAGACCCATTTTATGAGTATTGAATACTCATAAATACTCAATCTTGCCTCTAAAGGTGAGAGCCTGGAGGCTTAAAAACATTATAGGACAAGACAAGGGTCACTGATAAGCCCTATGTATTGGCTCCCTATGGCTGCTAAAACAGATTGCCAAAAAACCTGGTGGCTTAAAACAACAGATATTTATTCTGTTATAATTCTGGATGATTTGTTTTTCTAAGACCACCAGAGTGGGCACAAAAGAACCAGCGAGTAGGCAAGTGTAGGAGCAAAACTGCAAGTTTATTTTGGTCACCTAAGGTGTGGGGAAGAGGTCTGTCGGCCTCCGGCAAAGAAGGCCGACAGAGTCCCCTGGTGGGGCTCTTGGAGGGAGTTCCCGCAGTCCTAACATCCCGACTGGAGTGGAGGACTGAGGAAGGCCGCGTGTGGCGTGCCTCCGGAGCACTTTTCTAGGAGTGGGAGGGCAATAGGCGGGGCACGGGCGTGTCAGGGGGCGTTCCGCAGGTGCGACCAGGTAAATCTTGGTCTCTTCGGATTGATGTCACCTGGCGCATGCCCAGTTGGTCTGCACCTTCCCGGGCACCGGCTGCATTTTCGCGCTCGCGGGAAAAGTTGGTGAAGAAGAACCCGGAAGTGCACCATCTTGCCTCCGTTCGTCCAAACAGTCCAACCTTTTATTGGTAATAGTGATAAGGGGCACCGTGGTCTGTCTGGCTACTTCCTGCTGTTAAGGGGCGTCGTTAAGTTCGGGGCCCATGGTTGGCATTTGGATGTACGGATGAAGAATAAAATAAGGCACAGTATTAGTATAGGAATGAGGAATGGAAGCATTTGTTGGAATAGGGGCAAAACCCAGAAGGAAGGTCCCAGCAAGGTTGAGGAGTATGAGATAGTTAAGAAAATTTAGTAAGTTTGTGGCGAGTGGGAGAAAGCCAAACTGATTTCCACTGATTGCTTTCGGTAGGGGCCCTTTTTAGCTGGGAATGAGGAACGAGTGTGCAGAGTAGTTGTTGGCCAGGCAGCAATTAAGGAGTGGAGTTTTTGTGGAGTGGATGGCTTTCCACTTACTCCTACTACAGAGATATTGGATGGAAGGCTAGGTCCAGAGAAGGACAGCAAAACAGAATAGGTAGCCTCGCTGTTGATTAAAAAATTGTCTTACCCGCTACCAGGAGAGTTACCTGCAGCTCGGCGAGGGTGATGGGGGTCCCCAAGTCTTGGCACCTTCAGTTGTCGTCGTCGTCCAGATGTAGGAGCTGGAAGGAGCTCCCAGGATCCTGGGAAAGGGGGTCACGTGGAGACGCAGCACGTGTTCTCAGGGTGGGGCAATCAGACTTCCAGTGTCCTCCCTGCTGGCAAGCAGGGCAGGGGGTTGCTGGTGGACGAGGGTTAGGACATTCACTGGCCCAATGTCCTGATGCCTTGCACTTATAGCAAGGCTGCGTTGGGGCTCGGGGACCTTGAGGACACCTGTTGGCATAGTGTCCTGCCTTGCCGCACTTATAGCAGGTTCCTTTCGTAGCCTTGGAGTCTGCGGAGTGTGTACTCTCTGGCCTGGGGTTACGACTGGGCTGTAAAGCCACTGCTAGGAGCTGTAACTTCTGTTTGAGGCGAGCCTGCCGTCTCCTCTCTGGAGTTATAGACCTTAAAGGCTAATTTAACCAGGTCTTGTATTGGTGTCTGAGGACCATCCTCTACCTTTTGAAGTTTTTTACGAATGTCAGGAGCTGATTGAGAAATGAAATAAGATGCCAAAATGGTGGCCCCTGTGGGGGAGGCCGGATCTAACTGGGTATACTGGGTTAGAACCTCAGTCAGTTTAGGGTAGGGGTTAGGATAACCTGGAGGTTATGCCAAGTTAAGTCATAGGCCTGACAAAGGTATCTAAATTCCTTTATGTATATGGTAGGATTAGCTGAGAAATCACCTAAACGCTTCTCAATTTTGGAAAGATCAGCCAATGAAAAAGGGACATGTACTCTGACTACCCCCTCCGCCCCAGCCACCTCTCGCAAAGGTGCTAACACTGTAGGAGGGTGTGGGCAGATATAGGGGACTCAAGACAGCCAGTTGGGGGCCCCAAAGGAGGCAGGGGACCGAGTGGATTACTAGTAGATAAGGAGGAGGAAGGAGGAGTCTGGGCAGGAAGGGAGGGGGTGGAGAGAGCGGGGAGAGAAGGAGGAGTATAGGGACGAAAGCTTAAGGCCCAAAAGCCTTGTACGTAATTAATTTCAGACCACTTGCCTAGCCGCTGGCAGAAATTGCTGAGGTCGATCATGCCACAGTGGAAAGGAAAATTAACCGCTTCCTCCTAAGGTCTTGTTCAAGCTGTAAGGTTTTTAAATTGGCTAGGAGGCACCCTAAGGGGGTGCTCTTTGGAAATTTGGACTGGGTGGTTTCCCGTTTGTTTCCTCTTTACTTACACAATGGACACAATGGAAATGGAAGTGGATATCCCCGCTTCAAAGCATCCTTCGGAGCCAGCAGAGACAGACTGGAGGCTCATGGAGCCAAAGTAGAGATTACCTTCAGGCGGACGTCTCCGTCCTGAATGGGGCTCCCGAGCCACTTGGTGGCTCAAAATGGACCTCGGACCTGTGCAGGATTTCTGGCCGAGGGAGGTAAAGAGGAGACAAGGGCACTTACCCCAGAGAGGCCGGTGCTGTTTGGAAATTTGGACTGGGGGTTTCCCGTTTGTATCCTCTTTACTTACACAATGGACACAATGGAAATGGAAGTGGATCTCTGCCTGGCTTCAAAGCGTCCTTTGGAACCAGCAGAGACAGACTGGAGGCTCATGGAGCCAAAGTGGAGATTACTTTCAGGCGGACGTCTCCGTCCTGAACGGGTCTCCCAAGCCACTTGGTGGCTCAAAAGTGGGCCTCGGACCTGTGCAGGATTTCTGGCCGAGGGAGGTAAAGAGGAGACAAGGGCACTTACCCCAGAGAGGCCGTGAGAGTGAGGGAAGCGGGTCTCAGGTCCTGGTCCGTCTGCCGCGTGGGAGCAGGAGAGGCCTGAGGAGGGGTCTCCTCCCGGGTCTTCGGCACCAACTGATTTGTTTTTCTAAGACCACCAGAGCGGGCACAAAAGAACCAGCGAGTAGGCAAGTGTAGGAGCAAAACTACAAGTTTATTTTGGTTACCTAAGGTGTGGGGAAGAGGTCTGTCGGCCTCCGGCAAAGAAGGCCGACAGAGTCCCCTGGTGGGGCTCTCGGAGGGAGTTCCCGCAGTCCTGACATCCCGACAGGAGTGGAGGACTGAGGAAGGCCGCGCGTGGCGTGCCTCCGGAGCGGCTTTTCTAGGAGTGGGAGGGCAATAGGCGGGGCAGGGCGTGTCAGGGGGCGTTCCGCAGGTACGACCAGGTAAATCTTGGTCTCTTCGGATTGACGTCACCTGGCGCATGCCCAGTTGGTCTGCACCTTCCCGGGCACCGGCTGCATTTTTGCGCTCGCAGGAAAAGTTGGTGAAGAAGAACCCGGAAGTGCACCATCTTGCCTCCGTTCATCCAAACACTGGATGCCAGAAGTCCAAAACTGGTTTTACCAGGCTGAAATCAAGGTATTGGCAAGGCTGGGCTACCTCAAGAGGCTCTAGATGACTTCTGGTGGTTGCTGCATTCCTTAGCTTGTGACTGAGCCTTTCAGATCTCTGCCTCTGTGATCACATTGCTGCCTCCTCTGTGTGTGTTAAATTTTCCCCATCTCTCATTCAGTAAAGACACATGTGATTGCACTTAGGACCCACCTAGATAATCCAGAACAATCTTCCCATCTCAAGATCCATAACTTTATCTGGGAGGCTTCTTTTTTCCTATATCAGGTAACAGGGATTAGGACATGAATGTATTTTGGGGTACCATGTTTTCAGCCTATGACATTCTGTAAGTTTCAGATGATGGAAAAACCCAGATTTGATTGGCTCAACGGTAGGAGAGAGTTCCATAAAACTTAACCCACTGGAGATATTTCACCTTACTCCCATTTTATCTCCTCTCACATCTCCCAGAGGTGAAACATGGAAGCCAGATAAACAATTACAGCTATTTACTGTGGCGCCTTGTCATGATTGTCATGAAACTGAAGAAGCAATTAAATCTCTTTTCTTTATAAGTCACCCAGTCTCAGCTATGTCTTTATAGCAGTGCGAAAACGGGCTAGTACAGGAGGGCAGGAAGGAATAAGAACTATTAAAGGGCAGAGTAATGCAGGAGATAGGAAAGGAAAAGAGGAGGATCTTATACTTTCACAAGAGTATTCAGTTCTTAAACCAGAAGTTTTAATCATTTTGATTGAATTACACAACGATTTATAATTAAACATTAATTAATAACATTGTTTGTATGGATTTATGCATGTTGACACAGCCTGAGTAGAAGAATCAAAGACCACCTCCTCTCCAAAACATCCTTTGAATTCCCCTGATAGAATTACTCCCTCCCTCTTGTGTTCTGCAGAGTATTTCGTACATTCACTCGTAGCACTGCATTGTGACTATGCATCGCGTAGCTTTCTCTCTAGAAGATTATGAGCTTTGTGGGAGAGGAACTAGTCCATATAACTAATATTTATTGAGCACTTTTTATGTGTTAGGCATTTTGAAAAGGACAATCCTATAATATAAATGTTTGTATTCTTATTTTAAAGATGATAAAACCAAAGCAATGAAAGTTAAGTATTACCACGTTCACAGAGCAAGAAAAATAGGTAGAGCTGGGATTTGAAGGCAGGCAGTCTGATTCCCAAGCCTTCACTCTTAAGTAATCTAATGTATTATCCAACCTTGTATCTAACACAAAAGACACTTTTTACTTGAATTGTTAGTAGTCAAATTCTTTAAAAGTTGCATGAGTTATTTTCTTTAAGATGTAACCTGACTTTACACTTAACTGGAGTTTTTAAAAGCATTTTTTAAAGGAAAATTGTGGCCTAGTCTCTCTCTCTCTCTCTCTCTCTCTCTCTCTCTCTCTCTCTCTATATATATATATATATATATACACACGTATATATATGTATATATATACACGTATATATATATGTATATATATATGTATATATATATCTATACACACACACACACACATATATGCACACACACACACATATATGTCATCTCAGGTGAAGTGAAAAATGCCTCTGATTAGATGCATCAAAGAATGAAACTGTAAGCCACTGTGATAACTTCAAACTTCAAGCAGCTTCCATTGGTGTTAGAGTGAGGCAAGGAAAGGTAAAATGAAGGTATTATTTTAAGTTTATTTGTTAATGGATATAATTTATTTTGCACAACTAAAAAAATGGTCTCAGAAGGTAGAAATATACATGTAATCTGTATGGTGAATAAAAAGAAAGGAACAAAGTAGGGTTTGTGGGAGGACTGAGCTACTGTATTTAACTCATTGCTGTATTCAAGAAACATTTATTGGGTGCCAATCTGTTTAGAGGCCTCCAAGGGGAAATTCCAAATGTGAGTCACTGAATAGTATCTCTACCTACCTCTGCACCATCAGGAAGTCTGGGAATGTCATCCTGTAGTTTGAACTTTGTTTGATAATTTTTTTGTATAACATCTCTTTTTCTTAGAGAACCTAATAGCAACTTGAGGATAGGGATTGTGGCTCATAGTTTTCCTGTCTTCTGATGATGTCTACAAGGACTGTTCTCACAATTGTTGGTTAATAAATAGTTGCTGAATGGATGAATAAATGGGGGAATCAGTCAATCGACAAAACTTGTTTATTCCCAGATAAAAAAAAAAAAACAGCAAAGAGTAGAAAATGTTACCAGGTTGAAACATTGATTTGATTCAAAGGTTTCAGGTATTGTCAAGGAATTCAAAATCTCTCTTCATCTTACCTTCATTACTTGTCTTTCTTTTTTTCCTTTTCTCATGTTTTTCCCCTTTTCTATTTCTCGCATTTTTCTTTCTTTCTCCAACTACTAATAGTTCTCCATGATCCCTTTCATTAACTGAATAGATATATGTGTTTATGGGGAAAGGAATGAGATTTTAAAATGTGATTCGATTTTAGATTATTTGGGTTTATGATACAAGTGAGGTATCAGAAAGTTATTATATGGAAACATTAACTCACAGGGGGTGGAGCTCTTACATAGATTTGGGATTTATCTACATGAAGGTAATATTTGAAGGTGTGGGAGTAAGTGTGACCACATTGACTTAAACATGGCACCAGAGTTTACTTTACTCTGAAACACTCCCTCTCCTACCTCTATCAATGCTTATAACAACAAAACTGTTAATAGCAATTACTATGTCTCAGACGTTGGTTCTAGTGATACAGTTATTTGCTTCTCAAAGCAATGTTGATACTGTGATCTGATCTTGCAGTCAGCTGGTTATTTGTAGTATTTGCTGAATTGTTATTAATCTAATTTCCTTTTTTCAGATTGTGTGACACAGGATAAATTGTTTAACTTTTCTAATATATATAATTTTCTGTTTGTTTGATTTGATGTTCTTCATCATTACCATTAACAAAAACTGTATTTGGTTACTTTGTCACTTAATGTTTATGCATAATAAGCCTCGTAATAATCATATGAAAAAACTGAGACTTAGTGAATATTGTTAATTTGTTCAAGATGGACAGCTAGTGAGGTAGAATTTGAAATAATGTGTCTGATTACAAATACCTTGCAATTCACCAGAGGTCTACTTTTCCTGATGGTACTGTCTCTTCTCTACTTTTTTCCATAGCCTATGAACATATTTAAGTCTCTTGCATTATAAAAATGACAGCTTCTTTACCCTATTCATTCTCTTGTTTCCATTCTTTCTTATGACTTATTTTCTTAGCCAAACTTCTTGAAAGAACATCCTGCAATCACTTATTACCTGTGTTTTCCTTTCCCACAGCACTTTGACGCCCCTCCCACCATTCAACTTACCCTGCTTTGCCAAAGCTTTCAATGGCTAAATCTAATGTTCACTTTTCCATCTTTATGTCTTTCTTCATATGCCCCTATGACCCTCCTATTTGAAAAGGTTCTAATCATATGGTTCCTTGACAATTTTTCTTCATTCTCCTACCTTGGACTCTTCTTGTAGCTGCCAATACCCAACATTGTTTTATAGTTTATGATAAATCACTATAAATACTCTCCCTATGTGATCTATTCACCTTTATGATATTAACTATTGTCTCTATATTGATGACTTCTAAATTGATATATTTGTGAAATTTCCTCTGAGATACAGATTCATGCTGATTTTCTTCTGCGTATATACATTTGGGTGTCTCATGAACACTTAACTAAGTCTAGCTTGATTAATCATATTTCTTTTATGATCTGGTCTTCCTCTTGTGTTTATGATCACAGTAAATAGCAACACCATCCATTCACTTATCCAGACCAGAAACCAGGAGTCATTCTAGATCCTTCCCTCCATCAACTTCCACATTTTAAATATATCATAAATCAATTCTATCCTCTACATTTTGTATTATTCAAATTCATCTCTCTAGTGTCCTGTTTTGCCCTTATTAACCTATCATTCATGCTGTTGTCAGGATTTATCGGTAAAAATTCTTCACTCCTGCATTTTCTTTGTTTGTTTGTATTATGTGTTTGGTAACTCCAGTTTACCACGTGGTGCTATGGTCTTCTCTTCGCATCATAGTATAGGCTCCATAGTATCCCATGGTGTATATGTATCACATTTTCTTTATCCAGTCAGCCATTGATAGGCATCCTGGCTGACTCCTTGTCATTGCTATTGTGGATAGTGTGGTGATGAACATACAAGTGCATGTGTCTTTTTGGTGGAACAATTTATTTTTTGTTTGGGTTTATACCCAGTAATGGGACTGCTGTGTTGAATGATAGTTCTGTTTTAAGTTCTTTGAGAAATCTCCAAACTTCTTTCTACAGTGGCTGAACTCATTTACATTTCCACTAATGGTGTATAAATATTCCCTTTTCTCTGCAGCCTTGTCAGCATCTGTTATTTTTGACTTTTTAATAATAGCCATTCTGAATGGTGTGAGATGGTATCTCATTGTGGTTTCTATTGGCATTAGCGTGAGAACGTTTTTCACACAAACTCATTGACAATAACTCAGTGATGGGATTGTAGGGACCATCATCTCCACTTGCTGAATGAGGAAAATCAACCTCAGAAAGGTACAGTGCTGCTGACTCAAACCTAGCAACTGGATAAACTATTGCTTGACTTCAGGTGTTCCGATTTCATTTTATACTGCAACACATATAAGAAGTTTTGGTGTTTTGGCTAACTCTGGGATTATCCTGAAATACTCTCTAGAAACTTAATAAAACATCTAATAATTTTTTTTTTTTTTTTTTTTTTTTACATATTATCACTTTTTTTTTTTTTTTTTTTTGAGACGGAGTCTGGCTCTGTCGCCCAGGCTGGAGTGCGGTGGCCGGATCTCAGCTCACTGCAAGCTCCGCCTCCCGGGTTTACGCCATTCTCCTGCCTCCGCCTCCCAAGTAGCTGGGACTACAGGCGCCCGCCTCGTCGCCCTGCTAGTTTTTTGTATTTTTAGTAGAGACGGGGTTTCACCGTATTAGCCAGGGTGGTCTCGATCTCCTGACCTTGTGATCCACCCGTCTCGGCCTCCCAAAGTGCTGGGATTACAGGCTTGAGCCACCGTGCCCGGCCTCATATTATCACTTGTTATTCAGAAATGTTGGGGTTGGAAAAAATTTAAAAAAATTTTGTTTTAGAACAATGGGCAGTCATCTTTATTGTGAGTATTTTTTTCAAAATGGATCAAAATAGAAGCTATTCATTGTAAGTAGGTATTATCCATTTATTTATTCATTCAGCTTTATTGAGGTAAAATTGACAATAAAAAATTATAT
This sequence comes from Rhinopithecus roxellana, assembly GCF_007565055.1. Classification (NCBI taxonomy): domain Eukaryota; kingdom Metazoa; phylum Chordata; class Mammalia; order Primates; family Cercopithecidae; genus Rhinopithecus; species Rhinopithecus roxellana. The sequence goes on from NC_044550.1 coordinate 12,261,372, forward strand.
GTATTCAAGGTATACAATGTGATGTTTTGATATATGTACAGGTATACATTGTGAAGTGATTACCACAATCGAGCTCATTAACATGTATATGCTTTTATTTATTCTGGTAAAGAAGAGTCTTGGTTTTTAGCTCTGCTAATAATGTAGAGTGTGAGCTACTTACCCTTTGTGCTTCAATATTATCTCCACCCACACCTCAATTCTCATCATCTGAGCCATCTGAGAATATTTACTTAAGATAGAGAGTATGTAAAAATTAAGATAGAGAGTATGTAAAAATTATTTTCTCTAGCCCAGAGCTCATGCTTTCTAATAATACTTTTGAATTCTTTTTCAATGAGAGGAATTTAAAACAACAACAACACTTATTTAAGGAGATTGTATTTTGTACTGTTGCAATGATATTAAAATATAGTCAATGACATTGTCTAGGGCCCATTTCATGTCAAAATAAGAAACTCCTCCCCAACTTTTCAAATTGTTCAACTCCTAAAAAAATTTTCAGCTTGATATAGCTATTTATTTTTCTCATTGATAAGAGCTTATCTATTGTCTATTGCTGCTTAAAACCACCCAGACTTAGTGGCATCAAACAACAGCCATTCTGACATATTTATGGATTTTGTACCTCTAGCAATAGAACCGGGCGTGATTGGAATGACTTGTCTCTTCTCCACCATATCTGGAGCTCAGTTGGGAAGATTAAATGAGTGGGGCTGGAATTGCAGAGGTTTATTTGTGTACATGTCTGGTTCCTGGGCTAAGATAACTTGGAGATTGCATTCAGCTGGGCCTTGCTACTGCAGTCTCTACCCTTGGCTTCTCCCTGTGGCTTGGGCTTCCTCCAGATGGATAGCTGGGTTTTGAGAGGTACATCTCAAGAGTGTTCAGAGAGCAAACACACCAGAACTGCATGGAGACTTTGCACAGACTTTTATAACATAACCTCAGATGTCACAAACTCCTTTTTCCACCATACATTAGAGGTTGAAGAAGTCCCAAGCCTGCCCAGATTGAAGGGAAGTGGATACAGTCTCCACATTTCTGTGAGAAGCATGTCAAGAAATTTGTCAAGAAATTTTTTAAAGAAAAAAAAAACACCACAGGTATTATGGAGCCTTGAACTTCAAAGCAAAATCCTAACTCTTATCAGTATTTTGTTTTAACTTCTTCCTTTCTCTCATCACTTATAAATGTGTAGTAATGTTTACCTCTTTCTACCTCATACCATTGAATCAAAATATCATTGGACTACGACATGCCCAAGAACAAGCAAAAACAAGGCCTGAGATAATTCACAAATGGGAGAAGATATGTTCTTTTTCATTCACCAAGATGAACAGAGAACTGAAGACTTACTTTTTTTTGTGGGACAAAAGATATAAGACAAATTGGGACTCTTTTTTAGACTTAATTGGAGCAGGAGGCACAATTATCTAATTCTTTTTATAGATTAAACTTTTCTACTTGCATTTAGCTTGACCTATGAAAACTTGGCCTCCATCTGTCTTTGTTTCTCCACTTCTCTTCTTCTGACTCTTTGTAAATTATAAGGAGAACTAAAGAAGTATCTTCTTTATAAAGTATCATTTCTATTTCCTGATAATTGCTCTCCTCTTTCCTTTAGGTGTCATTTACAAACTTTCTTCCTTTCATTCTTTTCCTTTCTTTCTTCTATCATTCCTTTTCTGTCCTCTTTCCCTCCTTCTTTCCTTCCTTTTTTCTTTCAACAAGATCCTGGAATCTGACAAGAATGTGGCTCTAACGGAATTTGAACCACTATCTAAAAAGAACGTCAAAGAGCTTCTGTGTTTCCCTTCCTGGGCTCCACAGTGTCAGTGTTGGGGACTGCCCTTGGCTCTTCCTTGCTTTGCCTCTGAGAGTCTCATGTTACCGTTGCCCCTTATGATTCACATTATCCCAAGTGCAAATCATTATTAACTAACAAAGAGGTGCACATCAATTTCTAAGGGAAGGAAGTAAGAGACCTGTGTGGAATCTGACCAGATGGTACCAGGCAAACACCCTAAATCCACACCAGTAGGTGGAAAGAGGAAAGACCACTGGAGGGTTTTTCATCATGGATTATACTTTGCTGATTTTTTTCCTTCTTTTTTCTGCTCACCCATAGTCCTCCTGATTTTCAAGGGCTCAAGGATCATATCTAACAGGATTTCCAGATTGAACTCTAGTGTTAATTTTTCTATCTTCATGAAGTTCCAAATCTTCATTTATAATTGCCTTTGGGCCTTGCTTTCTATTTATTAATTTATATAATGTTCCATATTGATCCCAAAGGATTTATGGAATCCTTTCATGATATATCTTCATGTGAATTTCCCTGGAGGCCCCAAGACTGTGTGTCCTAAAATGTCTTAAAATAAATTCTACCATTTATCTGCTCCCCATTTTATTATTGTCTTTCTAGTTACTGGGCTACAAACTCATTTTTAGCTTCTCCTTTTTGATCAGTCTCACTGTCTAATTGGTTATCTTGTTCTGTTCAAGGCTTGCTTACTCACTGTCTGGATTTTTACAAGAGCTTCCTGACTATGGTCTCTGCCTCTACTTCTCACCAAGATCTCTACTTCTCACCTACCCTATCTGTGCCACCAGAATGCTCTTTTAAAAACAGAACTGCATGTATTAGTTTGCTGCTTAAAATCTTTCAGTGGCTCTCCCTGGCTTACAGAATAGAAAATATATTTAAAGTTCTCCCCAGTGCATGCCTGCACTTCATAACTTTAATGTTTGCTAAGCGATTCCTAAATATTTAGCTGACACAATTGTTTTCTATGTGCTAGCTGATTTAGTCTAACTGATGGGGCAAGAACTACATTATTCCTATTTTAGAGTTGAGCAAATTGAGTTACAGAAAGGTTAACTAACTTGCCAGTCTTACAGCTAACAAAGTATATGATTTTTTAGTTGATATGTTTTGTTGATGTTTACATTCACTTATTTGTTCTTCCATTTATCAAACAGAAACTATTTTTTGTTTATTTATTGGAATAGCTACTTTATGTTAGGCATTATGCTAAGCTTTGAGGAAGTAGAAGCATTCAGTTGCCCAAATTAAAGAGGTGTACAATATAATGTAGCATGATAAGTTTCTTGATAGGTGCTCATGGGTTCTTAGCCCTGTATCCTGTTGGATACAGGAGAGGAGAGATCCCAGAGGCATCCAGGAAAAAAATGGCACCTTTCAGAATCAAAGCAGTTGTCCAGGTAAACAATGGGGAAAACAGTGTTCCACACTAAGGGAGGAACATATGCAAAAGCATGGAGATGAGAAAGCATGGCCTGCTTAGAAAACTGGATGTCAATGATGCATCAGGGGCATAGTCTGGAATGGGCAGAATGGAGAGACATGTGACTCTCAGCTGTGCTCAACTGCAGCCAGCTTATTGTGGGCATCTTCTTTAACCCTAGAGAGCTCAAACACTGTTCTGTATGTACTAAGGAGAACAAAAGAGAGGAATATTGTCATCTTTATATTTCATAGGATAATTCTAACTGCAGTGTGTAGAACGGTGCAGAGTAGATTAATACTTGAGACTCAGGTAATGTGAATAAAATTAGGTTCTTTTCATATTGTTTGAATTCTAATTTAATTTGATGAGATCTATTGATCATTTTGAACTCCTAACCTTATTTAATGCTGACTAGCTGTTACACCCATGAAGTATTTAATTATGGTCAAATATTTCAGATAGGGTCAAATCTCTCCACTGCAGTGAAAAGGAACAGAAAAGTGCATAATACAAACTGATCGAAAATGTCAGCTAGTTAATTATAAATGAATGCATATTGTTTGCATATATGTTTTGCCTATTTTAAAATTTAGGAACTTCAAAACATTTTGCAAATTTGTTTCCAATCAAACAACAAAGTGGCGGTATGGAGAAACTCTAGGAGAAGCTAAAGAAGTGTCCTATTGTTCCATGCTGATCCTGTCTTTCCATAGCCTTCCTCTGCCAGATCTGTCCTGGAAATTGCTGTTTGACTTCTAAAAAGGGTGCTTAAGAACAGCTCTTTTTCACCTCCGTCTGTGACGAAAATATATTAAAAAATTGCAATCCCCACCCACTTTTTCTCTACAGAACATGAAGTAAGAAAGCAGAAACAGAAGATATCAAACAAATTAGTCAGTGTTATCAATCCTCTATGGCAAGAGCTGTACATGGATTTATAAATCTTTGTCTGTACTTCCAAAATCCAAAAATCCCTGAAAAAGTAAAAAGTGTTTTTGTGGCTAATTGGGCAGCAAAACCTGACTAAACCTGAACTCATGTGGTCACAACACCTGACCCAAGCTGACAGGTGGCTTTTTATCATCTACATTTCACTTGTGTGTGAATAGTCGCACACTTTGCTGAAGAAATATTAATGTGTTTGACACTGCTTGGAGTGTTACATAATATGCCAGATATGCACTTTTTAAATGTTATTGCCTGTTAAAATTTTTCCCTTAAAATGTATTTTGAGAGAATTAGATTCACATGTGGTTGTAAGAAATGACCCAGAGATATAGTATACTCTTCACCTAATTTCCTCCATTGGTAACATTTGCAAACTATAGTACAATATCACAACCAGAAAGTTGACATTGGTAAAATTCATGGACCTTATTTGTATGTTTTACATACAAACTTTGTGTGTGTTTGTGTCTGTGTGTATTAAAATTCTGTGCAATTTTGTCACATGTAAACTTGTGTGACCACCACCACCAAGATGCAGAACAGTTTTCATCACAAGGATCCCTTGTGTTACCCTGTCGTAGTCACAGTCACCACCTTCACTGCCTCTCTTCTTGATGCCTGACAGCTGTTAATCTGTTCTCTATCATTTGGTATTTCAACAATACTGGATAAATGGAATCATACATTACGGAACCTTTTGTGATTGGCATTTTTCACTGAGCATCATTCCTTCAGAGATCCATACAAATTGTTGTGTGCCTTTTAATATCTGAAACATCTGAACTCCAAAACACATTTAGCCCAAAGGTTTTATATGAGAGGCTGTGGAGCTGCTCTGAACGTCTGCCTCTAGTCTGCCTGCTCTTTGAACCATTGAGGAGTGGGACTGGCAGGAGCCAGGGGCTGTTGTTCTTATCAGTGAATATAGTGTGAAACCCAGTCTTCGGGTGTCTGGTGTGAATGCGCGGCCTGCTGCCACGTGCCAAGTAACAGTTGGATCCTATTGCAGTCTCCTTATTCAATATTCATAGTCATCTGCTTCATTTGCCTTTGACTGGGTTTCTCCTGACTGCATTTTCCTTCTGGGCCCAGATTCTAGCTGTAATGTGCTCTCTGGTTTCCCTAGTCTATCTAGTTGCTCCCAGCCCCATTCCCTGAGACCGTACCTGGCTTCCTAGATCACTTAACATTGACTCAGATCAGTATGTGGATCTGTGACTCAGGGCTCAGATTTCAGCACTTGCCTGCCTCAGGCTCACCTTTGGGCCCTCCAATCCCCAAAATTGGCTACAGGGTTTTCCTTGGAGAGCTTTCTGGTATGTATAGTCCTCATCGGTAGAGTGTCTTGATATCAATAAACTCCAGCCAAAACTATGGTTACTGTTAATATTTTCCAAAGTGAAATTTGCCCCACTTAAGCTGACATTGTAGTTCAAAAGGTACTTTGGTAAATTCTATAGTGGAAATTGTCACTAAATGTTATAACTTAATCTTCTCTTATTGACATTTGACTTAAACACATCTCTGAGATGTGTGTGTGTGTGTGTGTGTGGCTAAAATTGCTAATAATGTTTAAGGCAGAGAAACATAGTAGAATAGTGCAAGATAGGGCATTAATCACACCTGTCCTTGCATGCCAATTATCTTTCTTGCATCTCTACCTGCTGTGATGGAAGATATAAAGATAGTTAATGTTATAATACTATTGTCCCAATCAACCTTGGTTAATTTATGTCTTCCTCTTGGAGAAAACTGAGGAGGTCATTGTAGGTTCACTAAGACATTCTTTCTAGCCCAACAACTATTATGAAAACACACATCCAAGTGGAAAGCAAAAACTTCATTTCTAATAATTCAGATAATTTGTTCAGGTGAAACAATTATCTGAGAATTTCCAGATGTTTAAGTGTTTCACTTTTCCATCTGGTGCTTGCTGTTGTGTAGAGCAGTCCAGAGTTGCTTTGTGATACTGTTGGTTAACACTGACTTGCCAGAAGCCTGTCCTGGGACTATCAATAGGATCCACTGGTTCCCCGAAGAAATCAATTAGGAATGAGGAAAGAAGAGAAGAGGAAGAGGCAATATTTAACCCTTACTTGTCTTCCCAAAGAGAACAAATGACAAGGCTTTGGCAACTAAGACAGAAAATGATGGAAAACTGAAAACCTATACTGTAGTTTAAGCAATCTTTTAAACATTTGTACAAAATAAATGAAGAAACTCTGTGTGAGAAAGTTATCTATTTTAGCTTACATGGAAAAAAAAGAAATAAATAATTAACCAGTTTTTCCCCATTAAAAATGTTTTCTTTAAATCTTTTTGTCTCAATAAGAAAACTTTTTGACGATGAAAATTGTCCCATTTTTTTATGAAAAGTTTTCTGGAATAGCAATGCACTAAATTCCAATGCTTTTTACCTTAAGTTTAAACAATTTTTTTCTTACGGAAAGCACTTCAGCACTGAAGAAGCAGCCATATTGATAGGCCTCTGCTTTTGATTTGCAAGTCAAAACTACTTCCTGAAAACTAACTGTACTTTGCGAATCTTTCTACAGTTGAAAGAGTCGTAAAACACATAAAGCAAAAAGGGCACAAAAAAGTGCACATTTCTGGCTGGTTACCCATGATGGAATGGTGAGGACAGGGAAAACAGACAAAAAATAGAAACTGTCCATCTATATTTTTTAGTCTAAATCATATATATATATATATATATATATATTTATTTATTGTTACCATTTGTTTATCTTAAATATTTGAATCACAACTTGAAATTGATCTTAGAATCTTACCACAATTGGATGCCCAGAGGAGTGGCTGACATAAAAAGTGGGTGTGAAATAAATATCTATTCCCTAAATGCATGCGTGAATGAAGATTTTTGCATTTTCTGTAAATTCTTATAAAATATCATATGACAACTCCAGAACCTGGACCAAAGCCAGTACTAATTTCTAAGTTGCGGCCTACATTTTAAATTATTAATTTTGTAAAGTGTTTGAAAAAGCTTTGCTTATGGAATGTTAGTTGTACATAATATAATATCAGTCTTTGTTTTATATCTGCAAAAATAAATAAAGTTTTATGCTATCTGGTTTAATTATCTCATTAGAATGCAGTAAGCTATGTAGAGGCTGCCCTTTGGGGCTCATTAAAGCCAAACTTCCCCATCAGTGTTAGGAATGTTGCAAGTGAAGAAAATACATTTTAGAGCGGAGAGTGTGTTGTTGCTGAAAAGTCATTTAGTTACTACAATACTGCTTGCAAGGAGGGAGCGGGCCTTCGGGCCAGATGGCAGGCAGGTACCTGAGAGGATTACAGGGTGTGCAGCTCTGTGCTGCAGAGGAAGAGATCAGTTTACGGTGCTGGGACCAGACCCCTGTGGCAGCGGGTTTCAGAGTGTTGATGTACAGGGTCAACAAGCTTAGTCTTTTGAGCTGGCTGACCCGTTTTACTGAAGAAATAAGCTGAAACACAATGGTCTTTGAATTGAAATCTGAGTTCCAACAGAAAAATGCAAGCTCCTTACCATGGCTGCAGCAGCAACAGCATTTGGTGCTGGTGCTGGGAAGTGTTTTAGTCTCCAGGGCTTGGGATCTAAATCTTTCTACCAGATTGAAAGTCTCATAGTTGTTTGTTTCTTGTTTGTTTGTTTTTGTTTTTTTAAATAAAACGTACAAAGCCACATGTCCTTCCCATTTAGTTATATTGGACAATGAATCACATTAATTTGAAAAAAGACTGTATAACTTGTGTTTTATAAATGGAGACTTTTATTCTCTTTCTGTGTGTTTTAAACTTGTCATTACCATGCCACAAACTTCTTAACCTGAAAACAAAGGAAGTATTTTGCACCTGGATATAAAATGCCGCATGTCTTGATAATCTCCCAGTGTGCCACTGTCTTACCAAAAGGCCAGTTCTACTATGTTGAGTTAACATTTTCTAACTGCAAAACAAGTGGACTTGTCAACAGATACTGCTTCGAATGACTGGATTTAAAAAATCCTGAAGAGATTTGTCATTTTGATGTTCCTGACTGTATGATATGTAGCTATATGAAGGTTCTTTTTATCATTTGAAATGGTTTTGTTTAGTCAGGTTCTTGCTAAAATAAAGTGCATTTCCACGTGAATTTATGGGGGTTTGCAGCCCCAAACTGCGACTGCCTTGCTCGATATTGGATTTGCTATTGATTCCTTTTATTGGCTTTTGGCAAGTTGCTGATGGCATATGTTTTGCACTTTGCTGCCTGATTTGTAAGATTCTGCTGACATCCAGGAAAGTGCCACAAAAACCTGTTGCTCATAGCCAAGCTTATGTGTTTTATGGCAATCCACTGAGCTCAAGTTTCTTGACAACAAGTCTTATTTATGGAGTAACAAACGCAGGCAGTGTTTTGTGGAACCATACTGCTCTCTTTCTGGGAGTAACTTTTGGCATTTCTATGCAAAAGGACAAACGTTATTTTAAACATCTCATATTTTATGTGTGGTGGAGAAAGTGCTCCTCTTGCTGCTGCTGATGGACGCCATTTATTGAGCACATGCCATATGCCGAGTAATACACGTTGGCTTATCACCACAAAATTGCAAAGGAGATGCTATTGTCTCCATTACAAAGACAAAGAAACTTAGGCTTAGAGAAGATAAGCAAATTTCCCAGATTTTTAGGAGGAGAAGCTAGGATTTTAATTCGTCATCTCTGAAGTTTATGTTTTTCTCAAAAGAGATTCAAGATACAAATATTGCCCTTAAGTTTTGAATAAAGAAAATTCTATTTTGTAATTTTCATTCTATTATATTACGATTATTAAGTTTATACCATTTCGAGTGTGGTTAGTGCCATGGAGATGCAGTGATGACTAAGATATCATTTCTGTTCTTTAATGACTCATAGACCAGAGCAGTGGTTGTCAACTGGGGGTGATTTTGCCCCTCCAGGGAACAAACATTTCCCAAGGTCTGATGCCATTTTTGATTGCCAGTTTGGCTGAGTGAGTGTGTGTGGAGCCTACTGGCATTTATTGGGTAGAGGTTAGAGATATTGCTAGGCACCCGGCAAAGCACAAACAGTACACACAACAAAGAATTATGTAGTCTAAAATGTCCATTATAGTAAGTTGGAGACACCTTGGTCTAGGAAAAGAGTCAAGACACCAAAAACATGGTGGGATTTATGGTGTACCTTTAATGATGGTGTGGTAGATTGTATTCTCTGTTCAAAATACTTGCTGATATGTTTTGGAGGTCCACGAATTAGACCTCCTACTCCATTAATGCCAGGCTTGGTCATTTGTTTTGCTTGGCCATTTGTTTTATTTACAACGAAATGTATGTAGAAGTTCAAAGAGCCATTGTGTAGTTTTGCCATCAATTTTTTCTCTCTGTCACAGGACCATCAGATTCCAGGCAGGGGCTCCTTCCTCTGGGACCTGAAATGAAGACAACATGGAGTGGAGAACTGGTATCGTAACTAAGAAACAAATATTTGCTGAAATCCACTGACATTTTGAAATGATTATTACTGCATAACTTAGTCCATGCTGACTAACTGGTGTGGTTGTTATTTCAACAGATGAGGATGAGGTAGAATTGTAGTAGGAGGAAAGATTGGAGCCAGTGTATACTAGGTTAGATTTTAATTTTATGTGTGGAAAGTTTTGCAGGAGTGAGAAAGGAAATTACTACTGAAAGCAGAGGGAAAGGGACAGATACAGAAGGCAAGGGAACAGGGAAACCAGTTAAACTATGATAATGGAGTCCCAGTGAGAGAAATGAGAACCTATATATGGGCAGGGCCCTTATAAGTGAAAACTTGGAGGCTTATGCAAGAGCTATTGGGAAAGAAAAAATTACTGGCCATGAAAATTTACTTGATGTGGACAATGATAAATTGACTCAAGGATGACATTAAGATTTTGAAAGTGATTATCTTGGAAGATAATGTCACACAACAACATATTTTAGAATGCATGTGGTACATTCCTTCTAGAGCCACTGAGCTTGAGATACACATGGGCCATGTAGAGAGAGATATTCAAAGACAATTGGCTGTGAAGGCCTGGAAAATGGGAGTTTTGCTTGATTTACATATTTGGGCATCATCTACATATGAGTACAATTTGGACAATATTATCTAGGGAGAGTGATAGGAAAGGAAAGAGAAGGACAAAGAAAAGGAAGTCAGAGTTTGGGCAAAGAATGAACCTGATAATAGGAATGTCAGGCATTTCCAGTGGAGAGGCCATGGCTGCCTGGTAAGAAGCAGAGGTAATCGTGAGTGTAAGGAGGCAAATTAATGCCTACTCCTTGGTTAACTGCAAATAGGTGCTTAAATCCCATTGATATTACTCTAAAGCAGTTAAACCTTGGTTAAGAAAAAAGTAGTGCACAATTATAGGGTCAGGAATTTATGAACACTCATTGTAAGAGTATAAGTTCAAAGTTTTCCTCAACACAAAATGAACACCAGAATAACAGTAGCAATTATTTGGAGGTAAAACAAACTTTAACTTATGCTTCAAAGTTTATAATTTTGAACTGTATTTTTATGTCTTTGCTGCGCCTATTAGTTTGAAATGAGTTTACTACATTCTTTGCTTATTTATTAGTTATGATTTTAAATAAAAATATGTTCTTGATTAGATCGTGACCTATTAATCTTTCTTTCTCATTTCCATACTTCAGGGACATCTACCCAGATGATGTTTACAATCATAACTGAAGGGCTGAGCTTCCTGTCCATTTCCTCCCCTACTCTTCCAGCTTCACAGAAAACATGCCCATGACTTTTGAAGTTTTGTCAAGGGCTGTTCCATGGGTGAAAAAGATTGGTGAAATGCTGTATCCCCTAAGAATAAGTCAGAACACCACCCATTCCCCGCCCCCCCCCCCCCCCCCCCCCCCCCCCCGCGTCTTCACACTTTAGTATGTTAGGCTCCTGGGACATTTTGTTAGAGAAATGTTCACTTAGCAGATCACCATCAACTGGCTAGTGGCTGCAGGAATTACAGAGGCAATGCTTAAGAGAAGTCACAGGTATCCATGAGATTACCCAGGAAGAGACAGCATTAAACATGCTAGTGTAAAATGTCACTCATCTGTGTGAATATAACTTGCCCCTCTTCTAAAAGCAGTACTAACGTGAATGATTTCATCTGGAATTTAATTTTCTTCCATTTCCCTGTCTAATCAATCTGTCAGTTTGCATTTACCTTAAGATCTTAAGGCTTTTCTCAAACTTAAGAGTTTAGGACATAGTCTTCTTTTAGGCATTTATCAAATGATTAAATAAGGCCAATTATTTGAATATCTAGCTGTTTACACCAGAGAAGTCTGATTCTCTAATCTTTTATTTCCTCTGTCTAAACTGCCCTATCATCATCAGTAAAGCATCTTCTGATCGCACAGTGAATTGGAATGTTGAAGTTTAATTGTGGAGACTCATGCGTCCAGGTCCTAGATAACAGCTCTCTACCTCACCTCCTTTGTTAGGAGCCCAGCATCCTCATGTGCCTCAGGCTCCTTCCCTATAGCGGCATTCCACATTTTGCTTCAGGTTCCTGACCTTTTGTTTCCATCTCTTTGAAAGTTTTGTATTCATTGTCACATAGTCACATGGCAATTCATTGACATTCGTGGCAGACTGTTAATTTGATGAGCTAATCGCTGGAATATATTACTGAGAGTGGCCATCTTAATGAGCTTCTTTTTTGGTTGTGCTTTTTCTGTTAATGGAGGTCATTTGGAGACATAAAAACTTAACCCAAATAACTGTCATTAACAGTGCCATGCTCAGGAAAGTGGAGGAGATATTTCTGAGATGCCTGTAGGCCTCCTTTTAATTACACCACATTAGTGATAAGCTCTTTTGCCACTCCATGATGTATGTGTGAACAATGAAAACTAAATTCCGTTTTGATGTGGGTTGAGTAGAGATAAGACCATGACCCATTATTAATATTGTGGCATTTTAATTAATAACTAGGGCTAATCAGATGATTTAGTTTTAGGCAGTTTTCTAGATTCAAACTCTTCTATCATAATTGATATTACAAAAACCTTCTGAAGAAACTGCATTATTCACAAGACTCAGTTAAGACAGCCAAGGAGCCCCCTCAGAGTAGGTCCTATGAGGAGGGTGGAGTCTCTAATCTTGTTTTCTTACTAGCGATCATCATTGCTTCTCTACACTGGTGACATAGTCAAAATGATATGGCAAGTCATCCTATGAGTGGTGGTGGAGTGGTGGACCACTCTAATGCTTAGAATGAAACTAGAGAAAGTGAGGATAGGAAGATGAGGATAAGGAAAATGAAGGTGCTATGGGTTCTAACTTCACAGCTTTTTTTTTTTTTTTTTTACATTCACTCTATTTGTTAAAACTACATAAATACTAATACTTCAAATACTAAAGTATATCTAGTGGTATTCCTTATGTATCTTCCCTTTCCTAGGATGTACACACGTTATGGGTCACTCCTGTGGTGGCTGGTATAGACTAGACAAGGATTCTGTGCCAAAGGCTCTTCTGCATGGAGGTTTTAGGTCATCAGGCTAGCTGGATAAGGAAGCCATTTTCCTGTGATACTGACAGCATTACAATGGAGAGAATTAGTATCTCAGTTTAAGAATGAATCAGAGCCAAGTGCCACATCTAAGAAAAATCAAAGCAATCAGAAAAGATCTTTCTCAGACTCACCAACCCATCTAACCAAAGACAGCATCTCTAGTGTCATCGCTTGCCTTCCCACTTGTTTCCATGGATGAACTTCTGTGTCCTCACTGTGACCAATCTCTCTACTTTTTTACTAGATCACATCAACTCTTATCTACCAAAAAATCACTCCAGCAATTTTTTTTTGTCTTTCCTACATTATCAAGTTTTACTCTCTACTGACTCTTAGCTGCAATCATACATTCTATTATTGCTCCCATCTTAAAAAAAAAATCTTCCCTTGACCCCACTTCTACCGGTGATTGTGCATTGGTAGCAACATTTTTAAATTCCTTTTTTTCTATTCCTTTTTCAGTCCCCTCTAATTTGACTCTGTCTCTGACCATTCCACTAGACTGCTCTCATCAAACACACTAATGACTTTCATAGTGCTAAAGCCAATGGTCAATTCTCTGTGGTCATCTGACCTGACCTAACAGCAGCAGTTGACACTGTTCATCACACCCTTCTCTATGAAATGCTTTCTTCACTTGGTCTCTATGGCACTACAGTATCTTAGTGTTTTTTTTCTTTATACATGTTAGACTCTCCTTTTCTGCTTTGTTGCATCTATTTTCCCTGACTTCCTATTGTCAGAGCCTCAGAGTTCAACCTTGATCTTCTTCACTTTCCTACCGACTACACTTACTTTTTTGATGCTATAATTCAGTCTCATGGCTTAAAATGGCACCTACATTCAAAGACTTCCACATTTATATCTGTAGTTTAGATCTCATATAATAAACTCTCTCCTTGACATTTCCATGTGAAGGTCTAATAGACATCTCCAACTTTATATATCCCAAAGTGAACTTTTGATCTTATTCCCCAAAGGTGTTCTATTTTCACACTCACCTATTTCATTTGATGGCAGCTTCATCCTTCAAGCTGCTCAGGTTGAAAAACCTCGGTTAGTCTCACATCTAAATATTCAGGAAGTCTCGTTTGCTTTACCTTTCTACCTCCTACACTGCTACTATGCTGATGTGAGTGGCATTGCTGCTCACTTGGATCAATGCCATTGGCTTCTAACTGTTATCTTGGCTCCCATCTTGCTCCTCTAGAATCTGTCCATCACAACGAAGCTAGATTGATTTTTTTTTTTTAGAAATGTGAGTCAGATCACGTTGCTTCTCTAATGGATGAGAAGAGCAAAACCCACCAATGGATTCCCACCTTAATTAGAGTAAAAGCTGAAGTTCTTACCTGGCACCATTATCTCTCTGAGTTGATTTCCTGATAGCCTTTCTTCTTACTCAATTTTAGTCACACAGTGCTTAGGACTTTTGCACTAAAATGCTTTGCTCCCATGTAGCTGTGCGAGTAACTCCTTCACCTCCTTCAAGACTTAATTCAAATGTCACCTTCTCAATGAGGCCTGCCCTGACAAAACCACCTAAAATTGCAAATGCTTCCACCTTATTCCTAGTGCCCTTGAACGCCTTTGCAGTATTCTATTCATTCCTTTCTTCTACAGCATTTATCAACCTTTAACATACCATGAAATATATACATTTATAATGTCTGTTTATTGTCTGTCACTTTCTTCTAAAATGTGAGCCTCATGATACCAGAGATTTTTATTTGTTCTGTTCACTGATTCTCAAATGCCTAGAAAATTTGTCTGGAATGCAGGTGATCCATAAGTATGTGTGAATTGAATCAATGAGTAAATAATGTCCATTACCAGGGAGAAAAGTATCATAAGGTGAGAAGCTGGGAAGATCAGGAAGTGGAGAAGGGGAAAAGCAACAAATAATTCAAGATGGGGACCGTTAACAAGCTTAAAATGTCAGAACTTTGTATTAAGTAGTGGTGCTGAGCGAATAGCTGCAATTTACCATATAGCATAGAAATTCTAGTTTCTTCACTATTCTACATATGATGTGGCATCCTTCATCTCCACGACCTGATTTTCACCTTTGCTCAAAATTGAACATGATATGCCCGGTGCAGTCAAACCAGTGGCTCATTATTCTTCTTTTGTCCGAACCTACATGTCCAGGAATGTAGTGAAAGAGATTATTAACTTCCTAGGGTTAAATGACACATGACTTATATTGAGCCTTCTGTCAGCCAAACTAAAAGTAACTTTTGTTTATTTTTTCACACAAACTATACTTAAACAAAATCTGCTCAATGCTACTATTTTAACCTGTGTATGACTTTTTCATTTTTTTCCTATTAAATTATAGCTTTTCAGTGAAGATCCATTCTTCCAACCTGTTAAGATCACAGTTCAGCATTTTAGTAAGACTTCACGACTTTTCATTGTCTGGAAATCTGAGAATTTAAAAAAAATATTTAAGATATTCACAAAATAATTTCCTGGACAGGGCCCAGGACAACACCTGTGCAAAACTACCACAAATTTTTCTTCCCACAATAACAGGATCTATTTAAACCAGCTATTTCTTAATCTTGCCCACAAAATTGTTACTGAATAATATTTCAAATGCTTTGCTGAAATCAAAGTATACTACGTCTATGGGATAAAGAGAAAATGAAGCCAGTCTGGCATGGTTCTATTAGACAGCCCATGGGCCCTTAGAATGAGCTCGGAAACCATCTTGTATTAATTCTGTGTTGAGATTGGGCTTATTATCTGCAATTTGAAGATTTGATCTTTTCTATCACAGTGACAACTTACCTCTGTTTATTTTGTGACTTATATTTGGAAGAAATCATTCATATACTCCTTCTGGATGGGTGGTCCTTGCCATTTAAAAATATGAAAAAAATTACATATTATTTTCCATAAATGCATATATAAAATCTTATTATGTAGTTTTTAGTATCACCTTTCTTTTCCTATTTGGTTTGGCTGTTTTTCCTCTCCATCCCTCTTTCTCCACTCACATTGACCATCCACTCCTCCTCCAGGTATTCCATGTTAACACCTTGTATACGTATTTCCATATACCACTCATATGTAATTGTAGGTGATCCTCTTTTTTTTTTTTTTTTTTTTTTTTTGAGTCAGTCTTGCTCTGTTGCCCACGCTGGAGTGCAGTGGCGTGATCTTGGCTCACTGCAACCTCCACCTCCTGGGTTCAAGCAATTCTTCTGTCTCAGGCTCCTGAGTAGCTGGGACTACAGGCACATGCCACCATGCCCGGCTAATTTTTGTATTTTTAGTAGAGATGGGGTTTCACCATGTTGGCCAGGATGGTTTCGATCTCTTGACCTCGTGATCCACCTGCCTCGGCTTCCAAAGTGTAGGGATTATAGGCATGAGCCAATGTGCCCGGCCTGTAGGTGATCCTCTTTAAGAATTCTCAGCTAGCTTATTTCAGAGAATCAGTTTATTCTTCCCTGAGGCATGGTATTACCCGTAAAACTATCCTTATTTCAGAGAATCAGTTTATTCTTCCCTGAGACATGGTATTACCCATGAAACTGTCCTTGAAACAACCTTTATACTTTGAGGCTCCACCTAAAAGTTATCAAGTAATTCATTTTTCTGTTTGTTCAATGAGATTTCTTGAACTCATCCAATGTAGTAGGCACTGTGCTGGGTTGTATAGTGATTCTAAGCCTTGACAAGGTTTTGAGTTTAATTCACCTCTCTACATTTGCTCTTGCCTCTAGAAAAAAAAAATCTCTTTTACTTAGAAGGTTTCTATTATGAGCTTAATGTTTGTGTCCCCCCAAGTTAATAGGTTGAAGCCTTAACCCCCAGTGTGGCTGTGTTTGGAGAAGAAATCTCTGAGGAAGTAACTGAGTTGAACGATGTCATAAGGGTAGGGTCTGGATCTGATAGGTTTAGTGTCCTTATAAGAAGAGACACCAGAGAGTTCTCTCTTTCTCTCTGGTGCTCACAGAGGAAAGGTCATGTGAGGACAGAAAGAGAATGTGTCATCTACAAACCAGGAAGAGAGCCCCACCAGAATTCGACTATGCTGGCACCTTGATCTTGGACTTTCAGCCTTCAGGACTATGGGAAAATACACGTCTGTTGTTTAGGCCACAAGTCTGTGGTATTTTGTTATGACAGCCCAAGCAGATGAATGCAGATCCCCTATGGGCTTAACCCCATGTTTCATTGTCTATGGCTGTGTGCCAAACTACTTCAAAACTTACTGGCTTAAAACAACAATGGTTTATTATTTCTCATAATTCTCTGGGTTGAGTGAGGATCAGCAAGGCAGTTCTCCTGTTGATCCTATCTAGGGTCTTCCTCAGCTGAGAAAAATGTCTAAGATGATCTCCTCCTTCAGTCCAAGAGGAGATCTCTTAAGAACAGTGCTAAGAAGTCTAGAATGTCACATCAGGCACAATCTACATGCCCAAGTAGGTCTCGAGGCCAGCCCACATTCAAGGGGAGGGGAAATATGCCACAACTCTTGGGGTGAGTAGTAACATGCTGGTACCAGGAGAAGAGAGACTGTCTGGGGCCATTGAGATAGTTTGAATATATGTCCCCACCAAATCTCATGTTGAATTGTAATCCCCAATGTTGGAATGGGGCCTGGTGGGAGGTGTTTAGGTCATGGAGACAGACCCCTCATGGCTTGCTGCTGTCCTTGTGGAAGTAAGTTCTCCCTGGTCCTTTAAAACTGTGTGGCACCTCCCGCCTCCCTTGCTCTTGTTTTTGCCATGTAACATGCCTGCTTCTACTTTACCTTCCACCATGAGTAAAAGCTACTTGAACAAATGCCAGTGTCATGTTTCCTGTACAGCCTGCAAAACAGTGAGCCAATCAAAATCTCTTTTCTTTATAAATTACTCAGTCTTAGGTATTTATTTATAGCAATGCAAGAATGACTAAACACAGCCATCTTTGAAGACTATGTGCCACACTTTTTGTCATCTCTTCCTTCTACAAAATTCTCTGTTCATTTTGTCATACAGGATGTCCTTTTTCTGGACTTTGCCACCCTAGCCCAATTTGTGTCTAACACCAGATGTCTGAAAGATTCTCTCAAATCAACTTCCTTTTCTTGTTTTCATTGCGGTCAAGAATTTGGCCTTATATCAATTCTTCTTGACTACTTCAATCACTTCTAATCCAGTATCCCTTTCTCCAGACTCCGTTTCCAACCCATTACGTATATTGCTGTTAGATTAATCTCTATAAAACAAAATGAAGACAGGCTGACACCTTTCCTAACAACCTCAATAGCTCCCCATTGTCTACTAAATTATCACTAACTGATATTCAAACCAAGTATCATATGGTTCGCATCTATATTTTCCTGATTGTACTACATACAATGTGTTTTTCCTGTCTCATGAAATGTTCCTTTTTTCTCTATTTCCCAAATTCTCTATCACAGTTATATACCTTTATGAAAATCCATCTTCTAGCTTTTCTGTGGAGCTTTTTCTGACAGCCCCAGCTGGAGATGATCACTTCCTCTTATACATTCCAAGCAGTATTTGTTTCTTGTTTTTCACGGAAGTACTACTACACAAAGTATGTGTTTCTAACTCTTCCTACATTCATTCTGTTCTGCCTTACATTATAGTTGGCTATCTTTATTGGAATCATTCCCCTCTACAAGAAAAAGAGTTCTCTGAGGTCAAAGCCTCATTCAAATCAGGTTCCATGTCACCTTCAGTGCTTGACAGAGTGTCTGGTCCAAAATATTTGCTTAATGCATTCTTGATCTATTGAAATGGATGGAATGTATAAGAATTACAGCACCATCTATTTCTAGAAGTCAAACTTAGAAATCTCCACTTTTTGGGAGTGGAGACAATTAGGAAGAGACCTGTGGGGGAGAAAGAGGGACTGCAGGGATTCTGAGTGCTCCCCACCCCCCTTTCACTGCACCCTTTTGTATTAGGCATTCCTTACTTCCAGTTCTTAGACCAAATAGAAACAGAGCTTGCTGGTTGACAGCCACAGAGCTTACCATACCATAGAGATTTTGGGGGGTGAGGGGCAGGTGGCAAGAGCATATTCTGCAATGTACAGGAAAGATATCTTTATTTAATAACATGATTATAAATTATGATTATTCATTATCTGAATATTGTTATCTATGTGACCTACTTTCTTTTAAGACCCCAAATATGTAGATTATGGCTATAATACTCAGCAGCATTAAATATTGCTGTAAGACACTGTTATGGGCTGAGTTGTGCCACCTCCTAACATTCTCTTACCTCAGGATGTGACTGTATTTGGAGACAGTAATTTAAAATGATCTTAATCTAATATGGCTTGCGTCCTTATAAGAAGAGGACATTTAGACTCACTTAGAGACACCAGGGATGTGTGCACACACAAGAATGACCACGGGAGAACACAGTGAGATGGTGGCCACCTGCAAACCAAGGAGAGAAGCCTCAGGAGAAATCAAACCAGCCAACACCTCGATCTGGGACTTTTAGCTCCATACTTGCAGGAAAGTAAATGTGTGTTGTTTAAGTCAGTCTGTGGCATTTTGTTATAGCAGTCCTAGCAAACTTATACAGCAAAGAGATAAGCATTTTGTTGATGTGGTTTTTCTAACCCTCCCTTCTGTAATGTTCTGCAGGTACTGCAATGACCTTTTGGTCCCTTTGGTATTTAAAGAAGTTCCTCTGGTCTAATCTCAGGTATCCTGAGCACAGTATCATTTCTATGAATATTAAGTTTTGGCAAAATCACATGAAAAACACAATTCTCCTAAGCTAACTGAAAAGCTAGTCACAATGGGGCTACCATTGTAAAAAGCGTGTAGAGTGCAACATTTTGTCTATTTTAAAATTCAGTTATTTTCAAACCATGCATAACCTTGCCTGGGACACACTCTGAAAGTACTTTCTATTTATGAAGTTCATTGTTCTATTTACTTGAATTTTTCTTCCAAGTTCTGCCTGTGACATTTTTATTTCATTTATAAGGACAAAATAATGGTATACCAGGAGGTTGGTAGGAACAGACCCTAGAATGATTTTCAACTCTTAACCATGCTCAGATTTCAAGGCCAAGTGACTCAATATAGCATGCAGAAATATTGAGTTAGGGCCCAAGGATCAGGCCATACAGAATTTTAAAAAAAGAAAAAGAATAAAATAAGAACAAAAGGACACAGAGAGATGGGAAATGGCTGGAGTGACTCAGAACTTATTCCCTATAACCCAGACCTCCCTGAGTTTCCTTAGCTGAATTTCCATTGTTAGGGGTGTGTGTGTGTGTGTGTGTGTGTGTGTGTGTGTGTGTGTGTGTGTGCGTGTGTGTGTGTGCGTGTGTGTGTTTAAGCCAGCTTCTAATCTGTTCCCTGCTTTACCATGGAAGCTTTTGTCCCACAGCTGGGGCTCATTTGGTTTGGATTTTCATCTATAAATTGCTGTCAGCAAGGATCTTTGGGAGCTAATTGGTGAAAGTGACCTAAAAAGGAACTCCAGAGGGAACCAGAAAGACTCAGGATTTTCATCCTTTTTCTCTTCCTCCAAGAATTTGTGTTACCTTTTGCCAAGGAACAACTAACTTTGAAGCTTGAGTAATCTTTTTTATTTAAAAGGTAAAAACCACCTTAGATGACATGCCATCAAACAAAACCATGTTTCTTAATCCTGTAGCAGAGAGCAAGGAGTGGCTAGTGTCTGGTATTCAAAGTCCCATTTGGACACACTTCAAAGAAAGACTCCAGGCAGAACTGCTAAAAAGCTTTGCCAACACCAGGATATATACAGATTTCCAGTTGCTGCGGCCTGAGCTCAGTTCCTGCATCTGAGGAGGATCATAATTGCTATCCTTTTCATCTTTTTTTTGTAGCCTATTAAATGGAGGCCACGTCACAGCAGGACACATAGATTCACAATAATAATAGCAAAATCTGTAATGATTTGATTTCCCTTTGGAAAGCATCTTTGCAGTAATCCTGGAACTTACCAGAAGTGCAGAAATTTAAGTTGAAATAAAGGAGTCTGGTAACAGCTCAGGTGATGGAAAAGCAAATCTGGCATCTAAGACCTGGTTGTGAAATAGGTGTAGTAGGTGTGAATTTCAGTTCACAAACTAAGGCATACAGACATATAACTTTTAATTTTTGTGTAACAACTATTTTTTATCTCTAAATCTCCATTTCATGAAAGAAGTGTTATTTCATCTCAGTCAATTCAGTGTCTTCAATGTCCTAATGATTCCTAAATAGCCTCTACCCAATTCTCTGAAATAGGAAGTTTCAAGGCTCTATTATCCTGTTGGGACTTGGTCATTTGCCTCTATGGCTTGCTGTCCTGATGCGCCTTGTGCCTACGTCTAGCCCTGTTGGCTCTGGCTCTGTTGACTAATTGCATGTAGAGTCTGTGAGCACAAGAACTATCACATCATTTCACAGGGATGTGAGACTAACCATGTGTATCTCAACCAGCCATTCAGCCAGTACCTCCCCAATGGTTTTGCCAACTCCTTGAGGTTCTATAAGGAAGGAATGCTTCTTTATTTTTTGGAGATTTCGTACCTCTCTTGGAGTTGGCCACATTTTAGGGGCATAACGAGTGCCCCCTCTAGACTCACTCTCATTGTTTTGTCACCACCTCTCTTCTCTTTTTCCCTTCCTCCAGCCAGGGGGATATTTTGTACATCTGAGTTGAGACAAAGGCATTGTGGGGAGCTCTACCTTCCTTAGTCTCCTTGATTTGGGAAGCTCAACATTCCTTATATCCCTTGGTCTCAAACATTTGCTTATGTCAGGAGTGTTTTCTGCACCTAAAGACTTTGTCTTCGGAAATGTTATCTAGGAAAATTTTTTCTGTGCTTTGCTTTCTGCTCGGTTATAGTCTTCTCCTATGCCTAGGAGTATAGGCTTCCCAGGGATTGGGATGCAAGTGTGGGAGGTAAGAAGAAGAAGAGGGACAACTGAGGAGCTTTTAAGGAAAAAAAATCTTATTTATTAACATTTCAGATATGATGGCACCTTAATAGCTGCTTGTTTTAGTCTTAGGACTGTGCTGGGACAATGCTCAGCAGCCATACCTCATCTTTCACTTGTAATTTAGAGACTTTCCTTATCTGTTCTCATGCCCATCCCAGTCGCTACCTCTGCCTTCCCCACAGCCCTTAAACTCTATTATCTTAAGCAGTTCTCTGGCTGGACAAACATTACCCAGGAAGCATCATGTTCTACAATTTCTCCTTCCTTCATGTATGGATTCCTATTCCTGAAGTCCTTTCTAACCAACCAGGCAAAAGATTAAGGAAGGATCTCCCTGTTATTCACTCTTTTGGTGCTCTATTTTTCTTTCTTCACATGTCACAGCAGTGATTACTTAATTTTGCTACGATTTGCTAAATATTCATCTTTCCCATCGTGAAAATCGGAGCTATTCTTTTTTGTTTACTACTGTACCCATAGCACTTGGCATATAGTAGGTATCTGATAAATAGGTATTAGGTAATGAATTAATAAATGATAAACTAGATATTCATGTTGCAGGAACTCCCTGCAACGTGAATAGTAGGAACTTACCACATGAGCTCCTACTGCTTCATGCACTTTCACATAAACCTTATCCATATCCTTACCCCAGTTTTCTGAAAGAAATCTTCATTATCCCCATTTTGGAGCAAATATTCTGAGGGTCTAAGAGTTGGGGGAGATTGTGTCTAAGGTTAGTCAGCTAATAAAGGGCAAATGTTTCATTGATTCACTATTTAACATGTGTTTTCCCTAGCATCTGCTTGTCTTTAAACATAATTTCATACCTTCTATGAGTGACTGATAACTCACTAGGTGATATTTACTTTTTCAAAAAGAATGGTGATTAAACCAAATGAGTCTCCAGTCAGGTTAGTGCCCAGTGGAAAGAACTTTAGGCAGATTATGGTGCCAAAGTTGGTTGGAAATCTTTCCCTACATTACTTAAAGTACAATATAAAGATGTTCTTGTGTTCTGCTCCCTTTTTCCATTTGTCCTAAGCACCAGACCTGTTCCATTTCAAATACTGTATTCATTTCATTTTTTGGGCCTTTGTTTCAGAGTATGAGTCTGCGATTGTGGCTCGAGTGTCTACTCTGTGAGAAACATTGAAAGCAAAGCAGAAAACTCCCCTCTCTCTCCAAAAAAGAACACATTCCTGTTTTTTCTATTACAGTGGTTTGTGTTATCAAATGTAAGAAACATATGACAAGATAAATAATTATGCAAGAAAAATATGATGGATTTTGTGACTTTAAAAGAATACATCGGGGCAGGGTATGGTTGGTTGGGGGAGATTAACACAGACAGAGGACTGGAAAGCAATTTGAAGGAGAGGAGGTTTACACTGGGCTTCAAAAAGTATAAAATTTCTTTATACTTTGAAGCAGGAAGGCAGATTAAGAGGTGATTGCAGCAGTAATGGGCATTCCAAGAAAACCTAGTGGTTTATCCTGGCTCTAGATCTTCAATTTAGAGAACTTCCGAGAAGCACAGGCGGCCCTAGGGTCAGCTTACAAGTTGGAAACTAGCGCATTCGGTTTGAGTTTCATTGAGGTTTGAATGTCTCAGGGCCAGCTTAGGTGTACCTCAAACAGAGCCAAAACTCTCGATCGGTTTCAGAGCTCTCCTGCTCTCCTGGATGTGTTTCTGACCACAAGACCAGTCTCTGGGTCACAGATGCTGAGATCGGGAAGCACTTCCCAACAGACCCCCCACCCACTGCAGATGGAGTTAGTAACGTTCTGGGTACCAGCAACCTCAGGAACTCTTGCTTCTCCCCTGGTTGCCATCATGGCAGTGTTCACTTGGATTACAGGGCTTCCTTCCCTCCATGCTCTGGACTTCTTGAGATCAGGGATCTGTTTCATTCTAAGTGTTGGAAGCATCCACAGTCAGCATGTGATATTTTCTTAGCACCTAGCCTAAAAGGGACCCAAGTAATTGAATGGGAATAAAGAGACAACACTGCCAACCTCAACTTCCTGCTAGTCTTCATATAGGCAATGTATTTTTATGTAAGTTGTACACATCTCATCTAACTATCTGACGTAGATATTCTTATACAGCTATTTTTAATATACTGTAATTACAATACAGTATATATCATCTTACTATTTCATAGATGAAAGGAGACTGAGTGATTAAGTGACCACAGTTGCAGGCAAATACTATACTGTGTGCTCTTCTTTATACAGTTAGGTTCAACCTTATGCTTAGAAAGAGGGGTAAGTCCTGGAGAAGAATTTGATGGGACCCACAAAACTCACCCACCATTTACCGTAAAATCAGATATGCCCTTTTTTCTTTTGTGGAATTTCTCTGTTTGTTAAAGTGTCACCTTCAGAGGATCCTTTTTAAGTTTCATTTGTTTCTTGACAGTGATTATTTGATAATAAAGCTCACATGAGGTGGCTCATTTATTTTTTCAATAACAATAATAAATATTTAATTAGTGCTCTTTTGAGTGCTTTACATATTTTATTTTATTTTCTGTATTTATTTATTTGAGACGGGATCTCCCTCTGTTGCCCAGGCTGGAGTGTGGTGGTACAGTGATAGCTCACTGCAGCCTAAAATTCCTGGGCTCAAGGGATCCTCCCACCTCAACTTCCCAAGTGACTGGGACCATAGGCACTTGATACCATGCCCAGCTAATATTTTACATTTTTTTGTAGAGACGGGGTCTTGCTTTGTTTCTCAAGCTGGTCTTGAATTCCTGTCCTCAAATGTTTCTCCCACCTCAGCCTCCCAAAATATTGGGATTACGGGCATGAGCCACTATGCCCAGCCAACATACATTATTTTAACCTTCACAGCAACCTAATGAGATAGATTCTGCTTTGTCCTAATTTTATAGATAAGAAAACTGAGGCAAATGGAAATTAAGTAGTGTTACAAAGGTAACCCAGTTAAGTAAGTGACACAGCCAGTATTCCAAACCAGGGATCATTCGATGCCATTAAATATTCATTGAGGCCCTGTTCTGTGCCTGGTATTGCCATGTGGTGGGAGATAAAGCAATGTGCAAAGCAGACGAGGTTCTGTCTTCATGGAGCTTGCATCCTAGAAGTGGATGCCAGGCTGTATACCAAAAAGTAAATATTATCAATCAGACAAAGTAAAGGCCATAAAGGGAATAGCCAGGCTACCCTTCCCTTCAAGTCTGACTAGGTCAAGGGAGGAGGGTGGCTATGAATGGCAGGGAAGGAGGTGACATTTGAACTGACACCCATGGAATGAGAAGGTGTCACCTGTCAAACGTGTTACAGCAAGGGAATGGAGAAGACCTTGTTGCTTGCCCTTGGAGCTTGGGAAAGAGGAAGGAGCAAGACTATGTATGTTTTTACAGGTAATGGTAAGAGTTAGAATTTATTCTAAGTGCAGTAGGAAGAGTTTTATTCAGACTAGTGAAGTGATCTGATTTATATTTTATAAATGTCACTCTGTTGATAAGAATGATCTGTAGCTGGTGCAGATATGGGAGTAGGAGAGTGGTCAGGAGGCCATAGCATACATAGCCCTAGTCAGAGGTGATGGTGGCTGTGGATATGTGGAGGAGGGAGTAAGGGAGGAGTATTTTGGAGGTTAAGCTTACAACTTTTATTGGTGGATTAGAAGGGGAAAGTGAGAAACGAGAAAACTGGGATGTCTTGTACACTTTTGACTTTAGTTACTGGCTGAATGTGCGATTTTGATGAGGTGGAAAAGGACTGGGAGGAACCAGTATTGAAAAATGAGATGGAATTTGCCCAGGCGTGGTGGCTCAAGCTTGTAATCCCAGCACTTTGGGAGGCCGAGACGGGCGGATCACGAGGTCAGGAGATCGAGACCATCCTGGCTAACCCGGTGAAACCCCGTCTCTACTAAAAAAATACAAAAAAAAACTAGCTGGGTGAGGTGGCTGGCACCTGTAGTCGCAGCTACTAGGGAGGCTGAGGCAGGAGAATGGCGTGAACCCGGCAGGCGGAGCTTGCAGTGAGCTGAGATCCGGCCACTGCACTCCAGCCTGGGTGACAGAGCGAGACTCTGTCTCAAAAAAAAAAAAAGAAAAAGAAAAATGAGATGGAATTCAAGCTTTTTTGTGTGGAATATTATTTTGAGTGGCTTTAAAACATCGAAGTGGCATATTATGGAAGCAACTGTATATGGTATCAGGAATTATCCGTGTTACACAGAAGCCTAATGAGATTTAATAACATCACAATAGAACTTTTATGGTTTCAACATTTCCGCTCCAGAGGAGAATTCATTTAAAAAATATGCCTTGACACTGAAAATTCCTACTCTTATGAAAACAAATGGACTATAATTTTCACCAGTATCTCAGTACAGCAGTAATGTTAATGGGGCAGCACACACAGGAAGCAAGCTAAGTGCAGTTGGGAGATGGCAGATGGGTGTGAGCCACAAATGCACATCATTCCTGAAAGAAGTAGGAAACAACAAGGGCCGCATATTGGAGGTAAACACGGTCTCTTAACAATAATACTGCTTAAAATATTTCTATTAAAATCTGAACCTTGAGCAAATACAGAGACTATGTTTAGCAATAGGGATATAAGAATGTAACCCTTCCCAGGCAGTCTGGTGTAGGACAGGAGTAGATGATGTGTGGAAGATTAGCAGGATGTGATAATACAGAAGTCATTCTCTTGGTCACACCTGACAAAGGGTTTTCATTGACTCTTGCCGATGAGGATCTGGAAATATACATCACAACCCCCGTTGTGCATCCTTTATGATCTGCTGACTGCATTTTTGCCTAAGTCAGTTGTATAATAAAATAAATATGTATCTAATTCTAGTTTAGGTTCAATCCTTTAAGGCTCATCCATTTTTCCTTTTGTTACTCACTAAGTTCAAAATAAAGAGAACTTACAGATTTTATTAGAGCCCTCCTGGCAATTAGTGCAGTTAAGATTCTTGTTTTCAGGATGGTCAGAACTAGTTGGTAGAACCTCTCACATGATGCCAGGTTAATTCTTTCCTGGATGGGTTGCAAGTTTCACTAACACCATGAAACATGAACACAGATGTGCTGGTCACATTTCCTGTCTGAAAGCTAACAGAGAGCAGTCCTAAGCAGTGGGATGTAGCTCAGGTGGCCTTTGTGCTGGAAAAAGGGAGATGTGCAAAGGTGTGGAGCAATGAGCACTTCTACAAATTAAATAAATAAAATAAAAGGCCTGGATGGGCAGTCTCAGCTGCTATGGGATCTGAGAGCTGGCCAAAGGCACAAGGCACTGGGTGCTGGCAAGCAGAGCTGTGGGGAGTTAGGGGTCATGTAGTGGGGGAAATTCCAAAATTCATCTTTAGATTTTCAATTTTGAATATGGCGTACTCTTGCACAAAACAGATCTTTATCTCTCTTACTTGACTGGAACCAATCCATTCTCCTGAATTTGGGAACCCAACAATTCATATCAGGCCTAAGGCTGGCCTTAGTGTTAACTCTTCCTTAGTCCTTGCCCAAGTCACTTGCTCAGGAAGTCAAGAAGAATCATTCATCCTTGTTAGTTACTGTTCACGTATCATTGTATGCTGGCCATTTTACTGACTAGACAACTTGCTAAGAACTACATTCTCTGAGTCACTGAGGGATTAATGGAGCAAGACAGGAGATTTGGCAAATGGCATCCAGCAGCCTGGTTAATCTCCTGCATTTTTCAGGACACCAAGAACTTCTTGGACAATGACTAAGTCAAAAACAGAAAGTTTTACTTGGTTTCTATTATTTTATACCACAAATCATGCTCTGCATTTACAGAGTGTTCATTTGCCTACCTGTATGTCCATTACAAATATGAGAAAACATATCCAATAGCCTGTTAGATGAAGAAACAAAACTGGATCCCGTGTTAGGCCTTATCAAATGCATTCACAAGAGCACATGAACATATATATGGTGCATATTTGGGTGTTCCTGAGAAATGCACCTTTAAGTTATATGAACAAAAGAAATAGCATGGATTTATAGCACGCAAAAGCTAAAGGAATCTTAGAGCTGATAGTCAGGTGTTTCTTGAACGGTTTGTAAAGTTTAGAACATTTTCTTCAAGTGAAAGTTTTTGCAGAAGCCCAAATATACTGAGCGGGTGGAGGGAGGGCTGTGCTTTTTCTTACCTTCTCTGAAACAACTCCATAGAAACGTTGGGATTCAGCAGGCTCTTTCTGCAAATCCAGCTGACTGGTATTATTGCTAAGGAAACTGTTACCCAGGTTGACCCAAGGTTATGTTGTGAACAATTTAAGTTACCACAGCTAGACCTTGGTTCTACTTACTCTTGGTTCATTGCCTCACTTTCTAGGAATCAATTCCACTGAAAATGTGTGTGGAACCAGTGAAGGAAGGATTATATAGTTCTTGTTATTGTTATTGCTTTTGTTTAGCTATTTCTTACTTTCAGGAAAGAGTTAGATGATTAGAAGGAAGCACATGTTTTTATGTTTCATTTTTTTCTATCTGGTATTTGGGAAAAACACAGCTTCATTAGATAAGGACGTGAGTTTCTCCAGTCTATTCCTAGGTTATGTCTTTGACCCAACTGACAATGCCACAATCCATGCTCCAGCTTCTCAGAGTCCAGCTGACCACTTCCTTCTCCCTAGACTGCACATAGTTTGGCTGGCATCACTCATATGCTTCTCCTCTGTATGCCCTTTTCCCATATTTCTAGCCATGACATCCTGAATCTCATATCTCAACTGTCCCATAAGACTTTTCAGATGCCCTGTTTGGCTTTCACCCTTCTGCTGCTGTTTTTGTAGACTAGCACTTATCAGAGTGCACCTGTTTTCGGTGTTATTTGGTGTCTTTCTTCTTCCTTCTCAGTTGTGAACTCGTAAAAGAGAGCAGAAACATGTCAGATTCATAGCACCAGATAAAATTCTCATACCAGAAGCCCCCAAACTGCTAGCTGAATTGAACTGCACATAATAAATATAAATAGTCCTACAGCCAAGTTTTAATGACATGTGACAAAGAAGGTACAGATGGGTAGCAGAGATGGGTGGTAGATGCTTTAAAAAATAACTTTTACTTTTTAAATAAAAACCTGAGGTTTTGAGTATGTAGGACTTAATTAAGAGTTATTCAGCCCGATTTTGCAGTTTTCTATAAAATTCCTCCCGTGCTTTGCTCTTTTTGGGGTATTTCATTACAATTGATATGTAATATCATGATTAAAAAATTTATTTTCTACTTTAAAGAATTAATTCCTCAAATATACTGTTTTCTGACTCAGTTTTCCTCAAAATTATGAAGGTACTTCCAGTTAACTTACTTTTCGTATATAAATGTATGCATTATATATGTACTCTATCCATCTATCATCTCTATCATATAAGATAATGAGAAGCAGGTTTTAAATTTTTTTATTTTGGTTCCTTCTTGATTATAGACTTCAGCCATCTGTGTTGTTATCCTCCTGGGATAATCTTTTAAAAGATTCTTATTTTTAACAAGACAACACATGACATTATAATTAAGAGCATGCCTGGGTTTGAATCACAGTTCCACTACTCATTTGTGTAAATTAGGGCAAGCTACTTTATCCCTCTGTTTCTGTTTCCTAACCGTAAAATTGGGATGATGATAATAATAGTACTTACCTCCTAGGGGTGCTGTAAATACTAAATGAAGTCATACTTAAAGTGCTTAGACCAGAACCTAGGATAAGAGAAATGCTGTATTAGTTTTAGAAGTTATTCTAGAACTCGTTTTTTTTTCATTTTCCCTCTCTTACTCCCTCCCACACACATGCTTTTTGGTACATTCTAGAGCATTAGTTATGTGGCTAAGATGAACATGAGTAAATATAAGCATGTACACCTCTGAGAAGTATTTCTGTAGGGTAGATGCTAATGTCAATGTAAGTGCTCTTGTAGCAAGGCTGCTATTAAAGAGTAAATGGTGCTGCTCATAACTGAGAGTAGAATATATGGAGGGATAATTACCAATATAGTCACTGCATTAAAAACATTCAGATAATATAGCATGGACTTTTACCCTAGGCAACTTTGGTATATTATTAAAGTCTGAACAGAGCTGCATATTTTGAAAAGCCATTTTAGAC
This sequence comes from Rhinopithecus roxellana, assembly GCF_007565055.1. NCBI lineage: Eukaryota > Metazoa > Chordata > Mammalia > Primates > Cercopithecidae > Rhinopithecus > Rhinopithecus roxellana. Next base: position 12,291,226 of record NC_044550.1, read on the forward strand.
TGAGAAGTTTGCTGATGTTAAAGAAGTGCAAATATATTCAACCAATCGGTGAACAGCAGGGAGAAGTGTCTGCTGACTCAGCCCAATGTTGAATTCCCTCAGATTATTATTATTTACAGGTCTTTGGGAAACAAGGCTTCCTGCATGCACTGAGTTGCTTTTAATGATCCCCTTGCTTGCCATCAGTCTGCATAATAAGACTAGCCTTTGTGGGCATTTTTCCTGAGTTTTGAAACTCTGCAGGTTTTTTCTTTACCCTCTTTATATTTCTAAAGCATATGTGTTTAGTAGAGAAAGACTCCAAATTGTGCTCACTGTGCTTGATTGGATACGTAGTTTTTCTGCTTTGGGTTTTAAATAGATTTGCAGATTTAGGAATCTGCAGAGGTAAAGCTGCCCAAGCCTTCCTGAATGGACTACCCACTCCTGTAGCCAGATAATTCAGCATCCACCAACACTTTCCAGTTATGTTTTCCATGCTTATTCAGATGCAAATCCCAAACCATATATTTACCTTTATGTTTAACATCATTATTTACAGCAACAAAATTGTAAATCCTTCATTCATATGAACTCTAGTAGGCAAGAAAAGGGTAACAGGAAATGGGGTTTATATCTATCTATCTATCTATCTATCTATATAATTATTTTTGACTCATAAAAGTTGTGGGATGGCTAAGGAGTTTGGCCAAGTAGTTGTATGGAAAAGTACAGGCTAATGCCAAATACCTAAATAAAAGCTAAAGAACTCATAAAAGTGTTCAGTCTGTCTCCATAATATCAGACAGCCAGATATATGAAAATATCTGCATAATGAACTAAGTTTTTCTAGATTTTTTTTCTGATTGTGATGTCATTCAGAGGCCCACCTGACTCTAAATTATTAAGTTAGTTCTCGGCGTCTCTAGTGCTACCTTCTGTGTATGTGACCCAAGAAGGTATTAGACGGTTAGAGGCTGACCTAATACCGTTATTGCCCTAGGTGGTCTCTACTTAGCTAGGCATGATACCACCTTGAGGAAAGGATCCCTTAGTGATCTACTAAGTTAATTCATCTCTAAGGGAAACAATTGCCCCAAAGATTAGTTTAATAACAATGGCTCTGGGAATGTTGTAAAAACATCTAGAGGAATTTGGTTTTGTTTCTAGAAGAAATCAAGACAAATCTTATGTCATGCTATCTAGAGTTACTATTAAGCATGGCCATCTGTGTATTTCTGAATCTATCTAAACTTTAGTTCTTTCGTTATGAATGTGGGCGTGACAATATCATTTTGGCGTTGATATGAGGTTAATAACAAAATCTGTGTTTAAATGTCTACTCCAGGACCTGACACATAGTAAGTATTCAATAAGTGGTAGTTGTAGGGTAGTACCAAATACTTATCGACAAAACGCTGAAGTTGTGTAGAGTAGCTGTACTCAATCATACAATAGCTGCAGCATAAGTGTTAGATGCTTTTCTCTCCCATTACTGAGTAAAATTTTATTTTTAATAGCTGAGACTTGAGGATGCTCCAATCTTCAGAGTCTTCAGCTGAGAATGCTTGTCTAAAGCACTCTCTCCTTAAGGGAGCTCAGGTTCACAGTTGATAGCCCTTCGATTTGTCTCTGTTGTCTAAAGACATTTCCTTCTCTGCTTTCTTTTTCTCCTCTAAAAGAGGTTAAGAGAAATGATGCAATAGAATGGGAAACAATCATTGACGATTATGCTTACTACTGCAAGATCTGATTTCAAAATTACTTAGGACTTTGAGGAGTTTAAAAAATTCTAAGTAGTTTTCATCTATTAATTTTTTTCTGTTTAAATTAATTACCAGGGGATTAAACACCACATAGAAGTAGATTACTTGCACCTGTATTGATTCAGTACCATGTACTACCACGTTCAGAACATTGGTGGATATACTGCTAGGAAACAGACACAACTGTGGGATGAAATGAGTTAGGAATGACTTAAATTATAGACTTTTGAGCACTGATCATGTGAACACTGATAAGAGGGTGAGAACTTGAGTCCTGAGTTCTCTTTTTTACTCCTTTACTACAAGGTACGGAAGAGTATCTTGACTAGGGTCCAGTCTTGAGATAGAAACCATACCTTTATTCAATGTTATGAATTGTTAATTTTATATTAAAGAACTGAAAATGCCAAAAAGGTACATTGCCATATACCTTTTTGGAGGTAATCTGAGTCAGCAGGGCTGGTTTCACGGATTTGCGGCCCCTGCATTTGCACAGTTTCCTTGTTAAGACGGGTCGTATGCTTGGTTTAATGCTGTGCTGCTGCCATCTTAAAATTCTTAATGATTTTTGAACAAGGAGCACACATTTTTATTTTTCAATGGGCTCTGCAAATGATGTGGCTGGTGACACCTGTAGGAGGCAGCTAGCACCTTAAAGATGGGAGAACAAAGGGAAATAATTGAGTTAATTAGACAAGGAGTCTTGGAGAAAGGGCCTCCCAAGTGTAGATGCAGCCTGGTGTTGGTGTCTCCAAGTTTAAAGGAGGGGGCCTTGTGCAGCTGGGGCACAGACATCTGAGAATGGGTACTGGTCGACTGGTGCTGGAGTCTTGGGAGAACATACTTGTTCTAGAATCTGTGAAGTGACACCATGAGTCTGGTTCTGTGAATGCTAGAACTTCAGACTTCTGCCGCTAGAGGAACTGTTACTGCTGGGCTGAAGAAGTATTGCTAGGTAAGCCAAAGGCAAAGAGGAACAGGAAACAAATGAAATTCAGGAAGCAGAGAAGTAGGAGCAGATGCTTTCTTCCTCCTCCAGCCTTCACCTTTCCCCTATTGCCTACTGGTAAAGTCTAATGGAACCAGCTGTCAAAGCAGAACTGTGGGCTGTAGAGCCCCAGTCTCAGAAACACAAGATACAGAAAGGTGTGTTGGAAACAAGAGCTTAATAACCCCCACAAGCAGTTAAGTAAGAGACTAAGATTTGTAAAATGCCCTGGGTCTCTGTCCTCCCAGGTGTATCTGTAGCAGCTCCACCACCACCTATCGAAGCAAATCCTCTGATTGTTAATACAGCACTCAGGAGGCAACTAACACATCTTTTCAAATAGACTTACAATCATTGTACCTCCAATTTGCTCTGATAACTTTATGATGATTTATGTAATAAATAATTCTGGTTCAGACTAGTAAAGTCTGAAAAGAGGAGGGAATATTTTATTATGCAGAATGTTTACCTTCCCTCTGAGTGCTTCCTGGCAGAAAAAAATTCAGACTTTTCCCATTATGTTCCCTGCAGATTTGGAATTGTGTTTATGCCAACATTTAGATAACATTGGTTGAACATCAAGTTTACATCTAGTATAGTCTTCTCACCTCCTTTTCCACCCTTTTCCCCTTTCCTTTAGTTCTTTTCATTGTACTCAGCTAAAGTAAGATTTTATTTTAAATAAAAAAAGTTTGCATTGAAGGATTTAAAGTTCCTATAAAGAAGGCCATTCTCCAGATGAATGGATATGTAATTTTCATCTCGCCCCATTTCATTGGGCTATTCCTTGGCTACCATTTTGTTCTGGTAGTCAAAGCTGTAGTAATGATGAGTTCAGCTATCAAGTTTGGTAGGTTAAAGAAAATAATGTTCTTAGAGAGTGATTTGTAAGAGTGGTATCTTCATCAACATTCTTTCCCTTACAGTTGCTTTTATCTTTTTTAACTACTGTTTTTACGAAGATTATCACAATTTCCTAACACAAATATGTGCTAAGGGAAAAGGGTTTTATCAGAATGATGGTGTCAAACAAGGTAATAATATGAATTTAAAGTTAATATAACCTTCACATGGCTAATTTACTTACCTTTAGGGCTGCCTTTCTAATAATGCCTTTAAAAAATCAAATGCCTTTAAAAAATCACAGTTGCTTGATTTTTAGCAGCTGTGGTTGCTAAAGGGCCAGAGGAATGAAAACTATATATGTGGAAGATAAAAAGCCTGAAACATATTTTTTTTTTAGGGTTGTTTTCAGATGAAGAACAAGTATAGTAATAGTTCATATACTTGTCATCCATGGTCGATCCCAATTTTCCTCAAAGAGGAGTGGATGGCACATTATACTAGAATGTCAAACTTCTACCTTGAGCAATTTAGCTAAGCCCCGCTGACACATTTAGTTCACAACAGATGTTAAGGGTACATGCAGGCAGGCTGACAGGTTAACCTGATACACTCAATTTCAACATCATGCTGGATCACTCAGGGTGCTGAATTCACTGAAGTTATTGCTTAAGAAATGCGAAAGGTGGGTTCTTTACAAAAGTATCTAAGAGAAATCCATCTGTGAAATGTATTTGCTTCATAAAGTGCACAATTTGCCACAAAGAACACAAGAATCAAGGACTCTTCCTGCTGCTTTGCTTGTCTTTTTCTTTAACAGCAAGAATTCCCAAATTATGTAAACATGGAGAGGCTTTGGCACACTTTTGGAGAAGGGGAAAAAGAGACCCAGCTGAATCAGCTTCCTAAACGACTGCATTATTTTACTCTGATGGTTTTAATTAGAGAAAAAAAAAATAACTGCATTGAGACCATCTGCATATTCATAATGTAGAACATATGGCTGGTTTTCAGGATTTTGAAAAAGAAAACACATTAATAAGCGTGCTTCTTTCCATTCATTTCTCACATTCTAGGTTATTTCTTTGAGAAATAATATATTTGAAAAATCTGTTTACTCTTTACATAAGCCAAGTGTTCTCATTCGTTTAGGGTTTGTGTGTGTGTGTATGTGTGTGTGTTGTGCGTGTTACTTACTATTTTACATTTTAGCAACAAATGTTGAAAAAGAATATGGTTGTTTATGATTGAGAATGCCTCATAAGTGAGTTCATAACACTTTGTAGATGCATATTTACATTAACACACTGTCTTTTGTTAGCATAACTTACTGGAGTTAGATTTATGGGAAAGTCTTATTTGAATTTCCCAAGAGCATGATAAGGACTTCAAACCAAGATAGGTGTGTAGTATGTGTGTTCACACACACGTGTGTGTATACCTGTGTGCACGAAGGTCTGTGTATCTCAGATAGGATATAATGTGCATCTCATTTGACCAATGCAAATAATCAGCTATTATAAAAACTAAAATGTAAAAGTATACTTAGGAATAATATGTAAGTATATTTGTAAGTTTATTTGTAATATATGTTTACATAAGTATATGAAAAGTATTTCAGACTTGAGATGATTTTTGAATTTTAAATTCTTGAAAGAAGAAAAACATCTCTAGTTATATTAGAAGAAAATAGAAAATCAATAGAACTTTTACTTTTTTTCTGGCTTTGCTGGTAGTTACTGGATCAATAAATCCAATTCCCAATGTGCAATAACAAACAAGAAACAACCAAAGAGCTAGAATTGGCATAGCTACCTTAATAACAATTCAGAAAAGGGTATAAACATTGGGAAAAAAGGATTAGAAAAGAAATGAAATGTTGTTCCTTTGAGACCAAGCTACCATGTTTGTTGAGCAAAGGTGAAAGGAAACAAGTGAAGCAGAATTTAGGTGGCAGAGGTGTGTGTGCTGGGAAGAATTGGAGGAAATCACCCTGCTCTCTGGGAGGCTGCCTCTGAAACTCTTGTCCGGCGAGGCTTGATGCAGCTTAGTTGTTGCTAATGCTCCACCGTGCTGTAAGAGGTCCAAGGGCTCAGAGATAAAACTTCTTTCAGGATTTAGCAAAGGGTATTAGAGCCTTGAATGAAACAATCTACAACTTGTTGCCCAGTTCAGAGATTTAAAAAATTGAGCTATTTGAGCAGGTATTGTTTATTGAAAAGGAAAGACTTCAAGGCACTTATTGGCACTGAAATAAACAACTTGCTTATATTGAAATCATGCTTTTATGAAATAAGTCACTATTTTACAGAAGAAAACAATCTGACTTTTCCATTTATTCAGTAAGGGCATTGGAGATTTCCAGTATTTCACAAAATCTACTATGACAACTGTAAGATTGGGAATGAGTTTGCTTTTAGAGACATAGTTATTGAATAACCCCTTTTTCAAGGAATTGAGTTGATTTCAGCTAGTTTCCTCTGTCAATTTTTTTCTCTTCCAGCTAAGATATCACACCTTTAATTTCACCAGATCTTGTTTAGCTCCTGTTTTGAACTAGAGGATACTAACTCAGCTCCATTACCATAGTAATTTTTTTTTTTTTTTTCGTGATGGAGTTTCACTTTTGTTGCCCACTGCCCATGCTGGAGTGCAATGGTGGAATCTCAACTCACTGCAACCTCTGCCTCCAGACTCAAGTGATTCTCCTGCCTCAGCCTCTCAAGCAGCTGGGATGACAGGCATGCGCAACCACACTCAGCTACTTTTGTATTTTTGGTAAAGATGGGGTTTTACCATATTGGTCATGTTGATCTTGAACTCCTGACCTCAGGTGATCTACCCGCCTTGGCCTCCCAAAGTGCTGGGATTACAGGCATGAGCCACTGCACTTGGCCTGACTTAGATTTTGAATAGCAGACAGGATCTATTGCATTGCTTCTTGGCCTTTTGGCTAAGATCAAATACAGGATATCTTCCATGTTTTATCTATTTTCTAATTTCTAGTGATGAAGTTACAAAGTTAATCATTTTCTAAGTATGATTTTGAAATTTACCTCATATTTATGATCCTTTTATATGCCTAAAATTCCCTTTGCCTTTTTCTTTACTGTTAATATCAAACTTTTTCTTTAGATTCATTATAGTTTTTATTATGTATGTATTTACCTTTGACATAAGCTGTGCGATACAAGTATTCTTTTTGCACTGAGCCCCACGTTGAATTATGTATCCTACTAATGACATTTTTTTTTTCTCTATGAGTTTATAGTATTTGGGACTCAGTTATAGCTGATGAAATTGTCTCCACTCCCTTCATGGGGACACAGTGTACTTAGATATAATAAAGCTACATTTTAGTAAAATGTGGACAATTTGGTCTTTTTAAAATTTGCTTATGGCTGTATGCCAATCCAGAAGTAATAATAAGATAAAAGATTTTCATTAATAATTGTTTTCTTTTTCTTACTGACATGTGATAGAACTTGATGTAGATCATTAAGTACTGTGCATTTAACAAATCCATAAAAACCTGAATCAAATCAGTTATTTAATATGAAGTGGCCAAAATATCTGAAATAAAATTTTCTTTTAAAAATTTTTAGTAAAATATACTTCAAATAAAATTTCCATTCTCATCATTTTTAAGTGTATAGTTCATTGGCATTAAGTACATTTACCACTGTTCATGTCTAGAACTTTTCATTATCCCAAATGATGAACTTTTCATTATCCCAAACTGAAGCTGTGCAATCATTAAACAACAATCCCCCTTCCCCATCTTCGGGTAACCACTATTCCACTTTCTGTCTCTGAATTTGACTGCTTTGTGTGCCCCACGTAAGTGGAATTACACAATGTGTATTTGTTATTCTATATAAATTTCTCCTTTCTAAACAGATATTGCAGCATTAAGGAGATGATGTAGGCCCCCAAACTGCTCTTCCACTTACCTTAAGTTTCTAACTCTGTTACCAGTCAAGGGAATACTGTGTGTGGAATCATGATGGCTTCTCTGTTAGTCCCAGTGAAAATATGCCTCAACTTCATCAAAGACAAATTCATTTTACGTCTTATCAGAGGCATAGAATACATAACATAATATACATAACATAATATAAGACTACTTTAAGTTACATGAGGTAGGCAAATCAACATATACTAAAATAATGAAGTAACTTAGATTCCCCATCCCTGCTTCTTGTGTGTGTGTGTGTGTGTGTGTGTGTGTGTGTGTCTGTGTGTACTGATAAATGACACAAATTTGCTTGATAACATTAATAGCTAATAATTATAATGTGTATTACATTATAATTTGCAAAGGACTTTTTCACAGACATTTCCCTATCAAATAACAGCCTTGAAAATGTTAATGTTTATTATCATATTTAGATGCTACAATTAAGGCTCAGTGAGATTAATTAATGGTCACCAGGCAGGTGACTAGTGTGCTAGAGTCTAGTGTTTTTGCACCTCACTCCTCTTGCTAATTACCCCCAGTGGTACAGGAAGCTGAGGTCCAACATGCAGCTGTGTACAGAGTCCCAGTCTGATGCACTAATCAGCAGATACAGTACTCTTCTTATAACTTTACCTTCCAAGAGATCTTTCCCTGTTCCCAACACTCTGTTACTCACTCTAAGGATCAGATACTTGACCTACCCATTATGAGGTTCCATAAGGGTCAGAAACTTTCCATGTCTGGCAAAGCACTTTCCCTAAGCTACAGCAATAAAAGATCATGAACTCTTTCCTTTCACCAAAACTGGATCACATTATAAATAGTTGGGAGAAATCACGTGGAACTATTTCATAGTGGCAGCTGACCAAGTTCTGTTGCTGGCAAAAAAAAAGAAAAAAGGAAACCATTTTATGTCAAAGTCCAATATGAAATTGCAAAGAATTAAAATAATAATATAAATGCTGCCAATGTGTATGAAAAAGAAACTCTTTCAAAATTTAAGGAATATAGCATAGAATTTGTCAATTTATTCTGTGATCCTTCTGCTGTAACTGTGTGTCCAGTCTGTGCAGCAAACACAGCAAAGGGAAAAATGTACGAAGTAGAAACCTCAGCTCCGTGCTTTCTTGACTCTTGGAACCTCACATCCCCAAGGGCATTGTCAGAGTGGTTTTTAATTTTTTTTTTAATGTAGGTTGGCAGGGCTGTAGAAGTGTTTCATTTTTTCAACCCTTGCTGGACATGTCCACTGACAGAACCATGTTATGCTGGTCCTGAAAAGCTGCCAACAGAGGGAAATGAGTTATGCTGTATGGATTCATCTCAGCTCTTTCACATTCGCTCCTATTTTCCATGGCACTTTGATCCTTTCTTGTTTTCCATTCCAAATTGCTCCCTGTGTATCCTGTGCCAACTGGCACACTTCTGTTAAATAAGTATTTTGCTAATAATATCCTAGCTGTTTCTGAATTCTCCTCCACAGTCCCTTTTATTCTATCTGGGTATAAAGTTGATTGCTCTAAATCCCACTGCTGAATCTTGCTAATACAAGCATGATGGCTTAGCTTTAAATTCAGTTTGTTTATTGATAGATTCACCAAGGATCTTTATTCTAGAGTTCAAATTTTTTCAAAAGAATTTTTTATTAGATAACATTTTATTTTAACAACTTGATGAAAGTATAATTATTATTTATAGTGGTTTATTAATTTGCTAACGTATCCTACTATGCTTAGGCTATGTGAAATACAGTTTTTATTAAATAGTTTGTAAAAGTAAATCTTATAAAGAGATACTACTCTACTGGAACAACTCAGAAGGCTCTCCTTCTAACCAGCTGTCCTGCACTGAGTGACTGACTTAACCTTTCCAGGTTTTCAGTCTGCATAAAAAATAAGAGGTGAAAGCTTCCACTTGCCTCTGGGCATTAAAATGCAATGATTCTATGAATGTATTAAATAAAGAGCCAACTTGGCATGTTGCCTGATGACTCTTAGGAGTGATATTTTAGATGCTCTTGGCTGTATGTTTCTGGAAATCAGTTTCCTCATTAGACTTTTTTCAACTTATTTTGAATTCCTGCCTCTGGATTTTTACTGTCTCCTTCCCACTGCAGCCCAACAAAACTCATTTATTTTTAGAAACCAGCAGCTTCTATATGTGCTTTGAAACAGAGCAGTATCAACAATCAAAGCTACATGTGGAATCTTGGTAAAGGGATTTCATAGAAGAGTGACTTGAAGGCAGTGACCTTCTATCCTTTGTTTTCTTTTTTAGGACGTTGAACTTTGCCAGACAGAAATATGATTTCTGTGCTTTGTATGAATTGTGAAACTTGGTTTACATGAATATTTTATCATTATACATCAACTTTATCTGGAACATGATTTTTAAAAGAGTTCTGTTTGGGTAAGAATGTTTTTATTATGCCCTGGGCCTAATCTTTCTATGGAAATGTACTTTGAATATTATAATAGAAGTCAGTTGAAAAACAGAATAAAAATAAAAGCATTTCATTAAAGAAAACTTTTCAATAATGTTATGTATCGAGCCTTGGTAAAGTTCTTACTAGTGTTTAGGCTTTTGATATTTAATAAGGTATTTTATAAGTTTAAGTGAATGATGCTTATTTCTTAGAGGTAGTATATTTTTATTTTTCATAATGAAAGATGTCTAAGCTTTCAGTTAGACAGCCTTGGGCTTAAATTTCACGCCCCACCCCACCTCAGCTCTATGACCTTAGACAAGTCATTTTACCAGTTTGAAGCTCAGTTTTTCACCTGTAATGTGGGGGCGATCATTATCACTTCCCAAAATAAGAGTTGAATGCCATCTAGCCCATAGGAGGTACAAAGCAAATGATCTTGGGATGATTTTCTACTAACAGATGTGAGATGAGTACACACAGTCATAAAAACAAAACAAAACAAAACAAAAACAAGAGATGGGAGAGATTTCAGTTCTCCTCCCTCCGGAGTACCACATTTTTTTTTTTTCTTTTTTTTTTAAATTTATTTTTATTTATTTTATTTTATTTTATTTTTTTATTTTTATTATACTTCAAGTTCTAGGCTACATGTGCATAACGTGCAGGATTGTTACATATGTATAATTGTGCCATGTTGGTGTGCTGCACCCATCAACTCGTGAGCACCATCAATTCATCATTTATATCATGTATAACTCCCCAATGCAATCCCTCCCCCCTCCCCCCTCCCCCCTCCCTCCTCCCTCCTCCCCATGATAGGCCCCAGTGTGTGATGTTCCCCTTCCCGAGTCCAAGTGATCTCATTGTTCAGTTCCCACCTATGAGTGAGAACATGCAGTGTTTGGTTTTCTCTTCTTGTGATAGTTTGCTAAGAATGATGGTTTCCAGCTGCATCCATGTCCCTACAAAGGACACAAACTCATCCTTTTTGATGGCTGCATAGTATTCCATGGTGTATATGTGCCACATTTTCTTAATCCAGTCTGTCACAGATGGACATTTGGGTTGATTCCAAGTCTTTGCTATTGTGAATAGTGCCGCAATAAACATATGTGTGCATGTGTCTTTGTAGTAGAATAATTTATAATCCTTTGGGTATATACCCAGTAGTGGGATGGCTGGGTCATATGGTACATCTATTTCTAGATCCTTGAGGAATTGCCATACTGTTTTCCATAATGGTTGAACTAGTTTACAATCCCACCAACAGTGTAAAAGTGTTCCTATTTCTCCACATCCTCTCCAACACCTGTTGTTTCCTGATTTTTTAATGATTGCCATTGTAACTGGTGTGAGATGGTATCTCATTGTGGTTTTGATTTGCATTTCTCTGATGGCCAGTGATGATGAGCATTTTTTCATGTGTCTGTTGGCTGTATGAATGTCTTCTTTTGAGAAATGTCTGTTCATATCCTTTGCCCACTTTTTGATGGGGTTGTTTGTTTTTTTCTTGTATATTTGTTTGAGTTCTTTGTAGATTCTGGATAATAGCCCTTTGTCAGATGAGTAGATTGCAAAAATTTTCTCCCATTCTGTAGGTTGCCTGTTCGCTCTGATGGTAGTTTCTTTTGCTGTGCAGAAGCTCTTTAGTTTAATGAGATCCCATTTGTCAATTTTGGCTTTTGCTGCCGTTGCTTTTGGTGTTTTAGACATGAAATCCTTGCCCATGCCTATGTCCTGAATGGTACTACCTAGATTTTCTTCTAGGGTTTTTATGGTATTAGGTCTAACATTTAAGTCTCTAATCCATCTTGAATTAATCTTCGTATAAGGAGTAAGGAAAGGATCCAGTTTCAGCTTTCTACTTATGGCTAGCCAATTTTCCCAGCACCATTTATTAAATAGGGAATCCTTTCCCCATTTCTTGTTTCTCTCAGGTTTGTCAAAGATCAGATGGCTGTAGATGTGTGGTATTATTTCTGAGGACTCTGTTCTGTTCCATTGGTCTATAGCTCTGTTTTGGTACCAGTACCATGCTGTTTTGGTTACTGTAGCCTTGTAGTATAGTTTGAAGTCAGGTAGCGTGACGCCTCCAGCTTTGTCCTTTTGACTTAGGATTGTCTTGGCAATGTGGGCTCTTTTTTGGTTCCATATTAACTTTAAAGCAGTTTTTTCCAATTCTGTGAAGAAACTCATTGGTAGCTTGATGGGGATGGCATTGAATCTATAAATAACCTTGGGCAGTATGGCCATTTTCACGATATTGATTCTTCCTATCCATGAGCATGGTATGTTCTTCCATTTGTTTGTGTCCTCTTTTATTTCACTGAGCAGTGGTTTGTAGTTCTCCTTGAAGAGGTCCTTTACATCCCTTGTAAGTTGGATTCCTAGGTATTTGATTCTCTTTGAAGCAATTGTGAATGGAAGTTCATTCCTGATTTGGCTCTCTGTTTGTCTGTTACTGGTGTATAAGAATGCTTGTGATTTTTGCACATTAATTTTGTATCCTGAGACTTTGCTGAAGTTGCTTATCAGCTTAAGGAGATTCTGGGCTGAGACAATGGGGTTTTCTAAATATACAATCATGTCATCTGCAAACAGGGACAATTTGACTTCTTCTTTTCCTAACTGAATACCCTTGATTTCTTTCTCTTGCCTGATTGCCCTAGCCAGAAGTTCCAACACTATGTTGAATAGGAGTGGTGAGAGAGGGCATCCCTGTCTTGTGCCAGTTTTCAAAGGGAATGTTTCCAGTTTTTGCCCATTCAGTATGATATTAGCTGTGGGTTTGTCATAAATAGCTCTTATTATTTTGAGGTACGTTCCATCAATACTGAATTTATTGAGCGTTTTTAGCATGAAGGGCTGTTGAATTTTGTCAAAAGCCTTTTCTGCATCTATTGAGATAATCATGTGGTTCTTGTCTTTGGTTCTGTTTATATGCTGGATTATGTTTATTGATTTGCGAATGTTGAAGCAGCCTTGCATCCCAGGGATGAAGCCCACTTGATCATGGTGGATAAGCTTTTGGATGTGCTGCTGAATCCGGTTTGCCAGTATTTTATTGAGGATTTTTGCATCGATGTTCATCAGGGATATTGGTCTAAAATTCTCTTTTTTTGTTGTGTCTCTGCCAGGCTTTGGTATCAGGATGATGTTGGCCTCATAAAATGAGTTAGGGAGGATTCCCTCTTTTTCTATTCATTGGAATAGTTTCAGAAGGAATGGTACCAGCTCCTCCTTGTACCTCTGGTAGAATTCAGCTGTGAATCCATCTGGTCCTGGACTTTTTTTGGTGGGTAGGCTATTAATTATTGCCTCAATTTCAGAGCCTGCTATTGGTCTATTCAGGGATTCAACTTCTTCCTGGTTGAGTCTTGGGAGAGTGTAAGTGTCCAGGAAATTATCCATTTCTTCTAGATTTTCTAGTTGATTTGCGTAGAGGTGTTTATAGTATTCTCTGATGGTAGTTTGTATTTCTGTGGGGTCAGTGGTGATATCCCCTTTATCATTTTTTATTGCGTTTATTTGATTCCTCTCTCTTTTCTTCTTTCTTAGTCTTGCTAGCGGTCTGTCAATTTTGTTGATCTTTTCAAAAAACCAACTCCTGGATTCATTGATTTTTTGGAGGGTTTTTTGTGTCTCTATCTCCTTCAGTTCTGCTCTGATCTTAGTCATTTCTTGCCTTCTGCTAGCTTTTGAATGTGTTTGCTCTTGCCTCTCTAGTTCTTTTAATTGTGATGTTAGAGTGTCAATTTTAGATCTTTCCTGCTTTCTCTGTGGGCATTTAGTGCTATAAATTTCCCTCTACCCACTGCTTTAAATGTGTCCCAGAGATTCTGGTATGTTGTATCTTTGTTCTCATTGATTTCAAAGAACATCTTTATTTCTGCTTTCACTTCGTTATGTACCCAGTAGTCATTCAGGAGCAGGTTGTTCAGTTTCCATGTAGTTGAGCGGTTTTGATTGAGTTTCTTAGTCCTGAGTTCTAGTTTGATTGCACTGTGGTCTGAGAGACAGTTTGTTATAATTTCTGTTCTTTTACATTTGCTGAGGAGTGCTTTACTTCCAATTATGTGGTCAATTTTGGAATAAGTGCGATGTGGTGCTGAGAAGAATGTATAATCTGTTGTTTTGGGGTGGAGAGTTCTATAGATGTCTATTAGGGACATTTTTTTTTCTTTTGGAGTTGAAATAAGAATTCACTGGGTACAATTGTGCAAGTTAACTATCATTTATTTTAATAAGTTTGCTTTTAAAGTAGATCTACCAATTATTTCCTTCATACCTGAAACCACCTTTTATCACATACTTACCCTTCTTTAAGATTAAACTGTCAGCAGAGTAAGTCAGTGATTCACCAGATGCCTTTTTTTAGCTGAAAAATGTTTCTAGCATATAGTTTAAGTCTTCATTATATACTTCATTTTGGTTTCCTGACCTCAATCAAAAGCATTTCTTTCTCTCTTCTTCTCTCTCCTGTGCCTTTCTTTCATCCTTTGATTCAACATGTATTTATTGAGTGTCAGTTACTGGCCAGACACCGTTTTAGGCCCTGGGGATAGAGCAATAAATAAACTAGGAGATCTCCTTTAAGTTAGATGGTCAGAGAAGGCCTCTCTGAGCAGGTGACATTTAGGCTGAGCAATATTTATACTATGATATCTATTCTACTCTTCTACCTTTACCCAGAGGCTGCTGAAATACTTCTGGTTCTCCGGCCATATCTTACTCTCTGAGACTACATCTGCTAGACATGCAGGGCCACCGGGCTTTGTCTTATCCTTATCTTGAATTCCATCCGATTGCTTCTCAGAAATGCTTGGGAGGTCACATATGTTAAAAATCACTTTAGCCAATTTTTCCTTTAAACTCCCCCAGTTGAACTTTTCAACAAGAATGAGAAGCCATTGGTGGGTGGGTGTATAGATGTTGGGGACAAAGAAGCAATGTTTACCAAGCACTATGTCACAGATGCTATGCTAAAACATTCCCACTGGATTTTCATAATCTGATAAAAATCCTGTGAGATTAATATTACCATTATTTCTAGATGTGGAAGCAAGTTCAGAGATGTTAAGCCACTTGCTTAGGTCACCAGCTAATAAGAGACAAAGCTCAATTTCAATCCCACGGCCTTTCTACGGTTCCTTGGTACCATCTATATCATGGTGCTTGTTTTGGTGAGTACACCTATTTGCCTTGAATCTTGTAACAATGATGATTAACAAGGCTGCTTTTCTAGCTATTTGACATTGTACATTGTACACATTTAGCCAGAGCTACCCTTATATTAAGAATAAGATTGAACTAAATATCCATAAAAATGAGCACGAACAAGTGTCAAACAGTATAATTTTATTAATATGAAGAAAAAAATAAAAGGAGACTCAAAGCCATGGCAATAGGCATCTATTATTTTTGGTTTGTCCAACATCCCTTTCTTTGGGAAACCACTCTCCTCCACATTTCCATGTGGTTGTGAACATATTTTCAATCAGAGTATTTGCCTATGATTGATAGCACCCCATCTTCTTTCCTGCTGTACTCGTGGAAATGTGACCCAGGTCTGAGCAATCCTGGTACCTTTCACCCTAGGCCAAAGTGATGCTTGCAATGGGTAGAGTCATGACTCAAGGTGGGCCAATAGCAATCCTTTGCCAGTATTGGCATATGGATGTTAGGGGAGGAAAATTCATTTTGGCCAAAAGTACAAAATTGGGAGGACATAAATTTCTCCAGAAAGTGGTCCTTTTTTCTGAAACATAGCAAAAATTTCTCTGGAATATTAAAAAATTAAATTTTTTCCTTCCCTCCCTTCCTTCCTTCCTTCCTTCCTTCCTTCCTTCCTTCCTTCCTTCCTTCCTTCCTTCCTTCCTTCCTTCCTTCCTCCTTCTTTCTTTCCCCTCTCCTTACTCTCTCTCTCTCTCTCTCTCTCTCTTTTCCCCCACCTCTTCTTCCTTAAGAGGAAGGCACCATTCCCTGGGGTGAGCAGCCATCTACCGGGTGGCAGATTGATTACACTGGACTGCTTCCTTCATGGAAGGAACACTGTTTTGTTCTTAACAGAATAGACACTTACCTTGAATATAGATTTGCCATCCCTGCACATAGTGCTTCTGCAAAAACTACCGTCTGTGGATTTATAGAATGCCTTACCCACTGTCATGGTACTCCACACAGCATTGCTTTTGATAAAGGAACTCACTTCACAGCAACAGAAGTGTGGAAATAGGCCTGTGCTTATGGGGTTTACTGATTTACTACATTCTCCATCATCTTGAATCACCTAGCTTGAAACAATGGTGGAACAGCCTTTTGAGGACTCAGGTACAATGCCAGTTATGTAGTGATACCTTGGAGACCTGGAGCAAGCATCTCAAGAAGGCTGTATATACTGTATGTGCTTTGAATGAGTGTCCAGTATATGGATCTATTTGTCCTATAGTCAGGATTCATGGAGTACAAGAATCAAGGAGTGGAAATGGAGTGGCACAACTGACTACTATCCTTAGTGACTCACTAGCAATTTTTTTGCTTCCTATTTCTATGACCTTATGCTCTGCTGGCCTAGAGGTCTGAGTTCCAAAGGTAGGAATGTTGCCACCAGGAGGCACAACAATATCGAACTGGAAGGTTCCCCATGCCTCTGAATCAACAGGCAAAGAAAGAAGTTACTGTGTTGGCTGGGGTGATTGACCCTGACTACCAAAGGGAAATTTGACTACTATTCTACAATGAAGGTAAAGAAGAGTATGCTTGGAATACAGGAGATCCCTTTGGGCATTTCTTAGTATTATCACGCTTTGTGATTCAGGTCAATGGAAAACTACAACAATCTAATTCAGGCAGGACTGTTAATGGCCAAGATGCTTCAGGAATTAATGCTTGTGCCACCCCACCAGGTCAAGAACCATGACCAATTGATGGCCTTGGAGAAAGCAAAGGGAATATAGAATGGGTAGTGGAAAGTAGTTATAAATACCAGCTATGACCATGTGACCAGTTGCAGAAATGAGGACTAAATTTTCATGAGTATTCTTTCTTATTTTGTTACAAATACCATACATATATTTAAAAATCTGTTTTTTATTTCCTTATCAGGAACCATAAGATCTGCATTAGTCTGTTTTCACACTTCTGTAAAGATACTATCTGAGACTGGGTAATTTATAAACAAAAGATGTTTTATTGACTCAGAGTTCTGCATGGGTGGGGAGGCCTCAGGAAACTTACAATCATGGTGGAAGGTGAAGCAGAAGCAAGGCATATCTTACATGGCAGCAGGAGAGAGAGCAAGAAGGGGGAAGCACTGGACACTTATCAAACAGCCAGATCTTGGGAGAACTCACTATCATGAGAACAGCAAGGGGGAAATCCACCCCCATGATCCAATCACCTCCTATCAGGTTCTTCCTTCAACATGTGGGGATTACAGTTCAAAATGAGATTTGGGTGGGGACACAGGGCCAAACCATATCAGATATATTGCCTTTATAATATTTAAATATTGTTAATTTTATATCATACTATTTGAATTACATGAGGTGAAGGAGAAGAGTAAACCTCACTCAATGATTTTACCTCTTCTTCTGGGGTGGGGATTAGTAAATTTTCAGTTGTATGCAGGATACTTGTATAAAGTTCAGTATAATTATGATTTTGTTATTGTCTTTATTTGAAGATGAAATATGGTTTCAGGAGATGCATGTGGTTGACAAGGAGTGGATTTGTGATGGCTAATTTTATGTGCCAATTTTACTGGGCTAGTCAGTGCTTAGATATTAGGTTAAACATTATTCTGGGATTCTTGGTGTGTATGTGAGGGTACTTTTGGATGAAATTAGCATTTGAATCAGCAGACTGAGTAAAGAAGATTGAGCTGCCCAAAGAGAGTGAATCTCTTCCAATCTATTGAAGGCTTGAATAAAATAAAAAGGCAGAATCAGGGAGAATTTGCCCTCTGCTGGACAGTCTTTGAGCTGGAAAATTGGTTGTCTCCTCCCTTTGGACTCAGACTTGAACTGGAACTTACTCCATTGGCTCTTTTGGTTCTTGGGCTTTTGGACCCAGACTATGAATATCATCACCATTCCTGGGTCTCCAGCTTGCAGCTCTTGAGACTTTTCAGCCTCCGTAATTGGAGGCATTCTTGACTGACAAAACTTTTTTTGTTGTTGGACTTTAGTAGTCTAGAAAAACTTGTGTGATTGTTGTGTTGTCTTCTTTTCTTTCCTTTTTTTTTTTTTTGTGACAGGATCTCCCTCTGTTGCCCAGGCTGGAGTGCAGTGGCAGTCTCAGCTCGCTTCCATCTCTGCCTCCCGGGCTCAAGCAAATCTTCCACTTCATTCTCTCAAGTAGTTGAGACTACAAGCACATATCACAACTTTCAGCTAATTTTTAAATTTTTTGTAGAGACAAGGTCTCACTATATTACCCAGGATTATCTTGAACTCCAGGACTCAAGCCATCTTCCCACCTTGGCTTCCCAAAGTGTTGGGATTACAAGCATGAGCCACTGTGCCTGGCCCACAGCTGTTGTTTTCTATTGGTATCTAATTAGCAGTGGCAGTTCTGCATTCTTACCCTTCAAACAAGAATTTCTGAAACCTCCAGTCAGATGATCATACTGCTGTCCATAATGACTCTTAATTTGGGTCTAAATCAATCTTTTTCTCTTCTCATGACAGATGTCAGGCTGCTAAAAAGGAGCCTAAATTCTTAAAAATATGAACCTCACAGTTATGTAGCACATTTCTATCGAGGAATTAAGATACCTTGCATGTTTTAATTACCTTTAATTTAAAATAACCCTGAGATTTAAGGTGGAGATGGTAGTTTTCTTGCCTACTAAATGGAGAAGGCATGAGCATGGGGAACTTTCATGCTAACACTCTATTCTGGAAAAATGACACCTAAGCTGGATGCTTGCAAATCAAGGAGATGACAGTGGTAACATATAGCTTGTAAGGTAAATAAATTTTATGGTGAAAAATAGTGATAACATATATTACCCTTCAATGTATTATTTTTTTTTACTAAAAATTCAGATTTTTATATGTTTAACCTAAGGAAATATGCTTTGCCTGGAACTACATTTCTTGTACTAGAATTGTCAGTAGAATCTTCAGTCCAGGGCTGTTTGTCCTGGTTTTGCTGAAAGATCAGTGACAAATGAACTTCCATTTAAAACATTTAAACTTCTAAGCCCCTCTAGGACTTTTTAGAATACGGACATCACTTATGCTTTTCAATCTTATTTTCTACTATGTGAACCTTTTTCTTTTGCCAATGAAGTAAATGTATTGTTAGTTTCTGCATGTCCCAGTTAAACCAATTGGCAGGAAGTACTGAATGCTATGGGCTCAGTACTACCCTTGCCCTGAACCAAGAAGCATGAAGTTTGGCAGGTATATAAGGAACCTTGTTCTTCTGCAACAGAAATTACTTTGCTTCTCAGAGCCTGAGTCCCTGAACTAGACATCTGGGTACCAGCCCATTCACAAGTATTTGCCTCCTCGTGCCCTGTGGAAATCTGCCCCACAGTTTCCTACTGGATTCAAGTCAACCCAAACCCACTCTTCTCTAGCCAGTCTCTTCTCCCTGGTCTTTGGATCTTCTTCTTTCTTAATATAGCATGCAAAGCTGTCCATGACTTGCTCTGACAATCTTTATTGATTTCCTGCCTCAACATTCATCCTCTAGTAACACACATCTTTTTATCTACATATTTTTCTTGTCTCTAGAATTTTGTTAATATTGCACTTCTGTCTGGAATGTCTTAGCTGATAAAACTTTCACATCTTTGAAGACTCAAGTTAGATGTCAGCACCTCCAGGAACATTTCTCAGATCTTTCCTAGTCCACAGGCTAGGTGAATTTCCTTCCTTTATTCTTTCATAATAAGTTGAATTGTAATTTCCTGTTTGTGTATATACTTCTAATAACTTCTCTGCTTAGTCCTATCCACTTAAATTTGATTTCAGGTTCTATCTCCTCTGTGAAGTTTCTCTGAACACCAACGTCCATATTCATCCCTTCTCTTTTGCATTCCTCTTAGTTTCTAGACCCCCACATTGGCCCTTATTTTTCTCCGTGTTGCCAATTTCTAGCCAACTGGACTATAAGCAAAATTATAGTCAATTGGACTATAAGCCTCTCAAGTACAGATGTTTTAACTTAGGGGAGATCTGAGTTCGAGCATGTGGGGACCTCAGTGACACAGACCCCTGGGGAAAGGGGTGGGAATGGCAGGATCAGGTCAGAAATAGATGGGAAAAAGTTGATCCAGGCTGACCAGTGCTCTATATCCCAGAGACAGAGAGGTTAGAGGTAATTCATGCCAATGTTGGGATCAAGGGATCTGATCTGCTCTGGGGAGTGGGGCAATGTGGAGGGAACCACGGCAGCAGGATGAGTATTGTGGTTCCAGTGAAAAAGTTATTTCCTGATAGGAAGCCAGGCAGGCTGTGGAAGCAGGGAAGGTTCAGGCAAGATCTAGGTAGAATGGGAAGAAAGGCTCCTAGTTTAGTAGGAAGTGGGGTGTTGGTCTAGCAGGTTGAGGCAGAAGCCCAAATAACATGATGGAGGTGAGGAAAAGATGGGAGGAAGGGGAGAAAGGGAGAGAAAAGGAGAAGAGGAGGCAGGAGAGGGAAATGAGAAGAAGGTAGAGAAAGGCTGTTAATGAAAGCCTCAAATAAGTTGAAGGGAAAGGAAGAGAAAGAGAAGAAGGGTAATGGAAGTGAAAGGGAAGAGAGAAGATAAAGCAGAGAAGTGATTAAAAGAAAGAAGAAACAAAGAGAAGAAAGGGAAATCAGAAGGCTCATTCCTGAACACCGTCTGCCTGAACAAATTCCCAATAAGTAGTCATGCCAAGGGGTTAGGAACAATCACATTATATCCCTTAAAATCACTATCAGCTTTTGCTTCCCAAACAGACACTTTGACATGAACAATTGCCATTTTTTCTCACCTTCTAGAGTATGAACAAAAGCATTTTAAGAAAATTTGATTATATATAATTTTTACTCTCCATACACCATTATATATACATTTATGCACATTAAATATATTATGCATACATTATTCATTTGACACAAATGCAGTGTGATTGCTATAGAAACCCTGCCTTAAAACTAATTTCCTAACTAGCTCACAGAGCCACATTTTGCCTACCTTAATCACATTATGTTCTTAAGCTTAAATTCTGTGTGAAATTCTAGGACTTCCATAGTTCTAGTAGTAACTCACTTGTAGATTTGAGGCCACCAACTGTATTAGTCTGTTTTCATGCTGCTGTTAAAGACATACTCGAGACTAGGCAGTTTACAAAAGAAAGAGGTTTATTAGACTCACAGTTCCATGTGGCTGGGGAGGCTTCACAATCATAGTGAAGGCAAAAGACACTTACACTGTGGGGGCAAGAGAGAAAGAGCTTACGCAGGGAAACTCCCGTTTTTAAAACCATCAGATCTCACGAGGTCCTTTCATTATCACGAGAACAACACAGGAAAGACACTCTCCCATAATTCAGACATCTCCCACCAGGTCCCTCCCACAACACTTGGGAATTATGGGAGTTACAAGATGAGATTTGAGAGGGGACACAGAGCCAAACCATATCACTGACACACCTAGTCTCCTTAAAATTGGCTCATCACTGGGCAGAGTAATGATGGAAGGTGGTTGAGAAGGTGGTCATAATCAGTTTTAATATACATGTAAGAACAGCACGAAGAGTAATGCATTCTTAGCACTTAAATATATTAGGTATATAAAAATAAAACAATTCTTAGATGTGCTGCATGGCAGTTACAGCTTAGCACATGGTGCTGCTTAGCATCTATTATTACTTTTTTAAAATTTACTATTGTTTAATGCTTATACTTTAACATGCAACATCTTATGTGATTTTGACAACCACTTATAAGGTAGTCAGAGCAGGTGTTACAGCCCAGCTTTACCAGTGAGAAAATAAAGTTTTGCCTCAGGTTGTGCACAGGCTCGTGGAGAGCAACACAACCCTGGAAGTTATTCAGTGGCTTAGTTCAGTATTATCTGTATGCCTGTGGGCTACAATCAACTAGGTCAGCAAAATAAAAATGGTTGTTTCTACATTATTTCTAAATGGCCACAGAATAATATATAGTATGTCCTGACAACCCTCTGGTAAAGGATTTCACAACTATATGTTGCTTGATATACTTAATTTTTTTTTCAGTTTCAGCCAGGATTTATTTCTGTCCTCTTTCTCCATTATCTTTCAACATTGGGAAAGTAATACTCAACATTTGAAGGCTAAAGGGCCACTGGGAACAAGTGTTCAAATTAAAACTGGCTTCAAAACTGTTCTGAATTTTATTAGTGTGTATAAAACTGACATTGGTGGTGACTGTGCATGGCTTTCAGGCTATCCTTTGCTAAAGTGAAAAGACAAGGCAGTAAATCCAGGAGTGAAACCAGGACAGCCAATTTCTGACTTGCTCTGTGACTCTTGACAAGTCATTTAATATCCATCCCTTGTTATCTTCCAAATGTAAGCCGGGGCAACTATGAGATCAAAAATGACAGGGGGCATTGTGATTACCAACGATCAAAACTGTATCGAAACAAGAGCAGTTTTTCAATATATGAATCAGAATATTGGATTGATTTAAAGTTTCACAGAGCAGATTTCCTAAGGGAGACACCATCAATGGCATTGCTATTAAGTATTAGACACAAATTCTCATTCAAAAGCACCAAGACTGCTTTGGGGACTGTGATTTTACCAGGAGACACTGTTGCTGGTGTATTTGTCTTAATTCTATTCCCTATGGCCTCCAAAGGATTGCGAGGAAAATCTTGAGATATTACCTTGGATTAACTCAGACAAAAGGTTTTCCTCCAAAAAGCCTAACTACTGGTTGTGCCTCATTCATCTTCTGGAAACCCTGATGAAGCATTTACTAAGAACTTTCTGGCATATTTTAAACGTGTGAAACCTGAGGGAATAAAGAAATATGTCTAAAGAGATTGTATCTTCTCTCATATCCGTGTTCTTTTTCATTAACTCTAACATGATGTTTAGCAACCTTAAATAAGCATGTTATATAGTTCCACTGAGAAACAGAATAGTCTCCAGACCTTTCACAATTTTACAGATCCTCAGAATAAACATATTCGGATGAAATTTGCTCATAGGCTGATGCATATTTCAAATTTATGGTATTCTTTTCTATTGATACTCATTCCTTAGGTGATCTCATCTAGTATTGACTTTAAATATCATCAATGTGCTAACACTCCTATATTTATATCTCTGACCCAGACTTCTCCCCTGAACTCCGGACAATACACCCAGTTGCCTACTTCACAGCTCCATTTGGCTTCCTAAAAGCATTTCAAACCTAACTTGTGCCAAACCAAATTCCTGTTTGTCTCCACCAAACCTGTTCTTTTCATAATCTTCCCCAACTCCGTCAAAGGCAAATTTATTCTTAAGTTAGTCCAAAAGCTTTGGGTTACTTTTTATTTCTCCTTACCTCACAGCTCATATTAAACTCCTCAGCAATTCCTATCAGGATTACTTTTCAAAAATTATTCAAAATCTGACCAACATTTGCCACCCCCACCTCTACCATGATGGGCCAAGCCACCATTGCCTTTCACCTGAATTAATTCTAATTGGTTTCCATGTCTGTTGTTGCCAGTTTTCTGTGTGATTCTTTTAAAATATAAATCAGACTTTGTTATTACTCTGCTCAAACCTTTGGAATCTTGCCACCACATGGACAGTAAAAACAAAACAAAACAAAAACCCTAAAAATGATCTACAAATATTAAAATATCGACACCTTCCTTCACCTCCTTATTCTCTTTCCTAATAGCTTTTCTCTTATTCCCTCAGGTTTAGATACCAACCTACTTGCTCTTCCTCTAATATGCAAGGTACACTCTAGTCTCAGGACCTTTACAGGTTTTGTTCCCTTTTCCTGGAACACTCTTTCTCCAGATCCTGTCAAAGTGGCCATCTACACTTGTATCTCAATTTTCATATTCTGAAAATTGCTTCCTCCCTTCATTGCCACCTTTGGATTGTGGGTGGTAACAAGCAATCTGGAATAATACACTTTCACTTATGGTTTACTCAATTTCCCATTGTGGCAAATTGTCCTTTTGCAAATATGCCTTCTTTTAATTATCCTAAATTAAATATGCCACCTCTAACCTGTTCTGACCCTGAATAATACAATAATTACTATTGGTACTGGACCAATACTAATTGGTACTGGATATCCTATGGATATCCAAATGGGATCCTGAAAATGAGTCTCTCTAAAATTTATGGAGTACAGGGATAATAATCTTGTCAGGGGAAGGTAAAAATGGGTAATTCATGGCATGGGAAAATATTACTATTATGCCGGTGAAAATTGATGGGGAACAGGATGATGTGCCGATTGAGGCATAGCATTGAAAGACCACTACTACGGCAAGAGTAGAGAGGATAAAAATTATGGAGTAAACTGGCTTCTTCTTTTCTTCAGGAGTGTACTTAGGGAAGAAAGAAATTAAGAGATAAAAATTTATATAATACTTCATGTAATATTTACTATTAATAATATAATATTTTTTATTATATAAACATTTATAAAATACTTCTTGGAGAACAAGAAGACCTTGATAGCAACTTTGATGAAATTCTCTTATTGTTGCAGGACATAATTGGCTAAGGCTCAAGGAGTGGATTTGGTTATAAGAGATGTGGTATGGCAGCATCCATGAAATCTTCAAGTCTGCCAGATTTCTCATCTAAGAAAACTGGGGAGGAAGGAGTTGTACCCTAAGGCACGGGTTTAAGACTTTTGAGTAGACATTGGCAGAACTGAGACCCTTAAGCTTACAGATTTTTCTGGAAACTCTCTTGCTTGGTGAAGCAGTCTCTGCCCAATCCCCTCACCAAAAATAGTCCTCTTCTGCTTAACAGTTGTTCAGTGATTGAATATAAGGTAGTAGACTCAGCTTGGTGCTGATTTTCTTTCAGATCCAACCTCATGAACTCTCTTTCCTTTTATGCCTGTAATGAGAATTATTTTCCAATGACATAGCACAATTTGAGAGATTCAAACCTGCCTCTGTGAGGAAAACATATACAAAAGGAAAGAATAATTGACCAATCTGTACCACTTGTGTATTTCCAGTAGGTGCCGAAACAGTGTAGGAACAAATTCTAAAGGTTTTAGAGCATGGGCGAAAAATACAAGGACTGGTCAAGCCAAAATCATTGACATGGTTACCCTTGCCTGGAAGGCTGAATTTAGTATGTCATCTCCAGGACATGAGAATGGCATTAATAGTGTGCTAGGTTTGTTAGTTGAGTTCTGGACTCATCTGTGGAACTTGCGTGGCATATTGCAGAGGAAAAAGACTTAAGGTTTAGGAAGATGGGGATATTTGAATAAATATAAACAACACTATTTAGCAATTCTCCATTCATACCCTTTGGGAGGGCCCAAAGGACCCAACATTCACCAAAACATTAAGAAGTGTATTGGGATAGAGCCAGGGGATCCTCCCCGACCCAGGGAAGCGGTGAATGAATGAGTGACCCTGGCAAACCACAATTCTTCCCCAGATCTTTGCAACCCTTGGGTCGGGAGGTCTCCTTGTGAACCCACTCAACCAAGGTCTTTAGTCTTCAGTCTGACAAACAGAGCTACGTGGAGTCATGGCAGAGCAGCCACTCAAGCACGAGTGGAAATACTGGAGCCTTAGACACTTGGGCTTTCTAGCAAAAGTATCTGTAGCTTCAGCAAAGTGGGAGGTTAGAATCCTGTACATATCCCTAGGAAAGAGGCTGAATCAAGGAAGCTGAGCAGCAACAGCCTGCAACCCCACTTCCATGGCACCTGGTAAGATAAGACCCACCGGCCTGGAATTCCAGCCAGCTACCAGGAGCAGCATTGCACCTACCTAAGAAGGAGCTCTGGTGGGAAAGCACAGGCCACTATTTTTGCTGTTCAGGTGCCGTAATGTTCTGGCCTTCAAGCCTTGGAGAGTCCGAGACCACCCAGGGCAGAAGGGATCCCCCAGCACAGCACAGCTGCTCTACCAAAACATGGCCAAACTGCAGCTTTAAGTGGGTGCCTGATTCTATTCCTCCTCACTGGGTGTGACCTCCCAACTGGGACTTCCAGACACCCCTGCCCGAGCTCTCCAGCCAACAGGGATCTGAATACCCCCCGGGACAGTGCTTCCAGAGGGAGGCAAGGGCTGCCATCTTTTCTCTTTTGGTGACTTATCCATTCCAGCCTTTGGGCTTTGGAGTATCTTGGGTGACTGGGGACTGAAGTGGACCCCAGCACAGCACAACTGCTCTACAAAAACATGCTGAGACTGCTTTTTAAAGCAGGTCCTGATCCCATTCCTCCTCACTGGGTAGGATCTCCCAACTGGAGTCTCCAGACACATCCTACAGGTGCCTTTGGGGCACCAACAGGTCCATATCTCCCTGTGACAAAGCTCCCAGAGGGAGGAACAGGCTGCCTTCTTTGGTGTTTTGCAGCTTTCACAGGTTCTGAAAAATCTGAAGTGACTAGGGACTGGATTGGCCCCCAAACACATTGCAGCAGCCCTATGGAAAAGGCCAGACTATTATGTGGGTGCCCATTCCCATATCTCCTCACCAGACAGATCCTCCAGCCACCTCCTGCCAGAGCTATTTAGCAAGTATCAACTCAGCAACTCCCTAGACAGAGTCTTCAGGGGCAACCGAAAGCCTCTCGGCCACTGCCTCTGCATGGAACTGCCCTTGCCACCCTCAGACTAATGAAGGAGCAAAGACTTTAAAAGCTTTATCCAGACCTCCAATAAGCTAAAGTTAGCCCAAGGATAGGAAACCAATCTGTCTCCCATGGGTCCCACTCCCTCCCCCCATGGCTTATCACCAGACAAGAAACCCCTTACTTGGGTCCACAGCATTAACCCTCCATCTTGGGCTGACTGCACTAAGCAATTGCTGACCTGTGTCTCTCTGTGGTGGAGCCCCCAGGAGTCAAGCAAATGACCCTTGGTCCAAACCACTACTAAGATGTATTCTTCTTTTCCCTGTAAGCTGGGGAAGGGACACAAACATTGAGATCACACCAGAGCTGCAGTGGGCAGTCCAGGAGTGCCAAGTCATGAACTAAAGCCAACACTTAAGGCAGAGAGGAACCCATACTTTCAGAGCACTGAGAAGGAACACAGCTGCAACTGTGAGGAAAAATAAGGAAGCCACACAACTAAGCAAGAGTCTACCAACTGACCAATACACCTCTGTGTCACCTGCTGGATCACACCCCAAAGCTTCAATGCCAAAAATACCTCACTAGCATATCCCCCTCTGAAACCAGAAACAAGAAGTTAGCTTCAAATAAAGACTCTACATAAAGCCTTGGCCCAGTGAAAAGAAGAGACATCCAAAAAATAAGTCTATTGACTTTACTCAATCTGCACTTCAGGTAAAGGAACACCATCATGCAGAGATGAGAAAGAAACAACTCAAGAACTCTGGTAACTCAGATGGCCAAGATGACCAGAGTGTCACATGTCCTCCAAATGATCACACTCGTTCTCCAACAAGAGTTCTTAACTAGGCCAAACTGGCTGGAATGACAGAAATACAATTCAGAATATGGATAAGAGCAAAGATCACTGAGATTCCGGAGGATGGCAAAACTCAATTCAAGGAAAATAAGAATTACAGTAAAGTGATATAGGAGCTGAAGGACAAAATAGTTGGTATATAAAGAAACCTAATGGCTCTGACAGAGCTGAGTAACACAATACAAGAATTTTGCAATGACATCACAAATATTAACAGCAGAATAAATCAAGTTGAGAAAAGAATCACAGACCTTGAAGACTGGTTCTCTGAAATAAGACAATCAGACAAAAATAAAGAAAAAAGAAAAAAAGGAATGAACAAAACCTCTGAGAAGTATGGGATTGTGTAAAGAGACCAAACCTACAAATCACTGGCATCTGTGAAAGGAGGGGAAAGAAAGCAAACAAATTGCAAAATATATTTCAGGATATCATCTATGAAAACTTCTCCAACTTGCTAGAGAGGCCAACAGTCAAATTCAGGATATGAAGAGAACTCCTACAAGATTCTACAGAAGAAGATTATCCCCAAGACACATAACCATCAGATTTTCAAGGTCAAAATGAAAGAAAGAATGTTAAATGCAGCTAGAGAAAAAGGGCAGGTCACCTACAAAGGGATCCCTATCAGGCTAACAGTGGACCTTTCAGTTGAAACCCTACAAGCCAGAAGAGACTGGGGGCCTGTATTCTGAATTCATAAAGAAAAATCTTCAACCAAGAATTTCTTTTCATTTTCTTTCTTTTTTTCTTTCTTCTTTTCTTTTTTTGTTTTTGAGATGGAGTCTTGCTCTGTCTTTCAGGCTGGAGTACAGTCACGTGATCTTGGCTCACTGCAACCTCTGCCTCCCGGGTTCAGGCAATTCTTGTGCCTCAAACTCCCAAGTAGCTGGGATTGCAGGTGTGTACCACCATGCCTGGCTAATTTTTTGCACTTTTTGTAGAGATGGAGTTTCATCATGTTGGCCAAGTTGGTCTGAAACTCCTGACCTCAAGTGATCCTTCTGCCTCAGCCTCCCAAAATGCTGGGATTACAGTCATGAGACACCATGCCTGACCAAC
Source organism: Rhinopithecus roxellana (assembly GCF_007565055.1). Lineage (NCBI taxonomy): Eukaryota > Metazoa > Chordata > Mammalia > Primates > Cercopithecidae > Rhinopithecus > Rhinopithecus roxellana. The sequence goes on from NC_044550.1 coordinate 12,319,881, forward strand.
CAAGAATTTCATATCCAGCCAAACTAAACTTCCTAAGTGAAGGAGAAATGAGATTCTTTTCAGATAAACAAATATTGCAGGACTTCATTATCACCAGAACTGTCTTACAAGAGATCTTGAAAGGAGCACTAAATATAGAAAGGAAAGACCACTACCAGCTAATGCAAAAACACACTTAAATACACAGAGCAGTATCACTGTAAAGCAACCACACAACCACACAAACAAGCCAACATAATAACCAGCTAACAGCACAATGACAGTAACAAATCCACACATATCAATACTAACCTTGAATGTAAATGGGCTAAATGTCCCACTTAAAAGACACAGAGTGGCAAGCTAGATAAAAAACTAAGACTTAATGGTATGCTGTCTTCAAGAGACCCATCTCACACGTAATGACACTCATAGGCTCAAAATAAGGGGATGGAGGAAAATCTACCAAGCAAAGGTAAAACAGAAAAAAGCAAGGGCTACAATCCTGATCTTAGACAAAATAGATTTCAAACCAACAAAGACCAAAAAGATGAGGAAAGGCATTACATGATGGTAAAGGATTCAATTCAATTAGAAGACCTAACCATCCTAAATAAATATGCACCTAACAGGACACCCAGATACATAAAGCAAGTTCTTAGAGACCCGCAAAGAGACATACACTCCCACATAATAACAGTGGGAGATTTCAACACTCCACTGACAGTATTAGACAGATTACCAAGGCAGAAAATGAACAAAGGTATTTAGGACCTAAACTCAGCATTGGACCAAATGGATCTGATAGACTTTTACAGAAGTCTTCACCCCAAAACAACAGAATACACATTCTTCTTATTGCCATACTCATGACATGTACTCTAAAACTGACCACATAATTGGATATAAAACAATCCTCAACAAATGTAAAAGGTTTAAAATCATACCGAACACATTCTTGGGCCACAGTGCAATAAACATAGAATGCACCACAATAAAAATTGCTCAAAACTATACCATTACCTGGAAATCAAACAACATTCTCCTGAATTACTTTTGTGTAAATAATGAAATTAAGGCAGAAATCAAGAAGTGTTTTGAAAATAATGAGAACAAAGATGATGCATACCAGAATCACTGGGACACAGCTAAGGCAGTGTTAATAGGGTGATTCATAGCACTAAATGCTCACATAAAAGTTAGAAAGATCTCAAATTAACAACCTAACTTTACAGATGAAAGAATTACAGAAGCAAGAACAAATCAACTCCAAAGCTAGCAGAAGATGAGAAATAACAAAAATCAGAGGTGAACTAAAGGAAATTGAGACACAAAAAAATCATTAAAAAGATAAACGAATTCAGGAATTGATGATTTGAAAAAAATAAAATTGATAGGTCACTGTCTAGACTAATTAAGAAGACAGAAGATCCAAATAAATACAATTAGAAATGGCAAAGGAAATGTTACTACTGATCCCACAGAAATAAAAACAACTGTCAGAAACAACTATGAACACCTCTATGCACACAAACTAGAAAATCTAGAAGAGATAGACAAATTCTTGGACACACATACCCTCCCAAGACTGATCTAGGAACATATTGATTACCTGAACAAACCAATAACACGCTCTGAAATGGAATCAGTAATAAGTAGCCTACCAACCAAAAAGAGCCCAGGACTGGATGGATTCTCAGCTGAATCCTATGAGATGTACAAAGAAGAACTGGTACCATTTGTAGAGAAACTATTACAAAAATTCTAGGAGGAGGGACTTTTCACCCAACTCATTCTATGAGGCCAGCATCATCTTGATACCAAAGTCTGGTAGAGACACAACAAAAAAAGAAAGCTTCAGGCCAACATCCTTGATGAACATAAATGCAAAAATTCTCAACAAAGTACTTGCAAACCAAACTAGCAGCACATCTTAAAGCTAATCCACCATGATCAAGTAGGCTACATCCCTAGGATGCAAGGTTTGTTCAACATACAAAAATCAATAAATATGATTCATCACATAAACAGAACTAAAGACAAAAACCACACGATTGTCTCAACAGATGCAGAAAAGACTTTTGATGAAATTAAACAATGCTTCATGTTAAAAACTCTCAATAAACTATGTATTGAAGGAATATACCTAAAAATAATAAGACCCATAGATGACAAACCCATGGCCAATATCATACTGAATGGGCAAAAGCTGGAAACATTCCCCTTGAAAATTGGCAAAAGACACATATGTCCTTTTCACCACTTCTATTCAATATAGTATTGGAAATCCTAGCCAGAGCAATCAGGCAAGAGAAAGAAATAAAGGGCACCCAAATAGGAAGAGGAGAAGTCAAACTATCTCTCTTTGTACAACATGATTCTATATCTAGAAAACACCATAGTGTCAGCCCCAAATCTCCTTCAACTGATAAACAACTTCAATAAGGTTTCAGGATACAAAATATACAAAAGTCACTAACATTCCTATACACCAACAACAACCAAACTGAGAACCAAATCAGAAAGGCAATCCCATTCACAATTGCCACAGTAAAATAAAACTCCTAGGAATACAACTAACCAGGGAGGAGAAAGATGTCTACATTGAGAATTAAAAAACACTGCTCAAATAAATCAGAGAAGACACAAACAAATGAAAAAACATCCCATGCTCATGGATAGGAAGAATCAATATCATTAAAATGGCTATACTGCCCAAGGCAATTTATAGATTCAATGCTATCACTATCAAACTACCAAAAAAGTTCTTCACAGAACTAGAAAATAAAATTTAAACTTTATATGAATCCAAAAAGGAGCCCAAATATCCCAGGCAATCCTAAGCAAAAGGAACAAAGCCGGAGAAATCATGTTACCTGACTTCAAACTATATTACAAGGCTACAGTGACCAAAACAGCATGGTATTGGTACAAAAACAGGGACATGGATCAATGGAACAGAATAGTGAGCCCAGAAAGAAGACCACACATCTACAATCATCTGATTTTTTTACAAAGCTGACAGAAACAGGCAATGGGGGAAGGACTCCTTATTCAATAAGTGGTGCTGAAATAACTGGCTAGACATATGCAGAAGATTGAAGCTGGACAACTTCCTTATACCATATACAAAAATCAACTCAAGATGTATTCAGACTTAAATGTAAGACCCAAAACTATAAAAACTGAAAGACAACATAGGCAATACCATCCTGGCCCTAGGAACAGGCAAAGATTCCATGACAAAGAAGCCAAAAGCAATCAAAACAAAAGCAAAATGACAAATGGGATCTAATTAAGCTAAAGAGCTTCTGCACAGCAAAATAAACTCTCAACAGAGTAAAAAGACGGCCTATAGAATGTAAGAAAATATTTGCAAACTATGCATCTGACAAAAGTCTAATATCCAGGATCTATAAGGAACTTAAACAACCCCATTAAAAAGTGGACTAAAGACATGAACAGAACATTGAAAAGTGGACAAAAGACAAAAGACATGAACAAAAGACACTTCTCAAAAGAAAACATATCTGTGGCTAAAAAGCATTTGAAAAAAAGCTCAGTATCACTGATCATTAGAGAAATGCAAATCAAAACCACAATGAGATAACATCTCACACCAGACAGAATGGCTACTATTAAAAAGTCAAAAAATAACAGATGCTGATGAGGTTGTGGAGAAAAGCGAACCCTTCTACACATTTGGTGGGAGTGTAAATTAGTTCAACCATTGTGGAAAGCAGTTTGGTGATTCCTCAAAGAGCTAAATGCAGAACTATCATTTGACTCAGCAATCCCATTACTGGGCATATACCCAGAGGAATAGAAAGCATTCTACCATAAAGACAAATGTACATGAATGTTCACTGCAACATTATTCATAACAGCAAAGACATGAAATCAACCTAAATGTCCATCAATGACAGACTGGATAAAGAAAATGTAGTACGAATACACCATGGAATATTATGCAGACATAAAAACGAATCAGATCATGTCTTTTGGGGGAACATGGATGGAGCTGGAGGCCATCATCCTAGCAAACGAATGCAGGAACAGAAAACCAAATACCACATGTTCTCATTTATAAGTGGGAGCTAAATGATAAGAACTTACGGACACAAGTAGGGAAACAACAGACACTGGGGTCTACTTGAATGGGGAGGCTGGGAGGAGGGAGAGGAGCAGAGAAGATAACTATTGAGTGCTGAGCTTAACACCTGGGTGATGTAGTAATATGTACAACAAACCCCATGACATGTGTTTATCATATAACAAACCCTCACATGTACCCCCAAACCTATATAAAACAACAACAACAACAACAAAAATGAAACAAAACAAAAAGAAATGCATTGGTGTGAGGGATATCAGTATGCTTGAAAATCAGTAGTAGGATAGCTCCTTTTAGGTCAGAGAAGATGGAGGGGATAATGCAATGTAATTGGGTTCACTGATATTAATGTGAGTAGTGGGATTCTCAGACTTGTAGAACACTTTAGTAACAATTATTCTGCTAATACTATAATAAGTTGTAGGATCAGAATGGTAATCATAGAATTTTGATCTGCAGGGATCTTTAACAACGCTTACCTGATGATGGGGCCCCTCAAAATAAATAGATGGGCAGCTTGCTAAAGGGATATTTGACATACATAAGTGGAAACATTTTTGGTCCACAGTGAAGAAACCTAAGTTGAGTCCTTGAAATGGGCTTCATGCCTTCTATCCAGTTTCTAAATCTAAATTTTTTCAAGCACCTAAAGTTTCTTAAATGAGGTGTTGTCCAGGCCCCTTTGAGGAAAGACATTGTAATATGGACTTATTAATCCTGTAAATATTTTCTGAAGACATCCTCACGGTTGATCTGAAGACCTTTACTATGGTAACTGTTCACTGAGGGAAGGCAAATGCTCTGACTAGCGGTTCTTAGACATTTTTTATGAAAGGAAGCTGTTCCCTGGAGACTCCTATTGGCTCTGTGCCCTAATGAGCAGAAGCTTATAGAAGACAAGTAATGGACGGAATCTTGCTCAAATCTAATAGTCGCTCTAGGAGGACTGGGGATAAATATTACAATTATTTATTATCCAGAAACTTTAGGGAAATTGATGTATTTAATAAAAAGCAAATTCCCTTATTGGTGCCCTGGCTTATGAAGTAGAGGACGTTATGGTAGGAAAAGTCAAGGGAAAACCCTTAGAACTGCCTTCCAATCCTTCTCTCTTTCCCCAATAATATAATGAACCAAAAATAATGTCCCATTCCTGGGAATATTGCATAGATTAATGTCATTATCAAAAATTTGAGAAATGAGATGGTAGTTATACTTATCATATATTATTTAACATAACTGACTCTTGGAAAAGCAGAAGTGTCATGGGGAATAACAGTGGACTATAGCAAACTTAATCATTTGGTGATTATGTTTGCAGTTATGGTGTGATTCTATTTCAATCTGTAAGGAAAATTATAAGCAGTTTGCCGTTACATGGCAGGGACTACAGTATACCAACACTATTTTGCCCAAGGGCTATGCCAACTCTCCTACTGTGTAAGCAGGAAGTAACAAACACTCTTGATGTCTTCATAAGGTATATACATTCCACAGAAATAGAAAAAATAGCAAAGTTTTAGGGTCTGAAATATGGGTGGGTCAGTAGGCTTAATGTGATATCCTTTTTGAAGTCAGAGACAAATTCCTACACCTTACACAATACCCACCACTTAGAAAAAGGTATGCACCTAGGACCAGTTAGAGTTTTGTAGGCAATGCATATATTTGGGTATAATCTTCTCACCCATTTATTGGTAATTCATAAGGTTACCTGTTTTGATTGGGATCTTTAGGAAAAATGGGCTCTGCCTCAGTCTACACTGGCAGTGCAGGCTGCTCATTTACTAAGAAAGGAAGTCTCCATGACAGATACAGATACTCTTCAAGCCTCTGGCAAACCCAGCAGGAAATTCAACAGCACAGATACCTAGGATTCTGAAATAAGGCTACATCTTTTTAAACTGACAACTTAAAACTCTAAACGGTAAAGCAGTTTTGGGCTTGCTATGATAAACACTAAACACTTGACCATGGAATATAAATGACCATGCAATTCAAACTTCATTTTATACATGAAGTATTATCTGATCTACAGAATTTAAAGCTGAATCTCAACAACAGAATTATACTAAAAAATTGAAGCCACACACACAAGTCCAGTCCTGAGCATATTCACTGACTACAGGAGCAAGTGGCTCAGACACATATTGTGGCTGCTTCTGCGGCTTTTCTATCTTTTTGTCATTCACAACAATGACTTCATGGGGAGTTCACAATTATTAGTTAATTGTAGAGAAAAAGCACAGGCTTGATTTATGGATAGATCACCATGCTTTGCTGACACCAGCTAAAGAAGTATAGGCAGTGCATAACAATCACACTCAGTGTTGACTTTGAAAGACGGGTGACAGTGTAATGGAACTGACATCACTTAATGATTATATGAAAGCTGATGGGAATTCGTATCTCTCTTGAGAGAAGACCATGTATTTGGATGAAGGACAAGAGAGAGAGGGGCAAAGTACGTAGGCTCTGCTGCATATCTTTCACTGGAAACTGCAAATCAATTTCTACCCTCCAAACCTCATTCTCTGCTCTGGGAGGCAGATTTGTGTGGATGACATCATAGGCTTCTCTGACTTTCAGCTGAGTATGGTCAGTAGGAATACCAGGCAGGAGATTACAACCAGAGTGAGGTCGGTGTATTTACTCCTTGGTTCTTTACCTGTGAGCTCACTTTAAGTTAGCTGTGTCCTTTGACTCAACATCTTTTTTGTTTGTTTTGAGGCAACTTCTTCTACATTAGTCTTCTCTTTTGTGTTTCTGGTTACTGCTTTCTCTCCTTGTCCTTTTAGGCTTAAGAGTGATTACAACACAGCTTTAACCAACCCTGAGTTAAGGCACAACCCTTGTGGTTCTGGTCCACCCTGCCTACACTTTTGTAAACAGAACCTAATTTTTAAAATTCTCTAAAATTACCCAATTTGAGAGCGCCATCTGTTTCCTATTGGGAAATATACCTCACACAGTCATCTTTCCTCTGAACCACACACTGTTTATTATTTAGAGCTCACACAATTGCAAGTGATAAAAATATTCCAACTATCCTTGCTTAAACTAAGGAAGCATAGAGATCTATTGGCTTGTATCAGCAGAAAGTCCAAAGGATGGTATTGTCTTCAGGCATGGTTGAATCCAAGAGCTCACATGATGTTGGCAGGGCTCTCTCCTCTTGGCTCTACTTTGTGTTGCCTTCCTTTTCAGGTGAGTCTTTTCCACAAAGTGACAAATATGGACACTGGCAGCTTCTGGCTTACAGTGGCTTTACAAATTGCAGTCCCAGAAAAAAAGAACATGAGAGATACTGCAAGTGTTCTAACACACATCATTATGTGATTCCAATGGAGAACTACTGAGTATAGTTGAGGTTGTTTCCCTGGCTATCATATTGACAGTCATGTAGAACAAGTTAAAAACTCTGCAGTTTGGCTGAGGAGTGGTTGTGAATAGAAAAGAACATTGCCTGGCTCAGAAGAGTATCATCTCCCAACCCTCAGTTGGAGTTCTTTCCCTTTGAAGTATAGGTTTGAAAATAAGGAAGAATACCAATAATAGAGATAGTAGGACAAGCTAAAGGCCTACTTCTGTTTTAAATGGACCACTCCTCTTTCTAGATACAGTGTCACATGATCACCTGAGAATAAAAGCTAATTTTGCAAATTCATTTGGAATGGACTCTCAGCCTCAGTCTTACTGCCAAATTCATTAATATGGTGAAGAGGGATCCCCTGGGATGAATAGTGAAACAGATCTGTTCAAAAGACTTCATAAAAGTCAAGAAAGCCCTTTGCCAACTTTGAATTTCTTTTTTGGCAAACCATTCTGCAAATATGACTTGGAGCAGTTCACATGAACCTTTGAGATGAAGAGGAATGTAAAAGAGCCAGCTTGTCTAGGATGGAGTGGGTAGTGGACTCTAAAACACATAATATATAAACCAGCTGGGTTGTAGCAGTAGAGGGAGCAGTCAGGTAGGGTGGGGTGAGCTCCTGAAGGGAACTGCCCACATTTCTGTAATTAGTAGAGCCATGGGAAACCTTAAGGATTTCATATAAAAGTACAGCGTGAAAGTGGCAGGTATGGAAAATAGCTTTGGCCATGGTATTAGGAGACTGGCGGGAAGGTTATAGCTGTCTAGGAAAGGAGTTCCTGGGGTCTAGACAAGGGAATTAACAGTTTACTGGGGAAAAGTAAGACAAAGAGGGTAAAAGAATTTTGTCAAAAATAGAATTTGTGTTAAGAAATAGTAGACAGAATTCATTTGCCACTTACATTCTTGTTTGCACACATCAGGCCAGGAACCAAACTACTATAGAAATGCACAGTGTCTCTTTCACAGAACATATAAGATTTTGTGTTTGGAGATTTTGTCATGCTTTGCCCAGCAGACTTTTGTTACCTTCTTTATTTATTACTATGTATTTAATAACTCCTGTGAAAAGTGTCATGAAATTTAAAACGTGGGTTTTGGTGTCAGCAAGCCCAATTTTGAATATCTGTTTTATCACTTACTAGCTTTTTGTTTTTGGCCAGATAATTGAATGTCATGTGTAACATGTAGAACATCATTCCTACCTCATGAGATTGCTTGTAGATATTAAATTAGCTAATGTGTGCAGAGTGGCTGGCAAAACATTCACTCAACAAATGGCTGCTAGTCTTACCAATTCCTTAATTAGAAATTGACTTGTTAAACCCAGGATGACATCATACTTACGGTTACTTGGCGTGTATATTGATATTTATTCATCCATCTCCCCACCTCATTTTAAATTGTTTAAAAAAACTGAGCTTGTTAAGACTCACCATCATTTACTTCTTAGCCTATTTGGGAAAAGAGTTTGTGTGTGGCTTTTCTGTGGTCTGATGTTATTCTCCATGTTTGGGTCAAAAGATGGCATATACTTTGTCTGTCAGCCTGGCTCACAGATTGTACTAGAGGAGACAGAGGTCATCTTGGCTGAGATTTGGAAATCTAGCTGCAGTTTGAAATTTCCAGTCTTCACACGGGCTGGTCCCTATAAATTTCAATTTTCAAAATATTCAATTTTCATTTTTTTTAACCTAACTAATTTTCCTGCTTAGGTAAAAGATAAATCTTAAAGTGTGCATCAAAACATAAAAAGGAACATAACTGTGCAAAGGAGAAGTACCTCACTAAAGTTACATTTAAAAAAAATAAGAATGGCTTTATAAAGCTCAAATCTTTTTGGTGTTAATTAGTAAGTGTATATCTATTTAAAATCTTTATGTTAGATATAGTCACGTTGTAAAGAACAGAGGCATGCTTAGAGTACAAAGGTCATTATATTTATTGGAAGAGTATATTGGAGAATGTGCAAAATTGATGGGCAGCCAAGTTTACCCAACCCTAGAGTACCATTAGGAAAAACAGAGTAGCCCTGACGACCTGGCTAGTGGCCAAACTTTCCAGAACTGGTGCCTATAAATGTTTCACCATTCTGGGGTCTTATATTCTTCATCTCTATTTCTATCGCCTCCACTTCTGCTGTTAGGGATAGACTGGTTATGACTTAAAGCTTTTGGTTAACCTCCAGAGGGGGACAGCCCACAAAGACAGAGCTTGCAGGACAGAAACTGGTTGAGGAAATTTGGGTAGATGCCCTTTGGGGGCATCCTTTTTTTGTTCTTCCATCAAAGCACCTGATTGTTGGTCTGTTGGTTCAGGTGCCATTCTTTTGTCCAAAGGGCAGGGTCACATGTATAAAGCATATTGCCACATGCCTCAGAAGCCATCTGGTACAAATTATGTGCATTTATGCCTATTACCTCTTTTCTTAACAGAGGACATGGTTGTGGCAAACATTCTAAGTAAGATAAACTCTATAGTTGATGTCATAACTCAGAATACAGAATCTAGAAACTTCTAAGAACTTAAAACACATATCCCACCTCATGGCCATTAAGAGGACTACTATCATAAAAGCAGTAAATAACAAGTTTTGACAAGGATGTGGAGAAATTAGAATTCTTGTGCTTTGTTGGTGGGAATGTAAAATGGTGTAGTTGCCATGGAAAACAGTATGGCAGTTCTCAAAAAATTAAAAATAGGATTCCTGTATGATCCAGCAATTCTACTTCTACTTGGTATATATCCAAAATAATTGAAGGCAAGGCATCAGAGAGATATTTGCACACTCATGTTCATAGCAGCATTATTCACAATAGTCAAAAGAAGGAATCAACTCAAGAGTCCATAGATGGATGATTGGATAAACAAAATGTGGCTTATGATACACAATGGAATGTTATTCAACCTTTAAAAAGAAGGAAACTGGCCGAGTGTGGGGGCTCACGTCTGTAATCCCAGCACTTTGGGAGGCTGAGGCGGGTGGATCACAAGGTCTGGAGATCGAGACCATCCTGGCTAACACAGTGAAACCCCGTATCTACTAAAAATACAAAAAAAAAAAAAAAAAAAAAATTACCTGAGTGTGGTGGCAGCGCCTGTAGTCCCAGCTACTCAGGAGGTTGAAGCAGGAGAATGGCATGAACCCGGGAGGCGGAACTTGCAGTGAGCCGAGATTGCACCACTGCACTCCAGCCTGGGAGACACAGCGAGATTCCGTCTCAAAAAAAAAAAGAAAAAAAAGAAGGAAATTCTGTTATATGCTGCAATACAAATGGACTTTGAGGTTATAATGATAAATGAAATAAGCCAGTCACAAAAAGGCAAATACTGTCTGATTCCACTGATATGATGTATCTAAATTAGTCAAATTCATAAACAGTAAGACGGTGGAGAAAAGGGGCGGGAGAGGGAAGTTATTGTTTAATGAGTATACAGTTTCAGTTTTGCAAGGTGAAAAGAGTCCTGGAGATGGATGGTGGTGATGGTTGTACAACAATGTGAATGTACTTAATGACATTGAGTTGTACATTTAAAAATGGTTAAGATGAGGATGAGGGCGGGGGCTCATGCCTGTAATTCAAGCACTTAGGGAGACTAAGGAGGATGGATATTTTCAGGCCAGGAGTTTGTGCCCAGCCTGGCCAACATGGTGGAACTCCATCTCTACTAAAAATACAAAAATTAGATGGGTGTGGTGGCATACCCCAGTAGTACCAGCTACTTGGGAGGCTGAGGTAGGAGAATCACTGGAACTTGGGAGCGAGATTGCAGTGAGCTAAGTTCATGCCACTGCACTCACTCCAGCTTGGGCAACAGAGCCAGATGCTGTCTCAAAAAAAGAAAAAAAAAAAAAAAAAAAAAAAAAAAAAAAAAAGGTTAACATGATAAATGTTTTTAAAAGTTAGTTTAAAAATTGTAAAAAACCTCATATACCCAAACCCCCAAACACACCACATACACATAATGCACACACACTCAGACACCAATGCACAATATTAGCTCTGTAGTGGAGTTAGCACAGTATAGTGGTAAAGTCTGCAGTCTCTGTAACCAGGATGCCTAGGCTCAAATACTGTTTGTAGTATCTGACAGCTGTATGACCTTGGACAACTTAACTTCTCTGGGCTTTGGTTTCCTCTTTTGTAAATAAAAATGCTAATACTATTTACCTCATAGGTTGTTGTAAGGATTAAATGAGCTCATACAACACTTGCAACAATGCCTGCAAAATACTAACTGCCCAAGGAACGGTAGCTGTTCTCACTATTTGAGTATGCATAAAGTATAATATTTTATTCTTAATGAATTGAATAAATCAAAGATCAATAACTTTGACAGGTACATTTCCTTTTAGAATCTGAAAAACGGAACTTGTAATAGAGGGTCCTAATCTTCTAAATGTGACAAAACAGTTGCTTTGGGGACATAATGGGTTGTTTTATTCAGGTCAGAACCACTTACATGTAAACCCTTGTATTATCCATTCTGTTAAGTTAGCAGTATCTTTTCCTTGTTGTAATTATTTTCAATTTCATCATTCATTGAAACAAAATATATTTCCTCATTTGGATATTATGCCTCAGCCATTAGTTTTTCACTAACTTTCCTCTATTAGTTATTCTTGCCTTGTATTTGTTGTAGAATGATTTAGTGAGCTTCTAAAACATGGCTGTGGATATTAAGTTTTGCAAATAGGACTAGGCTAGACAAAGAAGGATCATATTTGCATAATGGCCTTAGTACAGCTAAACTTAAAGCATTTTCCTGTTCATAACAGTGATGTTCAAATTATTATGCAGCTCAGAATGCAGCAGTCATCTAATCCAGTCTGGTGTCCCAGTTTAATATAACATATTATAGTCTTTTTATCCCTGAACATACCTAATGATGTTCCTGCCTATCCAATTTTTTTATGTCACAATCCATATAGGGCATCTTGAATGATTGTGTGTGTGAACTTTTTTGTGTATTTGATATTCTTTTTTTGTTTGTTTTGTTTTGTTTTGTTTTGAGACAGAGTCTTGCTCTGTCACCCAGGCTGGAGTGCAGTGGCGTAATCTCGGCTCACTGCAGGCTCTGCCTCCCAGGTTCACACCATTCTCCTGCCTCAGCCTCCCGAGTAGCTGGGACTACAGGTACCGGCCACCATGCCCGGCTAATTTTGTTTTGTTTTGTTTTGTTTTGTATTTTTAGTAGAGATGGGTTTTCACCGTGTTAGCCAGGATGATTTTGATCTCCTGACCTCGTGATCCACCTGCCTTGGCCTCCCAAAGTGCTGGGATTACAGGCATGAGCCACCGCTCCCGGCTGTGTATGTTATATTCTTATTTACAACTAAAGAATATTTTCCTGATTTGTTTATACTCCTATTGCAATTATTTCCTCAATCTGTATTCTTATTAGTACAAGTTATTTTTAAAAGCATAGTAAATATGTATGCATTAATAGTAATCAACAACAATTTGTATACATGTATACTATGGTTCTAGAATACCTAACATGTGATTTCAACATTTTCTTTTTATTTAGACATATTGAGAATATAGGAGTTGTCACGACTCCCACCATATCATGCTTTATGCTGGAGGAGAAAAAATCTAAAAGTGTAGGTTTTATTCATGTTCTCTTTTTCCTTGAGTAATATTGGAAGCATGAACATGAAATTTGGCATTATAGAGGCCCAGGTCCCAGGTTTGCCATTTACTAGTTGGGACTCTATTTAATCTCTCTAATCCTCAGTTTTCTTATTTATAAAGTAGGGTAATAGTGCTTACCACATAGAATGGTAAATGCAAAAATGTCTTCTCTAATTATGCATATATTTCCTATTCTAGTGCCTTAAATTTCTTTATGTCAATTTAATTTTCCACAAGGCATAATATTTCTTATGTCTGAAAAACTTTCACTTTATGAGATCTTGTAGTGAGTTTCTTATGGAAAATAATTATCAGTTTTTGTTTGTCTGAAAAAGTGTGTATTTCACTTTCCTTTTTGAAATATGTTTTTGCTGGGTATATGTAATGGTTTGGACATTAGGAACCCCCCAAAATTCATATGTTAGAACTTAATCCCCAATGTGACAATATTAAGAGGTGAGGCTTTAGGACTTGATTAGGTCATACAGACAGAGTCCCCATGAATGAAATTAGTACCCATATAAAAGAAGCTTGAGAGGGCCTGCTTGCCCCTTCCATCATAAAGGACATACAAGAAGGTGCCATCTATGAGACATAAACTCTCACCAGACACCAAGTTTCTGGTGGCTTGATCTTGTACTTCCCAGCTTCCAAAACTGTTAATAATATACTTCTGTTGTTTACATAAATTATTATTATTATTAGTAGTAGTATTTTCGGAGACAGAGTCACTCTGTCACCCTGACTGAAGTGCAGTGGCATGATCTCAGCTCACTGCAACCTCTGCCTCCCAGGTTCACGTGATTCTGCTTCCTCAACCTCCCAAGTAGCTGGGATTACAGGCATGAGCCACCAGGTCTGGCTAATTTTTGCATCTTGTTATATAAATTCTGTTATAGGAGACTGAGCTAAGATAATATATTGTTCTAGTTTGACAGAATTTTTATTTTCAGTAGTTCATTTCATTGTCCTCTGATGTACTTCACTTTTGATGATTAATTTGCTGTCATTCTTATGCTTATTTCTGTGTATGTAATATGTCTTCTATTTCTCTCTGACTGCTTTTAATATTTAGTCTTTTTCACTCTTTTTATTAATTGGGTTGGGATGTGCCTTGATCTGATTTTCTTAATGTGCATTCTGTTTCGAGTTCATGTAACTTATTGGATCTGTAAGATTATATTTTGCATCAAATTTAGAAAAATTTTATCCACTATTTAGTCAATATTTTTCTGACCTTCCTTTATTTTCTAATTTCCTGTGACTCAAATTTCATGTATATTTTACTTCTTGATGTTATTCTGCCACTAATGTACTAATCATTTTTGCTTCATTTGCTGTGTTTTCAATCCACTAATCTTTTCTTCTGAGGTATCTCATTTGCTGTTAGTTTTACCCAATGTATTTTTTATTTAAGATACATACATAATCTCTAGAAATTTTATTCAGACTGTTGTAGCTATCTTCTATTTCTCAAATCATTGTGCTCATGTTTTTTTTCTACTTTCTTGAACAATTAAAATTAGGACAATTTTAATAGCTTCACTAACATTCTGGTCTGTTCTACCAACGTCATTTGTAGGTCTGTTTCTATGGACTACTCTTTTTCTTGATTACAGTTTATATTTTCCTGCTTCTTTGGTGCTCTGGTAATTTTTGATTAGGTGCTGAATCATGTAAATGTTGTGTTGTTGAGTACTGGATTTGTTATATTATCTTAAGAATTACGAGATTTTGTTTATCATGCAATTAATCATTGAAGGAGTGTTTTTTAAAGCTTGCTTTTTAAGCTCTATTAAAATGGTTCCACAATAGCCTTTTATCTAGAGCTTATTTAGCCCTTTTACCATTGTGATATCCTTTTAAAGAATTTACCCAATGTCCCCTATATTATTAGGCTCTCCAGTATTGCTGATGAGAATAAAAATTATTCTCAGCCAGGTCTGAATTTTGAGAATCGTTTGGCCTACTGATTTCTGGTGCTTCTTTCGCCAGCCTCAGGTGGTTTTCTCTTCCTCAGCATAAATCAGTAATCAACTAAAGACTTACAGATAGTCCTCTGCACATAAGTACCAACCTCTTCTTTGGCATTTACCTTACAAAATTCTATCTTAGCTTACCTGATCTCCAATCTATGTCTTCTCAACCTGGCTAAGTTGCTGGACCACTTGGGTTCCTCCCACCTAGACTGTGGTCAGCAAAACGACTGCAGGCAGTAAATCAGAACAATCATAGGGCTTCTACCTTTTTAATTTCCCTTCTCCCAGGGACAAAAGTCCTGCATTGCCTATTGTCTAAAGTTGGAAATGAGTTATGTCATATATTTGTCTAGAGTTATAAGTTGTTAATGATAATAAAGAAATTCTTGTGCTAGTTAATAGTTTTTTAGAAGAAACATAATCTTTTATGCTTATTAGAGCTGGAGTATGGGTTGGTCCAACCACAAGAATTAAGAGTGAAAAAAATGAACATCAAAAGAAAATTAAGTTAATAATTTTCCTATGAGAGACCAAAAATAGGGATGATAGGTCCTAGATAGACAAAAGAACAACACTATTTATGAGAATGTTATTATAGCATTAGAGACTCTGCCAATCCCAAATTACTTATCATACCCAATTTATGATGTCTGAAAGGCTACAAAATTAAATTCATTCCTTTTGATTAGTGCTTTATTATTTTTATTTAAATTAGTAATTTCTCCTAGAATAGTTATAACTTTAAATCTCATAAATTACCTAGGGCAAGTAAAAATACAGTAGTACTCTCTTATCTGCTGTTTTGTTTTCCGTGATCTCAGACACCCATGGACAACTCTGGTCTGAAAATATTAAATGGGACATCCCAGAGATAAACAATTCATAAGTTTTAAATTGCATGCCAGTCTGAGTAGCATGATGAAATTTCTTGCTATCTCACTCAGCCCCACCCAGGACATGAATCATCCCTTTCTCCTGCGTATTCATAATGTACCTGCTACCTGCCCATTAGTCATTTAGCAGTCCTCTCAGTTATTAGATGGACTGTCTTGGTATTGTAGTGTTCGTGTTCAAGTAACCCTTATTTTACTTAATAATGGTCCCAAAGTATAAAAGTAGTGATGCTGGCAAACTGGATATATCAAAGTAAAGCCATAAAGTGCTGCTTTTAAGTGAAAAGGTAAGATTTCCCAACTTAATAAGAAAAGAAAAATATTAGATGCTAAGGTTGCTATGATTTAAGGCAAGAATTAACCTTCTATTCATGAAATTATGAAGGAAAAATAAATTTATGCTACTTTTGGTGTTACACATCAAACTGCAAAAGTTACAGTCACAGTGCTTAATAAATGTTTAGTTGTGATGGAAAAGGCATTAAATTTGTATCTGGAAGATGTGAACAGAAACATGTTCTGATTGACAACAATTGCATTTGGTACTATCTGTGGTTTCAGGCATCTATTGAGGGTCCTGGAACATACCACCCGGTCCCCAGCAAAAGTAGTTTTTGATGTTGGAGAAAGAGACAGAAAGAGGAAGGATAGTAGCTATCAAAGTTGCATTGAGGATTCCAAGAATGGAAGGAATGTAGAAAATGGAGCCTGTTTATGATATCACTATTTAGATATACTTTTCCATCTAAAAAGAAACTTCCACTGCAGTTTCAAATTTATAAATTAGACCTGTATTGATGTAAGACCAGAATAGTTTTATATAATTTACAACAGATATTATTACCTTTAAAAAACAGACCCCGACAAGGTGTGAATTCTTTAATTCTGGCATGGCCAGAGACCGCAGGGCAAGGTTTGCTAGGTCAAGAGTGACTTTTATTATCTAATACAATTATTGAGGTTTAATTAATATACAGTAAACCAAATATGTTTAAAGTATACAATTGGATACATTTTGACCTATGAATATACTCATGGAATTATAACCACAATTAAGGAATATACCCATCATACCCAAATGTTTCTTCTGACCTACTCTCCCCATTCCAAGACAACCAGTGACCTGCATTCTGTCACTACAGATTAGCTTCAGTTTTCTAGAATGTTATATAAATACAATAATCTGGTAGATATTCTTTTTTGGTCTGGATTTGTTTTTTCACTCAGTATAATGCCTTTGAGATTAATACAATGTTTTGGTATATCAATTTCCCTCATCTCAGGGCTGAAACTCCTGCATTGTCTATTTATGCAGGACTCCAATTGTAGATGTACTTATTTTTCCTCAGAGATACATCAGCTTTTGCTTTATTTTTATTTAAATTATGTAGTCAGGTGCATACATCTTTAAGGCTGCTGTGTTCTCTTTAGTAGTTCACTGGTTTACATTATGAAGTAATCCTCTGTCTCTGGTAATATTATTTGCTCTGAAATCTGTCAGCTTTCTTTAGTTAGTGTTAACACAGTACATCTTATTACATCTATTTACTTTTAACTATTTGTAAATGGATTTCTTGTAGGAAACATAGAGTTGGTTTTGTTTGCATATATTCTGACAATCTCTGCCTTTTAATTGGTATGTTTATGTTTATGTTATTTATATTTATATTTAGCCCAGTTTCTCCTGTCTTTGTGCCAGTGTGTCACCTATCATATTTTGAAGGGAGTAACTATTAAAACTCCAAATTATACTTATTTCTCTTTAATCTTTTTTCCAGACTAAAGAAGTAAATTTATAATTATAACTTGGCATCCAATATGTTTATTTTTTCAGTGCCACAATGCATTGGCAACTGATAAGAACCACTATAGTCTGCTTAAAAGCTATAATTCTCATTGTAAAACTATTCATTAATATTCCTTGTGTTGACCTAAAAGAAGAAACTGAGACAAAATTAATATAGTTTCTTTGGAACACACTTTCAAGTTTTCATGGGGAGTGCTCCCTTTAGCCTTTGTTACAAGCACATTTTTGAAGGCAAGAATGGGGAACAAGGACTGGGCTGATACAAAATTGTTCATCAGGAATTCTCATTGGTTTACAGAAATAACATTGATTTGTGATTAACTGTACATTGTTGAGCTATAGGATATGGTATCAGGATGAGACATTATTAGGTTAATTTATAGTTACTTGTGGCAACAGCAAGCAGTTTCAAGAGAATATTACGTAACTCAAGGGGGGAGATAAAATGTGATTGCTATCTCATTTTAATGCCTCTCTGGGCCTGATAATTTAAAAAGTCTTGCATTCCTCAGATTAGATATATACATACACATACACACACATGTTTATACATATGTAAAACATATTTATATATTCATATTATATCTATATTTATGTTAGATACTATACCATATATAATAATTTTATACTACATATAATGTATATTTCATATCATAATATTACATTTATATATGTATATATATCTCACTGGTTATGTAACTGTCTTTGTAACCAGGGCTAACCCCGAGAAACCAACCCTGCTGAATGTACCAATATGCTTCAGAGCTGAAGTTTGTGTCTTTCAACATGATTCTCTCATTGAGGTACTATCACCCTCTGAAGCCTTGAATGGGTGCTCTACCTTCCCAAATAATTCTATTTTCTCCCTAACTACAACAGAACCTGGTTTTAAATGAATATTTCTTAAAGGGTGTCTATGGGGCATTTAAACATTGGAATCATCTTGGACATAGCTTGTGAATATAGATTTCCGGGCCCAAATTTAGGCTAACTGAATTTATCTCAGGCATGAAGGCTCCATGAATCTGCATTTTTAGTAAGTTTCCCAGGTGATTTTCATGTACACTCAAGTTTGAAAACTGTCATTCTAAACTCTGATAATTAAATAGACGTTGTATGCATCCTCTGAATTTATACTAATATTTATAAAAATTTTACCTTGGTATTTTACTTTTTACTCCTGTATTACCATATTATAGAGATCATTGGCAAAAATAAATTTAAAAATTTTGAAATTTAAAATCAATAAAAATGGAAGTTACAATATTTCATGCCTACATTCAAATAGGTTGCATTTTTATCTCCCCATTTTGTAGACTTCTGTTCAAAACTTTGGGGAAATTGTGGTAGAATGATGTCTATTTTCAATAATTTCATAAGAAAGAACCAAAACAAGTCAGGAAAGGTGGCACATGCCTGTAATCCCAGCTACTTGGGACACTGAGATGAGAGGATTGGTTGAGACCAGAAGTTTGAAACCAGCCTGGATTTCTGAAGGAACTTAAAACAGAATTGCCACTCAACACAGTAATCCCACTCTTGGATATATACCCAAAGGAATACAAATCATTTTATCATAAAGACACGTACATGTGTATGTTCATTACAACATTCACAGTAGTAAAGACATGAAATCAGCCTAGATGCCTATCAATGGTGGATTGGATAAAGAAAATGTGGTATTATATACACTATGGAATACTATGCAGCCATAAAAAGAATGAGATTATTTATTTTGTAGCAACGTGAATGAGGTGGTGGCTGTTATCCTAAGCGAACTAACACAGGAATAGAACCAAATACCACATGTTCTCACCTATAAGTGGGAGTTAAACATTGAGTACATATGGATGTAGAAAAGGAACCAATAGGCATTGGGGGCCTACTTGAGTGTGTAGGGTGAGAAAAGGTTGAATGTGAATGTATTAGTCCATTCTCATGCTGCTATAAAGAGCTTCCCGAGATGGGGTAATTTATAAAGGAAAGAGGTTTCATTGACT
The DNA here is from genome assembly GCF_007565055.1 of Rhinopithecus roxellana. Lineage (NCBI taxonomy): Eukaryota > Metazoa > Chordata > Mammalia > Primates > Cercopithecidae > Rhinopithecus > Rhinopithecus roxellana. The sequence continues at coordinate 12,339,665 of NC_044550.1, forward strand.
CACAGTTCTGCATGACTGGGGAGGCCTCAGGAAACTTACAATCATGGCAGAAGGGGAAGCAAACACATACTTCTTCACATGACAGCAGAATGTAGAAGAATAAAGTCAAGCAAAGGGGGAAACCCCTTATAAAACCATCAGATCTCGTGAAACTCACTCACTATCACAAGAACAGTATGCAGGAACCACCCCCATGATGCAATTATCTCCACCTGGTCCTGCCCTTGACATGTGGGGATTATTAGAATTCAAGGTGAGATTTGGGTGGGGACACAGAGCCAAACCATATCAGTGAGGATTGAAAAACTACCTATTGAGCACTATACTTACTACCTGGGTGATAAAATAATTGGTACATTGAACCCTCATGACATGCAATTTACCTATACCACAAACCTCCATATGCATTCCTGAACCTAAAATAAAAGTATAAAGAAAGACAAGAGAAACCAGCCTGGCCAACATAGCCAGCCAACATTTTTGGATAGACTTCATCTCTATTAAAAAGAAGAGGAAGAAGAAGGAGAAGGAGAAGGAGAAGGAGAGGGAGGAGAGGAAGAAGGAGAGGAAGAAGGAGAGGAAGAAGGAGAGGAAGAAGGAGAGGAAGAAGGAGAGGAAGAAGGAGAGGAAGAAGGAGAGGAAGAAGAAGAAGAAGAGGAAGAGGAGGAGAAGAAGAAGAAGAAAAGGAGGAGGAGGAGGAGGAGGAGGAGGAAACAAAACAAATTTTGTTGGAGAATTGATTATCAACCATGATTATGTCTTGGCTACACTCCAGTTCAATAAATATGAATATGGGATGGAACTCAGGCATCAGCATTTTAAAATGTGATCCTTGTGTGCAAAAATGGTTGAAAACCTCTTTATCAAACATGTGTGGAAAGCACTTGTAGAGCTTATTAGAACACGGATCCTTGGTTCTACTTGCAGTTAGGTCTAGGTGGGGCTGAAATTTTGTTTTTAAAACTTTTTTTTTGTATTTGTAACAAAATATTGCTGCACTCAGTAGCACACTGCTTCACGGTGATGGTATGGTCTCTCAAGACTTTTAGACAAGTCTTCATCACTAAAAATATCACATAACTTTTAGTAATTAAATCTTACATTCAGCCTATGCCTACATTAATAAGTTATTCCTTTGAGACAATATTATCATTTAAAACAGTTTAATTATGGCTCTTTCTTGAGTATTTGAGAAAGTCCAATTATCACTTATATACACTAGGTGATGCTGACCATAAATCCTCTGATCTAAATTAACGTAACAGCCATGTGATCTGGACCACATGGCCAAGACCTGCTGAGATCACCACAACCTGCCAAACAAGTGTATTGACCTGCCCTTCCCTTTCGCTGTAATTTTTATTTAATACATACATTCTTGGTATAAGATGGGGACTGATTCCTATGATTGAAGTTTCTCTTTTTTTCCCAGATTTTCATCTTCTCAGACTTCCTTGGTACCAGTTCTCTAATTGTGTAGACACGGAAGAAGCGGCAGTGAGGAGAGTCAGGTTTAGCCTGACTTTGCCATTAGCTCTCTGTAGTTTAGGAAAGGCATGTTAAATTTTCTGGGCCTCATTTTCACTATCTATAAAATGATTTGGACAAAATGAATGTTCTTCAGTTCCTTTCCAGTTCTAAAATTGTCCTCTACATCGTTTCACAAAATACTATTCCCAGAGCAAACAAGTTGTTTATTATGTGAAAGAGTTTGTGATGGTTCAGTAATTCAGTACACGGAAAAAAAAAGCATTAGTGTTTCGGGTTTGGGGGCATAGTAAATACAATTAAAATCGGTATAGTTCCACTGTGGCTTTGCTGGATCTTGTTGTGGCCAGGAAACCTCTCCACAGAATATATTTGAAACAATTAAATTCATCGGTTTTAATCTTCCTTTGGGCTGTGTTCTGTTGGCAGAAATTATATTCTTCTGTATAAAAGTCCATGTGGCAAATAAAGAAACTTGAGAACATTATTGTCAGATTCAAAAAGGAAAGATTAGTGGTTTTTAATAAGACCATGATTTGGAACTTTGAATCTGTTCCCGCCATATAGAGCTGCTAGGTAATAGCCAGTGACCTTTGTAAAGAAGAATTTAAAAGACAGGATTCAGTTTATCATTCATTTTAGGGCTAAAAAACTAGAAACGTGTAGTGCTTAGAAAAAAATAAGAAACATTTTAGGTGTTTTACAGAAACAAAAGAGCACTCGTAAATGAGTGGAATTCCTGAATGGCTGAGAGTGAGTTTTATAATTAACATTTAGCAACAAACTTCAAATTGGAAGGAAGTTGGAGGGAAACTCCTAACAGTTGCTTCTTATTCCTAGTATAGCTCCTCACAGGCAAAGACTTTAATATCTTCTGTTTTCAGTTCTTATTATTACTTTCATGGCTTCAAATAATGTGCTTCTACTACTATTTCTTGATTTATGAGTGTTTTCTAATCTGACAAACGTGACAAGTTAGTGCATTTATATATGTACGATGGTTACTGGTGTATTTGAAGTTATTTCTACAACATTATGTTGTGTTTTCATTTTCTCCACTCCCTTACCTTACCCTTTTCTACCTTCTTGGATTTATCAAGATTTTATAAATATTTTATCCCCATTTTCTATCACTTATTTGCTTTTACTAGTTTAGAAGTTGTAATTTACATGTCTTCTGGATATTTAACACACTTAAATCATTGATTTTCAAATGTTAGGCCAAAGTTATGATAGACATATAAATCCAACTTGATCATGATATAATATTATTTTCATATATTGCTGTTTCTAAGATGATAAAATTTTGTTTGGAATTTTTTACACCTATGTTTGTGAATGAGATAGGCTATAATTTTCTTTTCTTTTACTGCCATTGTTGGCATTTACTATCCAGGCAGTGTTAATTCTTAAAACCAGGTGAATTAGTTGAGAATTGAAATACTTGTTCAATTCTCTGGAAGAGTTTGTATGCAGTTAATATTATTTTTTCTTAAATGTCTGGCGGAACTCAGCAGTGAAACAATCGAAACTTGGAGTTTTTTGGTAGAAAGTTTTACGTTACTGACTTGATTGATTTAATATTAAAACATATTCAGGTTTAAATTTTGTGTTTGTTTTTCACTGTGTCTGTTCTGATGAAATGTTTTCAGTATATATCTCTATAAATTTCAAAATTTTTGCTCTTGGATCTGTAATAATTTCTGTTGTTTCATGACTAAAACTGGATCTCTTTCTCCTGACTACACTCTCAATTTTGTATTTATTTTCCATTTTGTTAACATATTTTCCTCAGCTTTTTTCTCCCAGGATTTTGGCACGTCTCTTGTGTGTGTATGTTTCAACAACTATATTTTGTCATAGGTAGCAGTAGCTTGCTCATTTGCTTTTCAGTGTTTTCAGAAAATGACCTCAGAATAGCCAGTTCCGTTCTGAGAAAGTTCTGAATTAGGTGAAACAGAGGCAAGACCTTATGTCATTGCTTCAGAGAATTCCCATACAGGTCAAAACACACAAACACAATTTCTTTAGAACAAGGTTTTTGCTCCCTTTGATACCAAAGACTCACATCAGAAACACCGTATGCTGTCTTCAAATAAGTCAGTGAGCTGGAATTGGGCAAGGGTAAGTTAAAATGCCACAAAATTCTTCTGCTGTGTGTAAGTACCCTTATATTTTGTAATTGCGCATTTCCTTGATTACTATAAATCTTTGATTAAAAGAATATCTTTCCAAAATTCTGACAAATGTGATTCTGACAGCTTTTGCCCATTTGGGGGCCCATGATTCTTTGAAGTTATTTATCTTCTAACTACTTGTGATAGATTTTTTGATCACTTTTTAGGGGTATGTATTTCCTCAGTATAATGTTTTAGTTGCATCCTATACATTTTGGTCTACAATATTTTCAGTTTATTAAAAAAGATGCATCCGAGTGGAGCCAAGGGAGGACTGTAGTGGATTTTATGATGTGCTTTCTAGATTTCCCTTCTAGAAAAAATGACCTATTGCCTCAGCTGCTGAGAGTCTTCCTGGCAGAATGCCTACGGCTCTAGGTTCCCTTCAGGTACTCCCTTGGATGATGACAGCCACCTCACTCAAGGTTACATTTCTTCCTTCAGCACTTTGTGTCCAGTACCTGATTGACATGAAATGTAAATTCCTGACCCTTTTCCCCTGGCTTGGGACAATGCTGAAGGGTCAGCTTCAAAACTCTTCATAGAATCATCTGAGATTTCTGTTTGAATTTCATCACAGCTGGACTTCTCCTGTTGCTCAATCTCATTTCTTCTTTTTCCATCTGTGGATATTGATCCTAAGAGTTATTTCTAAAAAATCCTCTGGCAGAGTGATCTTTGTGTCAGCCTTCTTTTCAAGGATTAAACCATGAAGAAAGTCTTTCTAGATAAATTGTTAGCCAACCTGGGAACTAGAGTAAATGAACACAAGAATGCATACAGAACCAGCAGTTCATATTCTTGGAGCAAAGAAGGTCTGTGCATGTGTGTGTGTTACAGTGGAGTCATTGTGAGAAAGTGTGGCAGTATGAGAGACAGACCTAGTAAAGCAAATTTTGGCTAGATCACAAAGGATCTGATAATCTATTTGAGAAGTTTGAGACCTTAGATCCAAGAATATGGAGGAATCAAGAATCCATTGAAATAGTAAACAAATTATCATTTCTTGAAATGTGATGGCACTTAGCCAACAACAAATGTTTGCAGATAGAAATGATCATTAAGTGATTACAGAGTTTCTAACTACCCACTTCCTCATTAGAAGTTCATTCCACTGTTGACTTAGCCAGCAGGATTCTGGAAAATGTTTTTACTCTGTTGGGACCATGCAGCCTCCTGCTCATGGCTTGCAGGCTAATGGCACCCATAGGGAAAATTCTGCAGACTATTAGTTTCAGATATGCAACCAGATCACTGCTGTGCCTTATTAAAGGCATAAATCTGAACTTGTGCTGAATATGTACAAAGGAGATTTGATTTATACATCTCTGTAACATAAAAAGAGTTACTCCAGTTTCCAGAGGCAGCCTGTCTCTTACATGGTCAACACCATGGTAATAGTTTTCAATAGGAAATACTAGTGACAGCTAGAATGCAACAATTATACATTAAATACAAGATAATACCCACTTCTTCAATTGCCAATAATTTATCAGATATGGAAAAATGCTCATTTGATCATTATAAAAATTGCAGTTTAAAATTGAGCAATTTGGTTAGGAATCTCTGTAAGTATCAAGGGCATCAGAGTAAGTGTGGGTGGCAAAAGGAGAATGAGAGGAAGAGAGGAATGTGAAGGGATGTATCTAACTATGCTTGATTGAAGAGAAAAATGATGCTTTTCTAAAGATTTGAGCAAGCACTTCAAAGCTCTGCCACCAGCAGGAAAGTCAGCAGAGTCACTTTGATAATGCGTTCAGCCAAATGTTGCAAATCCTGTTGCATAATACAATACTTCAAAAGCAGTATCGCAACTCCTAAGTGACAAACTATCAATTTTACCACTTCATTGTATCCAGGAACAAAAAAAATGTGTGTGTATGGAGTTCCATGGGGGAAAAAAAACACAACAACTGGTAGGCAAAGTGGTATTTTATGGTCTATATTTGGCTCAGAGTAGCTGCTACAACAATGAAAAACAACACAGTTTACTAGCTCAATGTGAGAAGTGATTTAATAGTCTAATAAGGACTGGTTGTATGTGCCCACCTACCTGTTTCGGAGGGTGGAGAATGTAATCTATGTCTGTGGAGCCACTTCCTAAAGTCATCTCTGTATTCTGGCAATTTTGGAGGGCAGTTAACTTTCTCTTCCATGTGACCCATCACTCTCCTCAGAAAGTAGCAGTGAACCCCCTTGTGAGTTACTTTTCTGATAATTTCTTCATCAGTAAGACCACATTTGAACTGTATCAAATCTTCTGCATGTTGAAATAAAAACCATTGTATTCAGCTCAATTTGACACAAAAATATCATGAACGATCCTACATTGTTGAAGTATTGTGCTAGAGTCTGTGAATGATGACAGTAAGATATTGTTAAGGTCTGTAGGGAATTCACAAGGAATATATTCTAATGAAACCAAATTTCAACACAATATAGTAAGCTCTGATCTCTTTTAAGAATGCCAGAAGCTTACTCTTTCTATATTTTAAGATGCTGTAATTCCTTAGTGGATTAATTGTCACAAATTCAAATACAGTTGTATTGACATTTAAATTAAGTTTACATATGTCATGTGTCAAAAAATGAAACAAGCTTAGTAAAACTTTAGTAAATCTCTGAAATGTAACCATATAGAGAAACTGACTTTATATCAAAATTGTTTGATTTTCAAGGAAAGTCTTCCCCATTCTGTCTTTTGGAATAACAGCATCAAGCAGTCAGGCTAGCCAAATGTCATTTTTATTCCATAACATAACACACCCAGTCCGTCTTTTATTAACCTACTAATAATTGATACTTTGTTTTAATTAGTTCAAGAAGTTTTGCTCAGCACTTAGGAGTCTGACATGTCAAATAAGAACACAACTGCAGCCATTTAATAAACAGTTTATCCTGACGATGTCATTACTTCCTATGCTCTTTAGTGGCCTCCACAGCCCAGATGAACTGTTTCTCATTCCACTCTCACACTTTTTGATAAAGAATGAAATGCATTTAGGATCTTCATATGTAACTAGATATTGTAATACAAAGAAACTAAACCCAAATGGCCTAGGACTGCCGTTATATGACCTGAAATATGTATTCAACCAGTCAGTGTCTCAGTTACTTCACCTGCGAATTCAGTTTCAGATTAACAAAGTCTCAAGACCCTGTGTATTCTGTTTGCTGAGTCTACTATTCTAACACATTTTGGTAGAATGATGTCATCTATGCAGGGAATTCTAAAGTGAAAAAGGTCCAGTGGATATAGACTATTTGAACAATAGTCCTTGTGTTATTTAGATGTAAACTTATGTATATGGGGATAGTATATTGACTATTTGGAAATTAGATACCTTTGCTGTATCTTCTATTTATTCTTTAGTCTCTTTTGTGCTATGTCTTGCTTCTTATCCTCATAAATGCAAATTATCAACTCCCTGAAACTTATTCCATCAGCTACGTGGTTAAAAATTTGCACAATTCTTTATGTTTGGCAAAATTTTACTGAGGAAAATAATGTATTAAAAATAAATAGGCTTGGTTTGGGGAATGCTTCCAATTTTGAATCTTTGGCAGGATTGGGCTTCTACAGGAAAATAAAATTAGCCAAAGCTCTAGCTCAACATCTTTTGAAAGATAAAGCTATGGGGCTTACTCTAATGTATTCAAGGTGTCCATGTACTTTGAGAGCAGCTAATAATAAGCTCCCTGGAAAATATGATGAAAACGTTGGCAGATTATCAGAGTTCAACAAAATCAACTTCATGCACATCCAAGACTACCATTTCCAAAATAGATTCTAGTATTTCAGGTTTATCATTTCATTTAGAATGTTAACTTTGGGAGTGTGGGAAGCGTTTTTCATAATCACAGGGAAGGGGACAGTAAGCTTGCCTCCCACATTCGATGTGTATCCTCATACTGTTTTATTTTAGCATCTGAAATGCAAAGTAGCTTCCTCCAAAGCAAGAGCCCACCCAGGAGCTGAAATGCAAGGAGTATATGGAGAAATTTGTGGTGAAATTTTGCCACAGTCCTTGAAAGCTTCCTTTCTTGTATTTTTCTGAAATTGATATGTTCTGCTCACCGAATTCAACCTTTAGGAATTCTGGCACAACACTGTATTTTTCTCAGAGTGACTGGACTTCAAGAGTGACTAAAGGTATTACTTTGCTGTTCCAAAATACGGAAAACCCAGTAAAAATATTTCAGATCATGAAAATCTTCCTAGTAATTCAGCGATACCTAAAGTTCATAGAAAACAGTTTAATTTTCTTAGCTGAATAAGTAAACTCTCTTTTTATTCAGGAATTATATAACTTCCAGCAGTCGTTTTCAAGTAAGGAGGTAAAACGAAGGTTATTTTAGAATCACTTGTGACACTTTGTCAAACCACACATTCTCTCCTCTCAACAGGCCCCACTCTCTCCCCAAGATTCTAGCACATTCCTACCCTGGGGGCAGCATGGATAGAATGTGCCACGGTGATCAGTAGCTACTTATAAGAGTGGGCTGTATTTCCTGAATATTGGGGTTGGAAAAAGGTTGAGAAACACAGCTCCTCTGTCTTCAAGCAATATTTCTCAACAGTGTCCCTAGATCTCAGAGGATTCATGAAGTTAGTAATGGAGACCTACAGGCAATGTTCATTATTTTTTAAAGCAACCTTATAGAACCTGTATATCTACTGACAATAAAGCTGCTCCAGCTGCAGGCTAAAACCTTGTCTCTTCTCTTCAAGCTAAAGTTATACAAACTCAAGGTGATATACTAACTATTGCAAGCCCTTTGGAAGTTCTGAGGAAGTTACATGTTCCCTAGTGAATAGAAGTAGAAAAATATATTTCTATTTAAGTCTGTTCATTTGATAGAACATTTCAAAAAATGAGACACATAGATAAAACATAATTAAAAGGTCACTTGGAAGCTAAGTTTTGGAAGCCATTGACCTAAAATAAGGTAGAACTGAGCATAGGGAAGATATCTGTCGATTTCTCTTTAATTAATAACTTACTTATTAATAGTAACACACACATATATAAGCACATCTATATGTACATTGTTCTAAAATAGGACTGAAGAAAGAACAACAAATCTATGAAGAATAGAGTTCTGGCTGGGTGCGGTGGCTCAGGCCTGTAATCCCAGCACTTTGGGAGGATGAGGTGGGCGGATCATGAGGTCAGGAGATCAAGACCATCCTGGCCAACATGGTGAAACCCCATCTCTACTAAAAATACAAAAATAGCCGGGTGAGGTGGCATGCGCCTGTAGTCCCAGCTGCTCAGGAGACTGAGTCACGAGAATTACTTAAACCCGGGAGGCAGAAGCTGCAGTGAGCACAGATTGCCCAGCACTTCAGCCTGGGCAACAGAGTAAGACTCCATCTCAAAAAAAAAAAAAAGAAAAAAAAAATATATATATAGCTGTAGTAATCATTTATTAATTTTAATTCTGATCTTTTAAAATTATTCATGTTTATTTATTTCCAGTAAGTTTGAATTCCACATGCTTGCACTTCCTGGGATGGGCACTGTGGGTGGTGAGATTGTGGGAGGCTCAACTTCAGAATGTGTTTTTACAAAATTCATATCATCAGCAAGTTCTGGGTCTTACATAAGTTCTGGGTCTTACTTGTCCTTAAAAGTATATCTGCAAATACAATGCTATTAATACTACTTTTTTGGATAGTGAATTATAAATTAAAGTGTGGACATTGGGTCTCTCTCATTCTATTATAGAATTAGCAAAAATTTCCACCAGCCAAACCATTATTAGAAAGGATGCTGCTGAGGCGTAAAAATCATAGAACAGAAGTAAGAGGCCTTGGAAGCTACAGGTATTAACTTTTGAGAAACAGAATGTTATTTCTCCTTTTCTCTGTCTTCTTCCTAATTCCATTTAGAGTTGGAGGAAAAGACAAAAGATGACAGAGCTTTCTTAAATGGCAGTGAGGGACACAGACATGAGAAGGTGACATAAATTTAAGCTGAACAAGGATCTGCATCCACTCTCTTGATCTCTAAGGGATCTAGTCAGAAAGCAATAAAAGCTGACTTGGTAATATTCCTGCAAGGAATAAGGGTGTCTTCTAATTCTAAAACTACAGTGTATTCTGGAAGAATTCTGCTTTTTAAAACGATCCTCAACAAGTTCTTGAGATTCCAGTTCATCCGGTTAAGGGACTTGAACAGAGAGCAAAAATACATTATCAACATCAACCTCAATTTATTCACTTATTTATTTAATAATACTTTGACATTCTTGGGGTGATAGTAAATTATATTGTATTCGCCATTCAGCCAGTGGCCATAGTGGCTCCTTAATCAAGTTTTGACAAAAGGAGTTTGGAATAGCGAAAGAGAGAAAAGAAGTGAAGAAAGCCAAGCATTTAGATTGTGAAATAACATTACATGGACTCATCTTTTTAAATCCCTTCCTTATCTCTGCCTGTTTCCATTGTGAAGCAGGAATAATAATCGGAAACTCAAAAGCAATTTGACATGCACAAAGTATCTTTACTCTTGTCAATGCACATTTTATCTGGACAGCAGAGGAAAGAGGAAGACAAGGTAGAAGTGACTCAAAGACCAACATGATATAGATTCTTCATTCTGTGGTCTGTCGAGTCAGAGGGCACTTAAAGTCAGGAGGGAAGTTTTCCTGGCGTATGTGTGCTCTGAGTGTCCAACTCATAGCCAATGGCCTGAAAACACAGCTGCATGGGAAAAAAAGTCAGGTATCACTCTCCCTCTGTCAGCAAATCCAAAGTTATACTCACCCTGCTTTGAATTCAGTGACTTTTCTTTTTAATCTTTTCTATTCTTCCTTCTCATCATATTGCTTAAAACCTAGTGCTCTGTATACACAATGGCCACTCAATCATTGTGGGTAGGTTGGAAACAGGATAAATCTGAAACAGTAGCATGGCCTGTAGCTTCCAAGGCTTCTTATCTCTGTTCTATGAATTTTATGCCTTAGAAACAACCTTCCTAATACAAAATTATTTTTTAATAGTTCTGTAATGGAATGAGAGAGACTCAATGTCCAGACCTGAATTTATACTTCATTATACAGTGTAGTAGCAGGCTGCTTTGTTCACACAGAGCCTTTCTTCTGGTGGTAAGACTGGCTTATTCCTGTGAGGGGCAGGACTCCTCACATGGGTGATGTTGGCTTGCAAACTCTAAGGCCTGACTGAAACGTCTCAGCGCTATGTTGCAGTGTGAGGCTTTTCTATCAACCAACTTTCCTTCCTTTTTCCTCCCCTTCCACAGTGGACTTTCCCTGCCTCCTCCAGCTTCCTCTGCTTTTCCCCACAGGAGGGTTGTCTCCGATAACTCCCTTGCAGGTCTACTACTTGGCATCTGCTCCTCAGAGGACCTGAGCTAACACAAGAAGAAAGTAAGCTTTCTCCCATGGCTTAGAGCTCTAATTGTGAATGTAAATGTAAAACACACCAGGGAAAACCAAGAGATAAAAGGCACATATCCAAATGGCTTTTCAAATTGTGCTTGGCCATCCTCTCACCTTCTCAAGTCCTCTCCCTCTATTCAGTTCTAGGCAGGGGTTGGCCAGCTTTTTCTGTAAAGGGCAAGATTGCAAATGTTTTACACTGTGTGGACAACACAGTCTTGGTTGCAACCACTCAACTCTGCTATTGCAGTGCAAAAGCACTCATGGGCAATGCATAGATGAATGGACACGGCTGTGTTCTGATAAAACTGTGTGCTGTTAAAAACAAAAACAAAAACAGGTGGCAGGGTATTTTTGGCCTGCAGAGCATAGTTTTACTGAGCCCTATTCTTTGAGGTTCATATTGGAGGTTGCTTTTGGCTGACTTAATCAGCCACTTATTTAGACCCCTGGATACTGAGCAGATCATTTAAGCTAAAAAGAAAGATCAGAGAAATCTGTGTTCTTCATTGGCATCTGCTGCTTTAGAATTACTTCACCCTGCAGTCAGCATTGGAAATTCCCTTCCCTGGGGATCCTGTGAGTGTTCCACGATGCCCAATCCCCAAATCTCTTTCATTTTGCTTACAAATTGCTGAATACCCCACTTGCTGTTCTAACAAATGAGATTTCATTTCTCTTGTTGCTGGAAATTTTTAAAACTGAAATATAGCAACAGGATGGATGCATCTTACAAAAGCTTCTAGCAATTACTATAGGGGTCACCAAAGCAACTCATTTTTTTTTTTTTTTTTGGATTAAAGCATTTTAGGGGCCAGGAGTGGTGGCTCACTCCTGTAATCTCAACACTTTGGGAGACTGAGGCAGGTGGATCACATGAGGTCAGGGTTTTGAGATCAGCCTGGACAACATGGTGAAACCCCATCTCTGCTAAAAGTAAAAAAATTAACCAGGCATGATGGCATGTGCCTGTAGTCTCGGCTACTTGGGAGGCCAAGGCAGGAGAATCACTTGAACCCAGGAGGCAGAGATTGCAGTGGCTGATATGGCACCACTGCACTCCAGCCTGGGCAACAGAGCAAGACTCAGTCTCAAAAAAAAGCATTTTGGAGTGGGAACTGATGAAGAAAAAAATTCTGTATGCAACCAACTGAAGTTTTGACTTTATCGAGAAAACTACTCTGAAGTTTTTCCAGAGGTACAGGGATTGAGAAAAAGGAATTGGAGCTGAAAAAGGTCCTGTGGCCCCAAGCAAAGCCAGGTATTGGAGGAGAGTCAACCAGATGACCAAGTACTCTGTGGCTGCAGGTGAAACGGGATGGTTTTACTTCCCTGATTATAATTAATTGGTGGTAAACATGGATATTTTGTAATCAATATTTTATATACTATACCATTGCTTCATTAATATCATTACTTGGATATTACACTTTGTACGATTCTCCAAGATAAGATTGTAAAAAGGGCACTGGCTTTACTTGAATTGCCTTTGGCACTTGTTCTTCCAAATACGGCAAGCAAAAGAATGGCTTCAGTTCTTGGACAACATGGGATAGTGGCAACAGCAACCTTGGCCCACCTCTTGAAAGAGATTTGTGACTCAGAATGGATTTCCAAGGCTTGTTCTTGCCTCTCAGCACTTGACTCTTATCCCCTGTCCTTCCCTCCCTCTTTGTTCTTGTTGAGGATTGAGGCAGAGCTAAACCTGCAATATAAGTAAGAAATGGTAAAGCTTCACTTATGTAATGTAACAACGTGCAATACTTTCAATGAAGCATCGTTGTGAAGGCTAATCGTCAAATCAATGACAACATAGCATATAATTTACATAAATCATTAGTAGTTATGAAGTGACAAATTAAGAATGATCACAACAATTACTAAAATATCATCTCATTTGATTTTCACAATGGTCTGTGTAGTTGCCATTAGATTAGCAAATTTTGACTCACAGTTTAATTTTGATTGAACGATTCTATCAAGTTCATAAAGCTGATAATTTGTAAAGTTGAAATTACTGGCTAGTTTTCTGGCCTCTAAAAACTGGGACACAGGAGTTAGTTGTAAGGACTTAGGAACCAGGTGACCTGGGTTTGATTTCCACTTCTACCTCTTGTGTGGTCGGTGACTGAACCTCTTTGTGTCTGCCCCACAGAGTCATTAGGAGGATTAAATGAGAAGTGTTTCGATAATGTTTCCAACTATGCTTGGCATAAGTACTACATCAGTGTTTTTAAAAGCAACAAATACACTATGTTGTGTCTAAGAAATTGAATACATTAGTTGATCCTACGGAATTACCTGATCTCCCTAAGCTTCATTTTCTATTTATTTGCAAAAGGGAGATTATAATAGTACCTACTTTCTAAACAAGGCTCAATCAGAGTGAATGTAAAAACCTTTATATCATACATGGGATTTATTAAGAGCTCAGTTTGTGTTAGCTATTATAGTTTTGTTGTTGTTGTTTTTATCTTCTTATATGGAACAGAATATATGCAAATAGATTAGTCAGATCAACATTGAAATATAGGAATGTGAATGGCTAACATAGATAATAGAGATGATATTTTAAAGTTCTTAGGAGATCACACATGTTATTTAAATATTAATCTGGCTGGCTGAAAAATATTTTCAAAAACATTTTAAGGACATTTCTTCTCATAGAGATACATCTGGTTCAGGCACAAGACAACTTAAGAATAGTATAAAGTTGACTGAAAAGATACTAGACTCAAAGGAGACCATTGTATAAAATATTAAGGCTTTCCTTAAGTGTCAAGAGTTTGGACACATCATAGGACAGCAGGCTTTTAAAACTGCTAAATTAAGTCAGAGTTTCTGCAACACAGAGCACCTCTGATGAGAGGGGAATTTGTGAAATATCCTGAATGGCTTACTAAAAAAGACCCAGAGGAAATCCCTACAACCTACAAATAAAGCTTCCAGTGTTGACCACAACTGCCCTCAAGCTGCTACTATGAATATGTCAACCCACAACCATTGTAGGCTGGGAAGACTCGGGGCTCAGGCTGTGATCCAGCCCCTGCCTGCTTCTCCTCCCCTTTTCTCTCCTTCACTCAAGCTGCACTTTTCCTGGTTTTACCAGTTAGCTATGTTTGTCCTCACTTTCAGGTCTTTGCTCATGCTGTTCTTTTATGTGTGGAACTTTCTTTCCTCACCTCCTGGTTAAATCTTTCTCATCCTTCTCTCTTAACTTGGGCATCATTTCTTCAAGGAGGGTATTCGTGATTTCCCCGCTGAGATTAGTGCTCTAAGTACACCATATATTTCCCTCTCTTATAGCACTCAACTCTCTTATAATTATTTTTCTTACTATATTCTTTAGTAACTATATGCACTAAGATCCTCTAAACTTCTGAAGGGCAGGCACTATGTTCACTCTGTATTCTCAGTGCTCAACAAAGTGCCTGAAACACAGTAGGGGCTTAATAATTATCATATGTAATTGAATATAAGACACATTGATTGGAAGATAACCCATTATTTCATGAACCCACTAGGAAAGAAAAGAAACCCTATGAATTAAACTATAGAACGATGCCTTTATCATCACTTAGAATTCTTATTCTATATTTATTAGAAGATCTCATTTAGTCTTATTTAGACATCGATTTTTATCATGTCACTGTCGCATATTGTATATATGTGTGTATACATATATATAAATTGGTTACTGGATTCCTGAACTTCTTTTTTGGAGCCTCTTATGAATTATTTTTACACTTAATTTCGGTTATTCTTTTTTCTCCCCACAAAATATTATGCTCTGTGCCATCAAGAGCATGGGTGATGGCACATTTCTTGAAAAGATCATCCCCTATTGTTAAGGAGAATTTCTTGCAAATTTCATACCCATTCCTCAAATATTTATATGCATAGGCAATGACAACTTCATCATAACTGCTGCAAGGCCAGAATGGCTTTAAGATGCATCCTATTCCTGCCAATGTTCAAAGTATAAAAAAAAAAAAAAAAAAAAAAAAAAAGTGAAACAAAGAGCATGGCAATTCCCAAATAAATACTGTAAACTATATAAATGCGTGTAAACAGTTCTATGCATGTATGTGTGTGGGTAGGTAAGTAGCCAGAATATTTTCAGAACACTTGTGTGTAATATGTCTGTGAAAAATGAGTCCACATCAGATTGTTTATAGCAGGCCTCCTTGAGAATTTCAAGGTCAAGGGAAGCATGCTGCACTCTGTTTTCTTCTGCTTCTGCTTCCTGCTTCTGTAGGGCTGGAGTAAGAAGAGGGCTAGGGCTTTTGCTTACAAAAGCTTTGCTTATGAAAGAAGCTTGGCCGTCTGTTTTTGTGAGATTGGGCACTTTTTCTTCACCTTCTTGCCCTCTCACTATAACATCTAACTGGATCCTTATTCTGTTGTTGACTTGAAGACACTATAATTCTTATCTAGTCAAATCCCTTTATTGTGTCAGAGATAAAATTGGATGCTCATGTTGGTAAGAAGAAACTCATTTGCAGTTACAAGTGGCCAATTATAAAGCAGAGTAAATTGAGTAGATGCTCCAGGGAAAGGTCTTAGGCTAAGCATCGGGAAGCATAAAGGCCTGGTGTGTACATGTATAATACTCATTGTTTGCAAGCATCTGTTACGGACTGTATTGTGTCCTCTCCAAATTCATTTGTTGAAGTCCTAACCCCCAGTACTTTAGAATGAAACTATTTGGAGATGGGGCCTTTACAAAGGCAATCAAGTTAAAATGATGCCGTAAGGTGGGCCCTCATCCAAACTGACTGGTGTCTTTATGAGAGATTAAGACACACAAAAGGAGACATCAGAAATGTTTGCCCATAGAGAAAAGACAGCATGAAGAGGTAGCAAGAAGGTGGCTATCTGCAAGCCAAGTAGAGGCCTTAGATCTTGGAATACAAACCTCCAGAACTGAGAGAAAACAAGTTTCTGTTCCTTAAGCCACACACTCTGTGGCACATTTTGTTACAGCAACCTAAGCAGACTAATACAATATGTTAATGAGGGGATTCAGAAAGGTGATTGCAAAGGAAGGAGAAGGTACATACTTGAATGTCATTAGTAACTTACAGCAAGATTGACTATTAGATAGTATTATTCAAGGAGTCCCAGAGGAACAAAATCCTTCAAACCATAGCTTCTTCTACCCAAGGTGTTCAAGAAGAAATGAACCAAAGATAAGACTGCAAAACTTCATTGCTGGCAGAGCTTGGTGTGGAATTTCCTCAGAGAATCCTGGTTTGCTGAACTGAGAACACAGAGAGGGGCTCTTTCCTTGCCCTGAATTTGCATCTGTCTCAGCTCCCATTTGGTTATAGAAAGGACAGTACACAAAAGAAGAGAAAATGTCATTCTGGGCACTTTCAGGTTATTTCTTTTACTTTTTTAAAAACTTTTTATTTTTAACTTTTTATTTTAAATTCATATACAGCTTTGTTAGGGGTACATATACAGCTTTGTTACATAGGTAAATGGTATGTCACAGGGGTTTGGTGTACAGATTATTTTGTCACCCATGTAATAACCATAGTATCCAATAGGTAGTGTTTTGATCCTCTCCTTCCTCTCACCCTCCAACCTCAAGTGGGCGCCAGTGTCTCTTGTTCTTTTCTTTGTGTTCATGTATATTCAATGTTTCGCTCCCACTTACAATATGTGGTGTTAGTTCACTTAGGATAATGGCCTCCAATTCCATCCATGTTGCTGCAAAGAACATGATCTCGTTCCTTTTTATGGCTGTATAGTATTTCATGGTGTATATATACCACATTTACTTTATCCAGTTTACTGTTGATGGGCATTTAGGCTGATTCCATGTCTTTATTATTGTAAATAGTGCGTCATTGAACATATGCATGCATGTGTCTTTATGGCAGAACAATTAATATTCCTTTGGGTATTTACCCAATGATGGGATTGTTGGGTCAAATGGTAATTCTGTTTTAAGTTCTTTGAGAAATTGTCACACTGCTTTCCACAATGGCTGAACTAATTTACGTTTCCACCAGCATTGTATAAGCATTCCTTTTCTCTGAAACCTTATCAGCATCTTGTTATTTTTTTAACTGTTTAGTAATAGCCATTCTATTTCCTTATGAGCAAATCGAGACCATTTATGTTTCTCCAAATAAAATATATTTTATTCAAAATTTTACATTTATTAGTACAGAGTTACGCAGATTTTTC
Organism: Rhinopithecus roxellana; assembly: GCF_007565055.1. Classification (NCBI taxonomy): domain Eukaryota; kingdom Metazoa; phylum Chordata; class Mammalia; order Primates; family Cercopithecidae; genus Rhinopithecus; species Rhinopithecus roxellana. The sequence continues at coordinate 12,356,938 of NC_044550.1, forward strand.
TTTTCCAATTCAGAAAAAAGCATACTTTATATATTTATTTTCGACTTTTACTCATTTCTTGTTTTGTTTGTGTTCTCCCTCTTTTTTCTTTCCTATTGTGTTGGTTCCCTTTGAAATCTTCAAAACACTCACTCTCACGTTGTAATTGCCTCTTAAACTGTGATTTTTGTTTGGGTACTCTGTATCATAGAGGTCACCTTCTTTTCTGGGCTGAGCCTCTGATTTTTCATGATAAATTAGTTTTCGACCTATGCCTTTTTTTGAGTCTTCATTATCTTGCTTTTAGTGTGTCCTACAGCTTCTCTTCATAGGCTCTCTTTAACTAGCTTGTTTACTTTTCGTTGAAAATAATAGAGCTTCAGCTGGTGTTTGTAAACAAATAGAGTATATGGATTGCCTTTGATCTCACCACTCACTGGAGAGTTTGTTCTGTTTGTTCAATCTTCTGACAGGCACAGCAAGAGAGAAAATTATAACACACAGTTCCTATTTCAGCTTCTGGAGTTTGACAGGATTTTACCTAATACAGCCCTATTGAGGTTCAATCATATGGCACCTTCTGCTCAAGCTGGTCCATTTTAGCTTTCTTCTGTAACAACTTGAATCAGTGCAATAAATGAAAAAGAATAATGCTCAGAATATTCTAGTCCAAGGTCTCTTTTTATGCATGTACTTAAGAACTGTTTCTATTTTCTGGCCAGTTGTTTTCTGAGCATTGCAGTCTCTTTGTGGATATAGAAACTGGTATTATGTCCTGGGGGAAGGGGGAAGGAAATATCACACTGCTTGCCTCAAAAATCAGAATCTATTCAGCAATAGAATTCATGTGCAGTGCTATAGTTGGTTCATATCCTTTTTCTGAGTGGGACAGCAGGGAGAAAATAAAAAGACATTTTCCTTTCCATTATCTTGCTTTTGCAGAACAACAGATTTGTTTCCTTTTTAGAAGCAAAGTATGTGTGGGACCATGATTGTGTTTCCTAGTCCTATTTTATCACTTTAATTCTAGTTTCAGGCAATTATATGAATTTTCACCTTTCTCGCTAACTTTCATGTGGGCAGTAACTATGCTTCTTCCCATTTTACTTCGGACATAATCTCAGTGTCAGGAATATTCTAGGTGCTCAATAAACAATTTATTTAATGAACACATGAATACCACAATTGTTACATTAGTGAGTCATTACGAACAAACTGAATCAAGCATAATTTGCTAAAAAGTAATCTAAACAAGGCTTCCCCATTATGATTTCATTACATCTTAGTGCCAATTTTACTTCCTTACAACCTAGTAATATTTCTATAACTCTTAACAAGGGTTAATAACTTGATCTGGAAACTTTGATGTGTGAGAAATTGTATGAAGATCAATCATTCATTCTACAAACATGTATTGAGCACCTATTTATGGTTGGCACTATGCCATGGTAGAATTCTTTCCAGTCACACAGCGGGTAGAGGTTTGGGGTGGCTGTACACTAAAAAGTAATTACAAGATATTGTGAGATATCAGAGAGTTACATAAAATTTGCCATGAGATACATTTGAACTCTGCTTTGAGTCTTCAGAGAAAATCATGAATACTAAGAGCTATAGGGGATGGAGATGTAAGGAGAGGAGTGTTTCTAGGAAAGGTAATAACACCCAGAGTCTGGAGTACTCAGGGGATTGCATGTAGTTAATTGTGACTGAAAACAGAGGGTGGAAGATAACCAGAAAGGTTTTAAATGCAATTTCCTATAGATCACTGAGGATAGTTTTCACCTAGAATGTAAGGATAATGCTAGATTCAAGAGGGTGGCTGACCATAAGCCAGAGTGATAATGACTGGGGAAGATATGTGAGTATAGGGGTAGTGAGGAGAATATGTGGGTGAGAGTTGTATAATTGGATAAAGCTTCCATAAAGAAAATGAATTTAAAGCTGCACTGGATACATTAGAAGAGATAGTGCTGAGAGAATCATTATGTTCTTATAGGAAGAGGTGTGTGTGTGTGTGTGTGTGTGTGTGTGTGTGTGTGTGTGTCTGTGTGTGTGTTTGAGATCGTAGACACACCTGAGCTAGAGTTGGAGCTGTGTGGCTGCCTCAATCAGTCAATATTTGTTTGCCACCCTTTGAAGTCATGGCTTAACACACTGGCTCATATCCAAGAGAGAAAAAATGCAGATAAAATTAAAGTATAAGCTAAAGCTAAGAATGCTCAGAGAATGGAACAAAATGAACTACCAGTAAAGATGTTGGGAAAACATCATCATAGATTTTCAAGGACACTGATCTGATGTCAGGGGAGTGATGTGCTAAAGGAATGGACAGCCTTAAACAGTAATTATAAAGCTGGAAACCTATTATTAAGTAAAGGATTTAAGTGAGGCCTTAACTATAGAGTCTCTTGTATAATACCCCATCATGATTGTGCCAAACCTCTACCATTTTATTCAAAATCAAATTCCACTTCATCAACATTAGATTCATGTCTTTTAACATCTGCTGTGCCCTTTGGCACAATCTAGGTTTTCTAAATTTTTATTTCTTCATTTTCTCATATATTTTATGTACATACATACACACATTATATATATGTACATCCTCAGGTAATTTTAAAATAATTTTCACATTATGTTGAGAAACTATAATACATCCGAAAATATTCTTTAGATTTTATTGATATAGCTTAGGTGTCCTATAGGTGAAGGTATACAAAATTTTGCTTTTACTATATCTTTCAGTTAGCCAAATTATTGTCTAGCCCAAAGTGAGTATTTATAGTGATGAAATGGCTCTTTCCATTCAAAGAGGCATCCATTGTGTTTCTTTATGTAAGAGATATCGGGTAACAGATCCTGTGATGTGGTAAGAATAGATCACTATTCCAGCTAGAAGGTATCTGCCACTGGACACGGTGAAAAGAACCAACGGTATGATTAGGAGTGTGAGACTGTGATGATACTCAGATTTGTTTCCTTGATGTAATTTCATCTCTAGACTTCTTTCAGGAAAGAGGGGCACAGCATTATAACCACCACCAGGGGGCTGCTGTTGAAAGGTACCCTAGCCTTTTGCAGGGAGATTGAGCTGCTTTTTCCTAAGTGTTTAAGTTTGCTTTAAAAAGTAAACACAATTTTAAAAGAAATTAATAAAAATAGCAATGAGCTAGGTGCGGTGGCTCATGCCTATAATCCCAGCACCTTGAGACACTGAGGCAGGTGGATTAACTGAGGTCAGGAGTTTGAGACCAGCCTGGCCAACATGGTGAAACCCCGTTTCTACTAAAAATACAAGAATTAGCCTGGTGTGGTGGTGCGCACCTGTAATTCCAGTTACTCAGGAGGTTGAGGCAGGAGAATTGCTTGAGCCCAAGAGACGGAGGTTGCAGTAAGCCGAGATTGTGCCACTGTACTACAGTCTGCTTGAAGAGTGAGAGGCTGTCTCAAAAAAAAAAAAAAAAAAAAAAAGCAATGACACAAATGCCATATTGCTTTTAGTTTACAGGCATATTGATTTCATTAATTAATATAGTGATTGAATTATGGGTTTTCTGATAAGTTGGGCAAAATGGGAGACATGATGACTTCATGCTGCCTACTAATAGAAATCATACAAGCTCATCTACGGCGACAAACTTCAGTGGCACGAATTCAAAGAGGCATCAATTGTGTGAGTCTTTAAGAGATATGGGGTAACAGATCCTGTGATGTTTTCAATTGGGATTTTGCACAGGGCACATCCATTTTGTTCAAAATGGAGTTTTATCTATCTGTGTTTATAAAAGCTGCAGAAGACAACTTTAAGGCATCACTCAGGGAAGATATTTCTTCAGGGAAATGAAGTGGGTTCAGGAATATTATTTCCTAATGATCTTTCTTAATGCAGGGACTAAGTGTAGGGAATCCAGGAGAATGGCTAATTAAAATGCCCATTACATTATTTCTCTGATATATGATTTGCTTAAAACTACCCATTGGTAAGTACTCAGAGTTGACTTCCGGTAATTATCTGATGAGAACCTAGAACCAAAATACAAAGATGCCTTGAGTAGGTATTTTGTACAGAGTTAAAAAATTAGAGCATGTTCAGCCGTATTTTATTTCCATTACAAAAAAGTTAAACCTGAAATCCATGTCAATTTTCAGAGGTCCTCATTCACCTATGATCTCCACCCCTTAAGGTTTTGGTTTTTTCTTTTTTTGGGGGGATGGGGGGGTTGTAATTAATTTCTTATAGAAACTAGCTTGCCTGCTAAGAGCAATCACAAACCTAAATGCCTTTCTCTTTCTTGCTCAAATCTACAGGGCATCAAATATTGACCAAAATGTTTCTTCAAAAGAAAACATTAGCCTAGTAAATGCAGTTCATTTCTAACCATCCTTGAATGTTCAATGTTTTCCCAAAGTTGTTGACAGTGCATCTATATAACAACATGTATTAATTTAATATTTAATATAGGTCTTCTTTCTCCATGGAGCTTAAAGCACTGCATAAAGATTTTTATTTTAAATGAATTCAAGATACAAACTTGATAAAGCACAGGACAACTTCAAGTCTTATATATTTCAAATCCAATATACAATGAACTCACACCTGGATTATTAGAGCTATGCTAGAATAAATATGATTTATTGATTGAAATGGAACTCACATTGTTTTCACTTTTTAAATGTGTTTTATTTTTTGAACATGATTTTTTATTATAAAAGTAATATATGTTCATTGTGAACATTATGGAAATAAAAATAATAAAATAAAAATCATAGATAACTGTTTTAACCTCTATTAAACTTTTAGACTATGTCCTTACACACATTTCCTATGCACTAGTATGTATTAAAAATAATTAGGATATATGACATTGCTCATTTGTGAGTGACACTTCATTTAAAATGTATCACATTTTCCCATGTCATTAAATACTAACTATAGTATTCCATAGCATGAATTGCACCATAATTCATTTAACAATTTCTTTAACACTATATATTTAGTTATTTCTAACTTTTCTATGTTGTAAACAATGCTATGTGAACATTTCCATCAACAAATGTTTGCATATTTCTAGAGCTATTTTCTCTTGTTAAATCTGCAAAAGGAGAATTTCAGGGTCAAATTTTTTTTCACAAGTTTTCATACACAGGCTAAACTATCTTCCACAATGGAAGTATATGAGAGTGTCTATCTTTATCTTTGCAACACTAAGTGTTATTATATCAAGTTTAAAATCATCTATAATTTGATATATGAGAAAAGATTGTTCTTTTACCCTTTGTTACTTTGCTTACCTGAAAAATTTGAAATAATTCATATATTTATTTACTGTTTACATTATTGCTTTATGCCTTACTTATTCCTACACATCATTCATTTTTTTCTATTAGGGTGTATTAAATTTTGTATGAAGAGAATTCTTTACATAAAATTAGGATAACAATGTGTCATACATTTTACAAGTATCTTTCCACCTAATTTTGTCATGTTTTGTTATTGAACTTTTCATTTTTAAATTGTCAATTTCTCAAGTGTTTTCATTAAAGTTTCCACATTTGTTTGTACAATCAGAAAACCTTTTTCACAAAATGTTCAATATTCATTTTTATTTTACATATTTGATTATTTGCTCAGTTTGTTTTTCATTTCATGCATTTAATGCTTTAATAAATCTGTAACTAATTATGGTTTATCATGTGAGGAGAGGATTTTATCAGTTTTTTCTATTGTTTTGCAATTGTTCCTGCATGTTTATTGAATAATACGCTTCTTCCTACTGATTTTAATATTTTTAAATTCAGTTGAAGCTTTTATGTTCTGTGGTTTTCTCCTGAGATTAATTTCTGCTCCACTGATTTCTCTATTCTTCGATGTTTATCACAATATTTTAATAATGCATTCTCGTATCTGGTATTGCAAGTCCTTCTTCAGTAGTTTTTCCCAGAATGTTGTCATTCTTGACTCTTTATTCTTACATATACTTCAGAATTACTTTATTAAGTTGAAAAAGATTCACTTAAGAAGATATGTTTCACTATGGAAAAATGCCCAGGATACATTAAGCAAGGAAAGCAAATTATGTAACAGTATGTATATTATCCCTCTTACAATGAAACAGAAATCAGAAAAAACACAGAAGTGTGTGTGTATGCTCATGTGTATATGAGAATGTTTCTTACAGATACATACAAAAGTTCTAGAAGAATGGCCAGAAAATTTATTAACAATGGTTACCTGTAGTAAGTGGGAATGGACATTGTGGGGAAGAGGACCTTTTGCTTTTTCACTAGAAAGAGTCTTTTCATGCAATTTGAATTTTCTACCATGAGCAAGCATTAATCTTAAAAATTTTAAAGATTTTAAAATGTCTTTGTAAAAATCATCCAAAAAATATTAAAAAGCTATTTACACACAAAAGGACAAAAACTGCATAATTTCACTCATATGAAGTACTTGGGTAGTCAGATTCATAGATACATAAAGTAGAATGGTGGTCGCCAGGATATGGGGGGAGAGGGGAAAGGGAGTTGCTGTTAAACATGTAGAGAGTTTCTATTTTGCAAGATAAAAAATATTTTAAAGATGGATGCTGTCTCAGTGATGGTTGTACAACAATATGAATGTACCTAATGCCACTGAACTGCCGCTGTACTTAAAATGGCTAAAACGATGTTTTATTTTATGTATATTTTACAATAATTTTAAAAGCTATTTACAATGATTCACCTCTGGGGAGTTGCATTGAGGAGTCAGGATGTAGGCTGAGGACAATACTTTTCATTTAACACCTTCCGCATGGCCTGAATTTTTCATGCGAAGTTAGTGTTGTTTTCATAATGCAAAAAAATTTAGGAGTCTTTCTAAGCCTATTCTGATTTTAAGGGATGCCTGATTAAGAACAATTTAATGTCATAGCTAATTTTAAAATGTATTGAATTCTAAGTGGAATTATATTACATTTATGAATGATGGGACATCTTTATTGTTATAAAAATATTTTGTCCTTTAGTCATATAGAAATACTTTTCAAAAAACATTTGAAACTTTTTTTATTTCAATAGCTTTAGGGGTATAAAAGGGTTTTGGTTATACGGATGAACTGTACATTGGTAAAGTCTAGGATTTTAGTGACCTCATCACCCAAGTAGTGTACATTGTATCTAGTAGATAGATTTTCATCTGTTACCCTCCTCCCATCCTCCCGCTTCTGAGTCTCCAACGTCTGTTATACCACTCTGTATGCCTTTGCATGCCCATAGCTTAGGTACCACTTATAACTGAGAACATGTGATGTTTGGTGTTTGATTCCTAAGGAACGCACATGTTTGACTATCAGAAATAGAATGTTCAATTGAGTGAACATTCATAGAATGAATGTTCATGAATTCTCTCTCTTGGTTCTTCTCTACCCCATTATCATTCAATTTTTAAATTTTCCTTCTGCCTATCCTTTAAGTGTTGGTGCTTTTCACTGTTTTACGTCGCTGTGTGAACTCTTCCTGCAATGGTGCACTCATTCTCTTCAATCACCATGTATAAGGGGTCTTCAAAAAAGTTCACAAAAAATGCATATTATGAAAAAACTATGCGTGAATTTCAATTTTTCTTGCACCAAAAAAATTATACTAACTTGTTATAACATGTCTGAGCAGGATTTAGTTTAAGGCATTAAGAGGGTTAAGACATCAGTTTGAAAAGGGCCCCTATCGGGGCAACATGAATTCTGCTAAGATTGAAGCATGAACAAACATCAAATGTAGGTGAAGCTTGGGTGAAAGAATGGTGAAAATCACTGATGCTTTATAAAAAGCTTTCGAGGGTAGTACCCCAAAGAAATCAGCAGTTTACAAATGGATAAGTGTGATGAGACAATGTTGAAGATGAAACCAACAGCAACAGACCATCCACATCGATTCATGAGGAAAAAAATTCATCTTGTTCATGCCCTAATTAAAGAGGACTGACAATTATCAGCAAAAAGAATAGACAACAGCCCAGCTTACACAATTCTGACTGAAAAATTAAAGTTGCGCAAACTTCCACTTGACCGGTGCCAAAACCATTGGGTCCAGATCAGCTACAGACAAAAGCAGAGCTTTCAACGGAAATTTTACACAAGTGGGATCAAGATCCTGAAGCACTTCTTTGAAGCATTATAACAGGAGATGAAACATGGCTCACCAGTACAATCCCAAAGACAAATCACAATCAAAACAATAGTTTCCAAGAGGTGGAAATGGTTCAGCCAAGGCGAAAGCAAACTAGTCAATAGCAAAAGTCATGGCAACAGTTTTTTTTAGGATGCTAAAGGCATTTCACTTGTTGAGTTTCTGGAGAGCCAAAGAACAATAATATTTGCTTATTATGAGAGTGTTTTGAGAAAGTTAGTCAAGTTTTTGAAGAAAAACATGTAGAGAAGCTTCACCAGAGAGTCTTTATCCACCACAACAATGCTCCTGCTCCTTCAAAAAGGGCAATTCCACAAGTTTCAATGGAAATTCATTAGACATCCACCTTACAGTCCTGATTTGGCTCATTCTGACTTCTTTTTGTTTCCTAATCTTAAAAAAAATTTAAATGTCACCCAGTTTTCTTCAGTTATTAATGTATAAAAGACTGCTTTGACGTGGGTAAATTTCCTGGACCCTCAGTTCTTTAGGGATGGACTAAATGGCAGTATCCTCATTTACAGAAGTGTCTTGAATTTGATGGAGCTTATGTCGAGAAATAAAGTTTATATCTTTCTTTTTATTTTTTAGTTCAATTTTTCCACAAAATTTTTAACATTTTCTCATATATACTGATGACTTATGAGTCTATATTTCCAGTTGGGATATTTCTCCTGAGATCCAGGCATCTAACTCTCCCCACATGTCCACTTAACCCAAAATATGTATATAATAAATATATATTGCAAACTCTATTTCTTCAGAATCAAATTCACTCTCAATTCTCTTATATTTTTAAAATTGATTCAACCAGTCATTTAAGTGGGTGATCTGGGAAGCATCTAAGGGATATGTCCTTTGCTCATCTTTTATATCTTAAACACTATAGAATTCTGTCAATGTTTTCATTATTCTTCCCTTATGGTAACTGTCTTAGTCCAGGTACTAATAAAATTTAAATGGAACTATTTTAATAACACCACACACACACACATACACACACACTTACACTCACAGAGAGAACACTAAACCAGCACCTCTTAATAGCATCAATTTTTGTCTAATTTTTGCTTTTATGGAATTTATTTCTAGGTGCTAAATATTTATTGAATAGATATTTAATGGACTAAAATGTTATTGAATTATGAATGTTCTTATTTTTTTAAAACAGGATAGAGGCTTTGGCATTTAGTTTCTCTTTTCCTTTTCCTTTTCTTTTTCCTTTTCCTTTCCCGTCTTGTACCTTCTTTGGAGGTTTCTTGCAGGTTCTTTGGGATTTTGTAACAGAGAACTAGAATAAGAAGAAAAAAATAGAGACATGGAATAGGGATCATCATGGCGGATGGGAGGCAGAACTAGATTGCAACTCTGACTCAGACAGACAGAGCACGGATGGAGGGCTGGCATTGTAAATTTTAGCTTCAGATTGACTGCAAGAACAAACCAGCAATCCTGAGAGGACCCACAGACCTTATGAAGTGAACTGCTCCTACAGGACCCGGGAGACACCACAAATACTGTGAGTGCCTCCACTGAGGTAGAGGAAAAGGGAGAGCCTCCTCTCCTGAACTCACACTCTCACTGCAGAAACTGAAAATCTGTTTGCGTGGAGGAGCTTCCAACCTTACCTGAAACTGAGTCAATTTAGAGAGCCGAGTGAAATACAGGGGTAGAGAAAGCAGCAGAATGTCTCTGGGAGCTCACTAGGTCCCCAAGCAGGCCATTCCTGCCTAGCACCACAGGGATCCATCAGGAGGGTAGCCAGAGGAGCGAGGGGTAAAACTGCCTAGGGAAAAGGAAATCTCCAGTTGATCTTTGTAACAATTTGAATGGGGCGAGAAGCCTCCTGGCCAGAACTCTGGGGAGGGCATGAATCCTACGAATCCTAGAATCCTATGTGTAGACTCCACAAGTAGAGAAAGAATCAAGCCCTTTTCTTTTGCAGCGGGGAGGCAAGTAGCCTGGGGCAAGTTTTCAAGCCCAGCTCACCCACCACCTAGAAACAAACTCAGGCTTATTGGGGTAGAGGAATGGTGGGAGTGAGACCAGCCCTTCCATTTGCATGGAAGCTGGGTGAGGCCTGTGACTGCTGGCTTTCCCCCACTTTCCTGGCAACCTGCATGACTCAGCAAAGGCAATATTCCTCCCAGGTACATAACTCCATAGACTGGGGTATCTCACTCCCATCCCCCATAGCAGCCACAGCAAGACCTGCCCAAGAACAGTCTGAGCTCAGACACGCCTAGCCCTGCCCCCACCTGATAGTCCTTCCCTACTCACCCTGGTGGTGAAAGACAAAGGACACATAATCTTAGGAGTTCTAGGGACCTCCCCACCACTAGTTCCTCTTCCTACTACCACAGCTGATGCTCTCTGGAAAGTGTCACCTCCCAGGAGGAGGCCAACAAGCACAAAAATAGAGCATTAAACCACCAAAGCAAATGACTCTCACGGAGTCCATTGCAACCTTCAACCACCTCCACCTGAACAGGTGCTAGTATCCATGGCTGAGAGACCCATAGATGGTTCACATCACAGGACTCAGTGCAGACAACCCCCAGTACCGGTCAAGAGTCAGGTAGATTTGCTGGGTGACTAGACCCAGTAAAGAGACAACAATCACTGCACTTCAGCTCACAGGAAGCCATATCCATAGGAAAAGGGGGAGAGTACTATATCAAGGGAACACCCTGTGGGACAAAAGAATCTGAACAACAGCCTTCAGCCCAAGACCTTCTGTCTGACAGAGCCTGCCCAAAAGAGAAGGAACCAGAAAACCAACTCTAGTAATACAAAAAAAACAGGCCTCTTTAACACCCCTGAAAAATCCCACTAGTTCGCCAGCAATGAATCCAAACCAAGAAGAAATCCCTGATTTACCTGAAAAGAATTCGGGAGGTTAGTCATTAAGCTAATCAGGGAGGCACCAGAGAAAGGCGAAGCCCAATGCAAGGAAATCCAAAAAACAATACAAGAAGTGAAGAGAGAAATATTCAGGAAATAGATAGCTTAAAGGAAAAATAATCTAAAATTCAGAAAACATTGGACAAACTTTTAAAAATACAAAATGCTCTGGAAAGTATCAGCAATAGAATTGAACAAGTAGAAGAAAGAAATTCAGAACTCAAAGACAACATCTTCAGGTTAACCCAATCCCACAAAGACAAAGAAAAAAGAATTAAAAAAAATTGTTCTGAACAAAGCCTCCAAGAAGTCTGGTATTATGTTAAGTGAACAAACCTAAGAATAATTGCTGTTCCTGAAGAAGAAGAGAATTCTAAAAGCTTGGAAAACATATTTTGGGGAATAATCAAAGAAATAATCAAGGAAAACTTTCAAGGAAAGATCTCAGCCTTGCTAGAGACCTAGACATCCAAATTGAAGAAGCACAAAGAACACCTGAGAAATTCATCACAAAAAGATCATCGCCTAGGCACATTGTCATCAGGTTATCCAAAGTTAAGACAAAGAAAAAAAATCTTAAGAGCTGTGAGACAGAAGCACCAGGTAACCTATAGAGAAAAACCTATCAGATTAACAGGAGATTTCCCAGCAGAAACCCTATAAGCTAGAAGGGATTAAATCTCCTCAGACAAAACAATTCAACCTCTTCAGACAAAACCTCCTTTCCTATATTCAACCTCCTCAGACAAAACAATTATCAGCCAAGAATTCTGTATCCAGAAAAACAATTATCAGCCAAGAATTTTGCATCCAGAAAAACTAAGCATCATACATGAAGAAAAGATACAGTCGTTTTCAGAAAAACAAATGCTGAATTTGCCACTACCAAACTACCACTACAAGAACTGCTAAAAGGAGCTCTAAGTCTTGAAACAAATCCTAGAAACACATCAAAACAGCACCTCTTTAAAGCATAACTCACATAGGATGTATAAAACAAAAATACAAGTTAAAAAACAAAAACCAGAAAAAAAAAAAAAAAACAACAACAAAGTAAACAGGCAACAAAGAGCATAATGAATGTAATGGTACCTCACATTTCAATACTAACATTGAATGTAAATGGCCTAAATCCTTCACTTGAAAAATACAGAAGGAATGGATAAGAACTCACCAACCATCTGCTGCCTTCAGGAGATTCACCTAACACAGAAAGACTCAATAAACTTAAAGTAAAGGGGTCAAAAAAGGCATTACATGCAAATGGACACCAAAAGCAAGCAGGGGTAGCTATTCTTATATCAAACAAAACAAACCTTAAAACAACAGCAATTAAAAGAGACAAAGAGGGAGAGTATATAATGGTAAAAGGTCTTGGGCAACAGGGAAATATCACAATCCTAAACATATATGCACCTAACACTGGAACTCTAAAATTTATAAAACAATCACTAATAGACCTAAGAAATGAGATAGAAAGAAACACAATAATAGTGGGGGCCTTCAGTACTCCACTGACAGCACTAGACAGGTCCTCAAGACAGAAAGCCAACAAAGAAACAATGGATTTCAACTATACCTTGGAACAAATTGGCTTAATAGATATATACAGAACATTTCATCCAACTACTGCAGAATACACATTCTATTCAACAGCATATGGAACTTTCTCCAAGACAGACCATATGGTAGGCCATAAAATGAACCTCAATAAATTTAAGAAAATCAAAATTATATCAAGCACTCTCTCAGACCACAGTGGAATAAAACTGGAAATCAACTCCAAAAGGAAGCTTTAAAACCATGCAAATACATGGAAATTAAATAACCTGTTCCTGAATGAGCATTGGGTCAAAAGGAAATCAAGATGGATATTAAAAATTTCTTCAAACTGAATGACAATAATGACAAACTATTAAAACCTCTGGGGTACAACAGAGGCAGTGCTAAGAGGAAAGTTCATAGCCCTAAATACCTACATCAAAAAGACTAAAAGAGCACAAACTGACATTCTAATGTCACACCTCAAGGAACTAGAGAAAAAAGAGCAAACCAAACTCAAACTCAGTAGAAGAAATGAAATAACCAAGATCAGAGGAGAACTAAATGAAATTGAAATAAAAAAATACAAAAGAAAAATGAAACAAAAAGCTGGTTCTTTGAAAAGAAAAATAAAATTGATAGACCATTAGCAAGACTAACCAAGAAAAGAAGAGAGAAAATCCAAATAATCTCACCAAGAAATGGAACAGGAGATATCACAACTGACACTACTGAAATACAAAAGATCATCCAAGGTTACTATGAACACCTTTACACACATAAACTAGAAAACTTAGAAGAGATGGATAAATTCCTAGAAAAATACAACCCTCCTAGCTTAAATCAAGAATTAGATACCCTGAACAGACCAATAACAAGCAGTGAGATTGAACTGGTAATTTAAAAATTATCAACAACAAAAAAGTCTAGGTCCAGATGGATTCATAGCAGAATTCTAGCAGACATTCAAAGAAGAATTGGTACCAATTCTTCTGACACTATTTCACAAGACAGAGAAAGAAGGAACCCTTCCTAATTCATTTTATGAAACCAGCACCACCCTGATGCCAAAACCAGGAAAGGACATAACCAAAAAAGAAAGTTACAGACCAATATCCTTGATGAACATAGATGCTAAAATCCTTAACAAAATTTTAGCTAACCAAATCCAACAACGTATTAAAATTATAATCCACCATGATCAAGTGGGTTTCATATCAAGGATGCAGGCATGGTTTAACATATGCAAGTCAATAAATGTGATACACCACATAAACAGAATTAAAAATAAAAATCACATGATCATCTCAATAAATGCAGAAAAAGCATTTGACAAAATCCAGCATCGCTTTATGATTAAAATTCAGCAAAATCGACATGCGAGGAATATACATCAATGTAATAAAAGTCATCTATGACAAACCCACAGCTAACATAATACTGAATCGGGAAAAGTTGAAAGCATTCCCTCTGAGAACTAGAACAAGACAAGGATGCCCACTCTCACCACTCCTCTTCAACATAGTACTGGAAATCCTAGCCAGATCAATCAGACAGGAGAAAGTAATAAAGGACATCCAAATCGGTATAGAGGAAGTCATATTATTACCGTTTGTTGACAATATGATTGTTTACCTTGAAAACCCTAAGGACTTCTCCAGAAAACACCTAGAACTAATAAAATAATTCAGCAAAATTTTCAGATACAAGATTAATGTGCATAAATCAGTAGCTCTTTATATACCAACAGCGACCAAGCAGAGAATCAAATCAAGAACTCAACTTCTTTTCCAATAGCTGCAAAACACACACACACACACACACACACATACACACACACACACAAAGCACTTAGGAATGTATCTAACAAAGGAGTCAAAAGTCCTCTACAAGGAAAACTACAAAACACTGCTGAAGGAAATCATAGATGACACAAACAAATGTAAACACAACTCATGCTCATGGATGGGTAGAATCCACGTTATGAAAATGACCATACTGCCAAAAGCAATCTATAAATTCAATGCAATCCCCATCAAGATACCACCATCATTCTTCACAGAATTAGAGCAAACAGTTCTAAAATTCATATGGACCCTAAAAAGAGCCCACATAACCAAAACAAGGCTAAGCAAAAAGAACAAATCTGAAGGTATCGCATGACCTGATTTCAAACTACACTATAAAGCCACAGTCACCAAAACAGCATGGTACTGGTATAAAAATAGGCACATAGACCAATGGAACAGAATAGAGAACTCCAAAATAAGCCCAGATACTTACAGCTGACTGATCTTCAACAAAGCAAACAAAAACATAAAGTGGGGAAAAGACACCCTTTTCAACAAATGGTGCTGGGATAATTGACTAGTCACATGTAGGAGAATGAAACTGGATCCTCATCTCTCACTTTATACAAAAATCAACTCAAGATGGATTAAGGATTTAAACCTAAGACCTGAAACTATAAAAATTTTAGAAGACATTAGAAAAACCCTCCTAGACATTGGCTTAGGCAAGGATTTCATGAACAAAACCTCAAAAGCAATTGCAATAAAAACGAAGATAAATAGCTCGGACATAATTAAACTAAAGAGCTTTTGCATGGTAAAGGAAACAGTAGAGTAAACAGATATCCCACAGAGCAGGAGAAATCTTCACTTCTATATACCTGACAAAGGACTAATATCCAGAATCTATGACAAACTCAAACAAATCAACACAAAAACCAAACAATCCCATCAAAAAGTGGGCTAAAGACTTGAATAGACAGCTCTCAAAAAATCATAATAAAAAAACAGTAGGTGTTGACATGGATGCAGTAATCAGGGAACACTTCTACACTGCTGGTGGGAATGTAAACTAGAACAGCCACTATGGAAAACAGTGTGGAGATTCCTTAAAGAACTGAAAGTAGAACTACCCTTTTATCCAGCAATCCCTACTGGATATCTAAACAGAGGAAAAGAAGTCATTATATGAAGAAGAAACTGCACATGCATGTTTATGGCAGCACAATTCAGAACTGCAAAATCATGAAACCAATTCCAATAGCCATCAGTCAATTAGTGGATAAAGAAACTGTTTTTAGAATTGCGAAATCATGGAACCAACCCAAATGCCCATCCATCAACTAGTGGATAAAGAAACTGTTATACACACACACACACACACACACACACACACACACACACACACACACACACATATATATGATGGAATACCACTCAGCCATTAAAAGCAATGAATTAACAGCATTTGCAGCAATCTGGATGAGATTGGAGACTATTATTCTAACTGAAGTAACTCAGGAATGGAAAACCAAGCATTGTATGTTCTCACTAATATGTGGGAACTAAGGTATGAGGACACAAAGGCATAAGAATGATACAATGGACTTTGGGGACTTGGGAGGAAGAGTGGGAGTGGGAGAGGGATAAAAGACTAAAAATACGGTGCAGTGTATACTGCATGGGTGATGGGTGCACCAAAATCACCACTAAAGAATTTACCCATGTAACCTAATATCACCTGTACCCCAATAACTCACGGAAAAATTTAAAAAATCATAAAATAAAAAGAAAAAATAGTCAAACATATCTCTTTTTACTATTAATTTGCTTTAAAAAAACAGAAAAGAGAGAGACGTAAAGCCTTGAGATAGGTCCCGACAAGGAATTTCTCAGAGAATATTTGGAGGAGATTTGAGAAAGGTAGGTGTGATACATGAATAAAATGAATGAGACAGGAAGGGGAGATTTCAGAACATGTTGCTGTGGTCTGAAAACTCCTCTTATATGTTAAGAAATTCATTTAAAAGAAGAGAAATTGCAAGATATAATTTGAAATGATGTTTTGGTTGCCTAACTGTGCACCCAAATTGGGCAACTGTCACGAATTTACTTCTGTTAATTAAAATGTGCACCCTGACAAGAGTCACAGATTTAATGCAAATACATATTATTGAATACAGAATACATAAATGAAATGGGGACACACATGATTGAGTACAGAATATGTAATTGAGTGAACAAATAAGTAAATGAATAAGAGCCTGACTAACATCATTATACAGATGAAAGGTATTTTATATCTTGATAGAGTTTAGTGCAGGTTGTCCATGGATAAGGGAGTATAATCAAAGATTTCTTTAGCATTTGATTTGGGAGAGGCGATTTTGATTAAAAATAATATAAGATCAGGTGATATTTATTTAAAAATAGTAAAGGTATGTGAATAGAACTATATCCTGATGAACCTACTGGAGTAAATTTATGTAATTGCTTGTCAAAGCACTAAAAAAAGTTTGACGAGATTACTTAATGTTTTCCAATTAAATTGTGTTTCCAAATATAGTGACTTCCACTTTAATGTAGCTGGTATGGAGCTTTGTGAGTGTGTGCTTCTTTTATCATGGATAATGTTCAGCTCCTTTTTATTTGCCTCCTGGTTATAATAGTAAAACCCTTGTTAACTTAGTGAAGAATGATTGTTTTTTCATTTGCTCTAGCAGATTTATCCAGTCACCAAGTAACTATTTAAATATATACTGCAAGATTGAAGATTTCAAGACATGGTCTTGATTTTCACATCATTATCAATAGATTTGTCACTGTCACAAATTTATTTCTGTTCACTATGATGTGAGCAATTTTATCAGAAAAGAGCCTCGAGGAAGCATTAATAGTGTAAGAGCAAGAGAATCATAATGCCATTTGGCTCACAGGCAGTTCCTCTTCATGAATTTTCAACATGATGAACAATTGCTATAAATTGAAAATAACCTTACTTTATCTTTAACTATATTCTTGATAATTATTCAATAGTTTGATCACTATTGATAACAAGCAGAAATACCTGCTAGGTCTATATACAACATATTAGATTTATTTATTTATTTCAACTATTATTTTATATTCAGGGAATACATGTATAGGTTTGTTACCTAATATATTATGTGATGCTGGAGGTTTGAGGTATGAATAATTTAAAAACCTACTCTTTTTTTGTTTTTTTGAGAAGAAAGCTAGAGAGTGAGAATATCTAGTAGGGCAACTGATTTATCATTTAAGGTCATTTTTCTTTATAACGATGACATAGGCAACAGTTTTTTAAAGGAATCAATTGGATAGTTTGTCAAATATTTGAGTCTGTCACTAAGGACTGGTTCTGAACTACATGATATTTTAAAGTATTGCTCCATTCCCCTCCCCGAGTCCTTATCCTTTTGGGGTACTGGAGTTGCTAAATCCCAGGAATGGAGTCCCTACAGTACCTAGACTTGTGCTGTTCAATGTGGTAGCCATTAAATATGGTGGTTATAAAATATTTGAAATGTGGCTGGTCTGAATTGATTGCAAGTGTAAAATGCATGCCTGATTTCAAAAACAGTTTAACCAAACAAAAAAAACTTTTTCATCGTCTTAAAAATATTTGTATATTTATATACAACTTGAAATGATAGCATTTTGATATATTTGGTTAAAACAAATTTCATATTCATAGTTTTTGATGTATCTACTAGTGAATTTTAAATTATACATGTGGCTCACATTTATTTCTATTGAATAACATTGCTTTAGACTATAAAGAAGTTATCGTAGAATTGTGGAGTCTAGTGATACAATTTGTCTAGATGTCAGTGGACACTTGAGACTTAACAACTTTATAGCCCAGAACAATCTGATAACAAATGTCTCCATATAGGTGCCTATTAAATTCCCTTTATTCTCCTCTCAAGAAGCTAAGTTGATAACAGATGATAAGCTAAGAGCTATAGGTTGATAAGCTATGTTGATAAGAGAATTTGCTTTTAAGTCTTTGGTGACTGAATGATTTTTGGTTGACATGATGAGGAGTTTTGGGAACCCATCAATCAAGATTACATTCCAGGTGAGGATAGAAGGCTCTCTGACCATTAAAGTTTAAAGAAAGCCAAAATTTCAGCCTCTCTTATGGAAATGGCTTTGAATCAGAAGTCAGAGACCTGGGTGAGAGCACTTGCTTGGCTACTTACAAACTGTGTGCATGTTTTCCACTGAAAAATTATGTTTCCAGGAGCTAACAATGTGTTATCATAACTGTAAAAAGGGGGAAATTAATAATTGCAACCCAACCTATGCACAGCGTTACTGTGACAAATGGAATCATAATTCTATGATTGTTACTCATTAATTACTCATAATTGTCAGAGTATTCAATAAATTATTTTGTAAAGCCTTATGCATGTAAGGTACTGTGATTTTATAACCTTTCAATCAATATACAGACAGTAAAATAGAATGCATATCTGTTTTATTTTTTTAAAGAGGAAATATATATGCAGTATTCTTTATAATAGAGTATATAATGCCACTTACCAAGCCTAAACTAAACTGAGATTTACTTTTACCCTCTGCTCCTGAATGCTAGCCAGAGATAAAAACCTTTAACCATTTCTGTTTTCAGTTCTTCCAGGATTCATCATTACAATTTTAAATAATAAGCATGTACTTTTTCCTACAACAGCTTTACACAGTGGCTAATAACCCCCTGCTGTGAGCGAAAAAGAATTTAACTCACTAACATTACTTCACATTTTCCCTCCTCTTGCCTCCCAAGTTATAGAACTTATATTAGTATTTAATGCCTGTATTTCTTATCTTTTAAATTTTAAATAATATAATTAAATCTTTGTCTCTTTCATTAACTCAGTATGCTATGGTTGCTCTTTCTGTAAAATAAAGACATTAATGTCTCTACGGTGTCTTGCAACTCTCTTTGTCTCCATCTCATAACTCCCTTGGACCATACCATTATTTTATATCCTCAGTGTTTATAGTATTTCAGGTTCAACTTTAAATTCTGTCTACAGGATTATTCAAAATTTGAGAATCTATACATCTTCCATTATTATGATTAGATTTTAAAGTATTCATTGAAGAACCTTGTAGTAAGATTCACTTTCTCATAGTCTTTGGACAAGTCTGTTGAGGCTTTCTTCTTGTGGACTTGACAAGCCATGCCTAGGTATGGTACAGCAAGTCTCGTGTTATTCTATACCAACACATAATTTGTGATTAAGATGATAACAATAGTACAAGATGCACTTTTGTTATCATAACTTGCACTTTCATGATCCTTTTTGCCTACATGTAACTTGGTAATGTCTTTAGTAAACAGTGGAAATTTGCCTCCCAATGCCCACAATAGAAAAGTACAGATTGTAATTGGTTTTTGTTGCTGTCAGTCATATTGGATTAATATAAGTAGGCAGGTCACCATGATGGTTAGATGTAGTGACTGACCCTGTATGAATTAATTTTTAAATACATCCATCTTAAAAAAGGGGCAGAGTGGTTGAGTTGGAAAATAACTCAGACCTTTAATATAAAGGAGAGAGACTAAGTTGACTGAAGTTTGAGAATTCTGTGTAGTAAATAGTAGATTATTAAATAATATTAAGTTCAGTAGCAAATAAAGGGATTTTTCTAGAAATCCTTAGAATAATGTTTGTATCTTAAGATGTAGACCTTTTACTGACTTAGCAAAACACATTTTTGATTAATTGGGCTCAGCTAGAAGAAGAGAGTCTTCCTTGGTTTTTGGTAAAGAGTATCTCCTAAAATAGACCTAGAGAAGGAAATATGATCCTCTGTCATTAAATTGTCCACTTAAGGATGCTATTTTAAGTGTCAATATTGCATTCACTCTTTGTGAAATATTGACTGTATTTTTTCTCCCTTCATTCATTAAAAGAACGAAATAAAAAAGATCTGTTGCATCTTTCTTCTGTTTCTTGTTTTCATGAGATACTACCAAGCTGAAATACATTTATAGTTTCTTCAACGCTTATAGGAAAATAGCACAAACTTTTCCAGGATGTGATTTCTTTTTATGCTTCAACCTTATGTACCTAATATCTATGTTAGCTCTCTGCCACATTTAATTTCTTTTGTTTTGACATTATTATTTTGTGTGTTTGTTGTTTGTTTGGCTTATATGGTATAAATTGTGTTAAATGATTTGCATGCATTATTTTACTCAAGCTTCTCAAAACTTTAGTAGTGACATTTTAAAATTAAGATAATAACTGATGGAAACTAGACAGGAGCTCATGTGTAATGACTGAGCTCATCATTTATTCCACTATTATGCAGTGTACTGTATGTAGCTTGGAGTATGAACAATGCCATATAACTTTAAGTTTTCCATTTAATCACATAATTTCACCTGCTCATATTAGTAGTAAGTCAAAAAACACTCTTCTCCCTGGGTTATATTACTTATCTTCGATACTGCAGAACAAGCTTTTGGAAGTAGTTATCATTTAGGATGTCTTTTTGTAACTTGTATGCATAAAGTAATACCTTGAACTAGTAGGAGGTAATAAAACTTTATTGATTATGATGATGATGTGATGATGAAGATAACAGCATTTGGTATTAATAGTTGATTTCAATTTCCATTTCCTTCCCACGCGCATTTCTTAAAACTTCAACCTTTCAAAGCTTCCCACACTTCTCTATCCAGATAGTTTGACTTCAATTCCATATTTCAAACTCTGAACCTCCACAGAGTGGGAAGCTTAGCTATCAGAACTTTAGAGTTACTGTTCTTTTTTTGAAATATAGATTTATGTCAGTCCTAAGGAGTGTGTCATATCACAATAACAGGATGGAGCTAAGACTTAGCACATATTTCTAAGACAGCAAATTGAAGTTCAATACATTTCTGAACCACAATTCTTAGATAATACAGGTATTAATTAAAACCTGCCTCTTGTAGCATGAATGTCACAAACAGTGGCACTGAACTCAGCAGATAAGTGGGTTTTACTGCAAAGCCAGAGAAAACCTCAATAGTGCCTCCTTCTAACCTGTCAGATCATCTAAGTTGTTTGACACAATTAAATGACACTGCAGTGGGAACACCAATACAGTGGCTAACAGTTTGTTTTAAATGCTTTCATTTGCTTTAGTTTTAGTTTCAAGCAAAATGCTGTAAATTTTGCATGGTGCCTACATTAATAATTTAAATGCACAGAGCATCGGCAGCAGAAGTTGTTTGCTAATATATTGCCAGCACACCAAAGAAGCTCTGTCTTTTATCATAACAGGCACACACACACACACACACACACACACGGATTTGGTTTATATTTCTGAACAAGGGGATGTGTAGATATCTACAAACACCTGCTATTGGAAAAGACCAATCAAGACCTGACACTAAATTTGAATGCATAAGTAAGGTTTTGTGCTTAAAAACATTACAAAAATTGTATTAAGTGTAAAACATTACAAAAAATTGTATTCAGTGTGCTTGAGTTGAGATGCTTCAGGTTGACATTTGGATAACAAAATGAACATATTCTAGAAATCAAATCTACAGTTAAAAAATTGTTTTCTTGAATTACTCATCCTTATTGACTTCCTCTTCATTATCAAAATGTATCTCTAAACACTAGTGATATTCAAAATACCTAATCATAGGTGTGACATGGATGATTGACTTATCAGAACATATGCTTTCACTGTTGTCAGCACCTTTAGGTGCTGGATTCTGGAGAAATCTGAGGGTCTCAGGGTGGGGATGAGGAGGACATCTGGGGAAGGAGTGGGCCCAGGATAGCAGTTATTTATGAATAAATGCTTATACATTTCTGTAGCATTTTGCACTAAAGCATTTCTATATTTTAAGTCTCAGACAAATGTCAACCTTGCTAAAAGCTCATTTATATTAATAGGTGGTGCTAGAATCATGGTGCTTAGAAATTTAGATGGCTCTAATCTAGTGATAGAATAGAAAGGTTTAGAAATTTTCCCAGCTGTTGGAAAGAAGTCTCAGGCTTGACAATTAATCTGGAATGTAAGCACTAATATTTCTAGCCCTTCTGGTCACTGGAATAAATAAGAGAAAATGTTAATATTTTTATGTCCACAGTACTTCATAATCTCATTTAATTGTCTCAATAACCCTGTAGGAAAGTTTAATCTTTTGTAGGGTGCAGCCATTAACAAAGTATCACAGACTGGGTGGCTTAAGCAATAGACAGTTAGGCTGGGTGCTGTGACGCATGCCTTAATCCCAGCGCTTTGGGAGGCTGAGGTGGGCGGATCATCTGAGGTCACGAGTTCTAGACCAGCCTGGTGGAACCCCGTCTCTACTAAAAATACAAAAAATAACTGGATGTGGTTGTGCACACCTGTAATTCCAGCTACAAGGGAGGCTGAGGCAAGAGAATTTCTTGAACCCAGGAGGCGAAGGTTGCAGTGAGGCAAGATTGCACCACTGCACTCCAGCCTGGGTGACAGAGCAAGGCTCCGTCTCAGAAAAAAAAAAAAAAAAAAATAGACATTTATTTCCTCAAAATCCAAAATCAAGACATCAGCAGAGTTGGTTTCATTCTGTGGTCTTTTTCCTTGGCTTGTAGGTGGCCACTGTGGATGTCTTCACGTGGCCTTCTCTGTATGTGTTTGTGTGTGTGAGTGTGTATGTGTGTCTGTGTTCGAATCTCCTCGTCTTATAGACACCAGCCATGTTGGATTAGGACTCACCGTAATGACCTCATTTAGCCTTAGTTATCTCTTTAAAGATCTTATCTCTGCAGTCACATTCTGAGGTAATGGGAGGACATAATTTAGCCCATAACAGAAAGTTAGTAATATCCTTCCCCCCTTGTGAGTTTCTAAAAATATTTTTAACGTCAGTTCTATTAAAGTATATCTTACATACAAAAACATACCTAGTTTATGTGTATAGCCTGAGTTTTGGCAAATATATACACCCATGTAACCGATACCTTAATCAAACTACGGAACATTTTATCATACCAAATTGTTTCCTTGTGCTTCTTTCCTGGCAATTCTCCATCCCTGGGCTCTGGGAGGCCAGTGGTCTCATTTCTTTTCTAGCATTTCATATCATGAAGCCATGAAGTGTGTGCTCCACTGTGTCTAGCTACTTTTGTGCAGCACAATGCATAATGTTTTTGAGATGTAGCCATTTAACTGGGTATATCAGTAGTTTCATTTTATTGCTGAGTGGTATTCAATTGTATGACTATACCACAATTTGTGTATTGTTTACAGCTTCGGGCTGGTATGAATAGAGCTAGTATGAACATTTGATTATAGGTCTTTGTATAGACAGAACAAATGTGTTTATTTTTCTTGGGTAAATATGGATAAAAGCGGCAACGCTGTATCATATGAGACCTATATGTTTAACTTCTAAAGAAACTGCCAAATTGTTTTCCACATGGTTGTGCAAGTTTACATTCCCACTAGCAACACAAGAGAGTTCTAGTTTCTCTATATTCCCACCAACACTTGGCATCAGTGGCCTTTATAATTTTGGTCATGCCTGTGGATATGTCGTGGTAGCTCACTGTGGTTTTACATTTGCACTTTCCTGATGACTAAGTGATATTGAATGTATTTTCATATGTATGTTGGCAAGTCATACATCTTCTTTTGTGAATTATCTGTTCAAATATTTCCCCCATTTTTTAGTGAATTGTCTTCTTATTTTTAAATTTTTGCACTCCTTACATATTCCAGATACAAGCCATTTGTAATGTATGTATATGTGTGTGTATATATGTATATATCTATAATGTAAATCATCTATTTTTGACTTGTATTTTTTGGTTTATTAATTCCCATTTAAAAAGCAGGAATTTTTAGTTCTGATAAAATTCAATTTATCATTTTGTTTTTACTTTTAATTTTTTTGTATCTTATCTAGGAAATCTTTACTGATTCTAAGAAAGGCAAATGTCATAGATTTGAATTTAATATTTAAGTTTATGACACATCTTGAGTTATATTTGTGTGTGGTGTGAGCTAAGTGTTGAACTTTTTTTGTTTCTGTTTTTTTGTACTTGGGTATCCTATTGTACTGAGCCATTTATTAAAAAGACTTCATTTCCCTCATTGAATTACTATGGCACACTTGTAAAAAAAATCAATTGACCGTAAATGTGTGTGTATATGGGAGAAAAACACTTATTTCTGGAATCTCCATTTTGTTCCATCAATTAAATTATATTTCTAAGTCAGCAGCACATTGTCTTGATTACAGTAGCTTTATATTAAGTCTCTAAATCTAGTAGCATGTCCTCCAACTTTTTGCTTTAAAAAAACATTTTAGCTATCCTAATTACTTTGCATTTCCATATAAACTTTAGAACCATCTTATCAATTTTTATAAAAATGATAGCTGAATTTGGATTGGAATTGTAATGGATCTATATATCAATTTAAATGCGAGTGACATCGTAATAATATTGAGTCTTTTAGTCCATGAGCCAGTGTTCTTTAATTTCTCTCAGAAGTTAGACAGTTTTAAGGGTATAAGAAGTGCATACATTTTGAAAAATTTATCCCTAAGAATTTTACATTTGTCGACAGTATTCTAAGTAGTACTTTTTAAAATTTTCAATTTTCATTTATTGTTACTAGCAAAAGATATCGGTTGATTTTGTGTATCGATCTTGTATCCTGCAACTCTAACACATTCAGTTATTAATTCTAGTAGCTTTTTTTGTAAACATCAGGATTTACGTATGATCTTATCATCTTCCTTTCCAATCTATATGTTTTTTTCTTGCATTATTGCATCTGCTGTAACTACCCTGCCCCCATGCCAGAACAATGTTGAATATAATAGGTAAAAGTGAATATGCTTATTTTGTTTCTAATTTTAGAATTTAGCATTTAGATTTAGATTTTAGCATTTAGATTTTTACCATTTATGTAAGATTTAGCTGTGTGTTTCTCATAAATGTCCTTTATCAGGTTGAGGAAGTTTTCTTTTAATCTTAGTATAATGAGAGGCTTTATCATAAATAAATATTAATTTTGTCAAATGCTTTCTCTACATCTATTGAGATAAGCATATAATTTTTCTCCTTTATTCTATTCATATGTTGAATCACAATCCCAATAATAGATTGTCAAATATTAGACAACTTGGATTCCTGGAATAAATCTCACTTATTACTTTTTAATTTTATATATTTGATTTGCTAATATTTAGCAAATAGTTTTGATGTTTTTTTGCATGAGGGCTATTAGTCTGTAGGTTTTCTTTTGTATTATCTTTGACTGGTTTTATTATCAAGTAATAGCAACATCATGGAATTTGTTGTAAAGTACTCATACATTTTATCAATCTGACTTACTCTATTGTCATTGATACATTTTTCTCAGGGTTTATGGTTCACAATTTAATTCTCTGGGGCATGTATATAATTTTGGATTGAATGGTGGATATTTAGACCTTGATGTTGTTGAGTTGTTGTTATACTCCATTTTGTTGTCTTTATAAAAGATTCTCAGTCTTTGTTCTGGAAGTCTGTTAAATATTTTGTGGATTAACTTGATTCTTGCAAGGCTACTTTTAAGCTGTGTTAGGGCTTACCTACAGTTGTGTATACTCTAGGGGTATTTTAGAACAACTGCTAAGATACAACCATTCCCAGGATATTAAGAAAGGTGACCAGTGAGGATTTTTGAATATGCTTGACCAGACCTTGAATGTTTCTCTGCTCCATATAAGACCTAGAAATTTTTCAGCATACAACTACTTAGTTGCTCTTTCCCGGTTGTTCTTTTCCTGGTCTCATGGAGTTTTACTCTAAGTGTGTTCATACCTTCCTATCCCATTATTATCAGAAACAAGGTCACCTTTGTAGTTTTTTTTTTAGGTCTTTCTCTGTATAGCTCCCTCCTCCCTGGTTCCATTCTCAAAAAATTACAGCTGCTTTTGTCTCCTGGTTCCAATCGCTGTCATCTCAGGTTCTAACTAGGGATCTTCTGCTATACAGCTGATCAGAAGTGTGTCAATCAGGGCATTCATAAGGCTCATTTGTTTTGTTTCTCTTTGCTCATGAATTCCAGTTCAGCTCTTCTTCTTGTCTACTGTGTGAAATAGCTGTTCATTTTTCAAACTGTTTATAGTGAGATAGGCCTGGTCTCTGTTTTTAATTATGACCTGGAGCATAATGCTTTCATCCTTTTTAATAGAAACGTAAACTGAGGCTTAGAGAGACTAAGTAGTGTAGAGATGGAGAACAGGGATTTGGGCATAAGTTGGAATTCAAATTTTTCCTATTTATTAGTTGTACAACCTTGGGCAAGTTATTTAACTACCTGCCTTGATTTTCATATCTTTATAAGGGAGATGTTTCTGCTGCTGCTAATCATATATAAGGAATAGTTTCTTACTATTATTGTGATGGTTAACTGAGATGGTGACTGTAAAGTTTTCTACACAGTTCCTGGCACATCGTGAATGTTGGATGGGATATTAACTAGCTAATTATATTGCCCACGATCACTCTGCTAGAATTTCTCTTTTTTTAAAGGAAAATATGAGTTCAAATAGTCATATCTTCCTACTTATTTTTAAATGTCAGAATTCTTGGTCAGACTTGAAAACACTTTTAAACAGTTCTTGGAAGCTTTAAAATTATTCTTGGTGATCTTGATTTTGGTAGAAACTCTGACTTCAAATTCAGGAATGTAATATGGATGGCAAAATGAATATTTTCCCTTATTTATCAAAATTTTTTTTTTCTTTAAAAAGTTTTTAGAACAGAAAGCAAGTATATTCAAGCCCAAAAGACAAATTATCTAGAAGTAGGGGCAGAGTATACTCATTTAGTGGAACATGAGAAGTCCTGTGTGTGTAGAGAAATATTAAAGAAAAGATCAGGGGATAATCCATCACAAATTCTCCATTAAAAATATTCATTATAGGTTTAATTAATCACAATGATGGATATCTTTAACATTAGGCAATAATTGGCAGTTTCATAGTGGTGAGACTATAGTCTCTCAAAATACAACTTTTAAAGGTCATATTCACTTTTCTTTTCAACCTCATAAAATCTTGAATGACCACAAGTAGAGCTCAACAGAGAATAATAAGGCAAAAAATCAGGAATGTTCATCATCGAAGGTTTGACTATGTCCTTGGTTGATATCCATAAATTTAAATATGGTAGATAGAAAAAAATAGCACACAGATTTGTCAACCATATGCAATAGAATAGTTCAGTTCAGCAAGGGGAATTCAGAATTCTTTCTCTGCTGGCTGAGCCTGTGTGTCAGCCAACAACATCCGCTTAGTCTCAGGTGACAACAGTGTCAGTTAATTAGCTTTTGTTTATGTTTTGACTATTGATACACTTAAATTATATTCCTATTATCATGCAAAACAAACACATAGAAAGTCCTACCTTTGATCTAAATACAGGCACTTCTTTGTTGCAATGATATTTGAACTGTATATCAGAATAAAAAACTTATAGTAAGCCAGGCATAATTAAAGCATATTTGATTAATGATAATTTTGGCTTGAAAACAAAATATCCTATTTCAACAGAAGTTTAAGTTGGTTTACAAAAATGCAGACCTTACCTTTGAGATTGATATAAAATGCCATGGACATCTCTGTAAACTTCTCAATCCTCCTTTGACCTTTTTGAAAGATTTAATCTTGTAGTTGTTAGGTTAATGCATATTCTTTGTGTGCACTTCTTGAACTAGAATAAATGTTATTCTTTTCTGACCATTAAAATTTTTCCCTCTTCCTGATTCTTGTAAACTCTTTTCTAACAATGCTCATGAAATGTAGAGAAAATGGTTTCTCTAGGATCCAAAATGACGTATTACTTATAATTTAAATTACAGAAGAGTTCATTTCCTTGCAATATGCTGTATGTAACATGGCTTTTGCTGAATAGCTCAGTAAATCATCTAGGGGTGCTGGGACTTTTCTTTCTTTTCTTTTCTTTTTTTTGTTCTTGTTTTTTGTTTGTTTGTTTTGAGACAGAGTCATGCTGTGTCACCCAGGCTGGAGTGCAAAGGTGCCATCTCAGTTCACTGCAACCTCTGTCTTCTGGGTTCAAGCGATTCACATGCCTCAGGCTCCCGAATAGCTGGGACTACAGGCATGCACCACCATACCAGGGTAATTTTTGTATTTTTAGTAGATATGGAGTTTCAACATGTTGGCCAGGCTGGTCTCAAACTCAGATTTTTTTTTATTTTCTGAAGACAAATGCTCTGTGATTGGCATGCTCCAGTCACCGTCTCACCATTTAAAGACTTCTAGATTAGAATTAAGCATGGGCACAACAGCTCTAAAGTGAAAACATACATAGTGGAGATCTCTGCCTTCTCTCCTCTCTTCCTTTCCTTTCTTTCTTTTTTTTTTTTCTACTTCCCATCCTTCTCAAAGAGACACCAGTCAGAAATATAGATATGCTTATGCTTGCTTGGTGTCCTTGATTATAAATAGTCCAAACATCACGAAGCTAAAATCAAGGTGATTATGTAACTCCTAAAGATGGAAGTTGTCAAAATACATCACAACAAAACAAATTTTAGAAGGCTATTTTAAATACAAGATTCCATCTTCACTAAACTGCCCCTTAGATCAGTAAGATAATTTAGCATGAAAAATCAACTTAGATAATCATACTTTAAAAAGCTGCCACTGGCAGCCTATTAGTTCCAAAGCGTTCCAAAACACTTCAACCAACTTGACACTTTGATCTCACATGTCAAAAAAGTGGTCAAGGTTGATCAGTTAGCTTTTATCAGAAGAATTTGCTCCTGATGGAGTGGCAGTTATAATCATATGGCATTTTTAGAACAGTGATACAATGAAAAATAATATCATAATTA
Organism: Rhinopithecus roxellana; assembly: GCF_007565055.1. Classification (NCBI taxonomy): domain Eukaryota; kingdom Metazoa; phylum Chordata; class Mammalia; order Primates; family Cercopithecidae; genus Rhinopithecus; species Rhinopithecus roxellana. The sequence continues at coordinate 12,386,214 of NC_044550.1, forward strand.
TGTATTTATAAAGTGTTGATTTTCTACAAACTAGAGGTTTAGCAATGGTTGCTAGAACAAATTATTACATTTCTAAAAGATATAAAAAATGCATGGAGATAATATCAATCAAATGAGCTAATGAAAAATCATGACCCTATTATCTTAATGAATGCAGTATAGTGTTATAAATGCCCTTACACTTACATCTTCATCACGTAGTATGAATGACAAACAGAAAGACCAAAGAACTGATAAATTACTGTCTCCCTAACAGAGTGTAATATGTGAACCCCATGTCCCTTTCTCACTTATTACAGATGCTTTTCATTAGTGAGTTCATATATTCTAATAAGCCATCCAAAAATATTCATAATTATGGGAAGACAATAACATTGCCATTTTCACAGTCATGTTATAGTATTTTTAGTGTACTGAGTACAGTAATTATTTATTAAAAGTAACACGAAAACAGGAATAAAATACTTGTATGTACAAAGTAGCATGGTATGATTTCTACCTAATATTTAATAATACACATGCAAATTTTCCCTGCATTAACATAGTGGTAAACAATAAATACTAACAGTAGGTAATATAAGAACACCGAGAAAAGTAGGAAAGTCTTCATGGATAAAAATTCTTGGCCCAGAAAACTTTAAACGTTAAGGAAAGGTGTGCCTGTCAGCGAGTCCACCTCCTGGGCTGTCAGATTCACTGCTCACAAATTTCCCTCCTAAAATTCCTTTTCCTAGGAACGCTCCTATAAATGGAATAATGTAATTTTTAAACGTCAGAGGACAGGAGAGCGCCGGGGTTCTTTTTGATTCCGTCAAATTATTGCATGTCAGCTGGACATCACTTTACTGGGAACGACGACTGGTGTACAGGCCAGCAGCAGGTATGGAAGTCGGGATTGATTCTGCAGGACTTTCTCCTTTTCCCCCCTTGGAGCATGGAAGCTGAAGATTAAGCCTGTGAGCAACAACAACAACAAAGTTCAGATTCCAAGAAAGCAAAGAAGAAATAGAGATGCTGGGGGAGTCCATCTCTTAGTAAGAAATGGTTGTCACTAGCTACATTTTTTTCACCTAGTAGAATCACTTGACTGTCTCTCAAGCACTTCAGACTTGACATATCTGAAAAGAAAAGCACTATTTTCTTTCCCAAACCTCACTCCACAATCTCAATCTTCAGTATTTCCTCCATGATGCATTCAGACACCCAGGATGGGAGTGTGGATATTGTCTATAGTCCTATTCTTCCTCATTCCCCACTGGCCACATCCAATCAATCACCACATCATGAAATTTTTAACCTCCAGACATTTTTCTCTATTCTATTCTGCCTCTTCATCTTCCTCCATACTGCGGCTCCCTAGCTTAAGCCTTTGTCTTTTTCCAGCGGAATATTGCAATAGCCTCTGACTTCTCTGCTTCTGGTCTTGCTCTTCTTGAATGAGTCTTCCACATTAAACATACACTGGTATATATCAAGCATAAATCTCATATTCCTCTTCTGATTGAAGTCCTTAACTGTGCCCTGTCACTAATGCAGTACAGTTCAAGATCTGTTGCTTGGGGTGACAATGTGAGTAATTAAGAAATTTATGGGCAACTTTAAAGCTTTGCTGCTGTCTACTCATCAGGGAGAAGAATGAATAGGCATCAGAAGAAAGAATGAAGGAATACCATTTGCCACTTCTTCATAGGAAAGATAGCCAAGCCTTTGGTTTAGTATTTTGCATTTTTCTCTGCAGTGTAGGAACAACTTTCAGTATTGGTCTATAAAAGAGCAAGAGATGGAGACTTCTGTGTCCCAAGTAGGAAACGGGCAGTGGCCCAACCTGGCAGGGATTAGATGGTGTTGTGTTGCTGATGGCAGTGCTGGTGGTTTGCTAGGGTCTGGGGAGAGCATGATATGGTGTGTGTGGTGGGGTGTGGGGAGTGGTACTAGTGGCGGAGACCTGTAACCAACTCTTTCCTGGTTTGGTTGGTGAAGGCAAGTCCTTTGATAGGGATGGCTGAACTGTTGCTTTACATGGGGGAACGTTGGACATTGGCTGCCATGGCCTGCAGGTAGCAGCTACAGGTATCCATGTCAATTCTTAGGATAAGGAAATGATTATAGAACAGGATATCTGTGACTTCCTCCTAGAGCATTTGTGGCTGATAGGTGGTTGAGCACATGCCAGAGCATGGTGTAGCTTAAGCACCATGATTTGAAGAATGATTGCAGACAAGGCTTCTCTTTAATTATTGAACTAGTTTTTTAGGCATATTTTGTATTCAAGGTCAAGTGAGGGGTTCCTCAAAATGATAAATGACCTCTTTTTTTATTTTTATCTTCTTTTCTTTAAACTTTTATTTTAGGTTCATGGGTATATGTACAGGTTTGTTATATAGGTAAACTGCATGTCGTGGGGTTTTTTGTGCAGATTACTTTACCCATGTAATAAGCATAGTATTTTTTCAATCCTCACCCTCCTCCCACCCTCTACCCTCAAGAAGGCCCTGGAGTCTGTTGTTCCCTTCTTTGTGGATAAAGTACTTTTGATGTCATTAGTGAATGAAGAAAGTTAGTACTTCATTCTAGCCTCATGCAGTCCTTCATGATTTACCTTGGGAAACAAGGCTTCCTGTGATCTAGTACCCTCTACTACTTGAGCCTTATTTCCCAGTCAGAGGTCAACGCTTCTCAAGCTGTTTATAGTGAAGAACAATGCTGGTTTCTAACAATATCTATTCAGCTACAGACAGACATTTTAAAAAGTACAATAACATGAATGTTGCAGCAGTATCAGATTGCCATAACAATTTTTAAAGTTTTATAATTTCTTTCATATACCATTCAGTTTCACAATTCTTTTCCTGTTTGTACATGCTATTCCCTGTGCCTGGAAAATCTTTCCTCTCTTTACCTAGGCCACTGTCGTGTTTTTTTTTTTTTTTCTTCTCATTCTGTAAGTTTTAGCTCAAATACCATCTCTAAGAAATTTGCTGTCAAACTTCACGGTATCATGTCTGTCTTTACATAACACTGTGCTATCATTTACCATATTATGCTACAATTATTTTTCTTATCTGTGTTTCTTTCCACTTCTGTAAGCTTCTTGAGAACTGCAACCATGACAAGCCCTCTTTATATCTGGGCTAGTACTTGACAAGGAGTAAGGTCTCAATCACTTTTTGTTCAACTAAGTCATACTCCTCTATAGATGAATTTTCAAGTGAAGTCAAGAGTTTGTAGCATAGTTCAACTGGTAAACATCTGCATTTGTGTTAATAGGATAATGCTCATGATTGATACTGTTTCAATTATTTTCTCAAAGATCAGCAACCTAAATAAGAACAAACTCTAGTTGCAACACCATGCATTTCACATCGACAATCTCTCTCAAAAAAATAAATCTTGCTTCATTAATGGTTCTTTACATCTGTACCAATATCAGTCTTTGCTTTTAATGGCTATTTTATAATAGATTTCATAACAGGTTTCTTTAACACTACTGACAACAATTTATAAACAATCAGAATGGCCATAGGAGAAAAGACCATGGTTTTATAGATGTGGAACACAGTGTAGAGTACTATTAAGAAATTCATTCAGGGTTATAGAATATGATCATAATATACAGTTGGCCTTCCATATCTGTGGGTTCTATGTCCACAGATTCAACCAACTTGAATTAAAAATATTCAAAAACAGTAAAAATTATTAATATATTAATAAAAATAATACAAATAAAATATAGTATAACAACTATTTATATAGCATTTACATTGTATTAGGTATTACAAGTAATCTAGAGATAGTTTAAAGTACTACATGAGAGAATTTATATAGGTTATATGCAAACACTATGCAGTTTTATTTACATCAGGGACTTGAGCAACCACAGATTTTGGTATCTCCAGGCCTTTTGAAATCAATCTTCCACCTCCGTGAATACAGAGCAGCAATTGTAAATCTCCTTTATTTATGATGTTTTCCTTTTAGCTTGTGTTATTTCATTTTAAAATGAAAGAAAAATAAATGAAAAACACGTTAAGCTCATCTGGAAGTTCACAAAGATACTCTTAGATTATCAGGGCACCATTTAGAAAATTACAGAAGTACCAGGGAATTGTATCTCGGAGAAAAATGGAAATAGCTAACAATCCACATTGCTGAGGGTTTGTGGGAACGGACTTTCATCCAAGCTACTAGACTTCCTAACACCGCAGTTCTTCACTGGTCTGCAACCCCCTTCACTCTTCAGCCTTCCAAAGTGTCTTGGAACAGAAGGAAGATGAGACCTATTGGTGAGGGAGCAACCAGGTAGCAGCAGATTCCTCCTTGACAACAGCGCAGAGTTGGTCATAGAATAGTTAAATGGCTATCTGTTCAATTCTAAAATTGTTATTTTTCCCTTTTAATTTTATATCTTAGGCATGCTTTCATGTTATTACAAATTATTTTGAGAATTATTTTTACTCATTATATAATGTCACTATGCAAAGTATAATTTATTTTATAAATTCCATAGCATTAAACATTTAAGCTGCTTCTACACGTTTGCTGCCACCCTCTTGTATATGATTTCACGCTCCCACAAGGTAAAGCTTTGCAGAAGGCAAGGTTTATAGCTCATAAATGTTTCAAAATTCCTGTCTGCCCTGCCAAATCACATTAAACGTAATACTGCGAACAAAATGGATTATCAATATATGAAGCAACAAGCATTAAATATATCTAGAATATTGTTTTGGGATGGAAATTTTTAACATAGGTGATTATTTCTGTAATACTGTTTGCTGTTACATGAGAGTTCAAGACTTTTTAACTTCTTTCTCGAAATCTTCTAGGTTTGATGAATTCATTTCTATATATTCTGAATCTCCAAGTTGATATCTAATTTCAAGTTGACAACCTAGACAGCAGTTACTCTTTGGTTATTAAATTCAAAGTACAGTGATAGAAATATCTTAAAGAGAAAAGTGAGACAGACAATAGAATTGACAGATGTCAAACTTGTTTCTTCCCATTACTTTCCGATCTTTACTCTTCAGAACATCATTATATAATTCCAAAATTACAAAGAGGAGTAACAAAAGTTATTTAGCTTTTCAAATCAAAAGCCTTGGAATCTGAGGCTCGGAATATTTTTTTAAAGTACAAAAATGGAAAGGAATGGGAGTTGAACAAAAATTACTTTTATTAAGCTGGTTTGAAAGTCAACACTGTTTCTTGCCTTCTATATACTTTTTCTTTCTTTCTTTCCCCCACCCCCCCCAACTGCAGAAGACTTGCTTTCTCCAAGGTGATCAATTAGTTACTAAGATTTGAACATTTTGGTAATTTAGAAAACAGCCCTTTACTAGCCACTGGGTTGCAAAGCAACCATAGCAAGTATGGAAGGAAGCTTTCCATATATCAGCTAGGGCTGAACAACGTATCTCATCCCCAGCTTCTCAAACTTTGCACCTGGAAGTGTCCATTGCATAGGATGGACAAACTTCTAGATTCCTTTTTTTTCCTTTAAAACTTTTATTTTAGTTTCAAGGGGTACATCTGGAGGTTGGTTACATGGGTAATTGCATGCCATAGGGATTTGGCGTTCAGAAAATTTTGTCACCCAGGTAATTAGCATAATAGCAAATAGGTAGTTTCAAAGTACTCACTCTCATTCCACCCTCCCCCTTTAAGTAGGTCCTGGTGTCCATTGTTCCCTGCTTTGTGCCTGTGTGCATTCAGTGCTTGGCACCTACTTAGAAATGAGAAGATACAGTATTTGGTTTTCTGTCTTCGGTAACTTTAGTTAGAATAACGGACTCCAGGTTCATCCATGTTGTTGCAAAGGCAACAATCCGGTTCTCTTATGTGGCTGCATAGTATTCAATAGTGTATGCGTACCACCTTTTCTTTAACTAGTCCACCATTGATGGGCCTCTAGGTTGATGGGCATCTAGGTTCATTCCATGTCTTTCTTATTGTAGATAGTTCTGTGATGAACATATATATGCATGTGATTTGACAGTAAAACAATTTGTATTTCTTTGGTCTATATCTAGTAATGGGACTGCTGGGTTGAAAGGTAGATCTGTTTTAAGTTCTTTGAGAAATCTGCAGGCTGTTTCCACAGTGATTGAACTAATTTACATTCTCACCAGCAGGGTATAAGCATTCCCTTTTCTCTACCACTTGGCCAGCATCTGTGATTTCTTGACTTTTTATGGTCGCCATTCTGACTGATATGAGATGGCATCTCATTATGGTTTTGATTTGCGTTTCCCAAATGATTAGCGATATTAGGCACTTTTGCATATGCTTGTTGGCCCTGTGTATGTCTTCTTTTGAGAGGTGTGCGTTCATGTCCTTTGCCCATTTTTTAATGGGGTTGTTTTTTACTCTTTCATTTGTTTAAATTCCTTACAGATTCTGGATATTATACCTTTATCGGATGCATAGTTCATGAATATTTTCTCCCATTTTCTAAGTCATCTGTGTACTCTGTTGATAGTTTCTTAGGCTGTGCAGAAGCTCTTTAGTTTAGCTAGGTCTGGTTAGTTTTTGTTTTTGTTTCTATTGCTTTTGGAGTCTTCGTCATGAAGACTGATGTCCAGAATGGTATTTCCTAGGTATTCTTCTAGAGATTTTATAGTTTTTGTTTTACATTCAACTCTTTAATCCATCTTAGTTGATTTTTGTATATGATAAAAGGTAAGGATCCAGTTTTAATCTTCTGCATATGGCTAGCCAGTTTTCCCAGCACTATTCATTGACTAGAAAGTCCTTTCCCCATTGCTTGTTATTGTCAGCTTTGTTGAAAATGAGATAGTTGTGTGTGGCATTATTTCAAAGTTCTCTGACTTGTTTCATTGATCTATGCGCCTGTTTTTGTACCAGTATCATACTATACTAGTTACTGTAGCCTTGTAGTATCATTTGTCATACTGTACTAGTTACTGTCACCTTGTAGTGCCATTTGAAGTTGTATGTGTGTGGCATTATTTCAGGGTTTTCGAACTCGTTTCATTGAGCTACCTGTTTGTTTCAGTACCAGTATCATACTGTATTAGTTACTGTAGCCTTGTAGTATCATTTGAAGTTGGGTAGTGTAATGCCTCCAGCTTTGTTCTTTTTGCCTAGGATTGCTTTAGCTATTTGGGCTCTCTTTTGGATCCAAATGTATTTCAGAATAGGTTTTTTTCTAATTCTGTGAAAATTGTCATTGGTAGTTCGATAGAGAATAACATTGATTCTGCAGATTGCTTTGAAGAGTATGGCCTTTTTAAACAATATTGATTCTTCCAATCCATGAGCATGGAATATGTTTCCATTGGTTCATGTTATTTCTGATTTCTTTTGACGTGTTTTGTACTTCTCATTATAGAGATCTTTTGCCTTCCTGGTTAACTGTGTTCCTAGGTATTTTATTATTTTTGTGGCTCCTGTGAATCGGATTGCATTCTTGATTTGTCTCTCAACTTAGATATTGTTGGTGTATAGAAATGCCACTGAATTTTGTACATTGATTTTGTATCCCAAAACTTTGCTGAAGTTGTTTATCAGAGCTAGGAGCCCTTGGGAAAAGACTATGGGGTTTTCTAGGTATAGAATCCTATAATCTATGAAGACAGATAGTTTGACTTCTTCTCTTCCTATTTGAATGCCTTTTATTTCTTCTCTTGCCTGACTGCTCTGGCTATGACTCCCAGTGCCATATGAATATGAGTGGTGAAGTGGGCATCCATGTCTTGTTCCAGTTTTCCTGGGAATGCTTCCAGATGCTTCTTCCCATTCAGTCTGATGCTGGCTGTGGGTTTGTCGTAGATGGATCTTATCATTTTGAGGTATGTTTCTTCAATGCCTAGATTGTTGAGGGTTTTCAACATGAAGAGATGTTAAATTTTATCACAAGCCTTTTCTGTCTGCATTTATTAAGATGATCATGGAATTTGTGTTTTGAGTTCTGTTTACGTAATGAATTACACTTATTGATTTGTGTATGTTGAATCAACCTTGCATCTCAGGGATGAAGCTTTCTTGATCATGGTGGATTAGCTTTATGACATGCTTCTGGTGTTCAGTTTACTAATATTTTGTTGAGAACTTTTATCTATGTTCATCAGAGATATTGGCCTGAAGTTTGCTTTATTCATTGTGTTTCTGCAGGTTTCATGGTATTGGTGTGACGTTAGCTACATAGAAAGAGTTAGAGAGGAGTTTATTCTCAATTTTTCGGAATTGTTTCAGTAGGATTGGTACTAGCTCTTCCTTATACACCTGGTGGAATTCAGCTGTAAATCTGTCTTGTCCAGGGCTTTTTCTGGTTGGTAGGTTTTTTTATTACTGAGTCCATTTTGGAATGAGTTATTGGTCTGTTCAGGTTTTCAATTTATTACTGGTTCAATCTTGGGAGGTTGTGTTTTTCCGGGAACTTACCTATTTCTTTTATGTTTTCTGGTTTGGGTACATAGAAATGTTTGTAATAGTCTCTGGATTTTTTGTTTGTTTGTTTTTTGTATTTCTATGGGGTCAGTGGTAATATCCACTATCATTTCTGATAGTGTTTATTTGGATCTTTTCTCTTTTTTAGTCTAGCTAGCAGTCTATCAGTCTTAATTATTCTTCCAAAAGGCAAATTTTTGGTTTTGTTGATCTTTTGCATAGTTTTTATCATCTCCATTTCACTCAATTCATCTCTGATTTTGGTAATTTTTCTTTTGCTAGCTGTGGGATTAGTTTGTTATTTGTTTAGTTCCTCTAGGTGTGATGTTAGATTGTCAATTTGAGATCTTTCTAATTGTTTGATGTAGGCATTTAGTGCTATTAACTTTCGTCTTAGCACTGTTGTAGCTGTATCTCAGAGATTCTGGTATGTTGTATCTTTGTTTTCACTAGTTTTAAATAATTTCTTGATTTCTACTTTAATTTCATTGTTTATGCAAAAGTCATTCAGGACCAGATTGTTTAATTTCCATTGAATTGCAGGGTTTTTAAAAATCGTCTTGGTATTGATTTCTATTCTTATTGTGCTGTGGTCTAAGAATGTGGTTGACACGATTTTGGCTTTTTTGAAATTATTGATAATTAGTTTCTGACTGAGCATGTAGTCAATTTTAGAGTATGTGTCATGCATGGATGAAAAGGATTTATATTCTGCTTTTGTTGAGTGGACTTTTCTGTAGATGCATGTTAGTTCTATTTTGTCAATTGTCAAATGTAGGTCCCAAACATCTTTGTTAGTAATCTGTCTTGATGATCTCTCCAATATCATCAGTGGAGTGTTGAAATCTACTATTATTGTGTGGTTACCTAAGTGTCTTTGTAAGACTAAAAGACTTCGTTTTGTAAATCTAGGTGCTCTAGTATTGGGTGCATATATTTAAGATAGTTAAGTCTTTTTGTTGAGTTGAACCCTTTATCACTGCCTTTCTTTGTCCTTTTTGAACATTTTTGGTTTAAAATCTGTTTTGTCTGAAATAAGAATAGCAACCCCTACTCTTGTTTGTTTGTTTTCTATTTGCTTGATAAATCTTTCTCCAACACTTTACTCTGAGACTATAGGTGTCCTTGAATGTGAGATGGGTCTCTGAAAGACAGCATACACTTGGGTCTTACTTCTTTATCCAATTTGCCACTTTATGCCTTTTAAATGGAGTGTTTAGCCCACTAACATTCAAGGTTAATATTAATATGTGTGGATTTTAACCTGTCATTCTATTGTTACCTGGTTTTATGTAGACATGATTGTGTTTTTGCTTTATAACGTCAATGGTGTATGTACTTTAGTGTGTTTTTGTAGTAGCCAGTAAAGGTCCTTCATTTCCATATTCAGCACTCCCTATGAACCTCTTGAAAAGTAGGTCTGGTGGTAATGAATTCCCTTAGTATTTGCTTGTCTGAAAAGGATTTTATTTCTGCTTTGCTCATGTGGTCTAGTTTGGCTGAATATGAAATTCCTTGTTGGAATTTCTTCTCTTTAAAGATGCTGAATATAGGCCCCCAGTCTCTTCTAGCTTATAGAGTTTTGTCTGAAAGGTCCAGGGTTAGCCATTGATGGGGTTCCCTCTGCAGGTGACCTGCCCATTCTCCCTAGCTACCTTTAATATTTTTCTTTTCACATTGACCTTGGAAGATCTGATGACTATGTGTCTTGGGGATGGTTGTCTTATATAGTATCTTGCAGGCGTTCTCTGAATTTCCTGAATTTGAATATCAACCTCTCTAGCTAAGTTGGGGACATTTTCATGGACAATATCCTCAAATATGTTTTCTAAACTGCTTGCTTTCTCTCCCTGTCTTTCAGGGATGCCAATGAGTCATAAGTTTTTCCTTTTTACGTAATCTCATGTTTCTTGGAGATTTGTTCATTTTTGAAAATTCTGTTTTCTTTATTTTTATCTGACTATGTTAATATGAAGAACTAGTCTTTGAGTTCTGAGATTCTTTCCTTGACTTGGTCTATTCTGCTGTTAATACTTCTGATGTGTTAAGAAATTCTTGTGGTGAGTTTTTCAGCTCTATCAGATTAATTTTTTTCTTTCTTAAAATGGCTATTTCATCTTTCATCCCTTGTATGGTTTTATTGAATTCCTTGGATTCCTTGGAATGGGTTTCAGTCTTCTGATTCTCAATGATCTTCATTGCCATCCAGATTCTGAATTCTATTTCTGTAATTTCATCCATCTTTTTTCTAGTTAAGAATCATTGCAGAGCAACCAGTTCAGTCATTTGGAGGTAAGGAGGCAATCTGGCTTTTAGAGTTTCAGGAGTTATTGAGCTGGTTCTTTCTCACCTCTGTGGGGTGATGTTTCTTTAATTGTAGCATAATTTGAGTATAGTCGGTTTCATTCCTATATGTTTTCAGAGGGCTGAGGCTTTGTGCAGGGTCTTTATTTGCAGTTGATTTCTTGTCCTTGGTTTTATAGAGGACTATATTACCGAAGTATTTTTGGTGTTAAAGTTTGGTTTGCAATTCAATAGATAGTGCTTAAACATAATGGCCGGTAGATAGATTCTTACCCAGCCATGCAGCCCCTCTGTGTTTCCTCACATTTGTAGCCATGCTCCCCCTCAGTGCTCTGAGAGTGTGTGATCCTCTCCCACTCAAGTGCTGGTCATAGATCTCAGCTTAGCACTCCCAGACTGTGCACTGCAGGCCTGAGACAAGCTTAGGATTTTTTCTCTCCCCCCAGCTTGGTGGCAGCAGGGGTAGAGACCTTGGCATGCCACTCAGAGCCACTGCCTATTAGACTAATCAGCTGGGAAAAGGTGATTGTATTGCAGGCCCAAGCTGGGGGCTCATGACTGGTGAAGAGCAGGAGGGCAGGGAGAGGCAGTCTTGCCTCTTTTCCATAGGGCACTGCCGCATGCTGAGAGTGCACAAATTCCAAGATTCCTAATCCATCCCTAATTACTGGCTAGAGGGGGACAAAATCCTGATACTGATACATGTGTTTGGATGGCACTCCTCTGTCTCTGTCTTCTGCTACTGGCCAGACAAGCACAGCAGGTACCATTTATTCTACAAGAAATTTCTGAGTGTCTGTAACAGCACAGGGTTAGTAGTTAGGCAGTAGATGTAGGCCATGAATACAATGTTTCTCATCATGGACACTTTACCTAGAGCGACTACCATTGTGATCAGGCCAATTCTGGAGATGTATTTATTTTATTTTATTTTATTTTATATTTTATTGTTAGTTGCCAAAGGGTCAATTCTTCTGCAAGTTTTATAAAACCTCAAAAACTAAGTGACAACACTTAATTGATACTTCTTGTAACAATTAAGTTAAAGTCAGAAGAGCATTTCCTTACTCGGTTCCGGGAAAGTAAAAGGCAATCCCATACCAACTGGGAGAGTTAATTCCAAGGCAGGTTTAACATTGACCTGGGCTCTTTACTAATATAAGAAATGTACCTGCCTTGAGCTTACTCCTGGTCATGACATGGAATATACTTTTGAGAAATTTCCATTTTTTATTGATTCACAATTATTGTAGTAAGATTGATCATTTGTATCTGATTTTGTCAAGCAATCTGGAGGGCTCTGTTGCTTGGCTGGTTACACAGCAAGACTATGTCTACATGACCAGCTGAGTTAAAGGAAACCTGGCTGAAACTGAATTTTAGATCATCTTTTTGGAGGTGTTTTTTCCACACATCCATGGTTTCTAGACCCAGAGATAAAATGTATTCTGGTATGGTCCTTATAGAGAGAGGGCAATTGGACCCTTCACCTAGCCTCTCTGAACCCATTTCCCTGAACCAGACTGTGGCTGTGATACACACCTTTACTGTAATACAGTTTCTATGCTTTATCATTTTCTTGCAATAAACTGCAAATTTACAAGCACTGTCATTTGGATCCTGCCAGTGTTTGTTAGCAACAGAAGCCTGTCTAAGTGCCACAGTTAGTGTGTGCTTACTGACCTAGGTAGGCAGACTGAATTTACAAGGAAACATTAACAACAGGCAGAAAGAACAAATTGTATCATTCCTTAGATAGGCAAGAGAATTGGACAAATCATCTACAACCACCAGGTCATGCAATTTTTGGCAATTTTTGTTAGAGTTTGTTTTTAGACAAATAAACAATGAATGATCATTGCATTGACACAAACCATTAACTTTTCAGCTTTTGAAATTCTTTAAAAACAATCTAAGCTGCACCAGGCTAACAAAACAGATATTAATGATTGTCTCCATGAATGAAATAGGGAAACTTACATAATTATTGCTTAGGTGTAGGGAGAATTCCTCAAGCTGTCAGTTCTTGGTTTTTCCTTGGGCAGAGTGCTCACCTGAGAACAGAAGATATGTTTTGATCTATAGGCTCAGAGACTGAGTAAGGATGAAAACAGTTTCCTAGCTTTTTTCTATTTTTCAAGGAAAGTTCAATTTTCCTGCAAGAATGTCATTAGAGCCACCGTTTGCCTCTTGGTATTGTCTAGAAATTAGTCACCAAAATACATGAGCTTTTCCCAACCGTCATCTGTTTTCACTCCAAAGTAGCAATATGAAGTCCTGGGTGGGATAGGTCAGGGGGCAGTGGGTGTGGGAGATGTGAGTTGGGAGATGATAACATCAGAGAAACCCTGGGGAATGAGTATTGATGTTTCCTTGTTACATGAGCTGGCTCTGCCTAAGCAAGCCCATATCATGTATTTAAAGTGCCATTTTATCAGGAAGACATTCTAGGGTCCTTCTGTTTAAATAATTCAGTGAGGGTTTTGTAAAAATGAATTTATAGGCCAAATGAACACTTGGGTGATATACAGAGCAGTGCAGGTGCTATTACTCAAAATCCTAGTGCTATTCCACCACCCGATATACACAGAAATATTAACCTAGGATGATGGCAAGTTGAGAGGCTCCAAGTATTTTTTACATGACAATGGATTCATTACCAACATATTTCGCATTACTTCTGTCCTTTAGGTAGAACCAAGTATTTACGTCATTCACACAATTCAAAAGCAATATAGGTCAAAATCTCCAGCTTTTAGAATAAATTTCATCATTTTGCTCCAGCTTTTATCTGCCAGTTGTTAGGAAATCTGTCTTCTGGGGACTCTGAGGATGTCACCTGTTACTTGTACCAACATGGCAATAACAAATAGTGCCAGAGACCTCTGAGGAGAACAAACTCAAGACTCCTCTTCAAGAGCTCCTTTGGTTCTATGCTCTGAGAAATGTTGCGTATAGTGCTGCAGCATTCCCAGACCCTGCTCCAAGGCAATCTTTTGCTAACTATTGTTCATTTTGCAAAAGATGCAGCACCTGCTTAGAACCCATGGCTATGAAGTACCAGAATGAGAAGTAAACAAAATAAATATTGATTCATCCCCTAGCATCTGCCAGAAGTCAAGCAAAGCAAGTCACTGAAAATCTTTACAATTCTTAATATTCTTCCTCAAGGTCTGTCTAATTGACAGACTAGACATTTTGAGGAAAATTTAATAACAATATGATATCAGTAATAAGAATAATGATATTTATAGTAAAATCAAACAACCCACATACATATCTAGTGGAAAAAAAACATCCAGAGGGAAATATATCAAATGCCAATAGTGGTTGTATGAAGATTGTTTCATGGGTAGTTTAAAATTCTCTTTAATTCTCTATTTTTTCTATTTTTCATTATTCATAATCTGGTCAAATATTAAAATGGTAGTTTCAGCCATGAAAAAATATTATAATGCAGTAAACTATGTTAATTTGCAAAATTAGCAACATGTTAAGATGAGGGAAAGACCATTTGCAGTTGAAACAGTCAAGGAAAATTTGGTGTAAATGCAGAGAATGAGACAAATATTGAAGGGCTGAGGACAGAAGAGGATTCTACATACGGCTTTATAAATCTGTGAATGTTTTGTTCATTTTTACTCTGTGGTTCATTTTTTGTTTTTAATGAGCTTTTATTTGTAAAAATAAGCAAAAAATGATGACTATGCACTTAATGAGTAATTGCCATAGCATACTAATTAGTTATTTTGCTAATGACATATTAATCATATGTAATTGCCATTAGAGGGGGAAGTGCACATGACAAAGAAGAGCAAGAGACTCCTCCTTCAAGAAAGCGAGGTTCAGAAAGACAGAGACAGTCAGGGGACAGGGAAGGGAATAAATGAAGTCTGAGAAATATGCGTTATTATTGCATATCAAGTGTTTTCAAAACTGAGCTAGAGAAGGCAGGCACATCATGGAAGGTGTTGCAGACATGTTAAGGTGTTTGAACTTAATCTTAGGTTATTACTTATCAGAGTCTTCTAAGCAGAGGAGTATTCTAATAAATTCAGATCTGATTTTTCTTACTCTAAATGGTTCAAAGTCAACTGATGCTTTGAAGCTAAGTTTAGTGATACAATGTTTTTCTTCTTCCATAGAGTCATATATTTCTAATTCCAAATTTTTTCTTTATAATTTGTACAGCCTGACATATTAAAAGTGAGATAATGTGTATTAGCTTTCTGAGATGATATAAGAATCACATTTAAAACACATGTCACATACATTTTTTAGTCAATCATGGTGATCTTTAACCTGACAAGATCCCTTACTAAAGCTGAGGAGTAGCTCATATGTTCTTATAAAGGACTCCTTGATCTGCAACATTTGATGCTCATTTTTTTCCTGAAAGCATCTTCTTGTTAGACCCTAGCAAACTTTCTCTTTTACATTTAAGAGAGTTCCAAATTTAAACATGTATGAGTTACAACTTCAGCAGAAGACCTTATTCAACAAAGAATATATTTAAAGGAAGCAGGGAGTATGGATGGATGAACATCAACCACATTACTTACTCCATGACCTAATTGAAAAAGAGGGATTTGGAGTGAAAGAACTCTCTTCCCAGGAGAAAATGA
Organism: Rhinopithecus roxellana; assembly: GCF_007565055.1. Lineage (NCBI taxonomy): Eukaryota > Metazoa > Chordata > Mammalia > Primates > Cercopithecidae > Rhinopithecus > Rhinopithecus roxellana. The sequence continues at coordinate 12,401,555 of NC_044550.1, forward strand.
CCAGAACTTTAACTGTGGCTCATTCAGGCTTCTAGAAAACCAGAAGATTTGACATCCACTGGCATTTTTCCTAAAGGTGGGTTGCTGCAGAGGGCTGTTTCCTTGGAAACATTGTTTATTGGTCTGTACCATAGTAAAAAGTCCAGGGTTTCTACACTGAAGTAATGACAGATTCAGACAATTTTTATGAGCCCCTGAAGCTCAAATTTCATTGTGTTACCCATCTATGCTCATTAATTAACATTGTATTTCTTAGGTCTTGAAACAAAGAAAGTAAATTGTAACAGTCATCAATTCTGAGTAGTTGGTGGTCAGATATTTGTTCTATCAATTTTTTTCTGTATTTTAAAAATTTCTAAAAATTTTTATCTAGGCAGCAGTAGAAAAATTGAGCTAAGCTTGTGAACTTACATCAAACTTAGTCATTTAAGTTTTTTTTTTCTACTTATTTTTTAGGAAAGACATCAGTATTAGGTAAGAGAAGTTACTTAAGTAAAAATAATTTTAGTAATGTAACTTCTCTTGAGTGTAGTGAGCATAGTATTATAAAGAAAACATATTTGAATAAATTTTGAAATGCAGTGGGAAGAAATTTGTTTGCTAGTGTTTGGGGAGACACCAAGTTCTGTTAATGATAGACTTTAATAAAAACTGTGGTAGTACAAGGAGCATTTGGATAGCATTGTATTTTAGATAATAAATTCTGGACTACTGAAGTCTACACTGAATCACCAATTTCAGTGTTGCCCTATCACCAAATATTTTCCATGGTAGTCATCTGGGTTGCCCTTTGAGAGGTTATTTTGCTAAAAGCAATATAATTTCTAAATTGAAGTTGGCAGAAATAAAAGTATTCAAGAATATATGTTACTATTTCCATGATAAAAATCTCCCTTTTAGACCTGTGACCTGACTTTGAAGAAAAGGAAATTAGGTGGGCTAAGGGTCGATTTAACTAGTCCGCGACTGTCTATTTCACTTACTGCTATAGTCACCACGAGAGTGGGAGAAAGCCTACATAGAATTTTCCCCAGGCATTAAAGAAGAGTGTGCTGTTACATTTGCAACCAAGAAACACAAGGTTCTCTGAGGTTTTCCCCCTGCTAGAAGTCATGATTCTAGTATCAGTTGTCCCATTTCTTCGGTGGAAATGGGTGGTAGAAAACTGCAGGTAGTCCGGAGCCCAGCGCCCTCCTCACAAGGAGAGCCAGGAGCTTCTACACAGAGCACTTCCAGGTATGTTTAGCACCCTAACTCACCGCTTGGAGAGCCAACATGACTGCAGAGTGTTTGGAATATGTGTGATGCCTGCTTGCAAGCCACAGGCAGATTCTGAGGACTTTTCTTGATAAATCCTGTAGCCACGCTTATGGTCTCTGATGTGCTTACTCAGGACTGGTTCACATTTAGCCTGCTTGACCACTTTTTTTTTTTTTTTTTTTTTTTTTTTGCCCTTTTCCCTGACCTGGTAGAATAGGCCTGGCTGCTGAGTAAAGGCTGGTGAATAGCCAGGAGGAAACTGTGAGTGGCTTCTAACCACTTTATGGGTAAATTCTGCTCCTTTGCACCCTTCAGATGGTTCCTCCTGAGACAAAGGATAGTATGGGAATAAAGGAAATGTGTGTATTAAAGAGTGGAAGAGATGCAAGGAAAAAGGAGATCTCTCCTAAAGGAAGATGGCTCATGTGAGGGGTTTCAGCATTCCTGCACAGGCTTCAGCTGTCCTTGCTCTTCAACTCTTCTGTTTGCCTCTTGCCATTTGTTCTAGATTGAATTTATACATGAAATTGAGACCACTTTCAGCCTTTAATATCTTGCTCTTGATTTGGGACAATATTTATAGCTTCTGTTTTACAAAATTATTTTGAGCCACCAGAAATATTTATAATATAGCTTATCCCCAATATTCAATTGGGGAATTGGATATTGTAAATGTATTAATGTAACATGATATTTAAATTAGACCCACATTTTTTAAAATTTTTATTTATTTATTTATTTTTATGAAGTCTCACTCCTCTGTCACCCAGGCTGGAGTGTGTGACAGGATTTTGGCTCACTGTAGCTTCCGCCTGCTGGGTTCCAGCATTTCTCCTGCCTCAGCCCCCCAGGTAGCTGGGATTACAGGCATGCACCACCATACCCAGATAATTTTTGTATTTTTTAGTAGTGACAGAGTTTCACCATGTTGGCCAGGCTGGTCTCGAACTCCTGACCTCAGGTGATCTGCCCGCCTCAGCCTCCCAAAGTGCTGGCATTACAGGCAGGAGCCACAGCTCCCGCCAGATTATTTTATAAAACTAATAATTGCTTTTAATTGATCTGTTTTGTGATATCAATAGTTTAAATGTCTGATCTACTCAAAACAAAGAAAAATCCATGATTTTAATTTTGAAAAGCTATCCAGCATCACATTTTTTCATTGTTCTTGACACAAATCATACCTATATTTTGAAAGACTTTTACAATTCCAATCAAATGAATATACCTAAGAAACTGGAAACATTCACATTACATCAATAGAATATTATATTTTACCTTTATGGAGAGGCACAATTGAATTTATATAAATGATATAAAACATGATTTACATTTTAACTGATGACAAGTTTTTTTGCCCTCTTGACCATATGTGACTACATAACCAGTACCAAGATGAAACAAAACAACAGCAATAATTTAAAAACTGGTTAACAAAATTTGTGATCTTTCTGCCATTCCTGCAGAACAGGAAATGCCTCCAGCCATCTACATATCCACACATATATAGAAAGCAACCTCTAAAGGCCACATAGTCCAATAATCTTATCAAAATGGTAAGATTTTTCTTTCCTTCATGGGAGAATTTTACATTTATTGACAGTAATTGGCTATTTCTAAAGAAGTTAGGCTTTTTGTTTATGTTTCACATGAACAAAATCCAAGGTTACAGTTAGATTCTAAAATAACTAATTTTTATCTAATCAACTGTCTGGAAACTTACCAGACTCATGAGAAATTGTCTTAACAGTAAGAAGCTTCACACTCTCTTTATCAGACTGAGGTCTATTTGAAACAGAAAACATTAAATTAGCACCACAGTAATCAGCATTGTATGTTTGTGAAAGTACTGTGACACAAACAGAATAATGAAGATGCATATGCATATGTAATTTTCACATGTAAATGGTAGGATCTAAACAAAAAATGATATACACACACATATATCTTTCCATGGCAAGAACTTTGTCTTTTCATGCACAAATATACATATACTTTTTAGCAATTTTTACTTTTTCTGTAGTCAAGCCAGTAAATCCCTGCCACTGTCTTATAGTGGTGATTGTCAGATAAATTAAAAATTAGTATGAGTTGTGTGAAGCACTTGGCACAAGGTCCATATTACACATGTCTCCAATTCTGAATTATGGAGAGGAAGACATATAAATGTTTACAGACCTTTTGGGCTTATGCTGAATTCTGGAGATATTCCTTTTCATGAAGTCCTGAGATACTGTAGTACGGTATCTGAACTGTCTATTTTAATCAAGAGTTCTCACCTATCCGAAAGAGTTTCAAACTCTATTTCCTTTGGACATCTCGGGAGTCTCTAAGTCATATGAATAGTAATGTAGCATTATTTCTAAAGTTTACAACCTTATGAAATATAAAAACACTTGTATAAAGGTAGACCACAAACTCATGTCAACAAGGAAAACAAGGTTTGTTTTGACATGAAAAACAATTCATCATGTCTCTTTGCAGCACCTTGGTTGTTATGGTTGCTTGGATTGGTAAAATCTGCTTTATTTTAATCAAGTCAAAGTCGAATAGCCATCTACCTTAAAGGCACTGAGAAATGGCTCAAGGTAGAAGCACAATTTTCCCTGTGATAAACATTAAAAATTGTCACTGGGAAAACTATCCAAAAACTCTAGGGATTTTTCCTATGATATTTTGCCTCATAATTATATTCCTTCTTCTACTTTTTCCATTTCATCTTTTTATTTCCCATTTTACCATTCTAAGATTAAACATAATCTTATATTTGGAATTTCTCTGTTAAATGGAGAGAGTTCTGACAAATAGTCAAAGCCAATATGTAGTGCTTCTACACATTAGAAAATAATCCAAAAAAGTATAAGTAGAGTTAACAATAATTTTCACATGTAAATGGTAGGATCTAAACAGAAGATGATATGGGCTTACTTACTGATCATTTCCATTTTCTGGTGTGCCTAGAAGAAGAGGGAGTTGTTATTAGAGTTGCAAAGAAGTTGGCTGCCAAAAATCTGAGCCCCTGTAACCCGCTTACCTGCCGCCCACTCTTTTCTATACAGAGATGTTTCTAAGCCATTTTAAAATATTTTAATTTTCCCCTTGCCAAGCCATTTCTTCAGGTATGGTTAATATTTATCCTGGCATTCATGGGATAGTCCTAATTAGGTCAACTCCACTACATTTAGTTCTGGACTAATCTTGATCTTGTAGTTTCATATCACTATGTGAAATTACTGTTCATTATTGCATATCCCATGGACAACAGAAAATGTCTGTTTATTACAGTATCTCTGAAAAAATTCTATTAAAAGCATTGAAGATTTTATGCCAGAGAATTGAAATTTTGACTTTCCTTTATACATTGTTCTTTTCTGGGACACAAATCACTGTTTGTGGTGAGCTACAATGTAGATACTATATCTAATTGTATCTTAAACCCACTGATTCAGCCTCTCAAAAGAGCCCTGCAAAATGTCACAGAGGCTACTAGCTGCAACTAATCTTTTGTACTCTTTGCCAGGCTGCTTCACAACTGTCTGGTAGAAAACACCTGGGGTTTAGAGTGGGAACTCAGAATGATTCATTCTGCACAAGGACATGGCCTCCCTGGAGTGAATGTTGGTGATCAAATCTTGCATTAATCTATGGCCAATCAGGAACTGTTTAATGTGATTGCATAAGGTTTCCCTTGTTGTGCTCCTTTGCTCTGATTTTATTCCATTGCTACTCAGCTTCTGTTTCTTAGATTTCCTTTCATATTTAATCTAAATGTTGTCATTGAATATGCCCTTTGAATGTAATTCTCCTGGCCTTGACTATCCTTGTTTTAAAAAGACCTTAATTCCACTTATATTTTGGCTGCTTCTATTTCTGTCATCTTGGTTAAGATATCCAATCATAACTCTTAATCCCTAGGATTTAACCCATGGCACCATATGCTGCTGACCAATTAGACTTAACCTCATCTTTGCTCCATCACTAAGGATTTAACAGCATTTTTTTTTATTCCTATGTGTCAAATACAATATCAACTGTGATGCTAATAGCCCTGTTTTAAAGTGAGTTGATTTTTTTAATTTATAATTTTTGTGGGTACATAGTAGGTGCAGATATTCATGGGGTATAAGAGAGATTTTGATATAGGCGTGCAATGCATAGGAATCACATCATGGCAGTGGTGTATTCATCCCCTCAAGTATCCTTTGTGTTACAAACAGTCCAATTATATTCATTGAGTTATTTCAAAGTATACCATTAAGTTTATTAATGACTATAGTTGCCCCGTTGTGCTGTCAAATACTAGGTTTTATCCATAGTTCATATATTTTTGTACCCATTAACCATCTCCACTTCCCCTGCACTACCCTTCCCAGCTTCTGGTAGCCATTCTTCTACTCTCTTACTCCATGAGTTCAATTGTTTTGATTTTTTAGCTTCCAGAAATAAAAACATGGGAAGTTTGTTCTTCTGTGCCTGACTTATTTCACTTAACATAATTACTTCCAGTTCCATCCATGCTGTTGCAAATGACAGGATCTCATTCTTTTTCATGACTGAATGGACATTACTGTGTATAAGCACCACATTTTCATTATCCCTTCATCTGTTGATGGACACTTAGGTTGCTTCCAAATCTTGGCTATTGTGAACAGTGCTGCAACAAATGTGGGAATGCAGGTATTTCTTTGATCTACTGATTTCCTGTGTTAGTCATATATACGAGGCAGTGGGATTGCCGGATCATATAGTAGCTATATTTTTAGTTTTTTTTTGAGGAACCTCCAAGCTGTTCTCCATGGTGGTTGTACTAATTTACATTTCCACCCACAGTGTATGAGGTTTCCCTTTTCTCCGCATTCTCTCCAGCAAAATGTATTGACATTTTTATATGCCTGTTTTAATAATTTTTCTCTAGGAAACTATAGCAATATTCTCATTAGCAGATAGATGCAAGCCAACAGACTATTTTCTGCATTTATACCATTCTAATTTGGTTAAAGCTCAGTCCACTGTCAACCTTGTCCAGGTAAGCTTAATTTTGTATTGAAATCTCTGATTCATGTTGTCTTCCACAGAGCAGAATGGGTTTACTAATTTCTCGAACTAGATAAAGTCTCTCCCACATATTTGAAGAGTGATTAACTGCAGGTATTTAATGGTGCTAATTTAATGATAACAGTGCTGTAAATTCTGTCTCAGAAACAAAGTTAACAATAACCAAAAAGATTTGGCTACTTGTACAATTGCCAAACTTGATTTTAAAATACTTATGTCTTCAGAATAGCTATCCATAGTGGTTGGAATTTTACACATCCACAGAAGCCTCTTTAATAGAAAATGTCAACTTTTCAAATACTGTATTCTTAAATCTTCCTATGTAAACTAATTTTTAGTATAGCATTTTTTTTAACAAATAAATATAGCACATTAATTTTTACCTACCCTATATACTCAACACTCACAGGCTTCAATTTGGATAGCCGATAGGATAATAGATAGGATTGGTAGGTAGTTCAGAACCTTAGGGAAATTAAACTGACTTACAAAAATGCTGTTTCCCTTCTGAAAACTGAGCAAGGAGACATGTTTCAGACTTTAAGAAGTTTATTCACTGATTCCCAAAGAAAAAGGCATTGATTTGTTTTTACTTTTCACCAAGAACTAAAATGAACTCTGCTGCTTTGGTCTCCTAGTTTCTCCTGGTACTGTCACAATCATACTACAACTGTCCATGCAATTCACGGTCAGTAGGTGGCCTTAGGGATAACATTCATTAGTGTCCTGGGGGGCACATTGTCCATGACATAAACAAAGAATAATGCAGCTTATATTCCTTTTAAAAATAATTGCTTTTTACCTTTTAACAGTTTATGAGACTTAAGTAGAGTTTTTTAGTGACATATTTAGAATTAAAGTGGGGAAGGAGAATTCTATTTACTGTATATTTAAAAATGTAACTCAATAAGCATATAGGAAGTGCCTGCTACATATTAGGTACCATGCAATGTGAACAATATGTGATTTGTGACTTGGAGGGGTTGCCTGATTTTCAAGAGAGGTAGGCACATGGAGAAATAAGTAACTATTCTATGGTATGATAAATGATATAATCCAAATATGTAGTATTACAATTAAAGGTAGAATTCATTCTGCTTGAATAAGTGGTATGTTATGAAAAGATACAGTAAATCTGTGTTTTGAGTTGAGTCCTAATGGGTAAGTTGAAGATTCGGTGCGTTATGAAAGGTAAGAGGTGGGCTGGATATTGCAGAAGGAATAGTATGGGTGAGGGCATGGTTACGTGATACTACATTACATGACCGGGGCTGGGCTGTGAAATGGAAAGATAGTTTGGAATTAAGGTAACATGACAGCTGAGCCACGGGAGTTGAAGGGGTATTTAGATGAAGGTTGAGTAAAGAAGAGCCAAAGTTCCTGGAACAGAAAAAAAGACTGAGTAAAGACTAGAATAAATCAGAATTTAGTTAACAATAATTTATCAGTATTAGTTCACTAATTGTGACCAACATACCATCAGATCTTAATAAGCGAATAGGGGAAACTAGGTGTGGTGACTCCCTGTACTATCTTTGTACCTTTCCTGTAACTCTAAGTCTATTCTAAAACGGAAAGTTTATTTTTAAAAAGGATAAAAAATATAACATGGTCATGGAAGATACTTTCGTTGGGTGTGTCTCCAAGGAGAGCAATTAGTCACAGAACATTTTTTGAGATTATGGGCCCCTGAGCTGAATTCTTAGCAATCCCTGTCTTTATTTTCTGTTACATAGAAATGGAGTTAATCTTTACCATAGACAAGGTGTCATTTTTATGCCCTCTTTACTACCATATTCCCCTGACCACCCACAAAATTTGGGCTATTTCATTAAAAAGAATTTCCCCACATTTGATAATATCTACTAATAGTATTTAATTCCCACCCTGCAATTCACTAGCATTCAGTGGGTGTCTGTGCCCTTCATCCTTTGTTTCTATGATCAGGAAATACGACATTTCATTTCTTTCTGTAACTCCTCTCTCCCTTTAAGAATTTAAAATCAAGTTTAAACTGAGCATATATTCATTCTTCTTTCAGGAAAATAAGAACAAACACAGTTACCTACCCGGGTCTGCCTTCCAGCACATTCGGTACAAACCCACCAGAACAAATACTGAAAGTGTTATTACAATCAAAGCAATGACCACCGGCAAAATAACACCTAAAAAGAATTGGAGACGTTGTCAATTAGAGTGGCTACTGAATTTCACAGCGATAGTTTAGTAACTGAGCAAAAGCATGAGTATTTCCTTTCTTCTTTAAACATCATTCTATTAAAAACATTATATTTTAGGCAAAGATTTCTCAGATTCATGGAGTGTGCTCTAGTTGTCATTTTTGACATAACCACTTGATGTCAGTCTTGTAACCTTTCTGAAACAAAATTCCAACCTTAAGAGAGAGTGCCCCATCTTCCTGGAGACTGAAGAAGTGGGGAGATGGAAGACTGGAGAAGCAGAAGTTGTACGCTAGATTATAATTAAATCCACATTCACTCATTATATTTTTTAGTACTTTATAATGAAGTTACTGGGAAAATATATATAACCCAATTGGGATTGCTCTAGTCCTAATGCTGGCTTTCTAAAACACTCACAAATTTCTTTCTATAATAATATCTAAAAACTAGAAAAGGCATAAAATATTGTAAGTAGATATCACAGTGAAGATGATTCTGAAAAATGAACATGATTCAAGAAAGATATGTGTATGTGTGTCTGTTTGGGGGAGTGATGTTGCTGCAGTAACTTAGGGTGAGTTTTTCATATTTGTATTGCCTTCCTTCCTTCCTTGCTTCCTTCCTTCCTTCCTTCCTGATGGTTATTTCTAAGGTTAAAAGTACAGTGATAAAAGCAAGAGAGCTGTCATAGACACACAACTAAAGGAAATTAAGATGACTATTAGTTTAGCATATTTGCTTGCATACATACTCCTTATATATTTGTCAGGGGTGAGAATTGTTCTCCAATTCATCTGTAGGATGGTTTACACTTCCACTGTCAGAGTTAAATACTTGTTTTAAGTAAGTTCTGCTGATTGCATAGTAGACCTTAGGTGAAATCATTATTGCCTCCCAAAGTGAAGATGTCGTGAATCAGCAGGTCAGTAATTTCTATGATGACTTATTTAATGGAATGGGTTTACCTAAACTTAATAGAGCCTTTTATAGTAACAGTTTTGAATATAGTCTTTTAATTCTTAATTACTAAGGAAATTATTTAATATTCTGTATTCGGTCTTAGCACACACATAAATGTTATATGACATATATAGGTTTTAGTTAAAATGGAACATTTCTTAAAGGCCGTTTTTAATATTCTATGAAGGCAAACAATTTGTTTTTTGATATAATTTATTTATTGTTTTAATTATTTACTTGACAAAAATGAAATATATTCAGGGTATACAACCTGATAATTTGGAAATAATTCACTTTTACAGGGACATCTACCTGTGCATTTTGTCTTATCTGAAACTAGTGCCATAGAGTCATCCTTGGCCCTTGATTGTAATTGCTAAACACTAAGCTAAGAAAAAAAAATTGCCAAAGTGTGCTTTTTTCCTCTTCTTTCTTTCTTTCTTTCTTTCTTTCTTTCTTTCTTTCTTTCTTTCTTTCTTTCTTTCTTTCTTTCTTTCTTTCTTTCTTTCTTTCTCTCTCTCTCTCTCTCTCTCTTTCCTTCCTTCCTTCCTTCCTTCCTTCTTTTTTTTTTTTTTTTGTCATTAAGACCCGACTCACCTGTGGGAAATTTTCAGAGCAGGCAGCAGTTAGATAGTATTGTGATGGGATTGCAGGCTCAGTAAAGTTGACAAAAGGCTGCCTATAATCTGATTCCTCCCCTTTACTGGTCATATGCAAACATTCTGTATATCTACTGCCATTAATGAAGATATTGCTATTACTCACTGGAATAAGACCGGCTGGTTGCTGAAGTGCTTGCATTTTTTCCACCCTCAGTGCCTATTACTTTAAGAAAGAAAGAAAAAAAGTCACTTTTGGTTAATGTCTGCCAATCCTTGCAGTCCTCCCTCCACCCTCATTTAAAGAAGCAGCCATGATTTGTAGGTATGATGCTGCAAGTGCAAAAGATTCAGTCTCATTCTGAAGGAGCTCTGTTTTGTGAGTCAAGATTGGTAGTGTTTCCTTGGTGAAAAAGAAGGTCAGGTAGAGCAGATTTCCACTCAGACACACAGATATCATACCTTGAGACTGTGAGGTGTTTTCTGGAATTGTAACTGGTATTGAGGATACTGTACCAGTTTTAGAAGGTGATGAATCTGGTTGTAAAATGCTACCTGTATGAAAATTACAAATGCAGAATCAGACTATGGTATTAAGTCTTCATACGGGATTTATTTGCAGATTCAAACAGTTTGCCTCTCTGAAGATCTGTGAAAACTATTTATTGTCGTATAGTAGGATAAATGCAATCATAACACTAAATCATAAGTTCATCCATTCCTCCTGGAAAGATAATTAAATTTAGAATCAAAAAGCCTGAGTATCAGTTTTACATCTTCAGGAACTTGCCAAGAAAACTTCAGTAAGTTTTTTAGCGTAAGTTACAGCCTGTATAACCTACTGCATAAGATTCCTGTGGGATGTAAATCTATGCAAAAGCATTTTTCAAATTTCAGATATTATAACTTTGGGTGATGGTGTTTTTTTTTTTTTTTCTATCGCACATAGTTAAAATGATCATAACTGTACAGGACTTCAGATTTTATAATATTTATCAGTGATTGAAGAGAAAAAATTGCAGTTGAGGCTTTGGTTAGAACAATTGAGGAAAAATCAAAGAAGACTCCTTCATTTTCATTCCTGAAGTTCAGCAGCTGGTTTTATTATGTGCCTTTTCTAGAGTAACTGCTGCTTGGCTGTTTTTTTTCACTAGTGTCCATGCTCTTTGTTTTTTCCCAAGGGAAATATAAATAAAAAATGTATTGTTGTTATTTGTTTATTTAGTTAACATTTGCCATCTTCAATCAGAAGGACTGAAGCAAAATTTATAAGTAAAAATCTACTATTCAAAATCCATAGCTGTCAATAAGTTTAAAGGACATATAAATAATTAAGTATTGTATAAGTTGAAAACATGTGTTCTTGTGAATTTGGAATACAGTACAATTTGTACTTAGAAAATTTTTTGAAAATTTTTTCTCTTTCTCTTGCAGTATGAAGTGCTTTATTTAAATCACGCCTGTTTGCCTTGTCTCTTCTCTGAATTGCAAGTTCCTAGAGTGTGAGGGCCATACTTGTCAACACACCCAACATGGAGCTCTGGCCACAGGGGGTGTGCAGTAAAATGTAGCTGACACTAAGAGGCACTTCTTATGATTATGGTTCCTTGGGCGTATTGAGGCCATGTATAATTGCACCAAAGAAATTGATATTTCTATGACTGCCTTGGCTCATTCCTTCTTCACCACCCACGTTCCAGCACGCACTGCATGCTCATGCATTTTTGACATCTGTGGGTGAAGAATAATGTTCAGAGTCTGTACCGTTCTTGCCATGCAAGAGATCTGTGGGTGGAAGCTAGATATATGCCCAAAAGAACAAAGAAAAATGTCAGGCTAGTGCACTAAGCAGGCAGAAAAAGGAATATTAAATAAAAGAGTGGGAACTAGCTGAAACCTTGGTACTTTCAGCTGCCTTTTCCAGTGTCAAGTAGTTTAGTGAGGATGAATGCTCTTTCAGTTGTCTTGGTGGAGAAGAAGGTGACTGATTAAATAACCGATGATGTTAATCCTCTTGCGATTTCCCAAGGGTTAATTGTCCTACCTTATTACCAAATTCTTGTAGACAGGCTAAATGGCAGCCTCAGGACTAAGTGTAATCTGTGTGGGTCAGAACAAACTCCCAGCTTCCCTGCTTAAAACGTGCTGATGGCCCAGTGCCAGTGGTTATTGCTAATGACCCATGGATAGGCCAAAATGTTAACACTTCATAGTGGAAAGATTTGGTGGCTGCTTGAACAAAGACTTTAAATTTGTTTTGTTTTTCTTTAAACTGCAACCTTCAGTTAATAAATTATTTCTGAATCCAGCACACACACACAAACACACACACAGACACACACACAGACACACACACAGATACACACACACAACATTACTGGTCATGATCCAATAATGGAAATTAACCTGCAGTTTGAGAAGCTCTGTTTTTTAGCATGATCATATTGCTAATTATGAAATTATGGTACTTGGTTGAATCCATAAAATGTGAGCCTAATGTTATTCTTTCTGTGACTCAGATGTGGAATCCATGACATGCTCAGAGCTGATGATCGACACAGTTTTTGTTGAGACTGTATTATCCTATATTACTAACAAAATAGCACTGCCAGAGGACATACAGCAGAGCTATAGCAGAGTGGCTAAGAGCATGATTCTGAAGACAGGATACCTAGGTACAAATCTGACTCTAGCACTTACCCCTGTGGAATCTTGGGCAAGTTGCTCAACTTCTACGTGCCTGAGTTTCCACATATATACATGGAGATTATAATAGTTCTACATCATAGTATTGTGAAAATTATATGAGTAAAAATAAATTTAAACTGCTTAGAAGGGAATGTGATATTAATATGTATATATTATATATAATAATAATTTTCTATTATTATATTATGATTATTCCCCTAGAGAGTTGACCCTCCCAACCAAGGTCAGTTTGTCTAATTTTCTCAAAAATTCTAAGAGTGAAATATATGAACTTCAGCCACTTCTGTGTTTTCAGATGCTTCTTTGCTCTAGTCAAGACATAAAGGAACTGGAGAAACTGGAGTAGAATATGGTACTCTTAGATGACATAGGTTTGTTCTTGGACCCTGACATTTGGTGATTTTTACGATTACTGAATTTGTGGCTATGATATTTCAGGATTTAAGTCCAGCTTGGAAACTTCAGGTCAGAACTTGGAGCAAACTGATGAGACAGAGACCCTCAGAGTCAAGTCTGTTGTAATAATGTATATCCAAATTTACCCCATCAGCATCTGACAGTGGTACATATTTGGACCTCACTGTAGACCAATTACTTGATAAATCATTGAGAGTTTTAAAGACAGAAGAACTATCAATGTCCCAAGGCACCTCTGATTGCCATAATAATGCTCCTCACGGAACTCCAACTATAGAAAGTTTAAGTGACCAAAATTACCCACGTGTCCTCTGAAACCCATCTCTCTGTTTGTGCTGGTGCCATGTCTCTCTAAGGCTGCTCCCAGCCAATGAGTGGACCTGCCAGGAATATTAGGCTGGCTTGTCCTGGGATGAATGTGGACTGGAGGATTCCCTGATGGTCTCCCTGGAACCTCCCCTAGAATGCATGGCAGCCTAGATGCTTCTGCTCAGCCTCTGTATTCTCTCTCCCTATCACCAGGTCAGATGTGCATTTCAGTCTGGTAGCTCTTCCAGACTTTCCTTGTCCCCTCCCAGGCATTTTTTTTCTCTCTTAGGTATTTTCCCCTAATAAAATCCTTGTACTTTTAACTGAATCTTGAACTCTGCTTCTCTGAACATTCAGATTAAAGCAGTCTCCCTGGCAAGTATTTAAAAGGCCACTTCCTATTGGGAGCAGAAATGAAGCCTCCAGGAATTTTAAACTGGACTTGGAAGACTTGGGCACTGGTTCATAAGGGAAATATCTGTTTGTCTAAACGTTTTTTTTTTTTTTTTTTTTTTTTTTGAGACGGAGTCTCACTCTGTTGCCTGGGCTGGAGTGCAGTGGCGCGATCTCGGCTCACTGCAAGCTCCGCCTTCCGAGTTCACGCCATTCTCCTGCCTCAGCCTCCCTAGTAGCTGGCACTACAGGCACCCGATACCACTCCTGGCTAATTTTTTGTATTTTTAGTAGAGACGGAGTTTCACCATATTAGGCAGGATAGTCTCAATCTCCTGACCTCGTGATCCACCCACCTCGGCCTCCCAAAGTGCTTGCATTACAGGTGTGAGTCACCGCGCCCGGCCCTGTCTAAACCTTTTATTTTCTCTTTTTATTTAGGGGAAGCCTAACTCTTCCTATGGAGAATCACCCCTTCCCCACTTCATGTGGTAATATGAGATGCCCCTTTTTAATCCAACCTCAGAGTCACTATATGGCTAAAGTTCTCTCCTAAGAATTTGCCTATGTAGTGATTTTGAGTTATTCTCAGAGTGAAGCTCTAATGGGACTATCTATGGGTGTACAAAATCCCTGAAATTACTACGATGCCATCCTTCTTTTTTCTGTGAGTTTCCCTCTCAAATTTTTTTGTTTAAAAGAAATCTTGGGCAGGGCATGGTGGCTCACGCCTGTAATTCCAGCACTTTGGAAATGGTCTCTAATTGTAATTTGATAGACTATTCATGTCCCATTTTAAAAATAACTTTTCAGCCTTTGACACAAATCTTTCTCTTCTGCTTATCACATGTTCTTTATGTGGCTACCAACAGAATAGAGCAGACTCTATTGATTTTTTTTCTTTCTGGTCTCCTTGGTTGGTTCCTCCTTCTCTTTTTTCAAAATCTTTTAAATTTTTCTTCTTATATTGAGACAGGATCTTGGTCTGTCTTCCAGACTGAATTGCAGTGCTTCCCTGCAGCCTTCATTTACTGGGCTCAAGTAATCCTCCTGCTTCAGCCTCCTGAGTAGATAGGGCCACAGGTATGCACCGCCACACCCAGCTAATTTTCTCTCTCTCTCTTTTTTTTTTTTTTTTTTTTTTTTTTGTTGTTGTTGTTGTTGTAGAGATGAACCTTGCTGTGTTTCTCAGGCTGGTCTCGAACTCCTGGCCTCAAGTGATCTTCCCACCTCAGCCTCTCAAAGAGCTGAGATTATAGGCATGAACCACCACACCTGTCCCCTCTTTTTCTTTCTAAATTATAATCTTGGAGTGCCCCCTAGAGTTTAGTCCTTGGTCCTCATCTCTAATGACCCTCATTTATTTGAAGATTTCATTCAATTTCAAGGTTTAAATGCATCAATGTCACTGATTCCCCAACTTATACTTCCATCCCAGACCTTTTCCTAAGCTCCGGATTTGTAAATTCAGATACTTAACTTAGCAAGTAATACACATTTTAAACTCAACATGTTCACACTTTAACTTCCACTCTATCTGAAGCCTTCCCCTCCTAGTTTGAAGCAGACATTCCTTCCAATTGCTCAGGCCAACGACCTATTTTTGGCTCATCTCTTTCTATTCTATTCCACACGCAATCATCAGGAATATTTATTGGCTTCACCTCCGAAATAAATCTAGATTTTGAGATTTTTTGCCATCTACTCTGTGATCACCCTGGTCAAAGCCACCATCTTCTCTCTCCTGTATCCTTTCTTCAGCTGACAGTGTCTCTTCAGCTCTCTGAGGTATAAAACATGAGTCTGTTAATGTAACACTGCTGCTCAAAGCCCTCAGTGGTTCACCATTCCACTTAGAGAAAAAGCCAAAGTCCGCGCAATAGCCCAGAAAACCCTAGGTAATCTGCCTGGCAAATTCCCTGCCTCAACTCTGCCCACTTGCTTAATGCTGTCCCTTAAACATGCCAGGCCTCTCCTCAAGTTCTAGCTCTGCCTGGATGTTCTTCCTCCACATATTGGGTGACTCACTTCCTTCTTGTGTTTACTCAACTCTTTTCAGGAAGACTTACCTTGGCCACTTTTTTCAATCTTGCAAACCCTTCCCTACCTCTCCAGTGCTTGTGATCCCTTCCTCCTCTATTGCTGCACATTTTCTCTTTCTCAGATCACTTATATCTTTTAACTTACTATATAATTTAGTTAATTATTATTTTATTGGGTATAGTTTACTTTCCCTGCGAGAATATAAGAACCTCTAGGGCAAGGATCTTTATTTTGCTCACTGATATTTCCCAAGTGTTATAACAGTGTCTGGAAGTAGGGTCCATCACTATTCACTGAATGGATAAACAAACTTCTTGGCAGCAGAATTGACTACTATGAAAGATGAAGTGAATTTATGAGATTACCTTTTAATCTTAATATTGGGATTGGCACATATTTAAAATCAAGATATTATTATTGTTCTCATTCATTCGACAACAAGAACAAAAATAGAGACCTACTTTAGGACCACCACTAAATGTTGAAGAAAATATAACAGAGTATGAGAGGTAGCTGTTGCATTTAAGGAGCTCACATTTTAGTAGGGGAGGTGAGAAGCATATCCCAAAATTGACAGATGTTAAATATGCAATAAAGAACAAGTAAAACATCATGGCAAAGACCAAGGATCGAAATAGGAGAGACTATGTTATTGTTTATTAAATTTTACTTATAACTCTTTAAAAAAGGACTTGAGGAGCTTAAGCAATTTTACAGACCATAAGATGAATGAAATTGAAATAAGAAATTAGAACAAATGCAAATGAAAGAAGTAAACAGGCCCTTTCTAAGAGTTAATACCGGGTATTAACATAATTGTTGCGGTTGGCCACAAGAATGGACTTTGAGCACCCTGACACTCAGGGAAACGAGAACATGTGGTCTACTCTGGGCTTTTATTATTGGAGAGGAAAATAATCTGTTATATAAGTGATACCTGAGTGGTATAGACAATAAGTGCTATGACTATTGTTGGTGCAATTCTGTGTTTTGGAAAGGGAGCACATTGATGTAATCCTGGAGTCTCCTCTAACTAGGATTTTAGATTCTTTTCAATCCTTGGCTAGTATATATTTTCACACACAATGGCACCCCCTATCCACTTAATAGGTAAAATATCACAGGAGGAATTTTCTGCCTTCAGATGATGAAAATTAATTTCCGCTCTCATCTGACCTTACCTTTCTGACCTGGTTATACTCTTATAGCAATGCAAAAAAAAGTTTTACCTTAAATTTCCTTTGCTTTGCTTTGGGCTGTCAATGTTAGTAACCTGAGGTAATAACATCTTCTAACCCAGAAATAATGGAATAACTGAATGGAGATTAATTTACTTTAGGTAATTCTGTAGAAATATTTGTTGTAGAAAAAGGATATATTTTTCTTTTTGATTTAAATAGTAGTTTTTACAAAATTATATATGATGAGAGTGACTGAGGCACTGTGCTAATTACTTCCATATGTGCTAATTTATTTTATTCTTAAGTAAACATTCTTAATCCTGTGTTTTAAAGATGAGAGATACTGTGGCTCAGAGAGATAAGGTAATATATTCAACAGTAAGTGCAAAGCTAAGCCATAAGCCAAATATGACTCAAAACCCTTTCTGTTTTCTTTCTAATATGCCATGTAATCGATAGATTTTAAAATGTTTATCTTAGTTACTTATGGCATCATTATCAATGGAATCAATAAATTCTGTTCTTAACATTCTGAAAGTTTTGAGATACTCTTATCCCCTCCTGCATCATGAATATAGATATGAAAATATTAAGAAGGATTTTATTTTCAAACTCTTAAAAGAGACTAAGTGTCTTGCAAATATTAGCACACTTAATTATTGTATTATTAATATTTGCATTTTACAAAGTAGAAACTGATGCCTAGAGAGATTCGTTTGCCCAGAGCCACACAGCAAGTAGGTGGCAGAGCCAGGATTTGAATGCAAGCTCTAGAGTCTGTGATATCAACCCCAAAATCATGCTGCCTAAGCTGCTGCATTTCAGTAGGGATGAGTTATAAAGATAAGACTCTTATTTTTGCTACATAAAATATAATCTATTTTCAATTTAGGCCTCAATCACAAAGGCATTTTTCTTATCAAAACAAGCTAAACACTTTCCTTCAGTAGGTCAAACCAGACCATGCAGATAGACAGAAGGGGACAGGGAGAATTATTCCTAATATAGTAAATAAAGCATGTCATAGACTTTATTAGAGAACCATACCCTTTTAGCAACAGCAGGAAATGTATTGGTTCCTAAAGTGATTGCTGGGCAGCTCACCAGTGAAGACTGTGAGTTTTTATGACTTTTCAGTGCAGACTAGGGTGATGCAAGAATAGTGCAGAGCACTACTTTGAGATTCAGCAGATCTCTGAACTAGATAAGAAACCACTTTGCCATACCTGGAATCTGTACAATTTCCTAAGGGGAAGTTTGTACCAGACACTACCACATATACATTGATATATTTCTCATTCGGTAATTGAATTCTTTTATTCTCAATTAATTTTCTAAACACCTTAAAATCCTAAGTTAAAAAAAAAACTCTAGATATTACTCTGCTAGAGTTATATTTCTAGCTTGACTGGATCCTAACTAAACGACAATAGCAGGATTCTGTCATTCAAAGTTAGAAAACTCAGATAAACTACCCCTGTATAGAATGATTCAAGTTTCACTTTATGTAAGTTCCTAGAGGTCAGCAGCCAATGCCCAAAACTAAGAGTGTCAACCACAATGAATATACTCAGACAGGATGGAGCATCCTCTTGTCCAAAGGCCCGTGGTCAGGTTTGGTGGCACTTCTCATACCTGTTCTGACTTTGTTTTTCTATCAACTGTAATGACCACAATGCAACTGAGACTCTGAAACACAGTTAAGGAAAGTAAAACAGATATGTATGATGAGATCTTAAGTTATGCTAGTTGCTGTGGGAATATTGTGATGATTAATTTTGTGTGTCATACTGAATGGGCCACAGGGTGCCCAGATGTTTGGTCAAGTATTGTTCTGAGTATGTCTGTTAGGGTGCTTTTGGATAAGGCTAACATTTGAATCAGTAGACTGAGCAAAGCAGATAGCCCTCCCTGACTGGTTGCCTCTCGTCCGACCAGTTGAAACCCTGGGTAGAACAAAGAGGGAACTTTTTCTGCCTAACTCTCTTGAACTGGGACATTGGTCTTTCCCTGACTTAGGACACAAACTGAAACATTAGTTCTTCTTGGAGCTTGAGGCTGCCAACTTTGAGACTGGAACTTATGCCATCAGCTACCCTGGTTCTCAGGCCTTTGGACTCAGGCTGGAATTACTCCATCAGCCGGCCTGAGTCTTTAGACCTCTCAGCCTCTATTATTACATGAGTCAATTCTTACAATACATCTTTCTCTCTCTCTCATTCTCATTTGCTCTCTTTCTCTCTCCCCACATCCCTCTATCTATTTCCCTGTCTCTCTCTGTCTCTCGCTCTCACTGTCTGTGCACAACCTTTTGGTTCTGTTTATCTGGAGGATCCTAATACAGTTGTTTTCCCCCCAAAATTAAGGGTTAATGGCTTATTCCTTTCTCAATTCGGTAAGGCACAATGGTCCATTTTGCTCAGGGCTGAGGTCTCTTATCAATGAAATCAAATGGTTCATTTTCAAGGACAAGTTATTAGCTCTGCCTATCTGTGTGAAAATGATAAGGCTAAAGAAAAGTGAATTCCATCATTGCTTAAAATTGTTGTAATGGCTATGCAATGTTTGCATTTATCTTTAGGGAATAAGTAGCCCTTCATCACTTTTCAGTGGGTCTTTTAATCTCCTCATTAGGTCTGAACTTGGAGCAAGAAAAATGAGTAGGTAGAATAACCTGGCTGCCAAGGGGTCAATACTTTCATGAACCCTTTCTCATCTTTTAAAACTGGCTTTTTTTTTTTCCACCCAATGGTTACCTCAACCACAGCCAAAGGAGAAAACCAAAAAACAAAAAACAAAAATTACTCTATCCTCTGATCTTATGTAAGATTATCTGAAATTCACCCATAACATATTACTTTATGCCTTCATGACTACTAGAATTATTATAGTTATGTATAATATTGACTTATGTCCTTAGTAACTGCCAATGGGAGGCTCCATGTATCATTCCTCTTTTAGCTAGTGTACACATGATAGGAACAGGACGAATATTTATTAAATGCCTTGGTTAATGGTAGTTGATTAAATATACCGTTCTGTATAGTTAGCACAGGTTCATACCAAATTTGGGGCCTTACCAGTTATGTTACACTGGGCAGTTGCAGTTTGATTTTCCCCAATACTTTGAATATTGAGCATAATATTCTCATGTTAAGCATCATTAAACACAGCTTTCTATCACATATTACTGTTGTGCTATTGAATGAAATGAGTGGAGATATCTTTAGACCTTGATTGATCAATTGATCATTTCCACATAACTATAATTATCTGTTTTGATCTCTCATTTTAAAAATTAAATACATTTTTTAAAATAAATTTTATTGTATATATTTAAGGTATACAACATGATATTATGAGATACATTTAGATAGTAAAAGTTACTAGAGTGAGGTAAATGAACACATCAATCATCTTACATAATTATACATTTTAGTTGTTTTTGTGGCAAGAGCATTGAAATCCACTCATTTAGCATGAATCCCAAATACAGCACAATTGTGTTAACAATGTTCTTATGTTGTACAATAGACTCCTAGACTTTATCCCACATAACTGCTACTTTGTATCCTCTAATCTACATCTCCCCACTTTCTGTCTGTCCCTGGTAACCACTGCTTTGTTCTCTATCTCTGTATATTTGAATTTTTTCTTTTAGATTTCACATGTAAGTGAGATCATGCAATATTATTTCTGTGTCTAGCTTATCTAGCATAATGTCCTCCATGTTCATCCACGTTCTGACAAAAGGCAAGTCTCATTATTTTTTTAGGACTAAATAATATTTCACTGAATATGGAATATTATTCTTTATCCATTCACCCATTAGCAGACACTTAGATTGTTTCTACATCTTGGCTGTCATGAAAATGGGAGTTCACATAATCTTATATGGTAGTAATTTCATATCCTCTGGGTATATGCCAGGAAAAGGGATTGATGGATCACTTGGGTAGTTCTATTTTTAATTTCTTTCAAAATCTCCATACCATTTTCTTTTTTTTTTCCTTTTTTTTTTTTTTTTTGACAGAGTCTCACTCTGTCATACAGGCTGGAGTGCAGTGGTGTCATCTCGGCCCACTGCAACCCCTACCTTCCAGGTTCAAGTGATTCTCCTGCCTCAACCTCCTGAGTAGCTGGGATTATAGTCATATGCCACCACACCTAGCTAATTTTTGTATTTTTAGTAGAGATGGAGTTTCACCAGGTTGGCCAGGCTGGTCTCAAACTCCTGACCTCAGGTGATCCTTGTGCCCCAGCCTCCAAAGTGCTGGGATTACAGGCATGAGCCACGGCACCCAGACAAAATCTCCATACTATTTTCTATAATGGCTGCACCAGTATGCGTTTCCATCAACAGTATACACGAGTTCCCCTGGCTGATAAAAGGTGGAAAGATCTTGAATCAACAACCTAAATCATAACTAAAAGAACTAGAGAACCAAAAGGAAACAAACCCCAAAGCTGTCAGAAGACAAGAAATAACCAAGGTCAGAGTGGAACTGAAGGAGATAGAGACACGAAAAAATCTTCAATAAATCAATGAATCCAGGAGCTGGCTTTTTGAAAAAATTAATAAAATAGATAGACTACTATCTAGACTAATGAAGAAGAAAGGAAAGAAGAATCAAATAGACAAAATCAGAAATGATAAGGGGGATATCACCACTGACCCCACAGAAATACCGACAACCATCAGAGAATACTATAAACACCTCTGTGCACATAAGGTAGAAGAAATGGGTAAATTCCTGAACACATACACCCTCCAAAGACTGAACCAGGGAAAAACTGATCCCTGAATAGACCAAAAATGAGTTTGGAAATTGAGACAGTAATAAATAGCCTACCAAGCAAAAAAAAAAAAAAAAAAAAAAAAAAAAAAAAAAAAAAAAACAAAAACAAAAACAAACAAACAAAAAAACCCTGGTACCAGATGGATTTACAGTTGAATTCTACCAGAGGTACAAAGAAGAGCTGGCACCATTTCTACTGAAACTATTTTAAATAATTGAAAAGGAGGAACTCCTCTGTAACTCATTTTATGAGGCCAGCATCATCCTGATACCAAAACCTGGCAAAGACACAACAAAAAAGTAAAACCTCAGGTCAATATATCTGATATACATCAATGCAAAAATCCTCAGTAAAATACTGGCAAACTGAATCCAGCAGCACATCAAAAAACTTATCCACCATGATCAAGCTGGCTTCATCACCAGGATGCAAAGTTGGTCAACATAAGCAAATCAATAAATGTAATTCATCATGTAAACAGAACTAAAGCCAAAAGTCACATGATTTTCTCAATAGATGCAGAAGAGGCCTTCAATAAAATTCAAAATTGCTTTATGTTAAAAACTCTAAATAAACTGGGTGTTGAAGGAACATACCTCTAAATAATAAGAGTCATATATGACAAACCACAGGCAATATCATATTGAATGGGCAAAACCTGGAAGAATTCTTGAAAACCAGCACAAGACAAGAATCCCCTCTTTTACTACTCCTATTCAACATAGTATTGGAAGTTCTGGTTAGGGCAATTAGGCAAGAGAAAGAAATAAAGGATATTCAAATAGAAAGAGAGGAAGTCATATTATCTTTGTTTGCAGATGACATGATCATGTACCTAGAAAACTCCATTGTCTCAGCCCAAAAGCTTCTTAAGCGGATAAGCAACTTCAGCAAAGTCTTGGGATACAAAATCAATGTGCAAAAATCGCTAGCATTCCTATACACCAACAGCAGGCAATCAGAGAGTCAAATCATGAATAAACTCACTTTCACAATCGCTACAAAGAGAATGAAATACCCAGGAATACAACTAACAAGGGAAGCAAAGAACCTCTTTGAGGAGAACCACAAACCACTGCTCAAGGAAATCAGAGAAGACACAAACAAAGGGAAAAACATTCCATGCTCATGGATAGGAAGAATCAATATTGTGAAAATGGCCATACTGCCCAAAATAACTTATAGATTCAGTGCTATTCCCATTAAGCTGCTATTGACATTCTTCATAGAATTAGGAAAAAAATTGTTTTAAAATCCATATGGAACCACAAAGAACCCAAATATGCAAGGCAATCCTCAGCAAAAAGAACAAAGCTGGAGGCATCACCTTACCTGACTTCAAACAATATTACAAGGCTACAGTAACCAAAACAGTATGGTGCTAGTACAAAAACAGGCACATAGACCAATGGAACAGAATAGAGAACTCAGAAATAAGACCACACACCTAAAACCATCTGTTCTTCAATAATCCTGACAAAAACAAGCAATGGGGAAAGGATTTTCTATTTAATAAATGATGTTGGGAGAGCTGACTAGCCATATGCAGATAATTGAAACTGGACCCCTTCCTTACACCTTATACAAAAATTAACCCAAGATGGATTAAAGACATAAATGAAAACTATAAAAACCCTAGAAGAAAATCTAGGCAATAGCATTCAGGACATAGGCACAAGCAAAGATTTCATGATGAAAATGTCAAAAGCAATTGGGACAAAAGCAAAAATTGATGAGTGGGGTCTAATTAAACTAAAGACCTGCTGCACAGCAAAAGGAACTATCATCAGAGTGAACAGACAACGTACAGAATAGGAAAAAAATTTTGCCATCTATCCATATGACAAAGGTATAATATCTAGACCCTTCAAGGAACTTAAACAAATAAACAAGAAAAAAAAAAAAACATTAAGAAGTAGGCAAATGACATGAACAAATGCTTCTCAAAAGAAGACATTCATGCAGCCAACAAACATATGAAAAAAGCTCATCATTGATAATTGGAGAAATGAAAATCAAAACCACAATGAGATACCATCTCATGCCAGTCAGAATTGCGATTGTTAAAAAGTTAAGAAACAACAAATGCTGGTGAGATTGCAGAAAAAAAGGAATGCTTTTACACTCTTGGTAGGTGTGTAAATTAGTTCAACCATTGTGGAAGACAGTGTAGCAATTCCTCAAAGACCTAGAAGCAGAAATACCATTTGGCCCAGCAATCCAATTACCGGACATAAACTCAGAGGAATATAAATCATTCTATCATAAAGTTACATGCATGCATATGTTCATTGCAGCACTGTTCACAATAGCAAAGATATGGAATCAACCCAAATGTCCATCAAGATAGACTGGATAAAGAAAATCTGGTATATATACACCATGGAATACTGGGTATCCATAAAAAGTAATGAGATCATGTCCTTTGCAGGGATATGGATGGAGCTGGAAGCCATTATCCTCAGCAAATGCATGCAGAAACAGAAAACCAAACACTGTATGTTCTCACTTATAAGTAGGAGCTGAGCCATAAGAACACATGGACACATAGGGCAGGGGACAACACACACTGGGGCCTATCAGTGGTGGGAGAAGTGTGCAGGGGAAGAGAGAGCATTAGGAGTAGTGAATGGATGCTGTGCTTAATACCTAGGTGATGGGATGATCTATGCAGCAAACCACCATGGCACATGTTTATCTATGTAACAAACCTGAACATCTGCACATCCTGCACATATACTCTGGAACTTAAAATGAAAGTTGGGGGAAAAAAAGAATTCCCTTGTCTTCACACCCTTGCCAACATTTGTTGTCTTTTGACTTTTTGATAATATCTATCCTAATAGGTGTGAGGTAGTATCACATAGTGGTTTTGATTTATATTTCCGTGATGATTAATGATGTGGAGCATCATGTGCCAACATAATCATGTGCCAACATGCACATGTTGGCAGTTTTCATGTCTTCTTTCACCAAATGTCTATTCAGAGTCTTTTGTCCATTTTTTAATCTTGCTATTTGTCTTTCTACATTTGCATCTTAACCCCTTATCAGGTATATGGTTTACAATTTTTTTTTCACAATTCATACTGTGCTGTTCTATTTTACTGATTACTTCCTTTGCTGTGCAGAAGCTTTTTAGTTTGATGTAGTCCCATTTATTTATTTATTTTTGATTTTGTGGCCTGAACTTTTGGTCTGATTTAAAAAAAAAAAAAAAAAAAACCTTGCTGAGGCCAATGCCCAGCAGATTTTCCCCTATGTTGTCTTCTAGGAGTTTTATAGTTTCTGCTTTTACCTTTCAGTTGATTTTTGTGCATAGTTTAAGATAGAGTCCAACTTCATTCTTTTGCATGCAGAAATCCAGTTTTTGCAGCACCATTTAGTGAAAAGACTATTATATACCCATTGTGTGCAGTTGGTGTCTTTGTAAAGAATTTGTGGACAATAAATGTTTGGATTTATTTCCAGGATCTTTATTCTGTTTCACTGGTCTATGTGTCTGTTTTTATGCCAGCACCATATTGTTTTGTTTATTATAGATTTATAATATAATTTTAACTCAGGAAGTGTGACGCCTCCAACTTTGTTTTTTTCTTTTCAGAATTGTTTTGGCTATTTGGAGTCATTCATGTTTTCATACGTATTTTTGGAATTTTTTTCATTTCTGTGAAGAATGACCTTGAGATTTTAACAAGGATTGTGTTGAATCTATGTATTGCTCTTTGACATTTTAACAATATCAATTCTTCTGATTCATAACTACAGGGTATCTTTCCATTTATTTCTGTCTCCTTCAATTTCTTTTATCAATGTTTTCTCTTTTTCAGTATACAGATGTTTCACTTGCTTGGTTAAATTTATTCCTGAGGACAGACGGTCCTCAACTTACAAGTTTTAACTTTACCATGGGGTTTAAGACATAACCCCATTGTAAGCTGAGGAGCATCTAGACTTGTGATGGTTTGACTCAACAATTTTTCAACTTTAATATGAGTTTATCAGGGTATCGAGTGAATTTTTTACATACAACATTTTCAATGTATGATGGCTTTATCAGAATGTAACCCCATGGTAAGTCAGAAAGCATCAGTAATTTTTTATGGTACCATAAATGAAATTTTTTTTTCAGTTAGATTGTTATTTGTATATGAAATGCTACTGACTTGTGTATGTTAATTTTGCATTTTGCAACTTTACTGAATTCATTTATTAGTTCTAACAGTTTTTTTTTTCTGTGGAATCATTACATATAAGATTGTTTCATCTGCAAATGGAGTTCTTTTTTCTTTTTGATTTCAATGCCTTTTATTTCTTTTTCTTGTATGATTGCTCTTGCTAGTACTTCTGGTACTCTGTTGAACAGAAGTGACAAGAGTAGGCATCCTTATCTAGTACTGTGTCTGAGTGGAAAAGCTTTTAACTTTTCCCCATTGATTATAATTGTAGCTGTGGGTTTTTCATAAATGATTTTATTATATTGAGAAACATTCCTTTTATGCCTAAACTGTTGAGAGTTTTTGTTTTTTTAAATCAAGAATTGGTGTTGGACTTTGTCAAATGCTTTTTCTTTGTCAAGATCATTGTGTGGTTTTTATCTTTCATTCTGTTAATGTGATATATTACAATGATTGATTTGTGTATGTGAAACTAGCCTTGCATGTCAGAAATAAACCCCACTTGGTCACAATATATAATTCTTTTGGTATGCTATTGGGTTTAGTTTGTTATGTTGTTGGATTTAATTTAATCCTCAATATTTTACTAAGGATTTTTGTATCTGCATTCATCAGAGAGATTGGTCTGCATTTTTCTTTTCTTGTAATATCTTTGTCTGACTTAGGTATCAAGGTGATGTGGTCCTTATAAAATGTGTTTGGAACTATTCATTCTACTTCTATTTTTTAAAAAGTGTTTAAGAAGTATTGGTATTCATTCTCTGAAGGTTTGCTAGAGTTCAGTTTTTGTAAACCTATCTGTTTCTGGACTTTCCTTTGTTGGAAAGTATTTTTATTGCTTCTTTGATCTCTTTATTTGTTATTGCTCTGTTATTCAGGCTTTCTATTTCTTCTTGAATTGATCCTGGTAGGTTTTTGGGATATTTTCTGTTTTGTTTTATTGTGTTTTTTAAGCAATTTACCTGTTTACTCTAGATTATCCAGTCATTGACATATATTTTTTCATAGTAGCCTCTTATGATCCTTTTAATTTCTGAGGTGTTTCATTTTTTCACTTTAATATATGATTTTATTTATTAGTCTTCCCTATTTTTTCATTTAGACCAGCTAAAGGTTTATTCTTTTTTTATTTTTTCAAAGCACCAACTCTTAATTTTATTGATTCTTCCTATGATTTTTCTGTTCTCTATTTGATTTATTTCTGTTTTTATTTTTATTATTTTCTTCCTTCTGTTAATTTTGGGTTTAATTCATTCTTCTTTTGTTAATTCCTTGAAGCGTAATGTTAGATTACTTATTTGAGATTCTTTTTGTTTTTAATGTAGGCACGTATTGCTATAAACTTTTCTCTGAACTGCTTTTGCTACATTTCATAGGTTTTGGTATGTTGTGCTTTGATTGTTGTTTGTTTCAAGATGTTTTTTAATTTCTCTTTTTATTTCTTCTTTGACTCATTGGTTGTTCACGAGCATGTTACTTGGTTATCATATAATTGTGGATTTTCCAAGATTCTTTTTATCATTGATTTCTAGTTTCATAGCATTATGGTCTGAAATGATACTAGATATTATTTCAATTTTAAATTTATTAAGTCTTGTTTTGTGACTTACCATATGGCCTATCCTAGGGAATGTTCCATTTGAACTAAAGAAAAATGTGGTATATTATGCTGCTGTTAAAGTAAAGCTCTGTATATGTCTGTTAGGTCTAATGGGTGAAAAGTGCAATTCAAGTCAAGTATTTCTTTATTAATTTTCTGACTGGTTGATCTATCTACTGTTTTTAAATTATTTTTTATTAATTTTGTGTTCCTTTTTATTTTAATAACTTTTGGGGTACAAGTGTTTTTTTTTTTTTTTTTTCTGTTACATGGATGAATTATATAGTGGTGAATTCTGAGGTTTTCGTGCATCTGTCACCAGAGTAGTGTATATTATACCTAATGTGTAGTTTTGCATTCCTGGCTCCACTCCCACCTTCCCCCTTCTGAATCTCTAAAGTTTATTATATCACTCTGTATGCCTTTGCATACTCATGGCTTAGCTCCCACTCGTAAGTAAGAATATACAATGTTTGGTTTTCTTTTCCTGAGTTACTTCACTTAAAATAATGGCCTCCAGCTCCATCCAAATATCTGCAAAAGACATTATTTCACTCCTTTTAATGGCTGAGAAGTATTCCACGGTGTGTGTGTGTGTGCGTGTGTGTATGTATATATACATATGTGTATGTACACACCCACACATATATATATACACACACACACATATATATATCTATCACATCTTATTTATACATTCATTAATCAATGGGTACTTAGGTTGGTTCCATTTTTTTGCAGTTGTAAATCATATTGCTGTAAATATACATGTGCAAGTGTATTTTTAATATGATGACTTCTTTTCCTTTGGGTAGACACCTAGTAGTGGGATTGCTGGATGATTTATCCATTGTTAAAAGTGGGATAATCCCAGCACTTTGGGAGGCCAAGATGGGCAGATCATGAGATCAGGAGATCAAGACCATCCTGGCTAACACGGTGAAACCCCATCTGTACTAAAAATACAAAAAAAAAGTAGCCAAGTGTGGTAGCAGGCACCTGTAGTCCCAGCTACTCGGGAAGCTGAGGCAGGAGAATGGTGTGAACCCAGGAGGCGGAGCTTGCAATGAGCCAAGATTGTGCCACTGCACTCCAGCCTGGGTGACAGAGTGAGACTCTGTCTCAAAAAAACAAAAAGTGGGGTATTAAAGTCCCTTGTTATTATAATATTGCCCTTTATTTCTCCCTTCATGTCCATTAATATTTGTTTTATGTATGTAGGTGCTCCAATGTTGGTTGCATATATATTTACAATTGTAATATCCTGTTGATGCATTGACCCCTTTATCATTAAATAATGACATTCTTTGTCTCTTGTGACAGTTTTTGACTTGAAGTATAGGTGTAAGTATAGCTACTCCTGTTCCCTTTATTATTTGCATCGAATATCTTCTTCCATTTCTTTACTTTCAGCCTATGTGTCCTTAAAGCTAAACTGGGTGTCTTGTAGACAGCATATAGTTGGATCTTGCTTTTTACTCATTTAACAATTCTATGTCTTTTAACTTGTATCCAAGGTCATTATTGATAAGAAAGGACTCATTGCTGTCATTTTGTTATTTGTTTTCTGATTATTGGTAGCTTCATTTCTTTCTCTCTCATTATCTATCTTTGTAATTTGGTAATTTTCTGTAGTGTTAATCTTTGATTATTTTCTCTTTATCATTTGTATACCTGTTGTAGTTTCTTATATTGTGGTTACCATGAATCTTCCATAAAACATCTTATAATCAACTATTTTAAGCAGATAATAACTCAAATTCTGTTGAATACAAAAACTCTATACATTTACCTTTCCCCCCACAATTTGTTTTTGATGTCACAATTTTCATCTTTTAATATTGTGTATATATTAACAACTTGTTATAGTTTTAGTTATTTTTGACTATTTTGACATTTAACCCTCATACTAGAGTTACACATGATTTATACACCACTATTACAGTATTAGAGTGTTCCTGATTTTACTATGCATTTACCTCTATCAGTGAGTTTGTACTTTATAAATATGTCGTCTGTATTTATAATAGTAATTGTCATTTTTTAAAAATTCTCACTTGAAGAACTCCTTTAAGCATTTCTTGTAAGGCAGGTCTAGTGGTGATGAATTCCTTCAGCTTTTCTTGTCTGGGAACAATTTTATTTCTCCTTCATTTTGAAGGATAGTTCTGTTGAACATAGTATACTTGGCTAGCAGTGCTTTTGTTATTTCAGCACTTTAAATATATTATTCAATCTCTCTTGACCTGCAAGGTTACTATTGAGAAATCCATTGATAACCTAATGGCAATTCCTTTACATGTGATTTGATGCTTTTCTCTTGTTGCTTTTAAATTTCTCTTTGTCTTTGACTTTTAACAGTCTGGTTATAATGTGCCTTAGAGAGGATCTCTTTGGGTTGCACATTTTGGAGGGCCTTTGAGCTTTATGAATCTAAATGTCTCTATCTCTTTTAAGACTTGGAAAATTTTCAGCAATTATCTTATTAAATAAGCTTTCTGTCTCATTCTTTGTTTCTTTTTCTTTTGTAGTATTTGCTTGCTTAATGGTGTTCCATAAGTCTTGCAGGCTGTCTTCAGTATTTTTTATTCTTTTTGTCTGATGGAATAATTTCAGAAGACCTATCTTTAACTTCACAGATTTTATCTTCTAATTGATCTAGTCTGCTCTTGAAGTTCTGTAATATATTTTTTATTTCATTGATTGAATTCTTCAGCTTCAAGATTTCTGTTTGGATCTTTTTATATCTATCTTTTCATTGAATTTCCTAATTATATAATGAATTGTTTTCCTGATTTCATTAAGTTGTCTATTTGTATTCTCTTGAAGTTCCAAGTTTCCTTCAGTTCATTATTTTATTTTATTTTTATTATTTTTTTGAGACAAAGTCTCACTCTGTCATGCAGGGTAGAGTGCAATGGTGTGATCTTGGCTCACTGAAATCTCCACCTTCGAGATTCAAGATATTCTTCTGCCTCAGGCTCCCAAGTAGCTGGGATTAGAGTTGTGCACCACGACACATGGCTAATTTTTGTATTTTTAGTAGAGACAAGGTTTTGCCATGTTGGACAGGCTGGTTTTGAACTCCTGACTTCAAGTCATCTACCCGTCTTAGCCTCCCAAAGTGTTGGGATCACAGGCATGAGCCACCACACCCAGCCCAGATCATTACTTTAAATCGCTTTTCAGACAGTTTGTAATTTCTGCTTCTTTGAGACCAGTTATTGGAGAACTATGGTTGCCTTGTAGTACCATGCTTCCTTGCTCTTTCATGTTTCTTGTGTCCCTGCATTGATGTCTGCATATTTAGTGATGTAGTTTCCTTTTTCAAACTCTAGTAGGGGAAGACTTTCAGTTGCATATGGGTCTGAGGCTGCCAGGTGGGCAGGGTGGCTCTGGTTACATGTAGGCACAGTGGGGTAATCAATGTGCAGCTTCTTTAGTTGTGATCAATGTCAGCAATGAATGTAGGTGCCTCAGTGGCCTAGTTTGTAGGAGTTGGTGGAAGTGATAGTGGCTGCATAGGTTGCTAAGGCAAAGTCTTAACAATTCTCCTGTTGTCTTTTCCACAGTGGGGAGTCCTAGCTGAAGACAACCATTTTTGTGTTTGGTCTGATATGGCCCACAGGCAACCATAGCAGCACTGGGAGCCAGGGCATAGGTGATCAGAGTAGCTGTGGATATAGGTCATGAGCTCAAGGTCTTGTGAGACTACTGTAGCACCTTGGACTTGAGGCACAGTTTCACTTTCCAAGATACAAATGAATGCAGTTTCCCCAGTAAGGCGGGGTCTGTTCCTCTGAGGCACACCTCAGCAGCTTAGGCCCAGAGTGCTGAAATATAGCTGAGGTTGTGACCCTGGTGGACATGGCACACCACTGGTACAGCTTGGTAGAAAAAGGAGTTTTTAGAAGATTGGGTCCAGAGAGCAAAGAATAGCTGTAATTTGGGACCTGGAGTCAACAGAAGTCAGCAAAAATGTAGACACTTGGTGATGAGGTACTAGGTAGTGGTGACACTGGACCCTGGAATGGTGGGACATATCACTACCCCAGGCTCTATGAGGCCAGGTACAGCAGGAGCAATGATGCAGAAATGGCAAGACACTGCTGTATCTTGGACCTTAGTTGGAGGGGTGCAGCACAGCTCCAGTTCCCCAAGAGGCAGCATGTCTCAGCAGTTCAGACTGCAGGGGTGTAGTGCAGTTTTGGGTGGGCAGGGCATGTGGCTGTTCAGCCTGGAGGGCAGGGTGCCACAGCTCAAGCCAGGCACTAATTCTTTGGGATGTGTTGTGCCACATCTGTTTGGCCCCAGAAATCATGGTCATACATGTCAGTGGAGCCTCTGGATCCCTGTAGGCTGGGGTACTGCATCAGCTATGACACTGGGGTGTGCAATTGTTTTTGTGTGCCAGAGGCTCTGAGCCCCTGTGGGTAGTATGTTGTCTTATCTGTGGAGCCAGGGCTGAGAGTTGACTGCTCTAGTGTGCCAGAAGTCTGTGATCCCAGATGGTGGTGGTGGGGTATGCTGCCTCATCTATGGCATTGAGGGGCATGACTGCTCTGGTGTGCAGAAGACCTGAGGTCCCTGAGGGTTGGAGTGCCATTTCAGTTCAGCCCTGAGAGGAGGGTGCACAGTAATTGGAATGTGGGGAGTGGAGTAGCTCCATGGAACATGGCCCTGGGGGTAGGACATAGTAGCAGGTTGGCTGGCGGATGATATGCTATTATGTGGGCTTGTTGCAGTAGTAACAAAACATCAGGGATGGAGGGATGCAATGCGTACTCACGCTTGGAGCAGGATGCACTTTTCCCCAAGATTGTACAGGGCAGTAGCAGCATGAGCCATGAGGCAAGAGGTAGGGGCTGAGAAGAGGAGGGAGGGGCACAGCATCAGCTGCTTCTCTAGGGATAGCTCAGTATGTAGACTCTGGGGCGCTCCTTCAGCAGGCTTCAAACACTATAAGGACTGCAGAAGTCTCTAGTGCAAAGACTGCATGTATCTATGGTGATGATGGTGGTTGTTGGGGTCCTCTTGCTTACGTTTTTCCTGCAGAAAGGGGTCTCTTCTGGTTTTGAGTTGATCCCAACTAGGGAAATGGGATGGCAGAGGCAAAGTGTTTCCTCCTCTTTCCTATGTGGCCATCCTGTGTTTCAGTGGTCCACAGGATTTCTGCTGCTGTTCTCCAGAGCTTTCCTTTAGATATTTTGATCAAAATGTAGTTGCTTGTTCATTATTTTTAGTTTTTTTGTGGGAAGTGGGAAGAGCACTAGAAGCTTTTAGTTGGCCATCTTGCTGATGTCACCAACATGGATCTATTTTTGTTTTATAATGTTAAAATATTATATCTATGTATAATTGGTCATAATTAACATTTTATATAGAATCCTTACTTATTTTTAGCCCCCAAAAGGGTTCTACATAAAAATCATCATCAATTTCTAGACTCTTAATAATAGTTTTTGAAGTTGTTGTAAAAATGTAACTTTTCAAGGAAATTAAAACTAGCTGCATAATGTTAAAGAAAATATCAAATGTGAGAACTGTATGTGATACATTCAAAGACTGAATACATATTTGCTTATATTTATAGAAAGGAAACAGGACTAGTAATTCTATGGGCTATAATTTTATGTCAACTTCTACCTAAAACAGAAATATGAATTATTTTTAATAATATGCCTGTCCTTAATCCTATGGATGAATATTTCACAAATTTGGTATTTTAACATCTTTGATGCCAAATACATAAAACTAAAGAAGTCTTTAATCTGAAAAAAAAAAAAAACAGAAGTATAAATAATGTCCTGTTAATAAATGTGTTAATTCATCTTTTGGGGGATGGTGTTTCTGATTTAGTCTTTAGCTGCAATATATATTTGCAGTTTGAATGAAAAAAATGAGACTCAATTTTCAAGTGGCTTATAGAACCAGTCTCATTTCTTTCTAATCCACTATTCAAATAAATTGTTTGTCTATTATTTGGCTTAGGAAAATCAGTTTACATAACTCAAAAAATAAAAATAGCCTAAATGAGCTTTTTATTCCACTAAAATCAATTAAACTTACAGCTGGCACTTTGTAAATAAAATTTCTTTAAACAAAATGAAGGATCCTTCAGTCTCTCCTTAAAGATAACTGACAATTTGGCTGCTTCCCAATTCTTCATCTCTGACTTCTCCTTGATAATCAATCTATGAAGCAGAGGGAAAAAAAATCTCTTCCCAGAACTGCGTCAGTCTTCTCTCATTAGAAGCATTGTTTTTGTTTTGTTTTGCTTTTTTTCCTCTAGTGCCTGCCAATTTTTAGCCTATGAAGATGGAAGTAATAAAAAATATGGTGATTAGTGAATAAAAAATATGGTGCTTAGTGGAGTAAAGGGAATTAATAATATAAAAATAACTTCTTTAATAATGAGATATATGATATAGAAGAAGATAATTACTAAAAGTTAAAAGCATAATAATTTGATTCAAATTCCTCGAACACAAGAGGTAGAAGTTAGACTAAAGTGATTACTTAGAATATTTGCTGTGAAAATGGAGCACTCATAATTTTTAATGTCACTCATAATTCTTTTTATTTTTGTAATTTTTAAAAAGTTATATGAACCTATAGGTTTATTTCACATTTTTAGTTTATTTTCATTTTTAAACTTTAATTTCATTCTCAGAGATACATGTGCAGGTTTGCTATATAGGTAAACTCATGTCATGGGGGGTGGTTGTACCAATTATTTTATCATCCAGCTATTAAACCTAGTACACAATAGTTATTCTTAATGCTCCTCTCCCTCTTCCTACCCTTCACCCTCAGGTAGATACCAGTTTCTCTTGTTTCCTTCCTTGTGCTCATGAATTCTCATCATTTAGCTCCCACTTACAAGTGAGAACATGCGGAATTTGGTTTTCTGTTCCTGTGTTAGTTTTCATTTAGTTTCCATGTACTAAAGATAACCAGCATTGAAAGCTTATGAGATTTGTCATTTGTATGAGTACCAGGTAGGATGTAGAAAGATAAAAATTCCTCAGATAACTATGATTTCAAAACAGGAAGACTCAACATTGCCATCTTCCCCTGCCCAACAATTTTCAATTCCTGTTGCTCCATTATCAAAAACACATTCAGTCTAAAACTAAGGGTGGCAAATACGAGCACTGTGATAATATTTTAGATTGTTAACTGTAGTTTCTAGCATCATCTTTTTCAGTACTACAACCAGATTTTATTAGAAAGTAAGAGAAGACATTTTGTACTTCTGGGAGAGGGCACACTGACAACAGAAACAGATCAAGAACAGTGGGTTCGGGGGCAGAGGACAGAGGGCAATTTCACAGGCTTTATACATTTGCTAGAGCTGACTCCACTCACCTTAGTCACAGAACACTCAGAAGTGTCTTTATAAGTTCTCCTGGTCCGCATTTTTTAAACTCAAGTTTTTCTAAACATTTTATTTGTGATATAATGTTTTCCCTTGTGCTATTTCTCCCTGCCCCCAAACTGATTGGTGTAACTTGTTTTATTCTTGAGATTTTACCCATGAAAATACTAACAGAGAGAGAAAAGAGAACTTACCTGGTATTTTTGTTGTTTTAATTGAACTCTGAGTCTCAGCTTTAGAGGGAAAAAAAGAAAAAAAATCAATATAATTAAATGTTGTATATCAGATCTATTCTCACAATTGTTTCAGGTGGTAAATGAGTATGAATTTTGGCTCATTTCTGATTCACTGTTTTCAAATCATAAAATCATGCTTCTTCATGATTACAGGAAACTTCCGAGAAGGTTTTTAAGAAAAAGTGGTTCAACCAACTTTTTCTTTAAGGGCCAAACATTTTAGGTGTTGCGGGCCATAAATATCTGTCGTAACTATTCAACTCTACCTTTTGATGTGAAAGCAGCCATACACAATATTTAAAGAATGGGAATAACTGTGTGCCAATAAAACTTTATTTTGAAAAAGTCAGGGTATTCAACTTTGCCTGTGAGCCATAGTTTGCTGAGTCTTGCTTTATAGGATCTGGTATAACCTCACACCTTGAATATCCTGAGATAACATAGAAAACAAAAATCCTTCAGTAAGTGCTTAATGAATGGGGTTGCCACGTGCTGTAATCCTACTAAGTCATGGTGCATCTCATGACCTGGGGAATATGCAACGAAGTTCAGACAGATACTTTTAAAATGTAAGGAATTATTTTATGATATAGTCCAGGAAAGGTTTCTGCAAGGGAAGTCATTCGAAAGAATTATAATCAAAGATCACTTCAATACCTTTGAGTCCATGGAGCATTTTCAAGATTTGGCACATGAAAAATACAGAAAATAATTTTGGAACAAATAGAAGCCCAATAATGACATTTTTAAAAGTCCACTTGCTTCCTTTGTATAGTCACTTGACTCTCTATATCAGTATCTTAAATTTAACATGCCCAAAACAGAACTCTTGACTGTTATCTTGAAATCTGTCTCTTCCCTTGCTTTCTTGTATCAATACATGGTGCTATTTGTTTTCCAGTTGCACAAAACAAAACGTTAGAAACCTTTCTTGAGTCGCCTATGTTTCTCACCCTTACCAGCTCTAGTTTCAAAATGTATTCCAAATTCAAACAAGTCTCACCACCTTTTCCGCTACTGTCCACCCAGCACCTATATCTCTCCCCTGAGTACCTGCAATAGCTGCTTAGGAAAATCTTTTTAAATTTAAACTTCACTGCTCCAGTGGCTTCTATTACTCCTCACCTCATCTCCAACCATTCAGGCCCTGTTTCACTGTACTCCAATTCGTGGCTTTGTTGTGGCAGATTGAAGGCACAAGGCCCTTTCTGCTTTGTGGTTTTCTTTCTTTTCTTGCTCTCTTTCTTTCTCTCTTTCTTTCTCCCTCCCTCCCTCCCTCCCTCCCTCCCTCCCTCCCTCCCTCCCTCCCTCCCTCCCTCCCTCCCTCCCTCCCTCCCTCCCTTCCTTCCTTCCTTCCTTCCTTCCTTCCTTCCTTCCTTCCTTCCTTCCTTCCTTCTTTCCTTCCTTCTTTCCTCGCTTGCCTTCTGACTCTGCTCAGAAGTCGCTGTTCAGAGAAATCTCCCCAACCACCTGCACTAAATTGTTTCCCCAGACCTTTTCACATCATTCCATCTCATTGCTGCATTCATTCAACAGTACTTTTATTACTACCACATTTTACTTTTGTCTTTAAAAAATTATTACTTTCTGTCAGGAAGTAACTCCATGGGGGCAGACTTCTTATCTTGTTCAGAGAAGTGATTCCAGTGCTTACCAGTAGAAACATATGGATATAATGAATGACAGTAGAAAATAATAATATAAAAAAAAATTCTACCTACCTGATTTCAATTTTTAAAGAAAAATGAATACTTTATTAAAAATTTCCTAGCTGGATAATTCTAGTTACTATTTGCAAGTGACTTTTATGATCAGTTTCATATATTATTAGTTGATACCTCTAAAGGAAATAATATATTTCCATTTTGCAAATCTGTAAACATTAGCTGAGGGTAGTAAAATTACTTTCTTAAGGAAAGAACCAGGTATATAGGCCAGGTCTGTTAACTCTAGTTTTCATCTTCTTTCAGTAAAATGGACAGCTTTTCCTTCCACTAAACTATTCCAAATGGAAGCTTGATAGACTTCATTGAGAAGACAAAACCTTCTGATTATCCTTTCTTTGAATATTTTTAGCCTTCAAAAATGTATAATAATTCTAGAGGAACATAATAAAAGAAATATAACTATACATTAAGATGTAGCTGAATCTTAATAAAACATATCAATTCAAAACCCTTCAATTGAGCAGTGTAAGAGGTTTGGACATTTATATATCTTAATGAATACATTGATATTTTGAGGACAAAATTCTGTAAGTCTCAAATATTTAATCAAGTATAGAATGTTCCTTTTTTTCCCTGAAATCAAGAAGATATTTTAAAAATTATAAAGTGTTTTCATATAAATACAACTTTCAAATTTGGACTCAGTTCTGTGGATACAAAAGCTTGGTAAAGATGAGTGTTAAGGAATATGGTTAAAGTTGTGGGAATTAATGAGTGAAGACATTTTCAATTATTCCTGTTTATTATTTATAACTTTCATAAAACATGTGTTTTGAGAAAAGGCCAAGCTTTGATCTATAAAGAATCTTAGGAAAGTCAAATAGCAAATTAGCAGTGTGCTTAGTTAACCATTCTCAAACTGAGATGTTTAATAAGGACCCAAAGTTTAGTCAAGGTGGTTGGCAACTTACAATCTGTTTGTTGAGTTTGATTTTTGAATATGAAATTGAAGTCTTATGAAATGCAAATGAATTTTGAAATGCTAATCACATTAATCCAAAGTTAAACTTTGCTCAAGCATTTAGTTTTTAAATCAGAAATCTTGAACAGCAATACAACAAATAACTTTGTTAAATATTCTTATCTCACAAAGGATATTACAGGATATTTCTAACTAACAAACTTACACATAGAACATGATAAGATCATTAACAGGTGCAAGAGAAAGAATATATACATCTCTTCTGATATATAATTCTCTACTGATTTGCTGTTGAATAATTTATTATAAACAATTCAAATTCTCTTCATCCTTTCCCCATATGGCATTGACTGAGTCATTAGACACGAGATTACTTCTCATCTGGCTAAACCATGACTTGTGACTAAGACTTTATCATCCTGAGGAGTCCTCTTGTATCTGCCTACTTGAAATGACATAAACTAATTAAATAGTATATGAGAAATATTATAATTAAGTCCCAAGATAAGTTTCATAGACCAAATGTGCAATTCACAAAATAAA
Source organism: Rhinopithecus roxellana (assembly GCF_007565055.1). Taxonomy (NCBI): domain Eukaryota; kingdom Metazoa; phylum Chordata; class Mammalia; order Primates; family Cercopithecidae; genus Rhinopithecus; species Rhinopithecus roxellana. The sequence goes on from NC_044550.1 coordinate 12,440,051, forward strand.
TATTGAAGCTGGGTGGGTAATTAGATAAACTAATGTTTTCTAGATTGTTGTGTGAGAGATTCTATAAGGTAGTACTGGAAAGCAGCATTAAATAAGATTGAAACATTTAATGAGAAAGTTGTTTCCTTTTGAGCTTTCTTGCAGTTTACTTGGTTATTTGAATGAGAAAATTCTAAAATTTTAATTGGATGCACATATGTCATTAATATCTAACATTTGCTTATAATAGTTTAGTTTTTTAAAGAGCAAGCATGTCTCAAGCTCAGAGCCTCAAGCAAAGAACAAACTCTAGCTAGAATTTTACTTTTTTATTTACATAGTAGTGATTTTTATAGCTATTGTTTATTTATGCCAAGTAAAACTGGTTTTTCGTTTATGGTAGTTTATTTTTCAAAAAAATTTAAGAATAAGAAGTGCATCAATTTAAAGAAAAACATTAAAAAATAATAATACAGATGATATACATCTCTAGCAACACTCATGAAGTAGTGGGAAACATCAAGATAAAGTCTAGTAGAGGTTCTTGATGAATATGAATGTGTAGAATTTGAAACAGAATTAGAGGAAGGAGGAGGAAAATAGTAATAAAAAATATACAAATGAGGGGGCAAATGAAAAATATACACATTCAAGAATAAATCAGGCATAGTGGGCAAGAGGACAACCCTGATTAGAATTGCAGGTTTATATTTATTCATTCAGTCAGTATCTTGTCTTATATTTATTGAACACCTACTTGTCAAGTGCATGATGCACCTAATTAGAAGCCAGTTATTTTCTTAATCCTTAGATTTAGATACTTTATGTACAATAGTTGTCATGAGAACAAGTGTGGCATAGTGAAAGGTTTATAGGGTTTGGGGCAAGAAAAACAGGGTTTTAATCTTTTAAATTTAATCTTGGCCAAGTCATTTAGTGTTTCTGAACTTGTTTCCTTATTTGTGAAATTGGTATCATATATACTTACTTTGCCTGGCTTTTAGGAGAATTACTATGGCTAAACAATGAACTAAAATGTATTGTGTTTGTTTGTGTGTGTTTATTTCTTTACATGATTTATCTCCCTTAATCTTCACAAAGATCCTGTGGAAGTATAATCTTATTTTAATTACTTTACAGATGAAGAAACTGAGGCACCGAGAAGTTAAGTAGTGGATTAAAGACCACAGCACAAATAAATAGTTGTGCTGCTTTTTGAACGTAAGCAATCTGACATCATAATCACTATCCATAACCAATAAACTAACTTATTATTGGCATGATTGAGGTGCCAAATTTTTATTTCATGAAGGGTGTGATGCCTTGAAGAACAAAGACCTGGTGTTGGCCACTCTCATGTTCAGCTAATAGCTTATCTAAAATGCCTACTTGGTTTTCATAAAATTATCTTTGCTTTTTGTATAAAAATAAACTCCATATTAAAGTAAGATAAATTATGCAAAAGGAAATATATTTGATAACCTATCTATTGTATATAAATGATATCAATTCCTACTTAATAGCATACTGGTTGATTATAAATGTTATTAAGAGAAGCCAGATTATCTTCTCAGTTTTCAAATCTCTAATATTGTATTCACTGTGGTAGAAGAAACTCTAGCTTGGCAAAACCCTTAAAGGTGTTTCTATCAAAGTACTTGCTTTAGTAGAGTTCCATATTGGAGTTCTGCACATCCCAATGTATCATCTATCTATAATCTTATTCTGCATTCTTGCCTCAGCCAAGTTACAATTCAGTAAAGGGAAAAAGAGCAATAGCCTCTCCTTCCCTGCCAATCCCTTACAATGTGCAAGATACCTCCTTTAAAATCTGGTTGTAGATACCAGAATGACTAAGTTACCAGCAAGAAATACATATATATTGTTTTCTTCCCTCCGTCTTTTCTTCTTTCCTTTCTCTTCTATCCTCAGAAACCAAGAGGATGTGCATGGGAATTTTTTTGTTTTAAAAAAGAGTTAATCATGTTTTCAAGCCATTAGCAAAAAATAAAAAATAAAAATAGAATTAAAAAAAATAGAGAGTTCAGGAAGGGAAAAAGATTTGCAGTTTTACAAGGAAGTTTCACACTCAATCCCTCCACAGTTTACCTACTGAAGAGTGTGGACCTTTGTTATTGACAATTGACACTTCTTTTGAATCGCCCCTCAGTGCCTACCAACATAGTTCTGCATATAGTCAATGATAAATGCATGGATTATGAAACCTAAGTATAGTGAGGGCTAAAGCAAGGACCTGGTCTGTGGTGAGTTAAATGGTGACTCCCTGACTCCCCCACTACCAAAAGATAGGTGGCCCTGGAACCTGTGATCTTATTTTCTTAGCAAGAATATAAAACTAATATAGATCATCAAGATACTGTGAGATTTCTACTCTAAGTAATTCAAACACAGAAGTCACTATCCTCTTTTGCTAAGCATACAATTTCTTTTTCTGCAGAATGTGCTTCGGGTGAGAATATCGGATAACTGTCACCAACGATGTCAAAGTATAGATCTTTCTATAAATACTAATTAAACATTTGGCGTCTTGTACTTTCTTTAAGAAAGTCAAGGTTCAAATAACCCTCTTTATCCCTGATAAAGCTCCTTCCTGTGAAACCTTCTTTGTCTGATATTATTGTAGTCCCTTCAGCTTTCTTTTAATTAGTTTTACCAGAGTATACCTTTTCCTGTCTTTGGTTTTTAATCAATTTATATTTAAAGTGGGTTTTCTGAGTACTGCACATATTTGGGAAGTGGTTATGCTTTTTATCCACTTTAACAATCTTATTTTTATAAATAAAATGTTTAAGCCATTTTATTTTATGTGATAAATTATAATTGCTTTTGAGTACACATTGTAAAAATTTTCCATCTGTTCTCTGTTTCTTTTTTCTTGTGTATTGCCTTCTTTTGGATTGAGTCTTTTTTAAAGATTTTACTTATCTCCATTATTGATTTTACAACAGTATATTTATAACCTTTCTCTCATTTTGGTATTTGTGCTATTGTTACACAGTTTGTTTCTATATATGTCTTAAACCTTCCATACATTTTTGTTATCTTATCTTTAAACAATAAATTGTCTTTTGAAGAGACTAAAAATGAGATAAAAGTCTTTTATAGTTGCTCACATATTTACCATTTCAAATGCTCTTCATGCCTTTATTTAGATTGAAATTTCCATCTGGTACCATATTTTTCTGTTCCTGAATGTCTTTACTGACATGAATTTCGCAGCTTTTGTATGTCTGAAAAATATTTACAGAATTCTTGGGTGAAAAGGGTTTTTTTTTTGCTTCCAATACTAAAAATGTTGTTTCACTGTTTTCTGGCATGCATCGTTCCCGATAAGACTCTGCTGTAATTTTTATCATTGTTCTTTTCTATTTAATGTGTCATTTTTTTCAACAGCTTCTTTCAAGATTTTCTCTTTATCTCTGGTTTTCCTTGATTTGATTATGATGTGTTTTGGTGTAGTTTTCTTCCTGTTTCTTCAATTTGGGGCTCATTAAGTTACCTGAATCTATGGGTTTATAATTTTATACACTTAGATTATCTTCCCTTTTGTTCTTTTCTTTTTTCTTTTCTGGAGACAGGGTTTTACTCTGCCACCCAGGCTGGAGTACAGTTGCATGATCATGGCTTACTGAATTCTCGATCTCCCTGGCTCAATTAATCCTCCTGCGTCAGCCTCCCAAGTAGCTGGGAATACAGATGTCTGCCATTATGCCTGTCTAATTTTTGTATTTTTTGTAGAGACAGGGTTTCACCATGTTGCCCAGGCTGGTCTCAAACTCCTGGGGCTCAAGTGATTTGCCCACCTTGGACTCTCAAGTGTTAGAACTACTTTGGGGTGGGTGAGCCACCATACTTGGCCCTTCTTCAAACATCTTTTCTGTCCATCATTTTCACATCTTCTTCTGGAATTATATGTATCTTAGGCCCCTGGGTTGTCCCACACCTCACTGATGTTTTATTCTTATTTTTCTGGTCTTTCTTCTCTCCAATTTATCTAGTTTCTATTGCTATGCATTCTTCTTGAAAAACTCAAAATATTAGTTTTTGTTGATCCACTTTATAGTACATTTGCTTTCCAATTCATTAATTCCCACTCATATTTTATTATTTTCTTCCTTCAATTTTGGGGGGGTTTATTATTTCTTTTCTCTGCCTTATTGAGATGGTTGTTCCAGTAATTAAGTTTGAACCATTCTTTTTCCTGCCTAATATATGTGTTTTAGAGCTATAAATTTTACTGTAAGATTGGCTTTAATTATATTGCACAAGTTTTGGTACTCCATATTTTTATCATCATTCAGTTCATACTATTTGCTGGTTGCCATTATGATTACTTCTTTGACACGTAAGTTACTGTAGTTTAAAATTTATGAGCATATAGTTATCTTTTGGTTTTTGATGTTTAGATTAATTCCTCTTTGATCAAGAGACACACTCTATATCATTTAAATCATTTAAAACCTGTTGAGACTTGCTTTATGACACAGGCTATGATCTATGATAGTAATCAATTCTTATCTACTTGAAAATAGTTCACTTTCTTTAGTTGAAGTGCAGTGTTCCACATATTTCCATTAAATTAAGTTTGTTAATTATATTGATTTATGCTACATCAATACCTATATTTTGTCAACTAATGAGAAAGGTACATTAAAATTTTCACTAGAATTGTGGATTTGTCTTTTTCACTAAATGTTTGCTTTATACATTTTCATGCTATATGATAATAACTAAAAGTTTTAATTTGTTTTATTTTCCTGGAAAATTAAGTATTTTAGTATTATGAAATGTTCTTATTTATTTCGATTTAATTTTATTGCCTTAAATTCTACTTTTTCCGATATAGATGTATTTTTTTCAGGGTATATCCCTTTTCACTTTTTAAAATTTAACTGTTGTATGTCTTTTTTAGGCAACATTTAGTTTGGTTTTGTGTGTGTGTGTGTCTGTGTGTATGTGTGTGTGTGTGATCATTAGGGTTTTCTATTAAAAAGATCATGTTATCTGAGAACAGAGATCATTTTACTGCTTCCTTCCCTATATGGCTGCTTTTAATTTCTTTTTCTTTCCTGATTTCTCTGAATAGAACTTTCAGTACTATATTCAATAGAAGTGATGAGAGTGGACATCATTGCTTTGTTCCTGATCTTAGAGGAAAAGCTTTCAACTTTGTACTGTTGACTATAAAGTTACTTGTGGACTTTTCATATATGAACTTTATTCTTCAGGGCAATTTTTAAAAATTTATAGTTTATTGAGCATTTTTATCCTGAAAGGGTGTTGAATTTTGTCAAACACTTTTCTGCACCAATTGAGATAATCATGTGGCTATTGACCTTCATTTTGTTAATGTGGTATGTTGCATTGATCTATTTTCCTATGTTGAACCATCCTGCATTCCACAAATAAATGTCACTTGAAACACGATCTCTAATCCTCTTAATGTGTTATTGAATTTGGCTTGCTAATATTTTGTTGAGGGTATTGGCATCAATATTCATGAATAATATTGGTCTGCAGTGTTCTTTTCTTGTAGTTTTTGTGTATGATTTTGGTATCTGCCTAATTTTAGTCTCATAGAATGCATTTGAAAAGGTTCCTGGCCGGGCGTGGTGGCTCACACCTGTAATCCCAGCACTTTGGGAGGCCAAGGTGGGTGGATCATGAGATCAGGAGTGCAAGACAAGTCTGGCCAAGATGGTGAAACCCTGTCACTACTAAAAATACAAAAATTCTCCGGGCATGGTAGTGGGTGCCTGTAATCCCAGCTACTCAGGAGGCTGAGGCAGAGAATTGCTTGGACCTGGGAGGTGGAGTTTGCAGTGAGCCGAGACTGTGCCACTGCACTCCAGCCTGGGCAACAAGGCAAGACCCTATCTAAAAATTAAAAACAAAACAAAAAGTGTTTCCTTCTCTCTTTTTTTTTTTTTATAAGAGTTTGAAGAGGATTGGTGTTAATTCTTCTTTAATTTTTGGTGGAATGGTTTAGTGAGGCCATCTGGACCGAGTTTTTCTTTGTTGGGAGGTTTATTTTATAAGATTATTTTATTTTATTTTTAGGGCTGTTTTATCTGCTAGGCTCTTTGATAACAGTATCTGGGGCCTAAAATATTTCCAAGGGCCTAGTAAAATCTTTGAGATCTCAAACACAAAATTATTGCCTCCATTATACAAAAAAATCAGCAAAATCTAAATTAGTAAATGATTCCTTAATGTGTCTACAAAATGCATACAACCTTAAAATCCATTAAGGTCTGAAACAGTTCTGATGCCAAGCACTTTGAATAAGGAATATTCAACTTGTATCACTTTTATCACTTTTGATAAATTTTATAAGTTTTTATAACTTTTATAATTTTATAACTTATAATCTATAAATTTAATTAACATAAGATGTGAGGGCAATTCAATGTTTGAAAAGGGGGACCTAAAGTCAGAAGGCATACAGCTAACCAAGACCTTAAAACAGCCTGCACTCCAACAACAAACATACTCTATCTTCTTTCCAATTGACCTTCACTCACGGTTTTCCTTTTCCCAAAACGACTCTTCCCTCCTTTGCAGCTGGTGCTTACTCCTCAAAACTTATTCAATACTAGACAAGAAACTCTGTCTCCTCAGAAGGCTCCACTTTTTGTGGTTTGAAACTTCCTTTATCATGTTCTGTCTTGATGGTAAAACCTCATAAACATTTAGCCTTCCTCTAGGTGCTAGCAGCTCTGTTCAGCATGGAAAGAGGTTCTTTGTCCTGAAAGATTTCACTGTTGAGCTAGAGAAGCAGGCAAATCCACATTAAAAAAAAAAAAAAAAAAAAAAAAAAAGTATTAAACTGACTTTCCAGTGGATGGCAAGTCTTCTCTGGCTTTCTCTGTCTTGAGAATTACATGAATTTGTAGGACTTCTTTTAGTTAGTTTATTAAGTTGGACAACTCCTCCTAGCTGGACCCATTACCCTCAGATGCTCTCTCTCTCTCTGTCTCTAGACATTTGCAATATATGAAGACATTTTCAGTATAGACATCTCTAGGCATTTTCAGTATATGTATGTCTCTAATATTTTCAGTATATGAAAATATTTTGTGTGTGTGTACACCATATATATACATATGGTGAACAATGTGATGTTTTGATATATATATATATATATATATGTATTGTGGAATGATTAAATCAAGCTGATCAACATATCATCTCACATACTTGTTAGTTTTTTTGTGGTCAGAACATTTAAAGTCTACTTTCTGAGTAATTTTAAAGTAGAAAATACATTATTATTAATTATAGACACTAGGTGGTAAAATGGTCTCCAGAAAGTATTCCTCCTGTCTAACTGAAACTTTGTATCATTTGACCAATATCTTCTCATTCCCACCCTACCCAACCCCCCCACTCTCCAGCCTCTAATAACTACCATTCTACTCTCTATTTCTATGAATTCAACATGTTTAGATTCCATATGTAAAGGAAACTATGCAATATTTGTCTTCCTGTGCCAGACTTATTTCAGTTAGTATAATAACCTCTAAGTTTATCCATGCTGTCACAAATGACAGGTTTTCCTTTTTTTCCAGGCAAAATAGTATCCCATTGTGTATATATACCACATTTTCTTTACCTCTTCATCTGTTAATGGACACCTAGATTGAATCCATATCTTGTTTATTGTGAATATTGCTGTGTTGAACATGAGAATTAAATATCCCTTTGATATACTAATTTAATTTCCTTGGATATGTACCCAGAAATGGGATTGCTGGATCATATGATAGCTATATTTTTAATTTTGGGGGAATCTCCTTTCAGTTTTCCACAATGGCTACACTATTTCATATTTCCATCAACAGTATACAAGATTTCCCTTTTCTCTACATCTTTGCCAGAACTTTTTATCTCTTGTCTTTTTGATAACAGCCATTCTAACGGGTATGAGGTGATACCTCATTGTGGTTTTAATTTGCATTTCCTTGATGATTAGTAATGTTGAGAATTTTTTAATATGTCTGTTGGCCATTTGTATGTCCTTTTGTTTGGGAAATATCCATTCAGATCCTCGGCCCATTTTAAAATTGGGTTATTTGTTTTTCTTGCTATTAAATTGTTTGAGTTCCTTATGTATTTTGTATGTTAACCTCTTAACATTTGTATCGTTTGCAAATATTTTCTTCCATTTTATAAGTGTATTAGTCTGTTCTCACACTGGTAATAAAGACATACCTGAGACTGGGTAATTTATAAAAGAAAGAGGTGTAATTGAATCACAGTTCCACATGGCTGGGGAGGCCTCACAACTATGACTGAAGGCTCATGAGGAGCAAAGTCACGTCTTACATGACAGCAGGCAAGAGAGCTTGTGCAAGGGAACTGCCTTTTATAAAACCATCAGGTCTCATGAAACTTACTCACTGTCACAAGAATAGTATGGGGAAGACTTACCCTCATGATTCAGTTACCTGCCACCAGGTCCCTCCCATGACACGTGGAAATTATGGGAGCTACAGTTCAACTGAGATTTGAGTGGGGACACAGCCAAACCATTATTGGTAGGTTATATCTTCACCCTGTTGATTGTTTCCTTTTCTGCACTGAAGCCTTTTCATTTGATACAATCTCAATTGTCTAATTATGCTTTTGTTGCCTTTGCTTTTGATGTTGTATCTGAAAAATCTTTCCACAGACTAATGTCAAGAAGCACTTCTCCTAGGTTTTCTCCTAGTCATTTTACAATTTAGGTCTTTTGAAAATGTAAATAATATCATATCATTGCCCTGCTCTCAACTCTCCATCACATTGTGTGTCCAATTAGAATAAAATTCACTGTCCTTACCATGGCCTGCGTGGCCCTGTCTGGACTGACCCCTGATTCCTGCTCTAATGGCATCTGCTACCTTTTCTTCCCTTCATTCCTTCCACTCAACCACAGATGTCTTCTCTTTATTCAAACAACTTAAATCCACCCACATATCAGCACCTGTGCACTTTGTATTTCCTCTTTGAATTCTCTTCCCCAAATATCCATATGTTAACTTCTTGACTTTATTTAGTTCTGTTTCCAAATGGCACTTGTTCAGAGAGGGATTTTTGAACACCTTATGAAAATTGGCACTACCATCATCACTTGCTTTTTTTTTTTACTGTTTTATTATTATTTAGAGTATCACTGATATTGAATTATTAATATTTAACTTATTTATCTTTTTCATCCACTAGAAGGTAAATTTCATGATAGCATGGTCTGTCTAATATACAACGACTTATCACAATCCAGGATAATGCCAGGTACATAGATAATCCTCTGAAGGATTTTTAGTAAATAAGATAATATTTAATTCAAAAAGCCCACATTTTAAAAATAATAAAGTCAGAGCACTAGACTAATGAGAAGTCCTATCTTAAAAATTCTAAGATTCTAGAAATTTGTTTCCTTTTAAATAGGAAAAATACACACCACTCTAAGAGAATGGGAAAAGATTAGAGAGAAATGTTTTGAGTATGATCTTCTTTTTGGATCTGAATTCCAACTTTCTAGGGAATAAAGCAACAAATCTCACTAGCTCTTCTACTCTAAATTAAACCTGTACTTGTTTTCATCTTGAGATGAAATACCCACAATGTATTTGTCTGATATTTCTTATCCAAGGAACCATTGCCCAGATATTTAAGAGGAAGCTGAATCTTCAGCTGTTCAACATTTAACCAACAGTAGATTGTTTTGTTTTCTGTCTATCTCTCTGTCCAGTATCCATTAATCCTAAATGTGTTTATGTGTGATGGGTGGAAAGGGAGTGATGCTCTCCTAACCAGGAATCTGGGAGAGGTACTGGTTTCATCACTTGGCAAATGGAAATGTGTACAATCTCATTATATCAAGTAGTGTCTATGTTGGGCAGTAAGCACCTTAAGAAAAGAGAGGAATCTAGGGAATAATGGCTGACCCAGAAATAAATGTAATAATAAATTATAAAAAAAATTTGTATAAAACTTGTTTATCAAATAATGAAAGCAATGGCCAACAGTAAAAACGCTTATTTCATTATCCTGCTTTCCAGAGTGTTTCATTTCTTAAGGAAATGACTTTGATGTGTTTTTTTTAACTACTTGGAAGAAAGCCATTTTAAACTGAGTTTAGAAGCGAAATCAATACAACAGTTCCCAGAACTGAGATGCAGAGAGCATTCTACTTCATGCATTGAAGTGGAATTAAAAGTCTTAATTGACTCATGGGCTGACCACATACTTCTGACATGTACTAGGTTTAATAAATCACAGACCCTGAATGACATTTTCTTCCTCATAAGTCACTGAATGGGTGAGTATTTAGTGCAGGATACAAATTATTTGAGTTTGATTTTCCAGAAGCTGCTATATACTTTGCAGATGTATATATAGTAGTTTTATTTTTATTTTATAGGAGCCATCATATTCTAGGTAGATGAGTTTTGGTTTCCTAAAGGTGCCTTTTAGATATATATGACTTACAAAATAGGTTCTACTTATCAGAAACCAAACGACTACGACATGAAAATGTTATTCATATGAAGAAGAGATGATTCTGCTCTTCAAATTCCTCTACGGGGTGACTGTCTCATTACAAAGAAGTATTAGTTTACCCTTATGGTGTGAAATTAGACTCCTTCTGGGCAAACTTCTGTATGTTGTGCTTGAGATGATTATAATACAAAAGAGAAAAATTATGTTTCTGAAGTTTCTAGACAAGAGTAGGTCTTGGACAGTCACAATTTCTACTTGCCATCTCTTTCTACCTTAGAGATTTCCCAAGAAAAGACTTAGACACTATGATTCATCTGTAGCTATTTCTTATTAAGGACTATGGATACACCAAAAATGCATCCATTACCTATATTCCTAACTCTTCCAGTCAAATGTGTTTACTATACATACAAATTACTTATATCATGGAGGCGAGAATGTGAGAAGTATCTGTTGTGAGGAAACTGGAACTGGAAAGCTATCAGAAATCATGGGAGTTCTAGCTTCTATTTCTCTCTCTGCCTCACACAAACAATTTAATTTTGCTCACAGGGTATTCCCATCTCCCAACATACTCTCCATTCTTTTCTGTCAATCCTGTTTACTCATATTAACTGCTTCTGGATGCCACAGGTATGCACATGATTTGCCATGACTACCGCAGACTCCCACTACTAAACTTTGCAGCTTCAATTCCTGTAGCTAACTCCTGCTGTTTGTTTATTGGGTTTTCTAGTTCAGAAAGAAAATTTGATTGGCTAGGCTCATCATTTTCTTTCCTTTTGCTTTTCAACAAAGTTTTATAAAAAATATGATTTACACACCATTAAATGCACGCATTTTAAGTATACAAGTATTTTAAGTATACAAGTAATAATTTTTAGTAAATCTGTAGGATTGTACAACCATCAACATAATCCAGTTTTAGAACAGCTCCATCAACATGAAAAACTCCTGTGAGCTTATTTAGAATCAATTCCCACTCCCATCTCCAGCTGCAGGCAACCACTTATCTGCTTTCTGTCCCTATAAAATGTCTTTTCTGCATATTTACTGTAAGTGGAATATACCACATGTCATATTTTGTGTATGGCTTCTTTCATTGAGTATAATGTTTCTGAGGTCCATTGATTGCAATAGCTTTAGAATAAGTTTTGAAATTGGGTTGTGTCCTCCAACTTTGTTCTTTTTCAAAAATGTTTTGACTATTCCAGGTCCTTTTTATTTCTGTACAAATCTAGGGTCATCTTACCAATTTATTTTAAAAAACTGGGATTCTGGTAGGGATTGCATTAAATATATTAATCAATTATTGATCAACTTGGAGAGAATTATCATATAAATATTGAGGTTTCTAATCTATAAAGATGTAATATCTCTTTAGATATTTAATTTCTCTCCAAAATAGTTTGTAGTTAAGTGTACAAATCTTTCACTTCTATTGTTGAATTTGTTTCTATGTATTTTATACTTTTTGATGCTATTGAAAACGGAATTATTTTCTTAATTTTATTTTGGATTGCCACTGTTAACATACAAAAATATAATTTACTTTTATATATTTTATATCCTGTGCTACAAACCACTCTTTAGTGGTTTTAGTAGTTTTATAGTGAATTCTTTGAATTTTCTACATAGATAATTATGAGTCTGCTAATAAAAAATGCTTTATTTCTTCCTTTTCAATCTAAATGGATCTATGTATTATCCATTGTTGAACTGTACTGTCTAAAACCTCTGGTTATAATGTTGAATAAAACTGATAAGAACAGACATCTTTGGTATGTTCCAGATCTTAAGGGGAAAACATTAAGTCTTTCTTTATTAGGTATGATGTTAGCTGTAGGCTTTTTGTATATGCCCTTTATCAAGTTGAGGAAATTTCATTATATTTCTAGTTTATTGAGAGTTTTTAATATGAATGAATGTTAGATTTTGTTGAATGCGCTTTCTACATGTACTGATTTTACTAATATGTTGTATTACTTTCTTTGGTTTTCATATGTTAAACCAATCTTGCATTTCTGGGATAAATCTGACTTGTTCATATTTTATATTCTTTTTTACTTGCTACTCATTTTTTGCAATATTTTATTGAGGATATTTGCATCTATGTCTAAGAGCCATATTGGCCTGTAGTTTTCTTTACTTGCTTTTTCTTTTCATTCTTTTCTTGCTTTGGTATCAGGGTAACATTAGCCTCAGATAATTATCTGTGCAGTGTTTTCCCCTCCTTTACGTTCTAAAAGAGTTTGGGAAGAGTTAGTATAATTTATTTCTGAAATACTTTATAGAATCGACAGTTGAAGCCATCTTGGCTTGGGGTTTTCTTTACAGGAATATTTTTAGTTCCTATTTCAATGTCTTTAATCATTCTAGGTTTTTTTTTTTTTTTTCGGATTTCCATATCTTCTTGAGTCAGTTTTAGTAATTTATTTCTTTCTAACAATTTTCTCATTTCATCTAAGTTGTCTAATTTGTTGGCTGAGCTGTCCTTTTAGTGCCAGGTAATATCATAGATTACTGCCCAGTCTTGCATTAATCTTTGTTGTGACCCATTCATTTGTGGCTGCAGTGTGCTAGGGTATCTCTGTAAAAGATGAGGCTGCCAAATGATTATTCTATTGGGTAGAGACTAAGAGACAATTTAAACAGGATATAATTCCTTGGCAGTTGTATGCTGGAAAACATTCTGAAACTAGTTTTATCCAACACACTAGTTTAACACTTCAGCACAAATCCTCGTACTTACTCTTGGGTTTGGAACTTTGCAATGTTGAAACAGCATTTGGAGGTGTAACACTTGTTACTGTTATGTTTGAAATGATGGATTTATTCTCCCTGACATCAGGGGTTGTGACTCTTAATCCTGTAAAAAGAATGAACAGTCATCAGGAGTATAACAAATCACCAGATCATCTTATTGATATTCATATTAATATCCAACTAAAACTTGAAGATTAATTTCTAGAAGTCTTCTGACCAAGCCTTAGAAATCCAGCATTTTAACATTCACCTTTTGGTGATATAATTAATTACTTTAAAGAATGTGGAGGGACATTAACTTTCTTGTGTAGGTTATCTCACTTGATTATCATTGTAATCTTATGAATTAAGTAATCATGATGATAATTATTTTATATATAAGACTCAGAGAAATTAAATAATTTCCCCACAATCACATAACTTGTAATAGGAGAGAACCATGACCTGAATTCAAGCCTTTCTGATGGAAAAGTTAATCACTCAGCTACCCTGGGAAAAGAAAGGTAAGGATATGGTAGTAATTAAGTATGGCACTATTGTTTTCATGCCACTTGGGAAAATATTTTCAAGCAGGTGGAATAGTCAGGGGATAAGGGATAATAGGACATAAATGGAATACATTTTTAATTATACTTAGTTCATTTTCTTTGAAAAAAAAGAAAAATTTACAACAAAAATATAAGCTGAGCTTTTCAAAGACAACATTTGAATAAGATGACTTGAAACAACTTATATTTGCCTATATATTCTGAAAAAAGTCAATGCCCTTCAGTTTTTTCAGTCTAGTATGGAAACATTGGGCTAGTGAAGAAATGCAGACATGCCATTTACTGCATGCTTGGTGTTAGCTAGATGTGATGCTACCTGGAGATGAGGGGAAAGCAGTTTAGTAGATCTCTAACACAGAGTAGAATGGAGCAAGAACTACTGGTGCTTTCTAGAAGTGCAGTCAACTTCCACTCTATGTCAACAAGTATCTACTGTGTAATACAAATTCTTAGTGCAGTTGAGGAAGTCATGCTGAAGAAAGGGATTGTTTGCAAGAAGACTTCATAGACAGTAGATAAATATATTTTCCTTCAGGTAAAAAGCCTTTGGAAATTAGTGTGCAAACAAAATGAAATAAATTCAAATGTAGTCTACAGTGTTAATCCCGCATATGAGAGAGAATGAGTGGGAATGGCCATACATTTCAGAGGTTAAATAGGGAGGAAAATATGTGAAGTAGAGATATGCCTTATTATAGCAAGAAAGCAGAAATTGGTATTCTTGTTAGCATGGAAGTGGGACAGGTCATCCAAAGTGCAGAAACTCAACATTTGAGGATGGAGGAACTCCTGGGGGGTAAAGATTTTGCTTCCCACTGGAATTTCAACATATGTTTGGGAAAGATCAGAACAGGAGTTTCTCTTCAGAAATCTTTGGAGAAGAATTCTTCAGCTGAGCTAAAATTGGAAAGCATGAAAAAGCTATTCTGAAAGCCTAAAGAGTTCCCTAGTATCAAGCAGACTCAATGGTCTTGGTGGAGGGAAAGAGAATATATAGCTAAGAAAGATGTGGAGGGCTGCCAGATTGGAAATATACAAAGAAAGGAGAAAAATAATGGAATAGCTGGGAATGTAACGCTAAAGATTTTGCTTAGAGAATTGCCTATTATAAATGTGGAATATATTTCACAAGTGAGAATTAGAGCCTACACTCAATGTAGGACAGGTTGTCAATTATACCGCATGAAGTAGGCCATGGAGTAAATCTTGAATATTTAAGGTAAATCAAAATATTTTAAAATATTCGTGGTAAACCTAAACTGAATAGAATAAAAGATGCTGCCACAGCCACAAATTTTTAAACTTTACTAATACACAGAAATGCTTCAAATCCTAGTCTCAGGAGAGAAGAATCTACACATGGTTGACTAACATTTATTAAGATATGAGAATCATAGTCATATTAACATCTTTTTGAGAAAACTTCCAGTTGTGTTTGTGGTTAACACATAGTTTATTCCAAACTACTGCCAATGAGTAATTCACACCTTCAGATAAAAGGTAAATCAATCTTGAAGCTAGTCTTTAAATCTGAATACTTTCTACTTTCCCTTACATAACAATATGTACCTGCTTTCATCTACAGTTATGAATTGCACTATAATCCTAGACAATAGTACATGCATTAAGTTTCACAAACATAATTTTTCTGGAGAAATATTAATTTATTAGAGAATTGCATGAAGCTACATTGGCTTTACATTTATGACTTGTGTTTTTGAGATTCATGTATGTTTAAATCTTAGCTTTTGGTATAGGTGGGACGCATTAAAGACAAAACATAAGGAATTTATCCATATTTGAGTTGGAAAAAATGAGAACTTAACACAAGAGATGCTTGAGGGAGTCGTATCAGTACCAGATTGTAAATCGATAAAAGAAATCTTGATTCCATGCATGTCCTTAGGTGAAAACCACTGCATAGGGCTGAGAGGATTGTGAGGGAGAGGGTCTGTTTTACAATTATCTTGGAATTATTAACATTAAATTTATTTTGTATATTTTGAGAAATTAAGTGTATTGAGGAAAACAGTAAATCAGGATATTAACTACATTAGGAATCTAATGTGTAGTTACCAATTAACTTGAAGGGAGGGCTTGTGATCATGGATTTTAATTTTACAGGGAGGGAGACTGGCAGCTTTATTCCTTTGGAATTACATAATGTGAATTACAGCATTGTTTTATCTGATGCCCACAGGAAAAATGTCTGACCACTTTGTCTTAAGCAATAGAATAAAAGGTAAGAGACTTTTGACAAAATTAGCATTTACTAAAATACATGCTGTAGACTATTAGTACTGTGGTATATTTGGCTTAACATGAATCAAAGATGCTTTTAAAATATTTAGGAATAAATTTAATCAAGGAAATGAAAGAACTGCACACTGAAAACTATAAAACATTAATAAAAAACTAAATAATTCACAAATAAATGAAAAGATACCCTATGTTCATGGATTAAAATAATTAATATTAAAATGTCTATACTACCTAAATTGATATACAGATTTTTAAAAATCCCTATCAAAATTCACAAGTCATTGTTTACAAAAATAGAAAAAAAATAATTTGTGTGGAACCACAAAGGATCCTGAATAGCAAAACAGTTTTGAGAAAGAAAAATAAAAGTAGAGACATCACACCTCCTAATTATTTAAAATTATATCACAAAACTACAGTAATCCAGACAGTGTAATACTGGCATGAAAACAGACACATAGACCAGTGGAATAAAATAGAGAGTCCAGATATAAATCTAAACATATATGGTCAATTAATTTTCAACAAGGGCGCCAAGAGGTTACTATAAGGAAAGGATAGTCTCTGCAATAAATTGCACTGGGGAAACTGTATAACCACATGCAAAAGAATGAGATTGTACCCTTATTTGACACAACACACAAAAATCAACTCTAAATGGATAAAATACCTAAATGTAATACCTGAAATCATAAACCTCCAGAAGAGAAGATAGGGACAAATCTCCTTCACATTGGGCTCAGCAATTATTTTTGGATATTACATCAAAAGCTCAGGCTACAAAAGCAAAAGTAAATAAATGGGACTACATTAAACTAAAAACCTAGTGCACAGCAAAGGAAACAATTAGCAAAATGTAAAAGCAGCTTACAAATTGAGAAAAATAATTTGTAAATTATATATCTGATAAGGAGTTAAGAGTCAAAGTTTATAAAATAAGTATTTAATTTAAGTCTTTAATCTATCTTGAGTTAATTTTTGTATATGTTGTAAGGAAGGCGTCTAGTTTTATTCTTCTGCATATGACTAGCCTATTATTCCAGCTTCATTTATTGAACAGGGAGTACTTTCCCCATTGCTTGTTTTTGGCAGCTTTGTTGAAGATTAAATAGTGTAGGTATGTGGTCTTATTTCTGGGTTCTCTCTTCTGTTCCATTGGTCTATGGTTACCGTAGCCCAGTAATATAGTTTGAAGTCAGGTAACATAATACTTCTAGCTTTGTTCTTATTGCTTAGGCTTTCCTTGGCTATTTGGGCTTTTTTTGGTTCCATATGAATTTTTAAATAGTTTTTTTTCCAGTTCTGTGAAGATTTTCAATATTAGTTTAATAGACAATACCATTCAGGACATAAGCATGGGCAAATATTTCATGATGAAAACACCAAAAATAATTGCAACAAAAGCAAAAGTTGACAAATGGGATTGAATTAAACTAAAAAGCTTCTGCAAAGCAAAATAACCTATCAAAAGAATAAGCAGATAACCTACAGAATAGGGGAAATTTTTGCAAACTCTGCATCCAACAAAGGTCTAATATTCAGCATCTCTAAGAAATTAAATTTACAAGAAAAAACAACTCCATAAAAACATGAGCAAAGGACATGAACAGATGCTTTTACAAAGAAGACATACGTGTAGCCAACAATCATATAAAAAAGTTCAACATCATTGATTATTAGAGAAATGCAAATCAAAACCACAATGAGATACTCTTTCACACCAGTTAGAATGGCTATTACTAAAATGTTAAAAAATAACAGGTGCTGGTGAGGTTGTGGGGAAAAAGGAAGGCTTATACACTGTTGGTGGGAGTGTAAATTAGTTCAAACATTGTGGAAAACAGTATAGCAATTTCTTTAAGACCTAAAAACAGAAATACCGCTCAGCCTAACAATCCCTTTACTTGATATATAAACATATGAATGGAAACCATTCTATTATGAAGCACACATATGTTCATTGTAGCACTATTCAGAATAGTAGAGGCATGCAATCAACCTAAATGTCCCATCAATGACAAATTGGATAAACAAAATATGGTACATATACACCATGAAATACCATGCAGCTATAAAAAGAATGAGATCATGTCCTCTGCAGGAATGTGGATGAAGCTGAAGAACATTATCCTTAACAAACTAACACAGGAAAAGAAAAGAAAATATTGCACGTTCTCATTTATAAGTGGGAGCTAAATGATGAGAACACATAAACACATAGAGGGGTCAAGGAATAAATCATAAAAAATATTAGAAAATACTTTGCAGTAAATGAATATGAAAACATAATATACCAAAATTTATGGAATGCGGAGACAGCAAAAGAAACAAGGAAATTTGTAGGTGTTAACACATATTAAAAAGAAGAATAATCTCAAATCAAAATCCTCACTGGTCAATTTGAGAAACTAGAAAAAGAAGAGCAAACTAAACCCATATGAAACAGTGGAAAGAAACACTAAGGATTAGAGAAGAATGAAATAAAATAGGGAATAGAAACACAACACAGAAAAAAATAAAACCAAAAGTTTGTTCTTTGAAAAGATCTATAAAATTGAGACACTTTTAGCTATACTGATAAAGAAATAAGAGAGAGGAGTCAAGTTATCAAAATTATGAATGAAAGATGATTCATTACTACCAACCTTACAGAAATTAGAAGGATTATAAGGCAATGCTGTGAACAACTATATGCAAACAAATTAGATAATCCAGATTAAATGGGCAAATTCCTAGGAAATCACTAAATACAAAAACTGAGGCAAGAAGAAATAGAAAATCTAATAGACTTATAGTAAGTAAATATATTAAGTTAGTATTTAAAAAAAAATTCATAAAGGAAGCTCAGCACCAGGGTCTTCCCTGGAAAATTCTACCAAACATTTAAAGAGCAATTACCATCAATCCTGAAAAACTCTTTCAAAAATCAGTAGAGAAGGGAACACTTCCCAACTTATTGTATGAGGCTAAACATATATTTCATGAATATGGACACAAAAATTCTTAACAAAATAATATAAATAAAGTTCAACACCATGTGAAAATAATTATACTCCACGACCAAGTTGCATTTAGCCTAGGAATTCAAGGTTGACTGAATATACAGAAATCAATATCATATGCCACATTAACAAAGTAAGGAATTTTTTAAAAACACGATAATTTCAATATAATAAGACAAGGCATTTTAAAAGATCCAATACCCTTGCATAATAAACACACTCAACAAACTAGTAATAAAAGGGAACTTCCTCATTCTGATAAAGGTCATCTATTAAAAACTCATAATTAACATCATACTTACTGGTGAAAAACTGACAGCTTTCCCTGAAAGTTAGAAACAAGACAAGGATATCTCCTCCCACCACTTCTACTTCAACTTTGTATTGAAGGTGCTAGCCAGGGTAGTTAGGCAATAAAATAAATAAAATAAAATTATAAATAAAAGAAAGTCATCCACGTTGGAAAGAAAAAAGTAAAACTATATTTGCAGATGACATAATCTTGTCCATAGAAAATTCTAAGGAATACACATACATATATACACACACACAAATTAGAGCTAATAAATTAGTTCAATAGAGTGGGAGGATATAATATTGACATACAAAAGTAAATTATATTTACATATAGTAGCGATGAATAATCCAAACTTGAAATAAAACAATGATTTCATTACAAAATAATTGTATTTAGAATGAATAAAATATTAGGAATAAATTTAACAAAAATAAGTTTAAGCTTAAGCTTTCCACACTTGAAAACTACAAACATCATCAAAATAAATTGAAGAAGACATAGATAAATGGAAAGACATCCTGTGCTCATAAATTGAAAGCCCTGATTGTTAAGACGGCGATACTCCTCAAATTGATCTACAGATTCAGTGCAATCCCTATCACAATTCTAGCTGGCTTTGCAGAAATCAACAAGTTGATCTTAAAATTCACATTAAAATTAGCATAATAAAATTGGCATGGTAAAGTTGAATAGCCAAAACAATCTTGGATAAAAAAGAAAAAGTTGGAGGACTCACATTTCCTTTTTTCAAAACTTAATAGAAAGTGATAGTAATCAAGAGTATATGATTCTGATATAATAATAGGCATATAGGTATAAGTGGAGTAGATTCAGAAGTCCAGAAAAAAACTCGTATTAGGTGGATGCAAATGTAATTGCAGCTTTTACATTGTCGGGATGTGCCATTTGATATTGGCATACATTCTTAAATAAATGTGATTATGTTTTTATATATATATATATATATCCTATCATGAAATGAACTTCTAGATATATGTATCTAGAATATATATAGATATATATTCTAGAAGTGTGTGTGTGTGTGTGTGTATATATATATATATATATATATATTTTTTTTTTTTTTTTAAATGGAGTCTCATTCTGTCACCCAGGCTGGAGTGCAGTGACCCAATCTCGGCTCACTGCAACCTCCACCTCCCAGGTTCAAGCAATTCTCCTGCCTCAGCCTTCCGAGTAGCTGGGATTACAGATGCGTGCCACAGTGCCCGGTTAATTTTTGTATTTTTAGTAGAGACATAAACATACACAGAGTTTCACCATGTTGGCCAGGCTGGTCTTGAACTCCTGGCCTCGAGTGATCCACACTTCTCGGCCTCCCGAAGAGTTGGGATTACAGGCATGAGCCACTGCACCCGTCCATGTTATATACAATTTTGATGGGCATTTCCGGTTTCTTTTTTTTTGCTAATGACATCACTTGCTGTTTATTTTGTGTTTATTTTAGACTATGGAAATGATGTTAGACAAAAAGCGAATCCAAGCGATTTTCTTATTTGAGTTCAAAATGAGTTGTAAAAGAAGCGCAGACAACTCACTATATCAACAAAGCAGTTGTCTTAGGAATTGCTAATGAACATACAGTGCAGTGGTGGTTCAAGAAGTTTTGCATAGTAAACGAGAGCCTTGAAGATGAGGAGCTTAGTGGCCAGACATCGGAAGGCCACGATGACCAGTTGAGATCAATCACTGAAGCTTGTTTCTCTAACAACTACATGAGAAGTTGCCAAAGAACTGAAACCTCAATGATTCTACAGCCGTTTAGGGGATAAGTGGGTGCCTCATGAGCTGAGTGAAAATAAAAAAAAATCGTGGTTTTGAAGTGTCATCTTCTCTTATTCTTACACAACAAACCATTTCTTGATCTGATTGTGATGTGTGACAAAAAGTGGATTTTGTATGACAACTGGCAACAATTAGCTCAGTGGTTGGACTGAGGAGAAGCTCCAAAGCACTTCCCAAAGCCAAACTTGCACCAAATAAAGGTCATGGTCACTGTTTGGTGGTCTTCTGCCTGTCAGATCCACTGCAGCTTTCTGAATCTGGCGAAACCATTACATCTGAGAAGTATGCTCAGCAAATCAATGCGATGCTCTGAAAACTGCAACATCTACAGCCAGCATTGGTCAACAGGACTCAACTCTTCTCCATGAAATTCTACCCCATGAAAATCAGAGATTTTCAGGCTTCCAAAGATACTATCAACAAAATTAAAAGATAACCTATAGAATGGGAAAAACATTTGCAAATTATCTATCTTATAAAGGTCTAGTCTTGAATGTAGAGAGAACTCTTACAACTTAACAATAAGAGGACAAATAGCCAAATTTTTAAAAAAACGTACAAATAATTTGAGCTAACATTTTCCAAGGAAGATATACAAATGGCTACCAAACACATGAAATATGTTCAACATCATTAATCATTAGAGAAATATAAGTCAGAATTACAAAGAGATACCAGTTCACACCCACTGAGACAAATATAATTAAGACAGACAAGTGTTAGCTAGAATATGGAGATATTGGAACTCTTGTATGTTGCTGGTGGAAAAGTAATATAGTACAGCTGCTTTGGAAACCAGTTCCTTAAAATGTTAAACATAGAGTTACCCTGTGACTTAGCAATTCAACCTCAAGACATATACTTAAGAGAAATGAAAAACATGGGCAGACAAAAACTTGCACATAAATGTTCATAGCAGCATTATTTATAATCATTAGCAAGTAGAAACAATGCAGATGTTCATCAATTAATAAATGGATAAACAAAATGTGATATATCCATAAAATGCAATATTATTTAGTGATAATAAAGAATGAACTACAGATACATATTACAACATGGATGAAGTTGAAAACATCATACTAACTGTCCAGACACAAAAGGTCATATATTGTATGATTCCATTTATGTGAAATATCCAGAATAGGCAAATCTATAAAAGAGGTCAATAGTTACCACAGGCTGGGAGGGGGATATGGGAAGTGATTGGTAATTGATACAGAGATTCTTCTTGGGGAGATTAAAATGTGCTGAAATTAATAGTGGTGGTGGCTGTACAATCTTGTTAATATACTGAAAACTTCTGAATTGTACACTTTAAAAGGGTGACTATTACGTTATGTGAATTATGTATTTTTTAAAATGGTAGAAAAATGAATCATTACTCACCTTCATCTTTACTTGTTATTAATAAAGTAACTGTTGTCATCAGAGATGTTTTAAGTAATTCGCTGGTGATTGTTCCTAGTTTGATAAAATAGATTACATTATTAATCATAATCTCATGTTACCTGTCAATAAATAAATAAATAAAAGTAAGTTAAATCTATAGGTGGACTGGCATCTCTCCTTTGTCTATCTTTAATTTTTCCCATTTTCCAGTTCGTTTTGTCTAAAGAATATATATATTAAATGCTTGGGTGGCCTACACACACACACACACACACACACATTTTTGCACAGTAAGTCCCCAAAACAAGTTTCCACTGAAGATTGTTACTTAGGTATCCTGAAACATGCAAAAATTATTGCTAAATACAAAATTCTAATGTTTAAAATCATTTTATTTTTCCCTGTGAGAAAAGTGACATGGTCAACAGGACCTAGGAATATCATGCCTTTTTTTTTTTTTTTTTCTAGAATTACATTTCATTTTATTGATTTAGTTATGGCACTGAAATTTCTAAATGAACATAAGTTATGAAGGAACCTGAAAACTTCTGTATTAATTTGTTTATTTATGAAATGTTCTTTGAGTTCCCAATCTATGCCAGGTGCCCTTCTTTGCTCTTGAGGACAGTATCCAATTCTAGTCACATTTTTAATGTTAGTATCAAGAATTATTCCTGGCATACACTAGGCATTTTGTCAATGTTGTTTCAAATAAGGAAGCACTCATATAACACATGAAAAATCAACCAAGGGCAAATCTGCCCTAAGTAGTCAACGTGACTCATCAGTTTGATACTTACTCTCCAACTCTCTGTAATAGTCTTTTTTCCTTCCTTCCTTCCTTCCTTCCTTCCTTCCTTCCTTCCTTCCTTCCTTCCTTCCTTCCTTCCTTCCTTCTTTCCTTCCCTCCCTCACGCCAGTACCCTCCCCTCCCTCCCTCCCTCCCTCCCTCCCTCCCTCCCTCCCTCCCCCTCCCTTCCTTCCTTCCTTCCTTCCTTCCTTCCTTCCTTCCTTCCTTCCTTCCTTCCTTCCATCCTTCCCCTTTCTCTTCTCTCCTTGCTTGATAAGGTCTTGCTCTGGCACCCAGGTTGCAGTGGAGTGGTATGAGCATATCTCACTGCAGAATCAGACTTCTGGCTTCAAGTGATTCCCCAATTTCAACCACCCAAAGCTCTGAGATTACAGGTGCGAGCCACAGCACCTGGCCCCTCTTCTTTGTTCATTCCTTTTTTAGCAATTTTATTTTAGACTCGGGGGTACATGTACAGGTTTGCTCCATGGGTATATTGTGTGATTAGGGCAAAAAGCTATTTACTTTTAAAGATATTATATCATTTTGAGTAAATAAATGTATATAATAGATTAAATCATTAGAATATCATAATTTTACTCTCTGCAAAATTGTTTCTTAAACTAGCATTCATTCATACCATTTTCCAAAACAACCTTTGAGAACCATGTTGAATTCTATTTAGGCTACAAATGTTTCAAAGAAATGTCTAATTTGTAAACATCTCGTATTTTGTGATGATAAACTAAAAGCAAAACATCAACTTTGCCACTTTAAAATTCTATGAAAAGGAGAAACCAAAAAATCATATACAAAGATATCCCAGGCACTTCATTTTCTATTCAAATATAACCAGGAACAGAAAGACAATAAATAAAAGGGAAAGACTATAGAGAAAATTGGAGTACTCAAACTCATACTTTTTTTGACTAATCATACAAGAAATTTCCAAGAATGTGTTTAAAATGTTGTTCTTTGTAGTTGTATCTAGTTAGTTTCTACATAGAAGATATACAACCGAAACATCACCATATTTAGCACCCTGTGTGAGATAGGTGGCCAAAAGCATTGGCCTCCTTTACTGACCTCAGGTACTAAAATATTTAATACCAGAAATTGTCAGTATCACTGTTGAGAAATATTTATTCCTGCACTATAATTCAACTCATTGAAAAATACTAGATTATTCAATGTTTTTTAAATGAAGCTGAATAATCATCAACTTTTTAATGTAAAAAAATTAAATTTCAAGTTTCTTTTTTATCCTAGAAGTTTATTTTATGACAGGGATATTCAGCGTCTGTCAAATGTTGATTTTTAACTCTAGCCATTTGGCCTTTGCACAAAATGTGCAGTGCACTTGATGTACATCTAGGAAGAGGTCAAGTCCCATTTCTCTAATTGGGTAAATCTCTGAAAGCAAGTCCTGCTCCAGGCAAAGCTCTATCAATCACATCTGCCACTTCAGTGATTATGTTGCTGCAAGAAGAATTCTCATCTCAGTTGCACATTTTCCACTTTTCTGATGATAGAATTTCTGCCATTGGCAAGAAAAATACATTTTATGTGATTTAGAAAGACATAAGCACTACTAGACCAACGATCTTTTGACCTTTAAACAAAGAAATTCTGATTAGGAAGCCTTAAAATGAAAAATAAAGATGCTTCTCCATGTTGTGTTTTTTCAGTACATACTTTCATTGTGGCTAAGAGGACCATATTGGCCATGAGAAAGAGGGGAATAATGGACTTGTTCACTACAGATACCTTTTTCTTGTATTATTTAGTAATTTTAAAAATTATTATTTTGGAGAATGGGACAATAAAACTCCTCCAAATGTAAGCCCCTTACAGGCCTGAAATTAGTAAGTCAAATATACTGATACACAATGCCTAGAACTTGATAATTCAAGATAAATTCTCCATCTTCTTTATTACTGTGTACTAACTGTGTTGCCCTTAGGAGGATGAGCATATTAAGTGTACTTAGTCTGACTCATCTAACCCTTAATACACGGTACTGATCAAATAAACCAGACAAAAAGAAGTTATTTTCTTTGTCTTCTTTGTCCAGTGTTGTTCCCTCATTCTCCTATAAGCATCACAGACCCCAATTTGCCTAACGACTTTCTCAGCCCTACCACCATGCCAGACTTTCTGTTTCCCACTCTGGATCAAAGCAGTTGGGGACTTGAGAGCCTGCCTTTCCTGCTTTATATCTCTTTTCCACCTCGCTCTCTCAGCAGCCTTCATTAGAGATCCCCGACTAACTTCCTTCCTTTAATTTCCCTCCCATTGCTAGATTTACATTTTGAGATTTTAACCCTTAAAATTCTCAAAATAAATATCAGATGATACTAAAGTATTATTATGGATTTGGAGGATTTGATGATGGCCTTGTAGATTTATGATTAATTGTCTCTTTTTTGAGATGCATATTTAATGTATAGAAGTAAACTGGCATGAAGTCTGGGTTCCCTTCAAGTACCTTGATAACCAAATTAAGAGAGAGAGTAAAACAGAGAGAAGGTAGGAAGGGGAAATAAAAAGAAAAATGAAGCAAATGTGATAAAATCTAGATAAAGAGTGATTTGGGGAGATAGACACATGGAGATAAATTACAGTATTCTCTACTTTTGGACATAGCTGTCTATTTTTATAGTAAAAATTGATAAAAAGTAAAACTTCTCTGACCCATTACAATTTTTTATAATTGTATATGAATAATTTAACACTCAAGTGGATAACTACTGAAGGACACAGACAACAGTGTAGTAAAGGAGTGTGTGTGTGTGTGTGTGTATGTTACCTCAAGTATTCTACACACTTGCTTCAAAGAAGGGTGCTTCAGTGTTCTGCTATGGGGGACCCCAAGAAGTAAAGTTGCCAGAAATTTTCTGGTTTCATCTTATAATCAAACAATGCAGAAATAATGGACTATGATCATAGTACTCTTTGTCTCTGACAATCACCACCCTATTCAAGGCCAGCAAACTAGCTTTCATTGGTCTTCTGCATACGTTTGATCCTGGTCTTAGATTGAAAATTAAGGGGGGGATAGAGAGAGGTAAAAAAGACAGCATAGGAATTTCAGTTATCCATTCATCAAGATACATGATTTTCTGGTCTTTCCATGACCTTAGTATTCTAACCAGAGTTTTTGCCCATAGACAATCCACAAATCTGTTTTTCTTTTCCATTGATTACAGGACCTGTGTGATATGCCTTATTTCATGTGTGTTACAAGATGGGCAGATGCAGTATGCATTGCATTGATAACCTCTTGTGTTTTTCATGGAAGTATTCTAATGGCTTTTAACATTTTTATGGATGGTAATCTCCTTAAATACCTAGCTAGAAAACATAATATAGTTGTCACTCAGTCCAATAACAATAATGATTACATTGCTACTGAAACCTACAAATTAAATCTATTATCAACACAATACAACCGACAAAACCAGTCTGTTATTAATACAGTTTCAACATGTTGGCTGTGCTGCTTAGGTGGAGAACTGGAATATTTAGAAAGATATTTTATGACTTAGGACATGGCAATTTATTTCTTCTCTAAAAATAAACTTTGTGTATGTAACATTCACAATAAAATCATTCTCAAACAGGAAGTGATCCCAAAGAATATCAACAAAGAAGCTCACTGAGATTTCAGGGTTTTGTATGGAACCCCAAGTAACACATAATTTCAAAATCATGAAATAGCACTGGCCTTTATAACAATCAGATATAAGATCCCAAATTATTTTCTCATACTGATGTATATACACTACTAATTTTATTTGTTAAAGTTAAACTAATTTACTAACAGTTAATCCTACCTTTAGGAGTTGTTTCAATGGTTGTTGTGATAACATCTTTCTGTGATGATCCTGTGTTTGGTGTTGTTACAGATGTTTTTGTTGTAGTAACGACAACTGATGAAGGAGTAGTTGCATTTATAACACCTGAAAAAAGTAAATTACATTAAAGTAGTTGCATTAACACTTACATATAGTTTTCCAATTAATAGACTGGTATATTTAAACAAGTATACTGTATATGTACTACTGCTAAACCGATCAGTAGAATGTGAATTTGCAGCCAATTTTCTAGTTGTAATCAATTTATCCTTAGCTGAGCATTTATTCACTAACTGCATCTACTTCTCACCAATGGCATGAATTTTCAAGATGACTAGTTAGGAGTAGTTTGTGGTTTCAGAGCAATATAATTTCTGAGAAAACTAACGTGGAATAAATGTATAAATTTGAAATTTAATAATATTTTTAATCCAACTCAATGAACCTTGCAAGATGAAATGCTTACATGGGTACTCTCTGGGCAGTAGATGTTTCACTAAATATTTTTACATCACATTAAAGTTATTAAGTAGTAAAATGTCAATATTAGTATATGTCTTCTTCATATAAAGCACTCTGTATAAATATGTACTACATACAGTATAAAATATAAAACATAATTAATAAAGACAAGAGTATACATATATACATATATACACATATATACATAGATACATAATTGCAACATACTTAAAAGTAATAGAGCCACCATAAATCCACATTTTTTAATAGTTTATTTCTCTAAATTTTAACATAATTTGGGCAAAGGCACAGAAATGAAGGCAATACATTTTTAATCCATATTATATATTTATTTTAAATAAGAATTCTTAGAACTTCAGTTGAAACAAATGAGGAAATCAGTCTTCTGTAACAACCAGAGTTGGCAAAATCATCACTTCATTATTATTTTTCAAAGTGAAGTATGTAGGATTTAACTCAGTGTTCTATAAAAAGATTTACTTCACATAAAATTATTGTAATTTATTAGCATTTATAAAATATTTTTAGTCCTGTATTTTGTTGTTTTCAACTCTGGAAATACAGTTTTATGTTAAAAATCAACATACAGCAAGCAAGTGTATAAAAATTTGGAAAAAAACAATTCACATCTATGGTAGGGTGTTGTTTTTTGTTGTTACTTGGTCTGGATAGAGTATATATACCATGTTAGTTAAGAGGATGGACTTTGAATAATGAAGGCATATTCAAATCCCAGTCAAACTGGGTATGTTATTACAGTAAATATATGTCAACAGTATGACTTCTTAAATTTAAATTACATTTGAAATGTTCCTTTTTGAATCTGAGAAAAAACAATAATCTAGCATGTCAATGAAACCAACATCTCAGACGTCATGACATAGAGTATACGTGCCATATAATTTTATAGTCTTGAGATGCTCGAAAGTGTTAGTTCTTAGCACTGACTGTTTATAGATAGCACATAGAAATTGCTTGAGGTATTCAACACATGGAGAAATGTGTTCAGCACATACAGAAATGATAGAATTGCATTTTCACAGGCTTTATGGAAATTAAGTCAAAAGCTTTTTTCACCTCTGGAGGTGCACTTCACACCCTTGGTCTTACCTCCGTACCCCACAATATTCAGCAGGAAGCAGGAATACAGCCTGTTGAAGCTTATCTTTTCACCATTAGTCATTTTGTTCTGGCTATTTTTGTTTTAGTCTTAACTTCCATAGATGTAACACTCATTTTAAATTTTATATTGAGGTTGAAGAAATCACTAAAAAAAAAAATAGCACTTAGACAGGAAAATTCACCTACAAATAGCCTGAATGATCCTCATCTGTGGACTTCCTAAATAGTAACATTGTTAATTTCTGAGCATAATCAACATCTTTAGAGATGTTTTCCTTCCTTCCTTCCTTCCTTCCTTCCTTCCTTCCTTCCTTCCTTCCTTCCTTCCTTCCTTCCTCCCTCCCTTCCTTCCTTCTTTCCTCCCTCTTTCCTTCCTTCTCTTCCTTCCTCCTTCCTTCTTTCCCTTCATTTCCTTCTTTCCTTTTCTCCCTCAATATTTATTGAGCAACTACTTATGTAAAAGTCATGATTAGATACAATAAAAGACTCTATGATTTATCACATGGTATCAAACATTACTTTTAGTCTGGTAGAAAACATAATGCCTATGCGCAGTAAATAATAAGGTATATCATGTATAGGTTGTGCAAACCAGTGTTTTTCAAACTGCAGGTTGTGATACAATTAAAGAATAATTAAATCTCTGTAGTAGATTGCAGTCAGAGCTTTTTCCAAATTGGAAAAGAAAAGAAACAATGTGAGAGTGTGGTATTGCAAATAACAGGTAAGTATTGTTTCATGAAGCTTTGGTATAGGGGTGTGTGTGTGTGTGTGTGTGTGTGTGTGTGTGTGTGTGTGTGTGAAGTCTGCACGAAATGTGTGCCAATGCAAAACACATTTCTTACTGTGATTCCAGTCAAAAATTTGAAAGCTGCTGGACAAACAATAAATTGGACAAGACTTTATAAGATAAAATAAGATTACCCTGCTGGTATGAACAAGGAATACTTCATGCTAGGAACTAGGGCTTGAAGAGTAATAATATATCTATACAGGGAGAGCAAAGGGCATGAGATGAGCTCTGGAGTGGAGAAGTGAAAGGTATTTTGGAGTACTGCAAACAGTTCTGTCTAGCTGGATTGCAGTGTGCTATGAAAGAATGTAGTGCGCATGATCTGGGAAAATATTGGAGGCCAACTGTAGAAGACCATGAACACCCAGACCAAGATTTAAGATTTTATCAAGTCACTGGAGAGCCATGGAAAGTGACCAAACAGAAATTCCACCCTAGGAAAGACAATGGGGAAATGAGTGGGGCAGAGAATGAGAAGACCCCAGTTGGATCAAGCTGCAAGCCCTCATTTTTATATTTATTAATGTCCTCTGCCCTTTTGAAGTTATCATGTGACATCAACGAATTCACATCCGAAAAATGACTTTATGAAAACTACAATTAAGGGAATTTCTAACCACTGGTGCAGTAAGATTGAGGTGTACTATAAGGCTTTTCCTCCTCAACAGCCTTAAACATATTTGGCCCCTGATTTCTCCTGAATCAAACTTTAATTCATTCATACTCTTTAACATCTCTATTATTAGTTCTATGGGTTGTTTAACAAACAGCATGCCCTCTTTTGGCAACTCCTAAAAGTACTGAGTGTGCCATGTTCTAGGCTCAATGTAAATACTTTCTGTGGGTTATCTAATTTAAAGACACAAAGAGGCTCATATTCTTACGATCACCATTTTATGGATAAGGACACTGAGGCTCAAAAAAGGTAAACAGTTTGCCAACAATATGCACTGGTAAGTGATATAGTTGGAATTTAAATTCAGGCAGCCTTGACTTCAGATAGTATTTTCTTAACCATCACACATCTGGCCATAAGAAGGTAGTGCTATGCAAAGCTACATACCTCAGCTCCACCTGCTCTCTGCTTTTGACAGGGGGTGATAGTGACTAGACACACACATGTTTTTCTCTTATGTAACTACAATGATGAAATAGACAAAATAGTTCACTATTTTTTTCTTAAAGAAACAAACATTTCAAGTGCCACATATATACATATATATGTATACATACACACACAGAAAATGTTTCCATATCAGACTTCAAGCTTTAAAGAGAATTTCCCATTGGATAACACTATTTAGATCTGAAAAATGCAAAAAAAGTTTTTTCATTTAGAAAAGTTTTGCAACTGGAAACTTTGTCTTACCACGTGGTGGAAAAGAATTATTTCCTCTAACTACCATGGTTGAAGATTTTATAGACCATAATGCATGTAGCACCAGATATGGTTTACTGTATTATTTGTAAATTCCTTCTAGGTCTTATTTGATTTTGTAATAAACCATTGGGAGAAATAGCTTATTCTAAAGTATCTTCTTTTCACAGGACATGGTGAGATACTATTTTTTTTCCTCTGTATGTCAAAATGATTAAAGATAAATTTAACAAGGCAAATTGAGCCTCATGACTCTACTTGTGCCAAAGCAGATAGTACTGCTCTTGGGATGTTGTAAGAGAAACAGATGGTATTTTGCCCTGATTCCACCCTGTCCCCATATATCCAGACTTGGAGAACTCAAGGGATACTGTGATACCTGTTTCCTGTACTACAAAGGATGAAGCATTATCTGAATATTAAGAAAATAGCTATTCTAATTATTAAAATTCTATGGTAGGTTTTTGCTAAGGTCTTTCCATAGATTCTGAAATAGTTCTGTATTCTGTGAGGTTCAATATAGGAAATTCCCAGCTGTGCACATATAGGAACTTTCATGTGAACTTTCTTTTTTTTTTTTTTTTTATCTTTGAGAATTCAGCTTATAGCTGAAAACTAAATATATTTTATTCTGTTTTCAAATGATAAAGTCATCTACTCTTTGTAATTACAAAGCACGTCTAATCTTTGTAATTATATTTTTAGGTAATTGTCAAATAGTCACTAAAAGTTAGGTTTTTGTTTAAAGGGACAGAGTCTTGCTATTTTTCTCAGACTGGCCTTGAACTCCTGCGCTCAAGGTATCATCCCACCTATGCCTCCTGAGTAGCTAGGATTACAGGTGTGCTCCATGACTGGCTAAAGTCAGAATTTTTATCCATCCTTATAATGAGTAGTGCTCTCTCCAGTTATCTTTCCTCTTTGGGACAGCGGATCGCCTCTCCTTTACTAAGTCTGCACCTAAAGTCCAGTAGAAATCCACTACTAAAGAAAGTAGATCTGGCTTTTTCTAGATCAACACAAACACTGAAGACAGTAACTTAAAATTCTAGGATGAGTTGAGATCGGGGAATAAATTTTTTGGTATCCGAATGAAATATAATCTTTGCATTTTCTAGCTTAGAAAAGTTATGAGTTTAGGATAGTTTCAGAAGATCACAGCACCAATTAGTAAAAAAGTCTCCTTGATGTATATTTCAGTACTCTTCAGTACATGATATACAAAAACCTGTTTTTGTTTCTAATTATACTACTTGGGTGTATGGAATGAACTTGCCTTCTGAATTATCTCTGAGAAAATATTTGCTTGCCAGTTTGCTCCATAAACAACATTTTGGAAGGAAGGTTTAAACTCTTTAAGAAAATGAAAAAATGATTTCTTCAAAAATATATAATTATAGTACATACAAAATGCTAATTACCAGGTGGTCTCATAAATGTCGAATGTCCTATTCTTATTATTAGGTAACAATGTCATAACCTAGACCAACTAATTTATGGAATTGATGTTAAAACAATTTTATTTCTCAATAGCTTACAATGTATTGTAAATAAATTTCTACAAATTTATATGGTCTTCATGCATCTCTACCTTGTATTTACTCCCAGCAACTCAGTCGTTTACAATTTTTAAAAAATTTTATCTTAAAATAAAATAATTGCCAGTTTTTCAGTTATGATTTCGTAGATTTTTATTCTCTTGTGTATCACAGTATATAATGAACAAAGACGTACTTCTTAAGTTTGCATGTAATGGCAATGCATAAATTGGGACTTATAAATGGTAGGAGGATCCCTTTTCATAGTAATTTGTCAGTAATTACTAACATTATAATTCTTATTGTACACTTTCTATGGCAGTAAATGACCATTAATGAAGTGTAAGTTGAAAATTTCCATCTTTCTCACATATTAAAGAGATACATAAAAACATATGTAAACATAATAAAATATACAAAAATAGATACAAATAAAATAAAGTACTGTTGCCATATTTGCATCAAATAGTCTTCATAAAAAACCTGGCACCAATTTCTTTTTGATTATTAATTTCATATTAACACAGTTGTACACTAATGGTGATCCTTCTCTTTTGATGTGGGAGAGGTCACTTTGATCCACTGCCAACAAAATTAAATACAGCAATTTTTTTCAATTAAAAGAAAAAAGTTATTATGTGATGATGCAGCCCAGATAATTTATTCTGTTTGCCTTCCTCCAAAAATTGTATGATATCATATAAAAATGTATAAGTAACTCATTAGCCAAGAGTTATTTGCCTCAATAAATATTTATTCAACATAAATTTCAACAGATGTTCAGCACAATTTTAAAATGTGTGTTTTTCCTAGAGGAACTTACAAGTTTTTTTTTTCTGATACTTAAGCTATAAATATATGTGAAACATCTAGAAGATTATGCTTGTAGTTATGCCATATAAAAATGGCATTAAATAATTAGTACTATACATAGCTGGTTCCATACAATATTAAGTGAAATCAAAGTGAGGTCATGTCTCTCTGTGTCTGGCATAATCAGAAATTATTTTCTTGGAGGAAGATTTTTCAAGAGAAGCCAGATAACTCTTTCCTCAGGAAAGAAAAAAGTTTATATTCGAATAGAAGAGAAAAACCAATAGTGCCAATAATATGAGATACAAAAAGGGACATTGATGATGTTACACATTAATAAGCATGATATTTTCGAAGGGGAAATCAGAGAAATCCCATTTGCAATGAAAACATCAGAGCAACTCTTGTAAATGAGGATTTTAAATTTAAAATACATTTTCAATTAAAGCTAAAAAATATTGTAGCAGGCACAACAGTTCTGAGAATGTTTAAATTTCCTATATGAAAGGACTTTGAAAGATAAGTAAGAAAATCTCATCTCTCACAGAGAGAAAAATATTCAGATAAGGGGGAGAAAGCTGCACCCAAAAGAGGAATCTCCTCAGGTTGCCAGCCATCTGTGAGGTGGGGAGGGAGTGCCAAGCCTGGCAGACTCTGAGGATGGACAGGTGTCTCAGCCACCTGGCTGCTCTGGGGAGAACAGGAAGGCAGCATTCCAGTGGTGAGTTTGTTAAACAGAAAACAACAATATCTGCAAAATGGACCCAAGAAGCTGAGATGTCCTGGCTGACAAATGGATAGAGGTGTACAAGGTAAATTGCCTACACTCACCCAGGTGTCTTGTTCAGAATTACGGGGCCATGCAGTTATTTTTCCTTCACAAATGGATAATTCTTCAAAGATCATGTTCCATAGTAATGCGATATTTTTAGATTGTGGACTTTAGTATAAGGATACTTCTTATATATTATAGTCAGTTTGGTTAAGGAATTTCAAATCCTGAGGTAAAAAAGGCAAAGGTTACATTTAATATTTATAAAGGTAGGAGTGGGAGGAAAAAAGAATATCTTGGTGATGCTCCTTGGCCCTCAGACACTTGTCCTGAGATCTCTTTCTTCCTCCATACAGTTCTCTGACTCCAGAAAGGAACTATGGTTCTGCAGTTCAAAAGCTACCTTCCAACAAAGTAAGATGCTGGAGCTTAGCACATCCTTGTAGGGAGCAATAAAAGCAAGTAAGTCTCTTGGATCCATCTCATGACTTCAGACGAGGGATCACTTTGGGTGCCCTCTCAGTCCTGAGGGGAGCAGCACTGCTTTGTCCCTTCTCTGTGCTCCACATAGAGGAGGGGAAAGTAAGAGAGGGTGCAGTTCCTTTTATCTCTTGAATTAAATCTTCAGCTTTTGATACAGTTAGGAGTTGTGCCCCCACCCAAATCTCATCTTGAATTGTAATCTCCATAATCCCCATGTGTCAAGGGACAGACCAGATGGAGATAATTGAATCATGGGGACAGTTTTCCCCATGCTGTTCTAGTGACAGTTAGTGAGTCTCGTGAAATCCGATTGTTTTATAAAGGGCATTTCCTGTGCACTTGCACACATGCTCTCCCGCCTGCCACCATGTAAGACGTGCGTTTACTTCTCCTTCACCTTCCACTGTGATTGTAAGTTTCCTGAGGCATTTCCAGCAGTGCAGAGCTGTGAGTCCATTAAACTTCTTTTCTTTATAAATTACCAAGTCTCGGGTACTTCTTCATAGCAGTATGAGAATGGACTAATACAGCTTTCCTCTGAACTTCAAATGTAGCCACTGAAAATCTTAGTTTTTAAACTACTGGCTCTCCTGAGCATTTCCTTGGAGACAAGGAGCATCTCACTGGACACTTTTTACTAGCAGATCACATTAGTTTAGCACAGTGACTTGCACACATGAAATGGCATGATGGAAGAAAATTACAGACCTGGCAACTCTGACATTAGCTAACTGTGTAACTGTGTGAGTCACTTTACCTTTCTGGACCTCCATTTTTTAATCTGTAAAAAGTGACTGTTGAACAATGTCTCTTGAACTATGAAACTGTATTACATCTAAGGTTCGGTTACATTGTAAATATCCATTATGGCAAATAATAAAGAATAACTTGCATTTATACATATCAAGGGGAAGCTTGTATTTCAGGAGTTCTACATAATCGCTCTATGGAGTTATTAACTTCTTACCTAGGAGAAATCTGTGCCCAAACGGGAATTGTATTTTAGGGGACAAAGATAACTACACTCATTTACAATTTGATGTTGTTGCCTGGATTAAATGTATTTCCCTTCAGTGTGCTGGTCCGCTCAGAACTAGAGAAAATGTTAAAGGCAAAATTTGAAACAGACATTTGGAATATTTTGCTTTGGAATTTTCTTTTCACCATGGAAGAGCAAGTATAATAAGATGAAATCTTTTTTATAGATAAATTAATTCCTACCTGAACAAACAGAGCCCATATTCAATATGTTAGCCAATTCCCTTTTAAAGTGTAGTATGTGTATGTTATGTCTATAGTTAGTGAAAAACTTAGTTTCCAAAAATAGTCTACAGCATTGCACTTGAAGCTAGAACATATTTGGCTGAGTCTGAGATGTCTTGCTTTTCATATTATCTACTCTTATTTTTCTTTTCTCTAAATGTAAATAAAAACTATCTAGTTGATTTAAAATACTCTTTAGTTTGTATCAACTGAAAGACTAGTTATAAAGGTGTAAAATTTTAAAAGTTATTTCTGTCTTCTAAAAAATCAGAGAGAAATTTTTTGTCCTGAAAACCTGTTTTAAGGTACAGAAAATGTAAGTTAAATGACTGGCATTCCAAGGAAACAAGCACATATAACAATAATTAATTTGATTTACATTATTTGATTTTAATGACAATTTTGTGAAACAGTTGAACAGGCACTACTTGTATCTCCATTTTATAGATGGATAAATTGAGGCCCTGGTAACCAATTTTGACTTTTGATGATGCAGAGTCAGAAAGTGTTAGACCCTTGTTCAAATTCAGGTGATCTGGTCTCAGCTTCCATGTTCTCTTTCTCTGCATTGTTTAGAGGTTTAGAACTATAATATGAAATTATGCTGCTTGTGGTTGCAGTATTCCCATGCTACTACTTTAGTATTCTGATGACATTAAAGAGTTCATTTTTCCCTTATGCTATTCCTAATCATTATGAAAATAAATGCAACAAATTAGGGTATATGATCATATGGTAATTCTAGTTTTTAATTTTTTGAGGAACCTCCATACAGTTTTCCACAGTGATGGTACTAATTTACATTCACAGCAACAGTGTAGAATCATGTGACACGTAACACCATTTCAGTCAGTGACCACATATGCAAGAGTAAGATGATAAAGGAGCTGAAAAATTCCTGTTGTCTAATGACAGCATAGCTGTTATAACACTGCAGTACAATGCATCACAATGTTTGTGATGATGTTAGTATAAATAAACCTGTGCTTCCAGTCATATTCAAGTATAGCATATATAATTATGTACAGTATATAACATTTGATAATGATAATAAATGACTATGTTACTGGCTTATGTATATACCATACAGTCAATCCTCCATATCTGCACCTACAAATTCAACGAAAGGCAGTATTTCTGGGATACAAAACCTGTGGATACGGAAGACCAGCTTTTCATATGAAAAGTCCCACAAGGCCGACTGTGGGACTTGAGCATGCCTGGATTTCAGTACCTGCAGGTGTCCTAGAACCAACCCCGTCAGATACTGAAACACAACTGCTTTACTTTATTATTATTATTATTTTAGAGTGTACACCTATTTATTTAAAAAAAGAAAGTTAACTACAAAGCAGCCTCTGGCAGTTCCTTCATTAGGTGTTTCAGAAGAAGGTATTGTTATTATAGGAGATGAGAGCTCCATGAATGTTATTGCCCTCGAAGGCCTTCCAGTGGGACAAGGTGTGGAGATGAAAGGCAGTGATACTGATGATCATAGCCCCGTGTAGGGCTAGGCTAATATGTGTGTTTGTGTCTTAATTTTTTATAAGTTGAAAAAGCAAAAAAAAAAAAAAAAAAAAAAAAAAAAATTGAAAACAGAAAAAAAGCTTATAGATTAAGAATAGAAAGAAAGAAACTATTTTTGTATGGCTGTGCAATGTGTTTGTATTTTAAGCTAAGTGTTATTTCAAAAGACTCAAAAAGTTTAAAAAAAAAGTAAAAATGTCATAAGGTAAAAATATTACCATAAGCTAAGCTTAATTTATTAGTGAAGAAAGAAAAATATTTTTTATAAACTTGGTATAGCCCAAGTATACAGTGTTTATACAGTCTATAGTATTGTACAGTAAATTCCTAGAACTTCACATTCACTCGACACTCACTCACTGACTCACCCAGGGCAACTTCCAGTCCTGTAAACCCTATTCATGGTAAGTGCCCTATACAGGTGTACTGTTTTTACTGTGCCGTTTCTATGTTTAGATACATGTATATTTACCATTGTGTTTAAATTGCCTACTGCATTCCACACAATAACATGCTATATAGGTTTGTAGCTTAAGAGCAAGAGGTTATACCATAAGGCTTAGATATGTAGTAGGTTGCGTAAGTGCACTTTATGATGTTCGCACAATGACCTAAAAAGACATTTCTTAGAATGTATCCCCATCATTACATCCATCATTAAACACTGCATGACTGTACTAGGGTTCCGTTTTCTCTACATCCTATCTAATATGTATCTTCTTTTATATTTCTTATAGTAGCCATTCTAACAGGTATGAGATGGTATCTCATTGTGATTTTAATTTGCATTTTCCCTAATGATTAGTGACATTGAGCATTCTTTCATATATCTGTTGGCCATTTATATGTTTTTACTGAGAAACGTCTCTTCAGTTCTCTTACCCATTTCCAATTGGGAATTATTTATTTTCTTTCTATAGAGTTGTTTGAGTTTCTTATATATTCTGGATACTCTTTTATGATAGCTATGGCTTGCAAATATTTTCTCCCTATCTATAGGTTGACTCTTCATTCTGTTGTTTCCTTTGATGTACAGGGCTTTTTATTTTTATATAATCCCATTTGTGTGTTTTAGCTTTTGTTGCCTGCATGTGGGGGATCAAATATAAAACAATCTTTGTCTAGACTAATGTCTCTATTCTGTTCCATAGG
Source organism: Rhinopithecus roxellana (assembly GCF_007565055.1). Classification (NCBI taxonomy): domain Eukaryota; kingdom Metazoa; phylum Chordata; class Mammalia; order Primates; family Cercopithecidae; genus Rhinopithecus; species Rhinopithecus roxellana. The sequence continues at coordinate 12,478,584 of NC_044550.1, forward strand.
TTGATGAATCTATTCTTATGCTATCACTATACTATTTTAATTACTATTGGTTCGCTAAGGAACTAGCTGCACCACACTTGGGAGTTTAACAGTTCTCTGCATGACCTCAAATTCCTTCCCTAGTTCTTGCCAAGGGAGGGAGATAACCATCACAGCAAATTTTAGCAAAAATCAGAGGCAAAATCTGCCATACTTATGAATTTAAACAGTGTTCAGCCAAACCTTAAAGCCCTTCTGCCCCAAGGCCCGCCATAGGCAGGTGGGCAAACTTCAACCACGCAATTCTACAGAGCAAAACAGCTGGTCCCATCCATCCTGATCAGCAACTCCACCTAACCTTAGGGCCCCTCCTGCAACCTGTCCAACACTTAAAATAGTGGTACCACTTGACCAAGGAACAGACCCTACAACCTGGCCCAATATGAGGTGGTTGTAGTGCCTATCTAGCAGCTTAGCCTGATTATAGAGCTCAGTCAGTGGTCTTGCCACATAGCAGAGCCCGGCCAGCTGCCTCACCCAAATTCATAGCAAAGGCAGCAGGCCAGCTATCCAGAGAACTCAAAAGCAAGCTCTCGCTGACCAGGGTTGTTACCAACTGGTTCATCTAGAATCACAGGCTAGACTAAATAGTGAAAGTTTATCCCTTCCAAAGAACACCTGTGAAATTTAGAAAAAGTAGCTGTCTCCTGAAATGTACAGACACCGATGCAAGGATACAATGATTACAAAGACTTAGGAAATGATGACACCTCCGAAAGAAACTATTAAAGCCCCAACAGTAACCCTAACAGAAGATCTAAGAAATGACAGGAAAATAATCAGAATAATTCTCTTGAAGAAGTTCAATGAACTATAAGAAAATAGAAATAAACCATTAAATGAAATTTACACACAAACATTAAATGAAACAATACACAAACAAAATGAGAAGTATGACAAAGAAATAGAAACAGCTTAGAAAACCAAATAGAAATCCTTGAGATAAAGAATACAATGACTAAACTGAAAAATGCAATAGAAAATTCCAGCAGCAGACTCAAAGAATCAGTGAGCTTAAAGATAGAATATTTGCAATTATCCAGTCAGAGGAACAAAAAGAAAAAAGAATGAAAAAAGCCTGTAGCAACTGTGGGACACCATCAAGAGACCAAACGTACACATAATGGGAATTTAAGAGAGAAGCAAAAGAGAAAAAGAAAGAGAAAAGAGACAGAAAACATATTTAAAGAAGTATGGCTGAAAACTTCCCTAATCTGGGGGAAAATTTTAACATTCAGATACAGGAAGTGCAGATGTCTTCAATCAAATTCAATCCAAATATGAGTTCACCAAGACACATCACAATCAAACTACCAAAACATTAAAGATGAATAAAAAATTCTGAGAGCAATACATAAGAAATACATCACATATAAAGGGATTCCAATACAACTATCAACACATTTCCCAGAATATTATTATTTAATATATATCCAATGTCCTTTGCGAATGGAAGAGAAGACACTAAATAAATCAAAATAATTTATTACCAAGAAAAAGCAAGGGGTGGTGTAGTGTAGGGAGTAGATAACCAGGTCTGGGGACCATGTTGCCCAATTTGAGTCCAGGCCCCATCACTTACCAGCTATGTGACCATATGCAAATAGCTTAACCTTTTTAGCCTCAGTTTATAATCTACCTTATAGACTTTTTGTGCATATCTAGAGATTAAAACATATAAAAATTTAAGAAGTACAGCTAACATCTGGGTTACACTTGAATTTATCATGTTTATAACTCAATGATATAAAGTACATTTTAGAGTTCTACCACTAGGTTACGTTCGTTGCTAATACTGTCCCTATATATTAAGTTAACTAGTTAATGGGGCCATCTCCAACCCATTTAGTAAGTTCAGGACACTAAAATCTTTTGAATCAAAACTTAAGCTCCTCCCTAACTCATAATTTTATTCTCTGAATTTTATAACTATATTTATTTTTCTCTTTTTCTAATATCCTTTCACCGTTCTTTCTAAGAAACTGTGATTATAGTTGTAAAACAAAAAGGTTGCTGAATAGAAAAAGGAAAACTTGCAAATTGGGCTCATGTGGTAGAAGAAAGAGATTTTACATGCTGTCGTTGTGGTTCTGTGGGCTCCATATTGAGTGCTCTCATGCCATAGACCTTGGGCTACTGGGATCTGCAGAGTTCACACCAGGGATCTTTGAATCCATATTCACACTAAATATTGTCTATATATGGATAAAATGATTTACCCATATATGTTACTAATTTAAAATCAATAGCTTCTATTCTGATTAAAAGTATATATAATTTTAGAAATTGCAAAATATTTAGTAGCATTTTATTTCTGTTTCCTCTATTGATGAGTGCAATTATTATATTATTATTATTTTACACAGGGGTTGTTTCACAACTATTTTCCATATAAATGAGTTATTTATATTTTAAGAGTTGGGGGACTACTCCTCTGTGGATCTTCAATTAGTATAGCAGTAGTAGTAGAGTTTATTTAAATTCACTCAAGTCTTCATATAGCATCACAGGACAAATCCATAATTTGATGACTTTTCTTATCAATTCCCTGCAAATAGTCAGAGACTTTCTTCAAACACTGATGACTCATACTTTTTAATTAAAAACAAATAAGAAAATACCTATAGAGTAGAGGATTTATATATTTTTGGTTCCAGGATATACCAGTTCTAAGTGCTAGGACATAAACATATCTTTTCCTTTTCCGAATCTCTTCCCCCAGTTTCTCCACATTGGATGTGGAAAAACTGCTCTGAACCACATGCTCAGCAAAAGCCCATCATGTATTCATCCAAGAACAAAGAAGAATTCATGATTGTCTACTTTTTGATTTTTATACTAGTTTTTATATAATATGGTTTCCAAATTAAAAATATTTTGAGCTATGTCATTAAGATGCCATCAAAAGAGTTACTTGTGGTGACTTAATTAAAGTGAACACATTTAGAAATAACGCTGCATGTTGTGGGACAGATGTAGCCTTTGGAGAAAGAATGAGCCTACACTGAACATTACAACATATTTTTGTATTTAGTAATAGGCAACAGACACAGTTCCAGAATATGCTCAAAGTCTGGTTGGGAAGTATCTGCTCTGCTGACAGTGGGAGAAGTCAGGAAATTCATATTTAAAAAGAAGGAGAGCAAGAAGTAAACAGTGTATCTTTGCTTCTCAGTCAACTCAAACTTGCCTCATTATTTAAAAGTAGTACCCTGTTGTATAATATTGGCCAACTTTAATCCACACTAGAAAAACAAACCACTCTAGAATCCCTTCGCAAATTCCAAGACAAAGATGAGGACAGAAATGATAATTATCTAAGAACACATGGTCAGGTGTACCCTTGCAAGAGGTAATTTTGGAAATTTAAAAGAATGTCTAGAACTAAGAGTAAAAGAACTGAAGATAAATGAATTTTTTTCTGCTGCAGAAAACAAAACAAAACTTGTTATACCTTTTTTTTCCCCCGAGAGTGTGGGTAAGAGAAGAGAAAAAAGGTCAAGAAAAAATGAAGCATCTAAAGGACTTCCAAGAACAGAAATATTTAAAACTCACCCTTTGCATTACTGTGATATAAACCTCCCATCTCCTACCAAGATTTTAATTAACTGGATTTTTTTGTCATCCATGAAGGAATGGGAACTACATTTTGGTTGTTGCTAATGTGAATTTTAACAAAAAAGTCATAAGAATTCAAATAAACATGAGATTTGACAGATGCAGGGAGCTGGGAAGAAAGGTGAGCATGAGAACTTAGTCCTCCCTCTACCACATGGGATTTGCAGATATTGGTGGCATTGGATTTTTGAGCATAGAATAAGTCTTCAATCTGAACATATTTATACTAAAGGGTGGCAATACCTAGATGATATTTGAGTTACCTAAGATTTTTTATGCCATTAAACATTTTTTACAAGGCTCAAATCAAATTTGCTGAGTCACAATAATGAGTTTGACAAGCAGAGGATAATCATAAATTTGTTCTATAACAAATTATTCCAAACAGATTGGCTACAAAATGTTCGCTTTGCAAATATGACAGGATAATCAGAACAAATAAAATCTGAAGCTATGGAATAAGTACTTCAATGCAGCCTCAATATACTTAAATCTGAGATATCACCTGTATTAAGTAATAAAGCGTTTCCTAAACGTGAAAACCACTATTAGAACAGAGCTAACATTTGTAAACTGATTTTTCTGGTTTTGAAGACAAATTCATGCCAGAACAATTAAATTTACTTTCCTGATGGAGTAACAAGAGTATAAATAGGAGAAAATCAATAGATGTAATTTCATATTATGATCAATACATAATTTCTGTTATCGAGACCTAAGAGATATGGTGCTTTGTATAATTAAAATTTTGTTAGTTTAGAGTCATTACAGAAAACATATAAGAATAATTGGACTTCAAATAACTTTAATATATAGCATTAACATTTATCTGTGTATCTTTAGCTACTAATGCAGTATTTGATTTTAGGCCCTCAATAAATGTTCATTAAATGCTTAATGTAAGTAAACTTTTTCCTGAATAGCCAGTATCATCAAAATATTAGGATTATTCTATCATTTTAAATAGAATTACCATCTGCTTAAAGTAGAAGAGTACAAAAATTGTGTTGAATTTATATTGATTACATGATTTACTGTTGAAACTTAATATTGAAATAAAATTTCTTGGCTTAAATTTGTTTGCAAATATTTTTGCATATAATTATTATTTCTAAACACATCTTTGCTCTTTTGTGACCTCAGTAGTGTTCAATGCTGAATAAATATGGATTTATGATTTTTGTTTTTCAGATAGAGGGTCATTTTATTTTTTTTTATTTTTTTTTATTTTTATTTATTTATTTTTTTTTTTTTGAGGCGGAGTCTCGCTCTGTCGCCCGGGCTGGAGTGCAGTGGCCGGATCTCAGCTCACTGCAAGCTCCGCCTCCCGGGTTTACACCATTCTCCTGCCTCAGCCTCCCGAGTAGCTGGGACTACAGGCGCCCGCCACCTCGCCCGGCTAGATTTTTTGTATTTTTAGTAGAGACGGGGTTTCACCGTGTTAGCCAGGATGGTCTCGATCTCCTGACCTCGTGATCCGCCCGTCTCGGCCTCCCAAAGTGCTGGGATTACAGGCTTGAGCCACCGCGCCCGGCCGAGGGTCATTTTAAAATCTAGGAATAATCATAGAACATTGCCCATGTTCTTGGCATTTTTCTTATCTCTAGTGAGACTCTGTAACAATTGAAAATACTACTCTTCATATCCTCCTGGGTGACAAAGGTTGAAGTAAAATGTATTTCATAAGTTCAGAAGAGTCACTTACCAACTATAAAAATGTCCTAAAACCTCTTGTTGATTTTAGCACCCTTCTAGGGAGAAAAAAAGAGCTGGCGAAAGGAAATGCCAAATTTGGCTGTAGCAGTGCCTGTGGTTTAATCTCCAGAAATGTGTGTCCAAAACTTCATTCACTTTCTTGGCATCTTTACGAGTTTTTTCATATTCTTTACTATTTTCTTACTCTTTTTCTTAAAATTACCTCCCTTTAAATAATTCAGTTCAACGTTGAAAAAGAAATGTTATAATATTACCACAAAAATGGTAATATAAATAATTATGAAAACAAATACTGTGAAAAAAGTAATTCAACTCTAGACAGGTATCATTAACTATGATGGTTTCATGCTTGAACCTTGCTCTCTTGATGTTAAAGAGTGAATTAGTGAGTTTTAGGGCATGGTAAAAACAGGAAATCACCAAACATCTATGTTCTAACTTAAAAACCAGAAGCAGATTAGAGATTTGAGTCAATGTTATTTAATTCCATGGGCATTTATGGCTAAAATTATCTTAAGTACCAGAAGTTGTACCCTATTACACAAACTGGAAATAATGCTCTAGATAAAGCTTTTTAAGGTCTCCAAATCAGTCATGAAGGATTTTGTAATGCACCAAATTATAGCTTCACCATATGACAGAAAGTGAGTCCCATTCCATTTTCTCTCTTTCCTTTTTTTTTTTTTTTTTCTCGTATTAGCAAACCTTAAGAACCGTATTAGCATGCTTTAAGAAATAAAGTCAGAGAAGCCCAAAGGTCAGTATTGTTTCAGGGACTGATAATATAGGTAGAAACTAAGGGCCATGTAGTTGATTAAAAACCACTTAATGTCTAAAGTCCCTATGAAAAGAAAAAATTATATATAAAAGAGGAAGTATAAGACTATATATAATCTAGCTAGACTTGAGTAAGGCTTTTGATTTTGTCTCATGTTACTACAAAAACAAGACAAAACAAGACAAAACAACAACAAAAAAAACAACAAACAACTAGACTAACCTATAAGCCAGTAAGTAGCAAAGTCAATCTAAAGAAGATTTAGCACAGCACGGCAAAGGAATATAAACTTTACAGTTTAAAAAGTAATTCAAATCAAGTTTTGTTTGTTTGTTTGTGTTGTTTTTGAGACAGTCTTGCTCTGTCGCCCAGGCTGGAGTGCAGTGGCAGGATCTCCCCTCACTGCAAGCTCCGCCTCCTGGGTTCACGCCATTCTCCTGCCTCAGCCTCCGGAGTAGCTGGGACTACAGACGCCCACCACCTCGCCCAGATATTTTTTTTTTTCTATTTTTAGTAGAGACAGGGTTTCATCTTGTTAGCCAGGATGGTCTCGCTCTCCTGACCTCGTGATCCGCCTGCCTCTGCCTCCCAACGTTCTGGGATTACAGACATGAGCCACCGTGCCGGACCCAAATCAAGTTTTTAAAGAACAGCAAGTTGAACTTCATTTTTAAGGTCCTGGATAATACTAAGGAAAATGACAACATCAAAATAATTCGAGAAATTATTGCTCAGTCATAGATAAAGTTCAGAAGAAAAAAGTATAAAGTAAAAAACAAAAGTGGAAAAAGATACATAAAAATTTAGCAAAATAGTATAGGAGTAAATGCATCAGGGAAAGAAGTGAAACCAAAGGAACCCTAAGTAGGGAATGAGTCATTAATACAATATTTTATTTTAAAATCTTATTTTCAAATGGTACTAGAGTGAAGAGATTATAATATGTAAGTATTAAGAGATAACTATTGCTGTTTTTTTTAAATAGTGGTTGGATTCTTATTACAGGATGAATCCAGTTTTTATTTGTGAATTTTGAACAACAGCAAAGTTGTCAAAGAAGAGAAACTAACATGAGTAAAGATGTAAATTGGATTCCAGGAAGAGAAGGAAAGGAGTTGGAATGATTTACTGTTTAATCTGAAGAAACAATGTCTGAAAAGAAATTTAATTCCAACCAAATTTACATATCTATATCATTTGTCTCTCTATCTTAATTTTCTGATCTGTAAATGAAAGTAAAAAGAATTTCAGCCTAAAATTTCTGTTTCACTTGATGAAAAAAAAGTATTTATTTTCCTAATATTAAGACAAAATAAATAGGCAAATCTAGTTTATGAACAATGCAACTCTCATGGATACATATCAAGGAATGTAAATTATAATTATAAACTAAATCAATTAGTAAAATATCTGTCATGAAAATAACATGATACTTTCCATAATTACAGTGTATCACTTTTATTTTTTTTGTCTTTTTTTAAGACAGAGTCTTGCTCTGTCGCCCAGGAGTGCAGTGGCGCAATCTCAGCTCACTGCAACCTCCACCTCCCAGGTTCAAGTGATTCTCCTGCCTCAGCCACCTGAGTAGCTGGGATTACAGGGATCCACCACCATGCCCAGCTGGCCAGGCTGGTTTTGAACTCCTGACTTGAGGCGATCCACCAACCTTGGCCTCCCAAAGCTCTGGGATTACAGGCATGAGCCACTGTGCCGGGCCTATGCGTAACAATTCTTAAACTCTATATTTAAACATTTAATGAATCTTTTTCATTCATTTAACACAGATAATTACAGAATGCCTATGTGTACTAGGGCTGTGCTAGGTGATGATACAAACATTAATTATTTATTTTCCTTATCAATTCAAATAATTTACTTATATATCTTATATTCATTATACTACTATTTAGTATGTTTTGCAGGTATGTTCTTAGAGATATTGAACACATTATTTTAAAAATATCCTCAAGTGTACATTTTGTTTGCAGAAAAGATTTTTTTCAGTTGTTAATTAGACTTTGGAAGTTAATGTTCCATTTTATTTTAAGTTACAGAATAAAAAAATCTATTTATCTTGTAAGATTTTAAGTTTAATTTACAAATGTGGTTATTCAATTTACTAATGTAGTGAACGCAATCATCACCCTAGAGACCCTTTAGCTTTAATCCCATTTATATGTTTTGGTCAGTAAACTCCGTTAAGTATTCAAAACTCTATTATTAATTGAAAATAGTTAACATATACCACTTTGACTGCTTTTAAGGGTTTTGTAGAACTGACATATGTAAAAATATTTTGTAAACTCTCAAATACACAAATATGGCATTATTATTATTAAATTATAATGTCAGATGTGTTGCCATATTGAAATGATTAATCAAAGAACAAACTGCATGGCTTTGCTCATAAGTTCTTTAATAATTGTTTGATTAGTTTTTAAGATGTTTACGTTTTTTTAAAGTACCTTTTCTGCCCTGAATTAGATGGGATTTGAGGAAAATCAAATTTAGGTGAATTAAAGTCCTCAGAAGAATTTAAACATTTCTCCAACTAATGATAGTCTGCCTTAAGCACCAAGAAACATTGTAAGCAAGCTTCAGTTTGGGCTTCAGAAGACAGCCTCATGACAAACCTTTTATCCTAGCCTTGCGACAAGTACCCCATGCAGAACAAGGATTTTGAAGTGTGCAGTTGGCCACAAATCCTTGGGGTTAGTTTTCAATCTAGTAGGACGACAGATAAATCAATTAGTGTATAACAAACTAAAGATGGTGAATGCCTTTAACTGCTAACATAATTTGAGACAGTCACATCTTACAGAAAGCTATCTCCCTACAAAATGACAAGCCTAAGCAAGGCTTACATGTGAGTCTTTTAACCCTAAATAGGTAAGGTTTAATGAGAAACTAAAATTCAGAATAGCAGAGTATCATTGAGAGTAAATTGATAATAGCTAAATTAAAGCTTAAAAGTATACAGTATATCTTCTTTGTCCATAGGGGATTTGTTCTAGAGATGTGGGGAAATGGAAAATCCTCAAATAGTGTACAAAGAATAATGATAATAGAAATTTTTTTGTAAAAAAGAGTTTGTTATTGTCACAAAACACATCAGAGGCCACTGACATTTCTCTCCAAAGTTTTCCTGATATTTCTTAAAATTTTTCAATTAAATATCTTCAGTCTCAGTTAAGTACTAATCACTCTTAAGACCCTAAAGGATCTTATCATCTCTCCCCAATAAGACTTTTAATAGATTCCCTGCTTCAATTTAAAGTTCTTAAACTCAAAATCTGAGTTTTATTTATTTCTGCCTAACATTTGTGACAACTGTAAAAGCTAACAGACCAAAACATGACAAAATATAAATGTAAACATAATGAATAAATGTTAGGCAAAACCTGGTGTAATCATTACCCAAATTAAAAAATAGAATATTACCAGTAGTGTAAAATCTCCTTGGGAATGTAAATGTATCAATTATATCCCTCTTTCACTACTCTAGAGGTAACTGCTAATCTAATTTACGGTAATCATTCTTAACCTTTCTTTATAGAACTACTCTCTATGTGTACATTGGAATATAATATAGTTTAGATTTCAGTGTTTTAACTTTATGTAAATGGCAACATATTGAGGCGTTGTGTTTTGCTCAGTATATTTTATTTTTTTCATTTTATTGATTATAGCTGTAGTCATTGTCATTGCTATATACAATTCACTGAACAAATAAAGCATAATTTACATATTTATTTTGCAATTGATAGACATTTGAGCTGTCACTAATTTGAGGCTATTCTAAAAAATTCTGCTATAAACATATTTCTATTTCTATTTTTGCATTAAAGGAAAGTACTTAAGTCTGCCAAATTTTTTGATTGGGTTATGTTTATTTTTCTTACTGATTTGTAGGTTTTTTTTCTATATTAAGATGAGTCTTTTTTTGGGCAGTTATATATACATGACAAATATTTTCTCCCATTTTGTGACTGTATTTTCAATTTTGCCACTGCGTCTTCTGATAAATAGAATACTTAATTCCAATGCAATGAAATGTGTGTCTTTTCTTTTACGGTTAGTTCATTTTTGTGTATTTTCCTGAAATAAGGTTATAAGGCTATTCTCCTATATTTTCTTAAAGTTCTAAAGATTTCCATTCTATATTTAAATCAATGGTTCATCTGGAATTAGCTTTCATATGTAGTGCTATGTAGGAGTCTAATTTATTTTTTTTCCACTGGCTACCCAATGGTACCAGCAGAATTTATTGAAAAGATCAATCCTTCCTCACTGCTCTGTTGTACCATCTTTGTTTTATATCAGAGATCTATATATCTGTAAGTCAGTTTCAGAGCTCTCTGTTCTTTTCTATTCATCTATGTGGCATCAGTGTGATTACCACTTGATTTGTCTACCTTGCACCAATTTGACTGTTTTAATTACTATATCTTTGTTATGGGACTTTATAAATGGTAGAGTATGTTATCTTTTCCTGTTTTTCTTCATTAAAAATTACTGAAGTTTTCTTGGTTTTGTGCATTTTTATACAAAATTATAAAAAGTTTCTTATATTCCACATATTGGATCCCCCAATTAACATGGTATATTTTTCCATATTTCAAATTTTCTTTAACTTTTCAATAAAGTTTTATAATTATTCTCACACAAATAATGCACATCTTTTATTATAGTTATTTAAAGGTGCTTTTTTATGTTTCTGTACATGGCATATTGCTACATTTTCTTTTTTAATTATTTGTTGCATCCATAGGAATACAACTGATTTCATAAACTTTATATCCAGAGACCTTGATAAACTCTTTAATTCTGGCGTGTGTGTGTGTGTGTGTGTGTGTGTGTGTGTGTGTGTGTGTGTGTGTTTTGGTAAATTCTCATAAATACAGTACTTTAACAATCATGTTGACGTGGTGTCATTTATTTGGGGAAATACCCGAGGTTCACTGTTTAGTGCTAAGGAAATTGAAGATGAAGACACACAAGGAGTGGGGTTAAAAGTAGAAAATTTAATAGGCGAAAGAAAGAAGAGAAAAACTCCCCCATGTAGAGGAAGGGCAGGATGCAGTTGGCTTTATAGAAGGGCTTGAGGAAGTGGTGTCTGATTTACATAGAACATAGTGGATTGGTTGGACCAGATGTAACGTTTACATAGCTCACAAAGAGGCTGGCTGTCCCACCCTAATTTCTTATTATGCAAATGGGATCTTTACCTGGCTGGCCTCATGTTACCTGCACATGTGGCAACAAAGTAAAGGGAAGAGAAAACCTCCATGTTGAATATACTTGGCTTCCAGGTATCCCTTTTCTATCGGTACAGTTGCAGGCATTTACCTATGCAAACTTGCGTATCTATGCTTGCAGCTTGATTTTTCAGGCTGCCCTACAGAAAAAATGATTTTGGGGCTGCTTTTTATTAAAAAGAAATTCCACCAAGAAATCTTTTATGCTTACTAACTGCCTAAATGATTTCTTTTTAACTCCTATATCAAGGTCATATATCATCTACAAATAATATCAATTTTGATTTTTTTCTTTCCAATTCTTAATATAGTCATTTTTCATGTTTTACATCATTAGCTAGGATACTTTGTACAAAGGTTTATAAAAGTAGGATTGTTGGGCAAGATTGTCTTATGTTTAGTCTCAAAAAATGCTAATATTTTAGTATTATTCATGATAATTGCTATAGTTTTTGAAGCTGCTCTGTTAGATTAGGAAAATCCTCTTAGTGTTTTAGTTTTCTAAGCATTTTTATCAGCAATAAATATTGAATGTGCAGAAGTGGTTTTTCTGCCTCAATGAGATTATCATATATTTTCTCTTTATTTTTCTATGTAATGAATTATGTCAATTGATTTTCTAGTGTAAAACCAACTTCACATTGATAATATAATCCCAATTTGGTACAATAAAGTATCATTTAAAGGTTTTTCTGGCTTTTAAAAAATCATTTTTCATAATGAGATTGGTCTATAGCATTTCTCTCTTATAATATTCTTGTCAGGTTTTGGTTTCAACAATAAGCTAACTTTATGACATAAGTTGGAAAATAAAGCCTCTATTTTTATTCTCTAGAAGAGCTTATGTAAAAGTGAATTTATTTATTATTTGAATGTTTTGTGTAACTTTCTTGTGACACCATCTGGGCTGGAAATGTTTTGTGTGAGAAGATTTTTAATTGCTGATTCAATTTCTTTAACAATTTAAGGCCTACTAAAGTTTTGTATTTCTGCTTGAGTCAGTTTTGATAGTCTGTAGTTTTTAGAAATTAATTTACTTTACATAAATTTTCAAAATTATTGGCATAAGCCTTTTCCTAATATCTATTTATTATACTTATATTTTGGCAGACTTTGCAATAGTATATCCTTTTTCAATCTATTCACTTGCTTCTGCTCTCTTGATTAGTATCAGCAGAGGCTTACCAACCTTATCATTACACATGGGTATTCTTTGCACTATGTATTTCTTTTCCATTTCATTAGTTTTGACTTTTATTTTTATTATTTTCACCAATCTACTTTTTTATTTTTTATTTTTAAGACAAGGTTTTTCTCTGTCACCCAGGCTGGAGTGCAGTAGTGTGATCATGGCTCATTGCAGGCTTGACCTCCTGGACTCAAGTAATCTTCCCACCTCAGCCTCCCGAGTAGCTGGCACCACAGGTGTGCACTACCATACCTGGCTTACTTTTGTATTCTTTTGTAGAGATAGGATTTTGTCATATTGTTCAGGCTGGGAAAGCTACAGATATTTTATTTTTTTAATGATGATATTGATTTATCACCTAATTATATTAAACTCAGAGAAAATACACTTCAAATCTTTAGTTATTTTCAAAGGAAATGTTAGTGCAAGATATCAAGCACAATATGTGAATACTAACGTTTTTAACCAGGTATCTAGATATGTGAAATTACAAAAAGATGGGAAAAATAACCATATGCAGATTTTCAAGTAAAATATCTATAACTTGTTTGATAAACCCTGGAAACCCTTTACCTACTTCATGACATAAAATATATCAAAGTATGTGTGCGGAGAGAGAAAGAGAGAGAATTATCTGAGAAGAGGTTGTCTTTGTAGAATATTATCTTTGAATCCCATTCCCACCTCCTCCATCCCCAAGGAGAAGGGCTTGTCTGCTCCCTCAATCCAAACCTACTTTAATTTGTAATCCATACAGTCAGAAGGCATAACAGCCTAGGATCTGACTCAGGCCTGGGAAATCCAGAGAATTAAAGATAGCTGATAGCTGCCTAACTGCCTTGGTGTAGGACCGGGAGAGTTGTTAACCATGTTGAGAATAAGCCTGCACTGCTGGATGTTGCCAGGGAACGAGGTACTGGACTGTTTCCTGTGGGCCAAATAAAAGGGAGAGAGAATGAGAGTGTGGGCTTAGGATTATCCTGAATTCCATTCCTTAGCTCTACCTGGAGAACTGGGAACATGAAGAAGCTCCCGGTGTACAAGGACAACCAGTGCTTTGGAAGGGGTAACCAGTGAACTCCCAGAATAGGTATCCATCCACATGAGCCAAGGAACCACAAAGGAGAGAGGCTGAAAAGGGCACTTTTGAGGAACCCTTGAAAGTATACCATTCAGCAGTTGGGTTTTAACTATCTCCCAGAATGTGAGCACAGCTTATGGCGCCACATCAAGTAACATCTTTCATTCATGCTCTCACTCCTTCCTTACTCTGCTCCCAGTACGGTTGATCAGAAAGGAGCTTGAGAGGGAACAGGAAAGCAGAAAAATAGAGAACCTCTAAAAAAGCCACTTTGTAGAATTCTACTCCACACTGGCATGACCTACAAGAGAGAAATTTTAATTATAATTTTGGATCATATATTCTAATTTCTAATTGATACACTCTGAAACTTTAGTTGTCCACAGAACTGTCCATTTTTTAAGGGTTAGCCAAAAAGCCATAGGTTTCCAATAGTTTCATCAAAGATGAAACATTTATATTCACCAAATCAATATTAAAGAGATAGTGGGAAACAGAAATAAAATAGAATTTTAATTACATTTTATGATTTGTGGTTTCTATGTTTTTAAATCATTTTCTAAGTTTCTTGCTTTCCTAAGACTATGAGACAAGAGTGATAATCACTACTAAGTTAATTATTTATAGTAACATTTTAAAAAAAGCAATCTTCTTTTATGAAAAATGGAAAGATTTGGCACCTAGAATATGTCTTTAAAATTCCGAGATTGAGCTGGCAAGCCTAGTTAATTGTAGAAAAAGGCCACCAGAACCCTATCTTTTCGATATCCATTGAGTCACCACAAACATGGTGACAGCTTTGCAGATTGTATGACTAAAACTTAGACAAAACCCTACAGCTACTATGAAATAGGTGATGAGATTAACCCAAATGCCCATGGGTCATGCAGAGAGGTGAAAGAGGATAAGGTAGGGTTTAAATACATATATGTTTGTAGAAATAAGGGGCATTTCTCAATTTAAAGGACTGCTTATTACTCAGATCTAACTGAATATGGTGAGGGGATATGAAGTCCGATTTGTAAAAAAAAAAAAAAAAAAAAAAAACCCTGAAAATACAACTTTATTTCTTTTATTGTTGTTATTGTTGTTTTGCAAAATTTCCTTATTTTAAAATATTTATAAATATTTATACAGTCATAAAACACACCTGGTATGTTATATGCTTAGTGTGGTCAAACAACATACACATTCAAGTTAGAGGTCAAGGGTTGCTAGCTTGTAAATTCTGGAAGATAGACTGCTAAATTCTTCTTGTAAGTTATCCTAATTCATTAAGTAATGGCAGACTGATGAACCAGTTGACAAATTTCAGTCTGTTGTTTTTTGATACTAGAAGTTTGACTACCCTTCTAGCCTAGATTCATAATATAGCTTCTGCATTTTTTTCATGCTCACAAATGCTAGTAATTTAATCCTCTATATATTATTAACTCTTCTTACAGTTAACAGTTCTCTGGGAACCAGAAATATTTGTTTGGATTATCTAATGCATCTTGATCCCACTTGAAACTTTGAAGGGAATACCATAATTGTTTCTCTAATAAAACTATTATTAAAGGTGGCTAGATTTCTTGAGTACCCTATAGGATAGAAGCCAGGATCATTCAATGTTAATGAAAACATGAGGGAGTTTTCACAGTAGAAGTGAAAGCAATGGATATGATTTTATAATGATTAGGGAATGAAGGGCACCTCTTTTCGAGGAGATTGTCAAACAAAGCTGGAATTTAAGCCTGTATGCCTAGTGAGATTTCAGCACTTCAACTGATATTTGTCTTAACCAAATCTGTCCTTGGCCAAATTTGTACTAAACTAGTACAAGCAAAAAATAATAATAATAATTTAGATTCAATTTATGCCAACATTTTCCCTGAAAGCCCTAGACTCTAACATTTTCCTTGAAAGGTAAACATCTCTGCTTACCTTGTTGATATGGGACAGTAAAAAGAGCACAGTTCACATCAAGTGGATGGAGGGAAGAAGGATTGGCAAGAGCTTTAATGGCAAGAAGGAAGAACTCCACTGGGTACTGGCCTTGTAAAAGTGGCTAGAGGGCCTGTGCGGAATACTCTTCTCAAATCCTTAGAGCAATTAGTGAGTTCCCCATCTCTTCTTCCCAGCTTCCCAGCACTCTTAGACAGTTTCTCTCTTTCTCCCTGCTTCTGTCATTTCCTCAATCTCTTTAAACCTCATTTTTATTCTCAATCTTTTTTTTCTGGATGTTGGTTTCTCTCCCCACCCTCTCTCCAAGTATTTTTTTCTAGCCCCACTCCTAACAAATATCTCCCATTTACATAAAAATGAGACCACATGGGAAAATGAAAAACATGTTTTTTGTTGATGTGTACTATGAGAAATGTCTCTCATGACACAGAATTGGCCTTTTACATGCAAAGCAGATGCTTTCTAACATCCCTAACTGAAAAATCTCTAAAGGAAATAAACATTAGGGAATAGAATAAAACATTTTGCTCCAGAAGGAGCATATCTAGTGGTAACAGGATGAAAATGAAGCAAGATAACTTCAGGCAAAATGTATAAGAATTGTTTGTTAACACAAAGATTATAGAACTGTAGATCTGGAAGAAACCTTTCATATCACATAAATGAGTGTGGTAACACTCATTTTATAACATGAAAATTAAAGCCTTGAGAGGTTAAAAATTTTGCCTGCCTCAGTCACACAGCAAGCATGTGGCCCCTGGTAACTAACCCAAGGGCTCTTGGCTCAAAAGTTCAGTGTACTCTTCACCACTACAGTATGCTGGCTTGTCACACCAGTCAGGGCTCAATGGGAAAAAATATAAGAAAGCTAGTATATTGCCAAATATATTCTTTTTTTGAGTGAAAGTACCCTTTCTTTTATGTAATATTCTAATGAATAGCATATGTATTATGGGGAAAGGAGTCTGTATTTAACAAAGAACAAGGTGGTTTTTCTCATATCAATTGCACAAAGGGCGTTTGGCTTATTTACTGATCTAGGAACAACTGAATTATCTGGTGCTTTTGCTTCTGCACAAGATTAGGATAAAGTTAATTACTCAACATACTGAATTAATACTTCAAAGTTGGAAAGGCAAACTACGTAATCAAAGTGCCTTTACAATTGAATTTTCATAATTTTACAGTCTGTCCTAGTGGAGGTGGGGACTAATCTGATCTGAATGGTTCAGAATTACCTGATGAATTACAGACCACTAATTTTTGTGTATGTGAGCAAGAAACAGGAATGACTTGGCACTTGTATTCAGATATTCACGACACTCTGGTATGATTTGAACAGTCACTAGAATTCAAAGTTAAGTATTTTCTGCTATTTATACAACAGTAAGATGGTACGTCAACTTCATAA
The DNA here is from genome assembly GCF_007565055.1 of Rhinopithecus roxellana. NCBI lineage: Eukaryota > Metazoa > Chordata > Mammalia > Primates > Cercopithecidae > Rhinopithecus > Rhinopithecus roxellana. The sequence goes on from NC_044550.1 coordinate 12,495,621, forward strand.
AGCAAATCAAATAAGTTTAGCCAACCAAAAGAGTATTCCAAAATCCACTTACTGCGTCCCCTCTACAGAGGCCAGGGATAAAAATAAATATTGCCCTCAAGTAACTGAAAATAAATCTAGGAATGCCTTGGGTATTTTCAACTCTGCTGACTTTTGAAGAAATAGAATTCTCCAAATTAAAGCAAGGGCTAGCTACTAAATATCACCTATGTGCCCCAAAATAGGTCTTGGGAAACACACACAAAAATAATCACTTAGAAATTGTCCTTGCTTCCTATATACAGTTAAGTTGTAACAAAACCTAATAATAGATGTTTAAATGATTTTTTCTTCTCCTTTGTAAACCTTTAGAATTTTAAACTTTAATTGATAAAAAACCTGTACTCAGCAAATGAGGCTGTCAAAAAATGAAAAGGAAAGAAAAAAAATAAAAAGTTCATTGATCACATAATTTAATTATTCTAATCCCAATAATGCAATTACTTAATGAATCTTTAAGTTAGTTCACTCCGTGCATTTAAAAAAATGGTGAGTCCCACTTCTAAAAATTGGGTTTGCAGAGAGAGATAATTGGGGAAGTCTCATGGTTGTTTAGAGTTGTCACAATGGCTTTGAGCTGATTAATGTAGGAGTAGCCTTTGTATCCCGGGGAGAGTGCCCAAGAACTCAACGTTTATGTTCTCACACTTGCTGAACACTCTAGGAGGGCGATTTCGCAGTTCATACCACAAAAAAGTATTTCTTTTCCCACTTCAGTTAAAAATAAATTCAATGTGTGACACAAATGGTTTTCCATGTTTTGTGTGTGTGATTTTTATAACTGAAGCATTATTTCAACACATGGCCATTTGGATGTGAACAGCCATAAAAATTATGTAAAGGTATTATGGCTAAAATAGAAATGATACAATTGTAGTTAAAGGCCCAACTAGCAAGGGAAAGTTCTGAAATGTATGGAATGGTTTCCTATTTCTCTCTTGATTCTGTGAGTTAATGTTAACTTATACAATAATAGCTAATGTTTTAGTAATTTATGACATGTACAGTATCTAAAATGGGTATTGCCATTGTCACGTAACACCAATACCATGTCAACATGTATCTTTCTTCCCATTTTTTACATGCAGAAGCTGAGATTAAGAAAGATTTAATGTCTGGGTCAATTTGAGCGTACTTAGAAGCTAGACTCAAACTTAAGTTTTCAGATTAAGACCGTGTTTCCTTCCACTAACTTATTTAAGCTCTGAGATTAATCTACATTCAATACTTTATGAGAGTAGTAACAATATTTGAGGATGTTGACTATTTTCAGACTAAAACGTTAGAATTTTCATTAAATACAAACACAATTTTGCTTATTAATTTGAGTGATTAGTTTACAGATGAAGTTAAATAACATAAATCTGAAAGGTATTTGAGAAAATACACCTGTTTGCATATAATGTATAAAATTGTGCCTGCATATATTGTGATTAAAACATTACTTGGCAGTCGTCTTACTAGTATCTTACATCAGTTCTATTGTGAAAAATTTTCAGATGCTCATTTTTCACTTTGTGAGAATTAACATTATAATTGTTTAAATATTTTCTGCTTCTGGATTGGAATCAACTTAGAAATAAAATATTTTATCTACAGTGCAGGATATGAGTTTCAAAACTCAACAAAACTTTATATAACATTTGTCTCATATCAGACACTATTTTGGGTGCTTTCTGCATATTACCTTGTGTGATTCTTCCAATATCCCTATGAGGTAATTCCTTGTAGAGATATTGCAAGAACCACATAAGGCAATCATCTCCATTTTACAGCTGAGGAAGCCAAAAGTTGAGTAACTTGTCCAAGTTTATACAGTTAGTAAGTGGCAGAGCTGGAACTTGAACTCAGACAATCTGTCTCCAGAAGAATTATAAATGTGACACCAAGTGATTAATTCACTGATAGCTATTTCCTCTTTGTTTCTTTCCTTCTTCTTCAAGTCCTATATTAGCTTCACTGACATTTATAGCCAAGTACGTGTTTTTTTCAACCAACATAACAATGACTGGTAGGCAAATGCCTACAGTTCCTTCCAACCCATCGCCTAAGAATTAATTTAATCCAGGATATTAAGAAAACATTATTGCTAAGTAAAAATTCATTTATGGCATTATAGTCTTAGTTGTCAGTTTAGAAGTCCGAAGTTGCTGTGAGGCACAATAGTGACTTCTAAATTACTCGAGTGGCAAGTCTTTATCCTTATTCGTTTTCAGAAAACTCAACTTACTGAAGTGTCACTACATCAGAAGGTAGCTGAAGAGCAACAGTTCTTGCTTTGATTTTAAGCCACACCACCTTGTGTAACTTTATACTATTTCCAAGCATCTGTTTCTTAATCAGTAAGATGGGATAAAACTGGCCTTGAAATTTGTGATGAAAGTAATGTGTGTAAAGTGCCAGGCACAATAAATGATGGATGCTAGTAGATGTTGTGACAATACTTCTTTGGGTTAACTTGGACCATTCCCAACTGTGATCTCCATTCTCTGGTCTTTGACACAACTAATACGAGTCTCAGCTAGAGTATGACTGATTCAACGGATTTAAGAAAACAGTTCACATTTCAGATGAAAAGCACAGAAAGAATAAAATCAATGACATCAACATTTTTTACTACTAACCTCACAGTGTAATTCATTACTGCAAACAGGCAAATAATTGCCTTAGAACGGAATCTGTTTAGAATATTGTTAAGCTTATTTAACAAAAGATTGATCAAAGATATTTCATTTTTTTGAAATGAAAAGGAAGAAGGGTAGTACATGTTAATTAGACTGTCAGAGAAACTGAAACCAATCTTTAGTTAGATATACACTACCATCTAAACTAAAATGTTCTCATCAAGAAATATAATAAATCCTGGATTTTCCTAAATAGCAGAGCTGAAACAAGGGCTTCTGTTCAGACAGTTTATAAAACAAAAATTTATCTCAGGAAGAGGAATAAAGGACTAAAACAATGAAACTGAAGCAGGAATATAAGAGAAAAGCATTTATGTATTCAGTGGCTCCATTCCCTCTTTTGTCAGGAGCTGTCTCAAAGAATGCTAATGCTCCTGCACTTCTAGTTCAGGCATCTGATAATGCCAGATTCTGAAACACACCTTTATATCAGAATAGCACCAGAAAGAAAGCAGGACACATGCATTAAAGTAAGGCAAGCAGCTGTCAGGTTACCCCTGTGCGTAGCTGGTTGCCATAGCAATGGCTGGAGTAAACATGGCCCGAGAAGATGTAGGGAAAGACACAACAGGAATCTAATGCTCATAGGGTGACTTCTTCTACTTTGGGACTAAGTATGATTATCTCCATAAATATCATTCTACAGGGTATGAAACCTCTATTCAAGTTTTAAAAATCTATTTTTCTTATGGTTGCCCCAAATTTGGGAACCATATATTGCCCTTTCTAGATGTAATTGACACCACTGTTTCCCATTGTGTACAACAGTACATAAAGGATCTTGTTTGCTAACTGAGAGAGCTTCTTCAATCAGCCGAAAGGTACTATTAGCCTAACCTAACAGACCTATAATGGATAGGAATTCAGTAGCTGGAAAGGATTCAGTACACAGGAATTGAAAGTTACTTAAATTCCTACTCTGAACTGGGCATGATGGCTCATGCCCCTGTAATCCCAGCACTTTGGGAGACCAACGTTGGGTCAGGAGTTCACAACCAGCCTAGCCAGCATGGTGAAACCCTGTCTCTACTAAAAATAAAAAAATTTAGCTGAGCATAGTGATGGGTGCCTGTAATCCCCTTGGGAGACTGAGGCAGGAAAATCTCTTGAACCCAGGAGGTGGAAGTTGTAGTGAGCCAATATCACACCGTTGCACTCCAGCATGGGCAACAAGAGCAAAACTCCATCTCAAAAAAAAAAAAAAAAAAAAAAAAAAAAAAAAAATTCCAACTCTGACATTCAGTGTTTAGAAACGTGCATCTCATATTGTTCTTAAAGACAAAGAGGAAGTTGGAAGGTGATTACTAAGAAGAAAAGAATGTGACTAACTTGAATTAGATAATTATTCACAAGTTAAAATATTTGACTACAGCTTGGAATGTAACTTCACCAATGAAAAGGAAAGGATGGACAGTTGTCTAGTAAATTCCAAGCTTTGTGAAACCCTTAAATATTCATTTTTTCTTAGTTTTCTGGGTAACTACAATCTTCAAGATAAAATTGCCAGAGAATTTGTTTCTGACAACTGTTACACATCTTTTGAAAGTAGGAGTTCTAGAATGATCACTTCTACTTTTAGGTGGGGATTATTAAAAATCAGCAGTGAAGAAAGAATGTAAAGAAATGGTTTGCAGACTAAATACTTTTCCATTTGGATTTGTTTTATATTGGTACAGTCTTCCTACAATAGACTACCCATTTCAGGTAAGAGACACTGGTGTGGATTAAGCTCAATGGAAGTACTTAGCAAAATTATCTACTCTGAAGCAACTCACCTTACCTATAATGACAAATAAAGATGTATGTTTTTTTTTTTAACTTTCTTCCAACTTCTATTTTTGTAAACTTCGCTTCTAAAAAAGCCATTTTGTATTTTTGAGAAGTTGATTGAGAATAAGGTATCTCCTTGAATACTTTTAACTATAGGAATGTATTACATTGAGTATTTGATACCCCAAAAGAAGTGGAGCTGGTTCTGTTTAGATTCCTTCCCACAGTGGTTATAGTTTGAGAGCTGGCTAAGCTTTGATAAGAATCCTTTTCCCTTATATTTGGTGCTCACTTTCATAACTGAAATCAAAATAATTGACTTTTTTTCTATATTATGTTCTCTGATGTATACTCATCCATAACTTTTTCATAAGGACAAGGTAGTAAACTGTTAGGTGGTTATCATAGGAAGAAATTAAAATATGAAAATAACAAGAAGGCAACTATTTCATTCAATTATCCATTCATTCAGATAACTGTGTCCTTATTATGTGTTCAGAACTGTTGCTGAGCAATCTGTAACAAATATAGCTCTTACTTTCAAGGTGCTTTTAGTCTAGTAGATAAATAAGACATTTGTACAAATAACTATGACAGAATTGGAAATAGGTGCCTTAGGAGAGTTAGATATATGGGTATCCGAAGAAAGACATATTGCTTCTCTCTGTTATTAATGTTACAATGGGCAAGATTAAGAAATATTTGTATTCAGGACTAAAGAGCATTCACCTCTCAACATCACCTCTGGCTCCAGGGGCGTTCCAACTATGCATCAGACACTTTTAATTTACCATTGAACATCTCTACATAAATATCAGGATTTCAAAATCACCATGTCCAAAACCAAACATCATTTTTCTCACTAAACCGTATCCTCATAGCTTTCCTAATCTCTGCTCCCAAGCCATTTTCCTATTTCTGGTATTTAAAAAACTCTGTCTCTGCATTTCAGTCACATTATCCTTCATTGCCAGTCAATGATATGTCAAATCACACACTTTCTACTTCCTTAAAGCTCTTCCTACACCCTTCTTTTTATTTTATTGACACACTTTCAGACTGGCAATGACATTTGAACTAGTTTCCCTATCTTTTATTTCTCTTGACTCCAGTAGTCTAATCTGTATTCTGCTGACAGGTTAATCTTCCCATTTTATAGCCACGATCATATAATTCCCATACTCAAACACATTTACAGACTCAAACTAATTAACTATATGAGTCAATATTTCTCATCCTGGTATTGAATATCTCCTGAGGCTATATTTCCAACCTTATTTCTCAGTACTTAGCTATTCCCAAATTGTGACCTCTTTACATTTCTAGACTAGAATATACCAATGTTTCAATGTATCTACTCAATAAATTCTGTTCCTCTAGAATCTCTTGATTTTCAAGCTTCAAAGCTTGTAAGAATTTCCACTTTTATATGTGGTCTTTTTGGATGTCCTTATATCCAAAACCAGGCTAGTTGTAAATTTTCTGTCATTCTTTATTTACCTCTTAAAGCCTACAATATAATCAAACTTATAATAACTTCCCTCATCTTCCTCTCTTCCCTACTTCTACGGTGAGGGCTAAGTTTTATTAAGTTCTATAAACCTACAATATTTAGCATGGAGTCTGCCAATAGTGTGTTTAATCTTTCTTTTTCATGAAATTGAATGTTCAATCACTAACAAATGAATTTCTCCAAGCAATTAAAACCTTCTTCATATACCAATAAAGAAAATGGTGTTTGTCCCTGTCTGAGAATGCCTGCAACATTTTAATATTCCCCAAGTTAAGGTAAATTTCAAAAAGCAAGTGGCACTTGATGAGTAAACACATATTGTTTTCTTCTTCTTGGAGGAATCTCTCTTCATTAACTTCTCTCAGTCCTGACAGTCAAAAACTCATCCACACATCTAGATTTAAAAGCCACTATAGGGGTCTGTTCAGTTTTAAATACAATTTAGAAAACCTTAAGAAAGAATGGCAGTTCCCTTTCAGAAATCTCCCACACATATTTCAATAGAACAGCTTTCCAAATTGGAGACTGAAAAATATTATACCACCAACCAAGTAATAAAAAGTCACTCACTGACTGTGATGTAGAAAGATTCCCTTGATTTTCACACAAAACTATATTGTATTTTATATACAATATAAAATAGCACAAAAAACTATATTGTATTTAGTTAAATCTGACAAAAACATCAGAAGAAAAGAAAAGTAGTCAATTTATCTAAAAGATCGTTATGTAGGAATAAATTACTACGCAAAAAAGCATGGATCTGCTTGACAGCTTGTGAATTTAAAGCAGATGAAATGCCTCCCTCCTCGCCCCCAAGAATCGACTTTGCTGATGAAATATGTTAATCATTCCTAAGTTTGAGGAACATATAAAACTCCGAAATCAATGTGTATCTGGAACTGGGAGTTAAGGGAAAAAAAATGTACTCAATCAGCTTAGGAAATCCTTTATTTCCTGTACCCAATCTGCAAAAAAACAAAACAAAACAAAACAAAAAAACACAGAACCAGGTATAAGAAAATCATACATGTAGATGGGAAATTATCTTCCAGTCCTTTCGTGCTCCACTCAGATGGCCAATTTATACTCTTGAGCTATAGCCTCCTCTTCTAAGACAAATGGAGTAGGTTTGGTTTGGTTTGTTTGTTTGTTTGTTTACAAATACTAGCCTTCAGTTAACAAGTAGACTTGTTAGCTGACTTGAAGGAGATAGTTATTATGTAACTATTGTCTCTGCTCAAATGGAAATTATCCTAAAGGGGTTAACAGTTCATTAGAAAGAAGACAGTTAACAGGTTAGGCTCATTACCAGTGAGCAATAGGAGATTCGTATTTTCCCGAAATGACCATAACGGAAAAATCTGTCAGGACATCTCTGGGTTGTCCTTCACCTTCATGTCTTTCTCAAGGTCAGGTATTGCAGGCTACTTCTATTGATGCTATTCCACTATACTTTCGGAAGGACGAATGATCTATTCAGAGTTTAACAATGCCGGCAAAGTACTGTACTCGTCGATGCTTGCAGACCTGGAGCAGCGAGCAGCCTAAGCCAGACTTTCAGACTTTATACTAATCTGACACATCTAATTGTGAGCAATAATTTCCATGGCATTGAGATTCCTATCAATCTTCCCCAAGCAGACTGAAGTTACTTATAAGCTAGTGCAATGATTTCTGTGGCACCACATAAATATTCTTTATTTTAAAAAATCCAATTCTAGTAACTCTTCTAAGTTAAATTTTCTGGCCTTGATACCTGCTGCAACTTAACCCCAGAAACTCCAACATGCATGGTGAGCAAATGCATGTGAATTTGAAGTGTTTTTGAATTTGTACTAAATTTACATAGATATTTGCATAGAAATGACTGATAAAATCAAAATTGTTCAGGGAGGGATGTACTTATTTTCTTCCGACATTATCACTGTAAATTAGAATTTTGTAGCCAGTATTCTTTTAAATTGAGAATGAGCAAAATAAAATTAGAAATGAATGTTTTTGCTTTTTTTCCCCCCAAGATCCCTCAGAGTCTGAATCAGTCTTTCCCAATTGTGTTCTTTTACGGTAGTTTGTACTTTGATTTTCATATTTATTAAATCTATTTTGTATTAAAATCACATGCTTATTTCTCCCGATAGTATATTTACCACTGTGGGCAAGGACATCTTACTTGTTTTTATATTCCTTCCAGTACAGGGTAGGGACCTAATAAATATTAATTAAATTTAACTTTATTTTCAATCACTCAGGAAGGGTTAAAAGTCAAATGTAAATCATTCTCGATATTGTCCATTAATATACTCAAGGCTTATGAAGATGCATACCTATTTTTTATCTGAGTTTCTTAACCAGACGTCAATAGGTAGGATTTTTATGTTTATAAATTCCTGAAATGTTATGCAAAATGTATGTATATGTTTAGATATGTGCATATTTCTTCAGCAAAAGTCTATAGACTGTAATCAAATGAATCTCTCTCTCTTCACCATACCCCAAAAGATTAAGATTCACTTCCCTAGGCAGCTTTATTCAACTTTTCAATCTATCAGAGCTGAAAAAATAGTTGGGAAAAATACAGGCTAACATCTGCAATACAGTATCTCCGATTACAGCCTTTCACCCACACATGCCAATCTTATTATTTCTGAGCTATGTCTGAAAAGAATACATTTTTGAGAGAGAGTACATTTTTAACCAGCATTCTATTCTTAGATTTTTATACTCTAAAGAGGCCATTGTATATTTCCAGTACCTTGTGATTTCATCAAACATGCTTTCAGGCTGCTGTACCCGCAAATATTTCCCTTCAGTAGAAAAAAATACCGTCTCTCTCAAGCCTTCTCCATGCACTCCAAGTTGACATCCAAACACTCAACTCATCAAAGGAATTGCTGCATCTAAGTGTCAGGGGAAGATCCCTGAAAGTAAACTGAGGCTGAGTCACCTACTAAGTGATTTCCAATCCGTACCACCAGAGGAATAAGAGACAAAAATACCTGTTCTGTTTTCACTGCTGCAAATACTGGGCAGAAGAAAAAGAATGGTCACTTGAAGCAGTTCCATGGTGCCCGTAGATGGTGTCAATGGCTTCTCTCTCCAGAGGCAGGCAGGGACAATTCCCTCCCAGCCTGGCAGGGCCTTATTAGCAAATGGAAAAGGTGTACTGAATGTGAATAGCCACTGCCCATTCCTACTTATTTTGGGGGCTCTGATAAAGAACTGGAGGAAATAAACACACTCCCTTTGGGAGTTCAGCAGAGAGGAGATTTATTGTTTCAGTCCCTTACAGGAACTCTTTTTTTTTTCTCTCTCTCTTCCTTTGGCAGCCACTTGTGTTTTTGTTACTACGTTATTTTGTTCTTCTTCAACAGAAAGGTCGGGACTGGTTTTGAACAGAAACAGATCCTTCTTGAGAATGGATCATAGCGCCTTCTAACTTTTGTTTTGAAAGTGCATTCTGAGGTGGTTATAAAGGGGCCTCATTTAGCAGCTACTCAAGTTGGGATAAAGAGGCTTTCACTGCCCGAGGGTTAAATTTTAGAGCAAAATCCATCAGGAATCAACTTAACTTTTCTCTTTCCAACTTGAAAGCCAGATTAGTGAAGGCCACCTTTTGGATATAAGTGAAAAATGGTATTAAATAGATTATGCTCTGCTCTTGAGTAAGCAAGAAGACTTTTAAAGAGTGTACAGAGAAGTTTTTCAGGATTTTTAAATAGAATTAAGCAAAGACATGTGAATGTCTATTGATCACTCCTGGTTTTTACTAAAGGACTTTGATGATAAATAAGGAACGATTACTTATAACACCTCATGAATGCTCTTCTTTAGGGGACAGCTTTGGAATGGCAGTGGGTGAAATGTCATCACACATCAGTAAAGCTGGGAGAGGTTGACTCTTTAAGACTGGAATGCCAACCAGGCTGGATAATCTATATAGTAAGGATCACGTTGATGTCAGTTGTGACTGATTAAAACGTAGTGATAACACTGCCACAGTCCTGGGTACAACCCCTGTGTGTGTCAATGACTTAATATTTTTCTTCAGTCACAGGCTTCATGTCTCATTTTAGCTAATCATCCTTTTATGTACCTTTACTCATTAGGCCTTACTGGACAATAGTGTCAATGAATCAGTGTAGATTCATTTGCACCCCATCCCCCGCAAAAAAAAAAAAAAAAGTTCAAAAATTATACCTTTGCCTGTTTGCAAGGAGGGCACACATTTCACTGCTGCACCATGCTGGAAAATACTTCATACAAAAAGAGTTAGACTGAGTCAACTGCTCAAAACATTTAAAAAACATTAACTTGTTTTATCCAATGTTATACCAGGGATCAGAAGAACTAAGTTTCTGTTTTGTGCACAAGTAAGATTGTATTTTACCCTCTTCTGATTGATTTTCTAAAACAGACTGCCTTGGGGTTGTTACTTTATTTGGCATATCCTGGAGAATATAAAGATAGGAACATATGTGAATAGATGTCACATGCACGTTCCAGAAATAAATTGGGGTGTGGCCATGTGAAATCACAGTCAAACACTCACATTGCCTCACTTCCTGCTCCTTCTGTACTCTTAACACTGGAGTTGTCAGTACTCAGAGTCACCCCTGATGCTGGTCACAATAATTTCTTCAGGGATTCGATGACATGTGGACTTCTCAGCACTGACTGCTATGCATTTCCATTTAGTACACTAGATACCTATTCTAAGAAAGTTTGACAATAGAATATTAAGGTTACTTAAAAGACAAAGGGCCTGTTGATGAAAACCAAAAACTAAGAATATACATCTTAAAATAGCTAGCCAAAACAGTTTTAGAATATAAGAACAGAAAAGAAAAAAAAAAAAAGGAGTAATAATGGGCGGAGGGGTCAGCTTTGCTTTACTAAATCAGAAGGTATTTTTAAGGTAAAATATTTAATTAAAACAGTAATGACTGCCAAGGGAGACAAACAGATCAGTGACATAGAATAGAAAGTACAGACACAGAAATATTTATATTTGTTGCTATCTACATAACTATACACACGGATATATTTACAGATATGTATTTGCATATGCATGCTTGTGTGTATATGCATATATATATAGAGAGAGAGAGAGAGGGAGAGAGAAGATATAGATGAGTTTAACATGTAGTAACTGTGATGAATAGGGTATATATTTATTGTGGGGGTTTTTTTGACAATGAGTTAACCATCTAAGAAAATGTTAAAGTTAAGTGTTTTACTTAAAATACCACATTTTACATGTTAATCTTATATGTTAAAAGTTTAAGTTTAAAAAACAAATCACAAAGTTCCAGGAGAGAATATGGGCTACTACATATAATTGGGGTAAAGAGGACATTTTATGCATGACACTAAAGGCAAAGCACATAAAAGAAAGACTTCATACATTTGCTTACACAAAAATTAAAATATTTTTGGCACAACACACCATGAGTTTAACAGGCAAATAAAAAATTTTGTAACAGCACATGATAATTTATCTTAAAAAATAACTTCTGATCTAAAAATCAATGACTCTACATATGAAAAAAGGCAAATAAAGTCACACAAGAAATAGAGGGCCAGCAAAATGCAAAACTATATTCATCACACCAGAGATCAAAGAAACGAATATCCCAGCATCGAAACAACGTATTTTGCCTTTTATATATAATTACATATAGTTATGACAATACGCATTTTTGATAAATGTTCAAATACAGTAACTAACTTATTACTGGGGTATGACCTTTCTGAGATGTGACTTAGCAATGTACATCAAAACAGTTAAAGAATCACACTCTGAGCTTGCAATTATATGTTTAGGAACTTATTCTGAAAATGAAGATGTTCATTGAAGTCCATGTAATTACAAAAATTTGTCAAAACATGAATTATTAAGGAAGAATATTATTCTGTCACAAAACACTAATTAGATAACTTTTCATAGATGTGGAAATATATTCATGACACTTTGTTGCAGGTATATATGCATATACATACATATGCATATCATGTATATAGGTGAATGTACATGTATATGTGTATATACGCATATACATGTATAAATGTGTGTATACACATATACATGTATATATGTGTATATGTAAACACACATATTCATACGTACACATACAGAGCAAGAGAGAGTAAGATACAAAATGTTAACATTGCTTATCTTCTGAAATGAATTATGGGTAGTTTCTATCACATTTTTAAATTTTCCATAAAAAGATCTTCCAGATTAAATACATATTGTTTTTGCACTCTTTAAAAGTCTTCTTGCTTACTCAAGAGCAGAGCATAATCTATTTAATACCATTTTTCACTTACATCCAAAAGGTGGCCTTCACTAATCTGGCTTTCAAGTTGGAAAGAGAAAAGTTGATTCCTGATGGATTTTGCTCTAAAATTTAACCTTCGGACAGTGAAAGCCTCTTTATCTCAACTTGAGGAGCTCCTAACATTTCTCTTGACCTGATACATTTTGTTTAATTTAATATTTTGAATTTATATGTATACATATATTTATTAAACATTTTGTATTCTAACCTGCTGGAATGTTTTCATTATTAGGAAGTGTATAATTTAAAAACACTTTAATAAAAGAAAATATGTGAAGAGAACTGAACCACTCTAACCTGAGAGATGAAAAAATGTCTTTGCTCTTGTTTTTTGTTTGTTTGTTTCACAATTATTTTTCTGAATTAATCTTTTTCACAATTAATCTTCTGAATTGCTTGTCGAAAGAAAAGGTAGCTGCTAGGAGGTCATGCAAGAGCAATCTTAGAATTCTTTCCAAATGCATATCAAGGCCTGTCACTGACATCTTTAACACTGAAGAAATTGTATAATGAAGACTCCAACACTCATGATTTATGTTAGCTTATGTGGCACAGAAAATATTTATTCAGATAGCACCATTACTAAGGCCCCAAATTAAACTCTCTTTCCATACTTGCCTTCTTCCTCTTAGCCAGCTCATTTCCCTGAATAAAATTATCTAAAATGAGAGGAAAGCCAAGAAGTAATTTAACGAACTGGCAAAGAGCGTGATCTCGAGTTCAAATCCTGTCTCTGCCTTAGTTTTATGTGACTTACTGACCTATTTGGCCCCTCTATGCTGAGCTATTTGGCCTCCATGCTTAGCTTCCCCACAGATAAATAGGATAAACATCATGCCGACTTTCTAATGTGGTTTAGAGGATTAAGTGAGATTCCAGAACGTCTTCTAAAAGTATATATTAAAACAAACAAACAGAAAAAAACCTACTAACCTTAAACTTATAGAATCTTGTAATTGTTATGATTTTATATAAACCGTCTTTTTCTAGAGTTTTTAAGAATTTTCCTAAGAAATATTCAGATGATGAGAGTCACAAAATATTGGTTTGAACTGATTGTACAGAATCCCAACTCTTATTATCAGGAATTTGTTCTATGCTCCACTTTAAGTTACTTTAAATATCAAGTGCTTTCTTCAGTGGAGATGGACTCAAACAGCTTATTTTTGTTACTTGCCTATTTGAAATGGGAATTGGGTGATCTCCTGAAGATTAGTGGGAACAGAGCTGAAACCAAAGAAATATTTAGAGCCAATGATTGTTGAGATATTAAGTCTCCCTTCCTCAGAGCCAAAATGGATAATGAACATCAACAGTGGGACGGCCCAGCCATTTGGCCAAACTTATGCCAGTAAAATCACTATCTTTCTCACCTACCACGTTCCTATTAATCAACTCCCAGTGACCCAAGGCCAATGGTATTTTGCTATTGCTCATGTGAAAAGAAAGCATCATAGCAAATTGATTGTTGAAATTTCTCAAGAGCTTATCTCTCACATTCTCCAACTGTCCATCCCAATTTTACTCCTCAACATGTAAAGCTGGTTCTCATACCTCGCATCAACTCCCTAACCTTGAATAAATCTCTTGATATATAAGGACATGAATACAGGGAAATTATAAAACCACAGTGGCTCAGAGATGAGACATACAAAAAGTTAATTTAGTACAAATTTGTCCTAACACAGAAACATCCCTGCAAATGCTGAGCGAGCCTCCATGCTAACAGATGAAATGATTGAGGCTCATTACTCTGTCAGGCAGTCCATTCTCCTACTGGACAAATCTCCTTTTTAAAAAGTCCAAGTACATTGTTTCGTCCTCATCTGCCTTAAGAAGCTCTGGAAATCAGTGTCATAAATGGATTCTTCCTAGACAAACTCAGTTGCAGGGGATAATTTTCATAAATTATGTAAATCAAAATAGGAAAAATCAGATTTTTCCAAGAAGTTTATAATTCCTAGTATGTATTAATACATCAATAATCAATCTTAATTGTATCTAATGAAGCGTTGAGATGATTATTTCTTTGGAATTCTGGAAAATGTAAATAAATTCTGAATAACAAGGCAACTGTAAAGTTCTTCAACAGTTTGTTCAACTTTCCATATAGCTTAGCTATTGCCAGCCATGAACTTCATGTCCGAGACTTCTGCTCGATGTCTCATTTTTGATGTTCCAGGAATAGCATCTTACAGAAATATTCTTCTCTTATATGGCACCTATTAAAAAATTATTGGGTGTCTGGCATATGCCAGGAATTTTTACAGGCATGTTCATACAAAAATGTGACATTTAAGTGTATGACACCTAAATGCAATTCACATTTTACCATATATATCCTCCATCTAGCTTGATTAATTTATCTATGATTATATTTTAAATAATCCTTTTGTCCACCCATTTAGTTCTTGTTTTCAGTCTGCCAAGTCCCCTTTTGCATTGTCTGGCTCTGTGTAATAATCAAAGGAAACTTTCACAGGACCAGATCTGAATCAACTTAAAAGTATGATATATTTCTTTCGCACTTCCTAACTTCCAGAGCAATGAAAGTTGAAGTTAATTATTTTAAAAATGTAAACTTTTTTTCTTTTTTTCAAATGAAAAGAGTATTCTGGTATTTTTGAGTGTCCTGGTATTCATAGACACATGTCAATTTTAAGTTATAATAGAAATGAAGTGTCTGCACTGGTTTATTCCTCCTAACAAACCCTTCCTACACATAACTCAGTGAAGGATTACCTTACTAATGGCTCCTGGGCTAATCCTCAGGGATTCAAGAAACTGCGTGTTACTCTTTGCCTATACTTCATTCCCAGTCTTCTTTAGTTACTCTCTTCCAGTCTCCCGTGGAGACATTTTGCAAATGATAATGTTCTACACCTTGTCCCCAGTATGCTTGTCAAAACTGGCATAGATCTGTGGCTAAGATTTTTACTGCTTACTGAATGGCTAATTATCTGTATTAGGTGGGCCCATGTGACTAGTTCTGGCAGGGGTTTGAAGCAAAAATGACATATGCCACTTACAGGACAATGCATAGAAGAGCAGATATGTGTACTCTATGTTTTCTATTTCTTGTTCATGTGACCTTGATATCCTGTATTTCTGATGGTGCAGTCTGAGTCCCTGAGTGACTGTAGAGCAGAGCTCTCCAACCCTAACCACAAATCTACTATAAATTTGGATGAGCAACACATAAACATTTATTGTATTAGGCCACTGAGATTTATTTTTTTCATTTAATTTAATTTAAGCTCCAGGATACATGTCCAGGATGTGCAGGTTTGTTACATAGGTAAACATGTGCCATGGTGATTTGTTGCACCTATTAACTTATCACCTAGGTATTAAGCCCCTCATACATTAGCTGTTTATTCCGATAAGCTGCAGGCATCAAACTACCTGACTTTAAACTATACCACAAGGCTACCGTAAACTAAACAGCATGGTACTGGTATAAAAACAGATACATAGACCAATGGAAAAGAATAGAGATCTCAGAAATAAGACTGCACATCTACAACCATCTGATCTTTGACAAACCTTACAAAAACAAGCATGGGGGAAAGGATTCCCTGTTTAAAAAATGATGATGGGAAAACTGGCTAGCCATAGGCAGAAAACTGAAACTGGACCCCTTCCTTATATTTTATACAAAATTATCTCAAGGTGGATTAAAGACTTAAATGTAAAACCAAAAAACATAAAAACCCTAGAATTTCAAGTTTATTTTGTTACTGAAGCATAACATAGCCTATCCTGACCAGTAAAAGTTCTTATTACCTTCTCTTGAAAATGTTTTTGAGATGGAGTTTCTCTCTTGTTGCCCAAGCTGGAGTACAATGGCATGATCTCAGCTCACTGCAACCCCTGCCTCCCGGGTTCAAGCGGTTCTTCTGCCTCAGCCTCCCGAGTACCTGAGATTACAGGCATGCATCACCACGCCCAGCTAATTTTTTGTACTTTTAGTAGAAACAGGGTTTCACCATGTTAGCCAAGCTGGTCTCAAACTCTTCACTTCAGGTGATCCTCCCACCTTCTGCCTGCCAAAGTGCTAGGATTACAGGCGTGACAACTGCATCCGGCCAAAAATCTTACTGGATGAAATTAAAATTGAATTGGTCACACTTTTCAGACATCATCGGCCTCCCACACTAGAAAGTAAATTTTTCAATGACAGAAGTTTTGTCTCAGTCATTTATCCCCTTAGTTTAGTCTGACACCAAATAATTAACTTTTTAAATAAAATAGATTGACTTCTCAGCTCTGACCTCAACCTTTTGGGAAGATCTTATATTGGGTTTTGTTTTCTACCAACTTTCCCCCAATCACCTGCTCCATTTAGCAATAAAATGTAATTGCAGCCTCACTGACCCAGTTGAAAGCTCATGGATCACTTTTTGGCCCTTGGCTTGTGTTTCACATACTGGCTTTTGTTTTCAGCACCCCCTCAGGTTCAGATTGTGCCATCACTATCTTGATTCTTGGGCTGGCCTGAAATCTCAGGAACTTAGAAACAGGGTGTTAATAATTATAAACATGGCCATTATCAAATTCCCTGCCTTGCTAGAATGCAAACAATTTTAGTAAAATGCAAATTGATTTCCCATCCAACTTCTGAAAATAAATTATTTTCATTTAATCATCAAATAAAGTTATTTACAAATGTTTTCAACTTTATTAAACTAGCACTGGCTTAGTAATTTCCTACCCCGTATATATAACTAAACACAAAAACATCTTGGATGAACAACAAAGCTGGGACCCAACCCAACCCATTCTTTCAAATCCAGCCTTTGGTCAGAGGAAATGACATAGTAATGGCTTTCACAAGCAGATGAGTGCTGCATCTGAGCACATTTCCAATCATAGAATCCAAATTTCCTGTCCCATTAGGTTTTGAATTCTGATATCCTGTCCCAACACTACAATACCAGCAGTTTTGCCCGTGTTTAACCTCAAATCTTAACATCAGAATTGCCCCATGGAGCTTTGCAAAAACATTTATGTTTAAGCCTCACCCATGAAATTTCTGTTTAGAAAGTACAGGGTAGAAGCCAGGCATGTATATGAGAAAAAAATCCACCAGTGATTCTGATAGTCAACCTCAGTTAATAATTACTGACTTAGATCATTATAAAATGTGTATGTGTGTATATATATATATACACACACACACACACAAATACATATTATGTATATATATTTTTATACATAAGAAATATATATATGTATATATATATGTATTTTTAGGTGTGCTTCCAACTATTTAAAAGGTAGCAGCAGCATTTCTTGGTTTTCACTGCTGACATCCATGCAGAAGGCATTCACTTTAGGATTCTTTAAGTGTTCATAATTGACTCCAATCAAGCCTTCTTAACATCAGTACATTCAGATTTTGAAAAGCAGTGACAATATTTCAGAAATTCACTTCTATGGAATTTTTACCATTTTATATTAAATTATAAATTTTATTCATGTGGCCAACTCATAGCTAATTAAACCTGGCTTGATCTTTTCAAATGGAAATGAGTCCAGGCTATGGGAGAGAAAATTATTTCTTGTGATTTGAGCCCTTAAATTCCAAATATTCCAAATTGCCTGTAATTATCATTCATAAATTTCCCTTTGAATCTTATTATATTTGCATCCTGATTTATAGAACAAGAAAAAAAATACCTTTAGCTCTTGAAGGAAAATGGTTATATTCTCAGTATTTTTCTAAAAACTTTTAGAAAAACCTTTTTCTTTCTATTTAACTGAGATGTTTTTGTGAATGTTCAAGTTTGAGATAGAGTGATCAAGGTGTGATTCCATTATAAAGGCATTCTGTCCAATACGTTTAATTATAATAACATGCGTTATTTCATGCTGTCCAAAAAAATTCCTAATTATAAGTTTGCTACCCAAGTAGAATTCTCCTCTTGAAAAAATAGCCTGCTGACCCATCACCTTAGCAGTAATTATGCTCTGTTTAAATTAATAAGTTAAAATTTGTGTTTCTATACAACCAGTCTCTTCTGAATATAACTAGTTTTGTTTAATACTCCATAGCTGATAAATCTGAGTTTCTGATCTTATTAAACTGAAAGCTAGATTGATCCATTGTGACCTAACCCAGTCATCTCTTTATGAAATCCCTCTTTATATGTCACTGGATAGCATCTCTATTTTTATTTTTGTTGCTGTTTTTCCTGTTGCCTCTGTCACAAAAAGAAATTTCTAAATTTCATTATCTACTGTATTGTATGGAACATATTGCTTTCTTTTCTTCATTTTTTCCCAAATAAGTATTTTTTATATATATTTTATTATTATACTTTAAGTTCTAGGGTACATGTGCACAACGTGCAGGTTTGCTACATAGGTATACATTTGCCATGTTGGTTTGCTGCATCCATTAACTCGTCATTTACCTTAGGTATTTCTCCTAATGCTATCCCTCTACCCTCCCCCAACCCCACGACAGAACTCGGGGTGTGATGTTCCCCACCCTGTGTCCGAGTGTTCTCATTGTTCTGTTCCCACCTATGAGTGAGAACATGTGGTGTTTGGTTTTCTGTCCTTGTGATAGTTTGCTCAGAATGACGGTTTCCAGCTGCATCCATGTCCCTACAAAGGACATGAACTCATCCTTTTTTATGGCTGCATAGTATTCCATGGTGTACATGTGCCATATTTTCTTAATCCAGTCTATCATTGATGGACATTTGGGTTGGTTCCAAGTTTTTGCTATTGTGAATAGTGCTGCAATAAACATACGTCTGCATGTCTCTTTATTGTAGCATGACTTACAATCTTTTGGGTATATACCCAGGAATGGGATCACTGGTTCAAATGGTATTTCTAGTTCTAGATGCTTGAGGAATCGCCACACTGTCTTCCACAATGGTTGAACTAGTTTACACTCCCACCAACAGTGTAAAAGCATTCCTATTTCTCCACATCCTCTCCTGCATCCATTGTTTTCTGACTTTTTAATGATCGCCATTCTAACTGGTGTGAGACGTTATCTCATTGTGGTTTTGATTTGCATTTCTCTGATGACCAGTGATGATGAGCATTTTTTCATGTGTGTGTTGGCTGCATAAATGTCTTCTCTTGAGAACTGCCTGTTCATTTCCTTTGCTCACATTTTGATGGGGTTGTTTGTTTTTTTCTTGTGAATTTTTTTAGGTTCTTTGTAGATTCTGGCTATTAGCCCTTTGTCAGATGGGTAGATTGCAAATATTTTCCCCCATTCTGTAGGTTGCCTGTTCACTCTGATGGTAGTTTATTTGCTGTGCAGCAGCTCTAATTAGTTTAATTAGATCACATTTGTCTATTTTGGCTTTTGTTGCCATTGCTTTTGGTGTTTTAATCATGAAGTCCTTGCCCATGCCTATGTCCTGAATGGTATTGCCTAGGTTTTCTTCTAGGGTTTTTATGGTTTTAGGTCTAACATTTAAGTCTTTAATCCATCTTGAATTAATTTTTGTATTAGGTGTAAGGAAGGGATCCAGTTTCAGCTTTCTACATATGGCTAGCCAATTTTTCCAACACCATTTATTAAGTGGGGAATCCTTTCCCCATTTCTTATTTTTGTCAGGTTTGTCAAAGATCAGATGGTTGTAGATGTGTGGTGTTATTTCTGAGGCCTCTGTTCTGTTCCATTGGTCTATATATCTGTTTTGGTACCAGTACCATGCTGTTTTGGTTACTGTGGCCTTGTAATATAGTTTGAAGTCAGGTGGCATGATACCTCCAGCTTCGTTCTTTTGACTTAGGATTGTCTTGGCATTGAGGGGTCTTTTTTGGTTCCATATGAACTCTAAAATAGTTTTTGTCCAATTCTGTGAAGAAAGTCATTGGTAGCTTGATGGGGAAAGCACTGAATCTATAAATTACCTTGCACAGTATGGCAATTTTCACAGTATTGTTCCTTCCTATCCATGAGCATGGAATGTTCGTCCATTTGTTTGTTTTCTCTTTTATTTCATTGAGTAGTGGTTTGTAGTTATCCTTAAAGAGGTCCTTCACATCCCTTGTAAGTTGGATTCCTAGATATTTTATTCTCTTTGAAGCAATTGTGAATAGCAGTTCACTCATGATTTGGCTCTCTGTTTGTCTATTATTGGTGTATAGGAATACTCGTAATTTTTGCACATTGGTTTTGTACCTTGAGACTTTGCTGAAGTTGCTTATCAGTTTTGGAGATTTGGGGCTGAGATGATGGGGTTTTCTAAATACACAATCATGGCATCTGCAAACAGGGACAATTTGACTTGCTCTTTTCCTAATTGAATACCCTTTATTTCTTTCTCCCGCCTGATTGCCCTGGCCAGAACTTCCAACACTATGTTGAATAGGAGTGGTGAGAAAGGGCATCCCTGTCTTGTGCCAGTTTTCAGAGGGAATGCTTCCAGTTTTTGCCCATTCAGTATGATATTGGCTGTGGGTTTTTCATAAATAGCTCTTATTATTTTGAGATACATTACATCAATATCTAGTTTATTGAGAGTTTTTAGCATGAAGGGCTGTTGAAGTTTGTCGAAGGTCTTTTCTGCATCTATTGAGATAATCATGTGGTTTTTGTCATTGGTTCTGTTTATCTGATTGATTATGTTTATTGATTTGTGTATGTTGAACCAGCCTTGCATCCCAGGGATGAAGCCCACTTGATCGTGGTGGATAAGCTTTTTGATGTGCTGCTGGATTCAGTTTGCCAGTATTTTATTGAGGATTTTCGCATCGATGTTCATCAGGTCTAAAATTATATTTGTTTGTTGTGTCTCTGCCAGGCTTTGGTACCAGGATGATGCTGGTCTCACAAAATGAGTTAGGGAGGATTTCCTCTTTTTCTATTGATTGGAATAGTTTCAGAAGGAATGGTACGAGCTCTTCTTTGTACCTCTGGTAGAATTAGGCTGTGAATCCGTCTGGTACTGGACTTTTTTTGGTTGGTAGGCTATTAATTATTGCCTCGATTTCAGAGCCCATTATTGGTCTATTCAGAGATTCAATTTCTTCCTGGATTAGTTTTGGGAGGGTGTATGTGCCCAGGAATTTATCCATTTCTTCTAGATTTTCTAGTTTATTTGCATAGAAGTGTTTATAGCATTGTTTTATGATACTTTGTATTTCTGTGGGATCGGTGGTGATATCCCCTTTATCATTTTTTATTGTGTCTATTTGATTCTTCTCTGTTTTCTTTTTTATTAGTCTTGCTAGTGGTCTATCAATTTTGTTGATCATTTCAAAGATCAGCTCCTGGATCATTGATTTTTTGAAGAGATTTTTGTGTCTCTATCTCCTTCAGTTCTGCTCTGTTCTTAGTTATTTCTTGCCTTCTGCTAGCTTTTGAATTTGTTTGCTCTCGCTTCTCTATTTCTTTTCATTGTGATGTTATGACATTGATTTTAGATCTTTCCTGCTTTCTCTTGTTGGCATTTAGTGCTATAAATTTCCCTTTACACACTTTTCTAAATGTGTCCCAGAGATTCTGGTACGTTGTGTCTTTGTTCTCACTGGGTTCAAAGAACCCCTTTATTTCTGCCTTCATTTCGTTATGTACCCAGTAGTCATTCAGGAGCAGGTTGTTCAGTTTCCATGTAGTTGTGCGGTTTTGAGTGAGTTTATTAATCCTGAGTTCTAAATTGATTGCACTGTGGTCTGAGAGACAGTTTGTTGTGATTTCTTTTCTTTAACATTTGCTGAGGAGTGCTGTACTTCCAACTATGTGCTCAATTTTGGAATAAGTGTGATATTGTGCTGAGAAGAATGTATATTCTGTTAATTTGGAGTGGAGAGTTCTGTAGATTTCTATTAAGTCTGTTTGGTGCAAAGCTGAGTTCAATTCCTGGATATCCTTGTTAACATTATGTCTCGTTGATCTGTCTAATATAGATAGTAGGGTGCCAAAGTCTCCCATTATTATTGTGTGTGAGTCTAAGTCTCTTTGTAGGTCTCTAAGGACTTGCTTTATGAATCTGGGTGCTACTGTATTGGGTTCATATATATTTAGGATAGGTAACTCTTCTTGGTGAATTGATCCGTTTACTATTATGTAGTGGCCTTGTTTGTCTCTTTTGATCTTTGTCAGTTTAAAGTCAGTTTTATGACAGACTAGGATTGCAACCCCTGCCTTTTTTTTTTTTTTTTTTTTTTTTTTTTGCTTTCCATTTGCTTAGCAGATCTTCCTCCATCCCTTTATTTTGAGCCTGTGTGTGTCTCTGCACATGAGATGAGTCTCCAGAATACAGCACACTGATGAGTCTTGACTCTTTATCCTATTTGCCAGTCTGTGTCTTTTAATTGGGGAATTTAGTCCATTTACATTTAATTTTAATATTGTTATATGTGTATTTGATCCTGTCATTATGATGTTAGCTGGTAAATTTTCCCGTTATTTGATGCAGTTTTTTCCTAGCATTGGTAGTCTTTACAATTTGGCATGATTTTGCAGTGGCTGGTACCAGTTGTTCCTTTCCATGTTTAGTGCTTCCTTCAGGAGCTCTTGTAAGGCAGGCGTGGTGGTGACAAATCTCTCAGCATTTGCTTGTCTGTAAAGGAATTTATTTCTCCTTCACTTATGAAGCTTAGTTTGGCTGGATATAAAATTCTGGGTTGAAAATTATTTTCTTTAAGAATGTTGAATATTGGCACCCACTCTCTTCTCTTCTGGCTTGTAGAGTTTCTACTAAGAGATCTGCTGTTAGTCTGATGGGCTTCCCTTTGTGGGTAACCTGACCTTTCTCTCTGGCTGCCCTTAACATTTTTTCCTTCATTTCAACCTTGGTGAATCTGACAACTATTTGTCTTGGGGTTGCTCTTCTCAAGGAGTGTCTTTGTGGTGCTCTCTGTATTTCCTGAATTTGATGTTGGCCTGCCTTGCTAGGTTGGGGAAGCTCTCCTGGATAATATCCTGAAGAATGTTTTCCAACTTGGTTCCATCCTCCCCATCACTTTCAGGTACACCAATCAGATGTAGATCTGGTCTTTTCACATTGTTCCATCTTTCTTGGGGTCTTTGCTCATTTCTTTTTACTCTTTTTTCTCTAAAGTTCTCTTCCCACTTTATTTCATTAATTTGATCTTCAATCACGGATACCCTTTCTTCCACTTGATCAAATCGGCTATTGAAGCTTGTGCATGCGTCACATAATTCTCGTGCCATGGTTTTCAGTTCCATCAGGTCATTTAAGGTCTTCTCTACACTGTTTATTCTAGTTGGCCATTCGTCTAATCTTTTTTCAAGTTTTTTAACTTCCTTGCAATGGGTTCCAACATCCTCCTTTAGCTCAGAGAAGTTTGTTATTACTAACCTTCTGAAGCCTACTTCTGTCAGCTTGTCAAAGTCATTCTCCATCCAGCTTTGTTCTGCTGCTGGCAAGGAGCTGTGATCCTTTAGAGGATAAGAGGTGCTCTGGATTTTAGAATTTTCAGCTTTTCGCTCTGGTTTCTCCCCATCTTTGTGGTTTTATCTACCTTTGATCTTTGATGCTGGTGACCTACAGATGGGGTTTTGGTGTGGTTATCCTTTTACTTGATGTTGATGCTTTTACTTTCTGTTTGTTAGTTTTCCCTCTAACAGTCAGGGCCCTCAGCTGCAGGTCTATTAGAGTTTGCTGGAGGTCCACTCCAGACCCTATTTGCCTGGGTGACACCAGCGGAGGCTCAGTTGAAAATGCAGAAATCACCCATCTTCTGCGTCGATCGCACTGGGAGCTGCAGACCAGAGCTGTTCCTATTCGCCATCTTGGAATGGAATTGCAAAATAAGTTTTATAAAGTTCAAGGATGGCTCGCTAAGCCCCAATTTCTGAAATTTAATGAAAAAGTTTATATTTTTCCTTAGTATTTTTTTGTTTTTATAAGCATTGATAGTCTCCCAGTGATTAATGTTTATTTTGTTTCTTTAAATATCATTCCATTAAAATTCTGACTTGTTAAATCTTTTATTTCTAAAGAATGATGGGTTTTATTTTATACTCTTGTTAACACTTACAGATATATTTAGTGGGAGCTTGTTTCACGTTGTAAGGAAGTACAAATAACAGTTACAACATTCTTACAATAACCATGGCTCTATGCAATGAGTACACTACTCTTACAACACAGTCAGGTACTTTGTCCAAAAATTTCTCTTTGTAGACTTCTCTTTCTGCACTTCCAAGGTTAGATCCTAGAAAGTCTGTAAGTGATATTGATGTTGAACTACATAGCTGTGAATTTCTAAGAACTGATTTAATCGTGTTTTAATTTGTACCAAATTTCCATAATTGACTGAACACAATTGATCTTAGTGGCTATTTTGTTCCATTGGATTGCTTGCTTGCTCTTGAGTGTGATTTTTGGAGGACAATTTATAGTATATTGAGGAGAAGTCAAGAAAAGAGAAAAATTATAGCTGTGTGATTTAGAAGGATGTCCAACAGTCATTTAAAACAGCAAGATTTATACAAACCAATTTCTTATCCTAATACTCAATGTTAGCATCTGAAAAAAAATCTTACTTCTGTATTTTTAAAAATTTAAATGGATTACAACACTAGAAATAAAACAAACAAACAAAAAAACCCAAATAAAACTAGAAAGAACTTTTAGATATGGAAAGCAAGAAGGAAAACACACTTAATGGCTATATGTTAGGAATGGCTAATGTATTGGTCTCTAAGCTGATGTGGTACTGAGTGAGTAATAGCCACCAAAAGAGTCCTGGTTTGTAAATATAATCTTGAAAATACTGCAGCAGAGTGATTTTCTAAGTGTGGTGGTGAATCACAAGCATAAAAATCACCATGAATGCTTGTTAAAGAATAAACATAGGTTTTAAGTATGGACTAGACAGTCAAAATCTAAAAAAATTCGTCCAAAAATTTATATTATTGAGAAGCTCACTCAGACAATTCTTATGCAGGCTAAGGTTGTGGAAGCACAGCTATAGTGTGTGTGTGTGTGTGTGTGTGTGTCTGCGTGTGTATTTCATTTCTTTTATTTGTTTTCCCTACAGTTTACTGAGTGAGAATTCTATGCAGAACCTGAGACTTGTCAATCAACGGCTAAGGGAATGAAACACTTTGCACTTGATGAGAATCAACATGATGTTCCTGAAGATCTTTCAACCCATGTTGGACATTTGAGATCTGAACCAAAATAAGGAAGTTCATCCCCCTTGGACTTCAGCCTTGCCCTGCATACGTCTTTTCTAGCTCATTGGTAAGTGTCAAAATGTCAATGAAGATAAAAGAAAAGGGAATATTTCTGTTTGCTTATATGCTGGCTTAGTGATTTTATTTGATAGAGAAAACAAAGCCTCACCAACTACAAACGGCTATTTTGCTAAGCCCAGAGTTGATGCAGTAAAATATGTGCTTTGGGGAAAATACATGCTTTGGGAAACTTGTTCATAGCTAGCCTTGAGGCTGACATTAGTAGTTGTGTTACAGAACGAAGTTATTTACTGATGATTACAACAATCTGAGATGTCTGGAGGACAAGGATTACCTAGAGAACAGAAACACAAACATTAGGGAGACATTATCATTGAGGATATGAAAAGGACTCATAGCTTACTGAAATACATTCTTTCGCATTTTTTCAGACATGTTCTTATGCTAGCTATCATTTTGTGCACAGAAAATAACCTAAACTCCCAAAAAGGAATATCAGAGTCCATCCCCTTCAATGAATGTTTTCATGATGAACATAATGAAAAATAAAAGCACCTGCTATAACCAAGTACAAATTCACTTTCCCCTTGACCTTCCAAGAGACAAAAGATCTAGGAGATAAAATACGAGACTCAGACTAATGGCTTTTTAAAAGTTTCACTCTGATGGAAGCCAGACTCCCTCTCCACCCCAGTGGCCTCTCCCAGTGTTCATTCTGCAAGAAAAAATCATACATCAATGGATGAGACTTCAGTAGAGGCAGATCTGAGGGCAAAGACAGAATTACCGCAAAGCTCATGAAATTTAGGCTTGAGTCTTTCACTTGCATTTGCTCATTCTGAGGTAATCTGGTGGGACCTAGCAATGTATTTATGGAGTCATATATTGTTTCTATTTTTTTCTGTAAAATTTGCAAAACGAAGATGCCTTAACTGAAATTAGTTAAGATTACTTTCTCTTTCTCCACTGTCTCCCTTCTTCTGCTGGGTAGCATAAGAAGTGGATATTATGGGGATATGGCTAAAGGGAAATTGAGTTGGGAAATTTAGTTAGGATTTGGTGGTATATAATTATGTGGTATATAGTCTCTATGTCTGTTAATTTTCAGGGACATGTCTACTTCTTACTGAGCTGGTAGCTCTTGCTTTGTGTGTAAATGGGCAAGCCCAGTTTTCTGATTGTAATGTAAGTGTGTTTTATGGTTGTTGGTACTGGGATTCTATGGGCTGTGGAAGCCAAAAAAGTTTGAAATGTATAGAGTCATATGTTAGTTTGTGGATAATTCTTCTAATCACAGGTTTCAACAGCTTATACCAGAGCATGTGGTTTCTTTTTTTCTCTTTTGTCAGGAAAACACTTAAAAATGTCATATTCAAGTATATAATGCAATGTAATTTTTTCATTTTTGATAAAACTCGTGAGAAACAGAATTTATCATGTTGCCTCTATTCCTTGTTAGTAGTACAAAAAGCAAGACTACATGTGTATGAAGTCATATGTTTCAACATTCCAACTATATGTAATGTAACTCAAATTTTGTTTACTCCATCTTGAGAAAGACTTTCTCTTTTCCACGTAGAAATTGGTTTTATGAAAGTGGTTTTATAAAATCTTTGTCATGTGAAGCAATGATCAAGTATTACAAAGTCAAAACATGTAAAAAATAAATTAGAGAAGGATGTTTGTATGACCTTTGTGGGCATTTAATATATGCAATTTGCTGTGCTACTTTCTCTTGTTCTGAATGATTACTTTTATACCCAATGTCTTTTCCTTGAAAAATGATCATCACATTTTATAAGCTTCAGGCCCCATAAATTCTTGTTTTTGTCCTTCCTAGGAAGGCTAAGTAGAGTATTTCAAAATGTCTAAAATATTCGAATGAAATTTAATGTGGCTCTGAACAAAAGTCAACAAAACTGTAAAGAGTAGTATTAAACCATATCAAGTCTCTGCCTCTCAGTCTTTCATTCTCTCTTACACACACAGGCACACACAAATACAGAACCTGTCTAGTCTTTTCATACTTTAGAGAACAGAACAGATATTCTCAACGTACAACATTATAATTTATATTGGAGATCAATCACCCTCACAAAGAAAATTCTGAAGTGGGTTTTATTTTCTTGTTTCTTCAAAAAGGCAAATACTTCTATTTTATTGACTTCAAATCAACTGGGAAAGTACACACTTCTCAAGCCTCTATGTCTGTAAATAATGTTTATCTGCTTTGTGTGTCTAAGAACAATCTTTAAGCTCCTCTTATATTCCTAAGAAGTTGTCTCTGATTATTTATGCTGCAAATGCTAACTAGGAAAACAACTCAAAGCCATGCAGGAAAAAGATATTCAGTTCTCTCCTGGAAAACCATAAAAAAGAAACCTCTTCATCAGATGAATAGATCGTATAAGCAAATCTACAAAACTAATGATGATTTTATTTTTTTGTACACTATCTATAAAACAAAGAGAAGTCATTCAGCTTCTCTAAAGGAAACTTGAAAAGTTCTCATTTAGTTCAATATTCACACTGAAGTCTTGGAAGCTAAGCAGGTCAGTGTCAGGCTCTGAACCAGCCTCTTTGCCCTTTGTCCACTCCTATGCCCTCTCCAGCACTCTAACAATAGACAGCAGGACTATAATAGCAATGGATTCAAGTTCAGTATCCCAAATTAAACTTAGGACTTAAGAAATAGATGGAGAGGTGGAGTAAGATGACAGAATAGAAGGCTCCACCAACCATCCCCTCCCTACCCCCTCTTGTCCCCTGCCACAAAGCCACCAATTTAACAACTATCAACACAGGAAAAAAAAAAAAAAAAAAAAAAAAAAAAACCTTTGTAAGAACCAAAAATCAGATGAGCCCTCATAGTACCTAGTTTTATAACTTCATATTGCTGAAAGATGGACTGAAGAAATACAAAAACACTCCTGCATTGCAAATGCCACTCCTTCCCCAGCCAAGGCAACAGCAGTGGCATGGTGCAGAGAGCTTCTCTGGGCTAGGAGGGGAGGGGATAACATGGCAATTGTGAGGCATTGAATTCAGTGCCATTCTGTTGGAGCAAAAAGGAAAACCACACTAAACTTGGCTGACGCCCGCCCACAGGGGAAGCATTTAAACCAGCCCTAGCTAGAGGAGAATCACGAATCTCAGCAGTTAGAACTTGAGTACCTACAAACCTTGCCACAGAGGGCTACAGCACTCTCTGTCTTCAAGTAAACTTGAAGGGCAGTCTAGGCCATAAGGACTGCAACTCTTAGTTAAGTCCTAGTGCTGAATGAGGCCCGAAGACAGGAGACTGGCGGGGCATGTGACATATGAGACAACAGCTGGGGCAGCTAAGGGAGTGCTGGCATCACTCCTCGCCTAACTCCAGGCTGCACAGCTCATGGCTTCAAAAGACACCCCTTCCTTCTGCTTGAAGAGGGAAAGGGAAAGAGTGGGGAGTACTTTGTCTTGCATCTTGGATACCAGCTCAGCCACAGCAAGACAAGAGACTGATAAAAGTCATGAAGCCTCTGTTCCAGACCTTCTAGCTCTCAGAAGACATTTCTAGACACACCTTGGGCCAGAAAGGAGCCTACAGCCTTGAAGGAAAGGATACAGTGCCTGCAGCATTCCTTAACTGCTAATTGAAGAGTTCTTGAGCCCTGAATAACCATCAAGGATACCCAGGTAGTATATCAAGGGCCTTGGATGAGCCTCTGAGACTTGCTGGCTTCAGTGAGACTCAGCACATTACCAATTGGGTTGGCTACAGGGCAAAACTCATTCTGCTTGAGAAAAGCAGAGGGAAAGTAAAGGAAATTTTGTCTAGCACCTTCGGTACCAGCATGGCCACAGAGGGGTAGGGCACCAAGGGGGCTCAAATATAATCTTATATTTGAAAAAAACTAAAGTATCTGCAAGAAAACTATTAAAACTGATAACAAATTTAGTAAAGTTGCAGGATACAAAATCAACACACAAAAATCAGTAGCATTTTAAAATGCCAACAGTGTCAAATGTGAAAATGAAATAACAAAGTAATCCCATTTACAATAGCCACATATACAATTAAATACTTAGGAATTAACCAAAGTGTGAAAGATAACTATAATGAAAACTGTGAAACACCGACGAAAGAAATTGAAGAGGACACCAAAAAATGGAAAAGTATTCCATGTTCATGGATCAGAAAAATCAATATTGTTAAAGTATCTATACTACTCAAAGCAATCTACAAATTCAGTGCAATCCCTGTAAAAAATACCAATGACATTCTTCACAGAAATAGAAAAAAAAAATCCTAAAATTTATATGAAACCACAAAAGACCCAGAATAGCCAAAGCTATCCTAAGCAAAAAGAACTAAACTGGAGGAATCATACTATCTGACTTCAAATTATACTGCAGAGCTATAGTAACCAAAACAGCATGGTACTGGCATAAAAACAGACACGTAGACTGAAGGAACAGAATAGAGAACCCATAAAAAAATCCACACACCTAATATGAGCTCATTTTTGATGAAGGTGCCAAGAACATACACTGGGGAAAATACTGTCTCCTCAATAAATGATACTGGGAAAACTGGATATCCATATACAAAGAATGAAACTCGACCTTTTTCTATCACCATTTACAAAATCAAATAAAAATGGACTAAAGACTTAAATCTAAGATCTCAAACTATGAAACTACTACAAGAAAACACTGGGGAAAATCTCCAGGTCATGGTCTGGACAAAAACTTCTTAAGCAGCACCCCACAAGCACAGCCAACCAAGGCAAAAATGAACAAATGGGATCATATCAAGTTGAAAAACTTCTGCACAGCAAAGTAAACAATCAATAAAGTGAATAAATAAGCCACAAAATGGGAGAAAATATTTGCAAACTACCCATCTGAGAAAGGATTAATAACCAGAATATATAAGGCGCTCAAACAACTCTGTAGGAAAAACAATCTAGTAATCTGATTTTTTTAAAATGGGCAAAACATTTGAAGAGCCATTTCTCAAAAAAGGGCATACAAATGGAAAACAGACATATGAAAAGCTGATCATCAGAGAAATGCAAATAAAAACTACAGTGATGTGAATGTAAATTAGTACAACTACCATGGAGAACAGTTTGGAGGTTCCTCAGAAAACTAAAAATTGAGGTATGATATTATCCAGCAATCCCACTATTGATATATGCCCAAAAGAAAGGAAATAAGTATATCAAAGAGATACCTGCACTGCTAAGTTTGTTGTAGCACTGTTGACAATAGCTAAGATTTGGAAGCAACCTTAGTGTCCATCAACAAATGACAAGATAAAGAAAATGTGGCACATATATACAATGTAGTATTATTCAGTCATAAGAAAGAATGAGATCCAGTCATTGCAACAACATGGATGGAATTGGAGATTATTAAGTGAAATAAGCCAGACACAGAAAGACAAACCTTGCATGTTCTCACTTATTTGTGGGGTCTAAAAATCAAAATAATTGAACTGATGAACGTAGAGAGTAGAAGGATTATTCCTAGAAGCTGGGAAATATAGTGGTGGGATTGCGGGGAGGTGGGGATGAATAATACATACAAAATGACAGTTAGAAAGAATGAATAAGACCTATTATTTGATAGCACAACAGAGTGACTATGGTCAATAATAACTTAATTGTACATTTTTAAATAACTTAAGGCATGCAGTTATATTATTTGTAACTCAAAGGACAAATGCTTGAGGGAACGGATACCCCATTCTCCATGACATGTTCATTTCATACTGTATGTCTGTACCAAAATATCTAATGTACCCCACAAATACATATACCTAGTCTGTCCCACAAAAATTAAAAATAAAAATAAATTTAAAAAATAAATAGATTTCAGACTTTTGAATAATTTGGGAAAGCTACGAAAAACTAAAGTCAAAAAATGCAATAGTATGTAAAGATTAAATCATCATTCATTCAGCAAATATCTGTTGAATACCCATTATGACCTCATCAACTGGTCTTTAAGGAAGTAAGTACGAATCAATGAACAGGGAAGACATATACCTTTCTTATTTAAATAACAATATGCAATTATCTATTTAATTAAAATATAGAAATAT
The DNA here is from genome assembly GCF_007565055.1 of Rhinopithecus roxellana. NCBI lineage: Eukaryota > Metazoa > Chordata > Mammalia > Primates > Cercopithecidae > Rhinopithecus > Rhinopithecus roxellana. The sequence goes on from NC_044550.1 coordinate 12,527,218, forward strand.
AATTATAAACACTTAATTATTAAAATTCTTTAATTACAGTTGTGATGAGTTATTAGAGAAATGTATATTATGCAATGAAACTATACAACAAGACAATTAAATTCTAGTAATTGAGACTTCTCTGAGGAATAGATATTAAATCCAGACCGAGAGGATGATTGAGTCTTAAATAGGCAAAGGGAGAGAGTTGGGAAATTGTGAAGGACTTGAAACAGCAAAATCTCATTGCACTCAAGGCAGAGAAAAATAGGCCATGTGGCTACAGAAAAATGAGCAGGAGGGTGGTAGCACAATATGAGATCAGAAAAACTAGCAGGAGCCAGGTCATGTAAAAGGCTGCCTTAAACTTTGTATTAAGGGCCAAGAGATTTCAGAAAAGTCTTCTAGGCAGGGGAGTGAGTCGCTGATGTTGTGAGAAGGGAAATGCTGTTCTTTACTATAATCCTTAGTAAAAAGAGGTAAACAGATGAAACTAACAAGGCTGTTCCTTATGGGAGAAGTTGCTGAAGGAAAACTAGACTGTAAATCACAAACATCTGTTCATGGGGGGAGTCCGGGGAAAGCAATTAAGTATAGACTGGTGGTTTAAAGAAGAAGAAGAAGTGCTGCGAAGGCCAAAGAGAGGGTAGGCTACGTGGGACTCTAGGCAACACTCTGTGAAAACACACATCTTCAGTAAAACTACAAAAACGAGAATAAGTTTAATGGCCCTAGATTTCTTGTGAAAGGTGCAAGAGATGTATTTCCCACCAAGCTGACTGAGTAGATGGAATACAAATGGCTCACAAAGATCCATAAGTAGAAAAGGAAGGAAACATGAGGAAATCAGGTCAGTAATTACAACAGCTACCATTTAATTAGCAGTTTCTCTGTGACAGGCTGTGCTAAGCTACTTACTTGCATGTCTTCATCTTATCCTCACAGAAACTGTGGGTCATAGTATAGTTATCTTCATTTATCAGAAACGGAAGCTTAGAAAGGTTAAGTAATTTGCAAAGGTCACACATATATTAGGTGGCAAAGCCAGTTTGAATACAGGCAACCTACCTTTGGAGCTCAGCTTTTAACCAGTAAAGTAAATTCACCGGGATTATGTAGAGGGCCTTCGAGTCACCCATATTTTGAAGTTTTCAGTGATGCATAAATCTTCAAAAAGAGAGAGACCCCTAAGGAATATTCCATATACTTTCATTCATTTCTTTATCCAGCATATATTAACTGTCTATTATATACTCAATAGTGTCCTAAGCACTAGGGACAAAATGGTGAGCACCAGCAAAGGTCTTCTCATGAGGCTGGCAATATTCATGAGAAGATTGGTTGGACTAGGGCTGTAAAAAGATATTAATCAAGTATGCACAGCAATTGTCCATTTTAAACATCTATTTGATATGACATGCTATGATAAAATATTATTTGAAAATTTGATTTAGTAGAATGTGTATAACTAACTTTATCCAGTTAGGAAAATATGTCAGGGCTTTCCTGGAAAAGTGACAATTACATTTCAATTTGAAGGATACTTAAGAGTTAACAAGTCAAAGGAACCGGGGCTAAAAGGAAACAGGGATGATCACTCCAGACAGGAAGAAAACCTACAAAGGTCTTGTGGCAAGAGGTAACACAGAAGACACAAGGGACAGAAGGGAGGCCAATGTGTCTGGAAAGTGAGTGCAATGACAGACACACAGGGTGAGATAAGGCTGCAAAGGAAGTTGAGGAGGATGAGGTAAGGGTTTGTGAGCTATGTTAAGAATATAAGCCTCTATGATAAGAGCGTAGGAACAGATTTGCGTTTTGACAAGATCACTCAGTCTGCTGTATTGAGAATGGATTTGACCGAGGTAAGAGCAAACGTGGGAGTCTAGTAAAAAAGTTACTGAAAAATTCCAGGCACAAAGTGATAGAAAACTTGAACTAGAGTGAAGGTAGTAGATATGAAGAGATGAATAAATTAGGGGGAAACTTGGAAGGTAATATTGAGAGCACTTGGTGAAGGATTCAATTAAGGATTGAGGAAGAGTGAAATGTTGCTAAGTTTGTGACTTACAAAATTCCGAGAATAGCAGTGTCATTTACAGTGGTAAAGAACAAAAATACTGACAAGGTTTCAGGAGGGGGCTCATAAGTTTGGTTTTGCAAATGTTGAGGTTCAGGCTCTCTCTTGAGCTATTCAAGAAGGGATGCAAATAGACACCTGCATTCTATCTGAAAGTAAGTGGAAAAGTATGTGCTGGAGACGCGAGTTTAGTATACTTTGTGTATACATTTTCATTTAAAGTAACAGGATGGATAAAATTGCCCAGGGAGAAAGGGCGTAAAAGACAGTCATTCTTTGGTATTCACAGAAAATTGATCCCAAGTCCCATTCCATGGATACCAAAATCCACAGATGCTCGAGTCTCTGATATAAAAAGGCAAAGTATTTGCGTATAACTCATGTACATCCTCCTGTGTACTTTGATTCTATATTGCTTATAATACCTAATACAGTGCAAATGTTAGGTAAATAATTGTTACAGTGTATCGTTATTTATTTGTATTATTTTTAATTATTGTATTGTTACTTTATATTGGTTTTGCATGTGTGGACTATTTTTACTCCATGTTTGGTTGGTTGAATCCACAGAAGTGGAATCTGCAGATATGGCGGGCTGAGAGTGATCCCAACATTTAATTGCTGGGTAAAGAATGAGGAATCTACTACATAGACCAAAGGAAAATCCAAAAAGATGAGGTTAAAATCTCTTGACAGAGAAAAGGAAAGAAAATGTCTCTAGAAGAGCGGAGAGACCCATACTATCGAATGCCATTAGAAGGCTAAGTAAGATAGACTTTAAGTTTCTGTTTGGATTTAGCCACGTGGAGGTTGTAGTGTGATGGCAGGTTGTTCCCACCAGGTGATGTGAGTGAAAGTCATACGGGATGGGTTGATGCATGATTAGAAGATTGGGGACTAACCTGAGGAAATGTAATTTCAAGAAAAAGAGAACATTTTTGAGAAGTTTATCTGGAAAGTATAGGAAAAGACAAAGAAAGGATTTCTGGGACATGGAAACTCTTTTGGAGTGGATCAGTCATGATTAGAAGTTGGGAAATTGAGACAGGGATGGGAGTCAAAGATAATTCTCAAATGTCTTGTGTGAGTGATCAAATGATTTACAGGGTTGTCTATGAAAAAAAGAAACTACAGGAGTTGCTGCTTTGTGGGGTAGAATATGGATTAAAGTTAGGGCATGTTGAGTTTGGGATGTCTATAAAAACACCAAATAAAAATAGTCTGTCAAGGCCAAGCATGGTAACATACATCTGTAATCCCAACATTTTGGAAGGCTGAAGCTGTAGGATCACTTGAGCCCAGGAGTTCTAGACCAGCCTGGGCAACATTGGCTGCAAAACCCTGTGTTTATGAGACCTTGCAAAACCTTGTATTTATTTAAAAAATTATTTAAAAATTACTCAGGTGTGAGGTGTGCACCTGTGGTGCCAGCATCTCAGGAGGCTGGGATGGGAGGGTCACATAAGCCCAGGAGGTCAAGGCTGTAGTGAGCTATGATCACATTGCCATTGGACTCCAGCCTGGGAGACAGAGTGAGAACCTGTCTCAGAAAAAAAAAAAAAAAAAAAAAAAAAAAAAAAAAAAAAAAAAAAGTCTATCAACAGATGGAATGGGGCTCAGAAGAGAAGATGAGGTCAAAGATTTTAGGGGAGGCAGCTCTGGATTATACATGGTAGTTAAAGCCATGAAATAGATGAGATATCAAAGAAGAGCATGTACAGAGAGGAGTAAAGAGAGACTAAATCCAACCTGGAGGATCCCTATCACTTAAAAAAATCACAGTATGGGAGAATACATGAAAACAGTAACCAGAAAGATAGGAGGAAAACCAGAAGTTTCTGTCTTGAAAGACAAAGACAGAGATTGCCTAGAGAAGAAAATTGTCAATTTACATCAAATGATTCTGAAATAAGATGAAATGATTCTGGTCAAATAAGATGAGGATTCAAAAATGTTATTGGATGTAGGGCCATGAAGATCATTGATCACTGTACTGGAAGCTATGGAATAAAGGGTTAGAGTTAGTGTGGGAACCAAATTTTAGAGTTAATAGGATATAAAGATGAAGAAACAGTGTGTAGACAATCCTTTCAAGAAGCTTGAAAAGAGTAGAAGAGGTAGTAGTAAAACTGAGAAGGCTGTAAGGCTGTATCAGCTGTAGGTACTATCAGTTGTAAATACTATGTAGCTCTTCATATTCCTGTGGCACCACCTGCCTCCCAGACCATTGGCCCAGTGAAGGACAACCAATTGTGTTTGACCAACACAGGTTCACGTCTGGGTTCAACTTGCCCTGGGAACACCAAGCCTTCCCTCTTGGCTACTTTTTATGCAGCCAAGTTGACCAGCTGCACCCCTGAATTTTTTGGCTTCTCTTGCCATTTCTGAGTTTGGAGGAATCATAACCACACTGACAGAGTCCAGTGTGGAATCTGACATCCAAAAGTACCAGACCACAAAATTTAAAACAGTGGAGAAGTGAACTCCTTGAGGGCTACACACTGCGCCATACAAAACAAGAGCTAGGAGGGAGTTAGGCAAATCAATTTCCTCACCTTTCTTTCTTCCCAGGACTACTAGGGTCACATTTTCTTCTTGCAGTCTGCCTGGAAAAAATTGCAAATGTCAAGAAGTTACACCTGTTGAACAACAATGTACACTTTAGAGTTTTCATGAGAAGGGGTAGCTATTTGGTAACACCTCATTTAGTATTGCTTTACATTCTTCCTTTTCTCATTTTTTTTCTCTCTTAAATAAGACATCAACACTTTCATCTTGGTATGAGGCTCTCTAATTTATAGTAAACCTGAGGTAAAACAAGGGTGGATTCAGGAAGCATTTTTTTGTTTTAAGGAGGGGAAGAGCTGAGCATGTCCAATTACTAATGATAAGAATCTAGTCAGGAGGAAATGTTGAAGATGCAGGAGAAGGGGAGAATTATCACTGGGGTAAGGTTTTCAAGTAAGTAGGAGGGACAGGCTCCCTAGCATGTGTGGAGAGTAAAACAAAGTTTTTCTGAGCTTTAATTATGTTCCAGGATCTCTTCACAATGATGGAATTTTTTTTTTTTTTTTTCATTTTGGTCCTCACATCTTTTGAAGTAATTCTTACCATTGTCTTCATGTTGCAAGTGAAGAAACTGCGACACAGAACTTCTAAGGAATTTTCCCAAGTCACACAATTCAGGTGGAAGAGAAATTATTATACATCTATTTTATATCTAGAGCCTTCTATTTCTAGAGCCAATATTCTCACTCAGTTTATTTTACTGCCTATCTTCCATTAAAGAGGATAATTTCTTCTATCGTGATAAGAAGAAAGGAAAAGAGGTTGAATGCAGTTGCAGATTTGAAGATGTTCACAGCTTGTGGTGGACTCCATCAGCAGTGAAGAGTGACTGGAAGAAGGGCATTTTGGGAATTTGGCAACAGTATGAAAAATTGGAAATCATTTCGTGGATAGCCTAAGTTCTTGTAATATCCTGCCACACATTCATATTGCTTCTGCCTTTGTCTTTCTCCAATCTACTGTCAACACAGCAATAGAATTAAATAAGTCAGATCATATCACTGTGCTCAGACACACCAATGACTTTCCATCTTGCTTAATAAGAACCCAACAATTCTTATTAAGACCTGCACGACACTACATTATTCAATCCTGTCCCCATCTGTCTCCTTGTTGAGCTCATCTACTTCTCTTCCCCTTGTTCACTCAGCTCCAAACTTCCATGAAAACACTGGTCATGATCTCAGTGCTGCTGCACCTACTACTTCCTCTACCTGGAATAGAGGACTCTTTCTCAAGATGCCGAGGAGGCTGGTTTCTACAGCTTTTTCAGGTTTGCTCAAAAGTTGCCTCTTAGAGAAGCCTTTCCTGTCCACACTCAACTGCCCTACCAATATTTTCTACCTCCTTCCCTTCTATACTATTTTCTTCTTAGCACTTATAATTACGTATCATAAATACTTTCATTTTTTGTCTTATTGTCTGTCTTTCCCACTAGAATTTAAAGTTCCTCAAGGAAAGAGTTTCTAATCTTTTTTTTTTTTTTTTTTTTTTTTTCAGTGCGATATCCTTAGCAGCTAGCATAATGCCTGGCTTATACTATCTTAGTAAATACTTGTTGAATGAGTTCATAATTGTGGAGAGTGGGAGAGCCAGGTTCCTGGTAATATGTGCTAAGATATCTAGGCAATACAAGACACTAGGTTGAAGGTAGTGACCAGGAATACGTAGTTTTCTGCTTTTATACTTCTCATTTACTAGAGTACAGATATGAGGTAGGGTGTTTTTTATACCAGAATTTTTTCCAGACATGTCTTTTCTGCCTTGTATTCTACCTTAGACAAAAGCTTGGACTTCTTTTTATGTCTTATGAATCTTTAGACAAACAAAAACTAATGATAAGCCACTTCTAGGGGATTTTAAAAATTCAGATGGGCAATATTAATTGTTATATATATGAGATATATTTTGAATAAAGGAAATTGTTTTTGTATCAACAACATGAACATAAATTCAGACCTTAACTTACGTATCTGTTTTTTTTTTTTTTGGACTTTGGAAAAACTTGTTATTTGTTGAGAAACATGTGAATTTGCAGCTTTAGATGTTCTATTTAGGCAGTGTTTAAGTTTGGAGGGTCAACAGACCAGATTTGGAGTCCTGATATGTAAGTCAGTACATTTCCATCTAATTTTCCACTCCCAAGAAATGGAAAAGTTTGAGTCATTAAGTGATAAGAAGCTTCCTAATTGAGACAAACAAGTTTTCTAGTGCAGCATAGAAAGTTAGACCTAGCTATAATTGAAAAGATAAAGGAGAAATTCTTATGAGAACTTAAGGAAAGTCGTATGATCTTCAACAGGTTAACGGCATTCACACAGGAACAGTGTTTTGCTTTTTTTTTTTTTTTCTTCAAATTTTCTGAGCACAGGAACTTCTGAAGTGTTTGCTAAATGCAGAATCCCCCAGGTTTAATGTATGAGCATCTGTAAAGCTAAGGCCCTAGAATTTTACATTTTAATAAGCACCGCAGCTGATTCCATTGTAAGCCATTAATAAGCCAAACATGGACAAATATTATTGTATAACATATCCTGTAATAAAAAAAGAAACATAGGCCACTAAGTTAACCAAATTAATGAAAGTCAGACACTAAAGCTCCTACATATTCCTAAAGCAGGAAACTCTATGGACTCTTTCAGTCTTTTCACTTTTGTTCTAAACAAATGTATGAAGCATTGCTTGGTTATTCATTTTAAATTTGTTTAATTGAATTGAAATGGCAATTAGAAGAGCGAATGACGCCTGGTAAAGCCGGGCAGGCTGAGGTCTAGTAAGAACTAACAGCTGAGAGTCTGTTGGGGAATAAAGAAAACAGCAATTTCCAAAAGCACACAAAAGCGCAGAAAGCACTACAGTCTAGGATCTGTTTAGGCAGGGAGAAACAGATCTCAATCACTCCAGAGGGCATTCCTGATTTACAGCCTAATAATGTCCCTGAGTTAACAACATAGGATTCCATCATTCTTAGTACTCTCTGTTTAAGATTTCAGGGAGGCACAGTGAGTCTTCCAAAGACTTAGATGCAGAAAAATAATATTAAATATATATTAGAGTAAATTCCAGTTATTTGGAAAATTAACGGAAGTAGAAAAGTTTATTCCACAGAGACATGAAATACATACTTTCCGTGTGGACAGTGGTTAAATAACCCTCTTCTGTTGGACTTGTGGTCTCGTGGGTGGTAACGTAATTTTTGCTTTAGGTGCCAGAAATTGGGTAAGATTACTGCCTGAGACAGCACAGGACAGCAACAGTGAGAGACGAAAGCCCCATCAGTGTGTGCCAGAGCTTTGCAACTCCAAACACAGTCCATCATGGACCAACAACTGCAGCATCACCTGGCAGCTGTTAGAAGTACAGACTCTCAGATCCCACCCCAGATTCCTGAGTCATAATCCATAATTTGATAAGATTCTCAGGTACATTAAAGTCTGAAAAGTGGCGTGTTAGTGAACTGCGATTTTTGTGTCAAGGGATGTACTTGGTGTTGAAGAACTGGGTTCAGAGTTCAGAGAGCAGGTGTTCAAAAGCAGCTTCAAGTCATACAAAAGAGCCAAGAATAACCCAAGAGCTTCCACCTATCTCTGTAAACAGGGTTAGAGGTTGTCAAGGTCACAGGCAGTACAGATACCATGGAACATTTTTTTTTCTTAAGAAATCTCAATTTTCAATCTCACATTTTCTTTAAAGTGTTTTTTACTATAACACAAATATTGAAACACACAAATGTGTGTACAAATTAATACATTTTAATACTGTTTTAATGAGGTAAAATTTACATGTAATAAAATGCATAACTTTTGAAGAATGTGTCCATCAGATAATTGGTACTCTGATGAAAATATAAAACATGCTCATCACTCCAGAAATCTCTCTTATCCTCTCAAATTAATTTTTAGTTCCTATGCAACTGCTGTTTTAATTTCTATCACTATAGATAGTTTTACTTGTTCCTGAACTTAATACAAATAGAACCAAGCATTATAAACTTCTTTGTGTTTAGATCCTTTTCCTTGACATACTGCTTTTGAGATTAACCTTATATTATTGTACATATCAATAATTTGCTACTTACTAGTGACTAGTGTGGTATGAATATACCACAATTTGTTCATTCTCCTGTTGATGGACGTTTGGGTTGTTCCCAGCTTTTTGGTATTATGAATAAAGCAGCTATAAAAAGAATATTCTTATACAAGCCTTCTGTGGGGAGTGCTTCATTTCTCTTAGGTAAATATCTAGGTGTAGAAATTGCTGTTAACTTTCTGAGAAATTATTAGTTTTCCTAAGCAGTTGTACCATGTTATGCTCTCACCAGCTCCACATGCTTGCTAGAATTTCAATTGCTCCACATCCTTGCTAGCATTTAGTGTGGTGCTATCAGTCTCTTTAATTTTAACTATGTGAAATGGCTATGAAATGGTAAGTTTGTGAAATGGTGCATTTCACTGCTTATGAATAATGCCAAACACCTGTGTGTGTGTGTGTGCTTTTTCCTTATCTGTATATCTTCTTTAGTGAAGAATCTGTTCAAGTTTGTGGCAGACATATTTGCCAAAATAATAATGAAAATAGGTACAATGATATCTCCCAATCTCCCATAACACATACTTGTATTCTTTTTTTTTCGGGGGGGGTGGGGGGGAGGTGGGGATGGAGTCTAGCTTTGTCGCCCGGGATGGAGTGCAGTGGTGCAATCTCGACTCGCTGCCACCTGCGCCTCCCGGGTTCAAGCAATTCTCCTGCCTCAGCCTCCCCAGTAGCTGGGATTACAGGTGCCCACCACTACGCCCAGCTAGTTTTTCTTTCTTTTGTATTTTTAGTAGAGATGGGGTTTCACTGTGTTGGCCAGGCTGGTCTCGAGCTCCTGACCTCATGACCCACCCACCTTGGCCACCCAAAGTGCTGGGATTACAAGCATGAGCCACTGTGCCCAATCTATAATGCATTCTCGACATTCCTACCATTAGGTGGTTAGGAATGTGTCACTTTATCTGAAAAAAAGGAGGGAAATCTTGCTACTGCCTTGGATGATAGCTTATGGTGAAAGTTTTACTATATGACTTCAGAGGCTAGATTATAAAAGGTGATGTGCTTCACCTAGTTCTGTGGGAATGTCTCTCTTGAGAGCCAGCTATTATGCAGTTTGAAAACCTGTGTCACTTTGTGCAGGGGTCCAGCTGGATAGGAACCTACAGCCAACACCAGCTTGCAAGATGTGAGTGTACTGTCCTAGAAGTGGATCCTTTAGCCCCATCTGAACTGCCTTAGCTGATACCAAGTGAAGCAGAGACAAGTTTTCCCCACTGAGCTTTATCCAGATTGCAGATTCATGAGCAAAATAAATGATTGTTGTTGTATTGAGTCACTTATTTATGGAGTGATTTTTTTATACAGCATCAGTAACCAGAACAGATTTTGGTTGTTTCATAACAAAAATTGGCTTTGTGACTAAATGATGAGAAAAAAAACAATGTTAGTGAAATTCGAAGGCCTTTAAGCAGCAGCCTAAGAAAACTTGGAAGGCTGCCAACGGAGCCTCTAATGTAATGAAATTGGAACCTGCAGCAAAGGGGACTTTTGTAATAGAGAGATGTGTGACCACACTGGCATCTGAGGTAATGAGAAAAATAGGAAATTTGTCAAATTTATCAAAGTACTAAATGAACTCCATATCAGTTCATCAAGAGTCAGCAGCAAGCGTTTTCTTAAAGGGCTGGATAGTACATATTTCACGCTTGGAGACCATAGGGTTTCTGTTACAGCTTCTGAACTATGCCATTGTAGCGTGAAAAAGATACAGAACATACAAAAATAAATGGGCAGGAATATATTATAATAAAACTTTATTTACAAGAATGGATGCAAACTGTGGTTTAGACATGATATGTTTGTCCCTGGAAAAACCCATGTTGAAATTTGATGCCCAGTGTGGCAGTCTTGGGAGGTGGAACCTAGTGAGGGGCGTTTGTGTTATGGGGGCAGATGCCTTATGAATAGCTGGGTGCTGTTCTCTTGGTAGCGAGTAAGATCTTGCTCTTGGGAATGGATTATCTCCTGAAAGAATGGGTTGTTGTAAAGCCAGGATACCGCTCACGTTGTCTCCTTTTTGTATGATTCCACTTTCCCTTTGATCTTATCCACCCTGTTGTGACAAAGCACAAAAGTCCTCGCCAGAAGCCAAAGCCATGCCATGAACGTCTCAGCCTGCAGAACTATGAAATAAATAAACCTCTTTTCTTTATAAATTACCAAGTCTTAGGTATTCTTTTATAGCAACACAAAACAAACTATGACAGACACTGTCCCACAGAGCATGGTCTGCTGATTCAGGCAGAATATTGAAAGGACCACCTGATATATTCTTGTTGTTTATGATAAAACACAAAAAGAGAGAGAGGAATCAAAGATGAAATGCGTAGGAACCAAGACTTGCTAGATTTGGAAAGAAAACTGTTTCTTATTCCCTGATTCTCCAGATGGCAGAAGTAACAAAATTTTTAGGGAAAAGATCAAATCCAGTGCAGTAACTTAAGAGCCATTTTGTTACTTCTGCAGTAATTTAAGATATCAGGAAGGTGATAGTTTATAGAACCTTTCTCTTTGTTTGTTTGTTTGATAGGTCTCTCTCTGTCACCCAGGCTGGAGTGCAGTGGCACAAATATGACTCACTGCGATTTCCTGAGATCAGGTGATCTTGCCACTTCAGCTTGTTGAGTGTCTGGGACTACGGGTGCACACCACCATGCCTGGTTAATATTTTATTTTTCTTTTTACTTTGTGGAGATGGGATCTCACTATGTTGTCCAGACTGGTCTTGAACTCCTGGGCTCAAGCAATCCTCCCACCTCAACCTCTCAAAGTTCCGGGATTACAAGCATGAGCCACCACAACTGGCCCATAGAATCTTTCAAAAAAAAAAAAAAAAAAGGTATGTATTCATGAGCTACAGAGTATTATTTTAAGGAGGCAGTACTTGATCCTGATCAAGAAAGTGGCAACTTGTACCGTGATGGTTTTCAGAATTGATATAGACCACTGACTGATGTCTGTGACCTATTCCCTGCTTCCCTCCTTTTGAATCTGTCTAAAGCAGTTAATTATGCCTTTTTCACTAATACTTGCTGGATATGGGAGTGGGGGCATATACCTTGTTTCTTTAGTTCATATAGCTTTATATTGAAAGGAACCATGTTAAGAATATAAAACAATCCGTCTTGTCTCCACTGGTATCTGGTTTAGATGACAAGATCCTGGACTTCAAAATTCAGCCTGATGATGTAATGGATGAGATAGTTGAAGGTTTTAGAAGGAGGTGAGTGTATTTCAGATGGGAAAAGAATATAAGTAATATATGGCCAGAAGGTGAACTGTGGCACTTTTAAATCATAGCCCCCAAATTATTTTACACTTGTTCCATTAAGATACAGTTTCTACAGCCTGTTCCATTGAATTTAAGCTTCGTAATTGGTTCACTAATCCATTACAGCAGAAGAAATATTGAGCCAGTTTCTGAGCCTAGACTTAATAGCCTGCAGCTTCTTCCACTTCTATTTTCTCTTTGAATGCTTACCCTTAGAACCCAACTACTCTGCTGCAAGGAACCAAGCACCCCTGCGGACAGGCCATGTGTGATGTGTTATGGACAATAGCTTCTGATGAGGTTCCTGTCTCTTTCCAGAAACAATTTCTGGACATGTAAACAGGCAATACCCCCAGGCACTGAGTTATTGTCTATTAATGCTTTCATGTTATCGGAGCCATTGCTGCATTAAGTAGATACATGCTGCCGCCTTGGAGCCTTGCCCAAATTGCAAATTTGTGAACAAAATAAACGATTGTTTTTGTTTTCAGTCATTAAGTTTGAGACGGTTCATTACGTAGGGATAGACAACTGGAACAAAGTTTTTTGCTCATTTTTAAATTTTTTAAACATAGTTTGTAGGAGTCTTCTCTATATTCAAGATACAAGACTTTGTCTGATATAGGCACTGAAAATATGTCTTACCAGTCTATGACTTGCTTTTTCCTGTACTTAATGATTAGTTTTGTCTAGCAGGAGTTTTAGTTTTGACGTAATACAACTTACTTTTTTTCTCTTATGGTTAGTGCTTTCCGTTCCATTTTTGAAGGAAACTGCACCTACTCTAAGTTGATGAAGCATTTTTATGTTTTTTTCAAAAGGCGTAACAGTTTTTGCTTTTAAATTTAGGTCTATAATCAATCTGAATTTATTTTTTCAGTATGGTGTACAGTAAGTGTTGAAATCTGTATTTTTCTATATGTTAGCTAGACATTCCAGCACGCTTTGTTGAAAACATGATTTTTCCCCAATTGATTTGTTTTGCTACCTTTGCTAAAAAATTTTGGCCGGGAGCAGTGGCTCACGCCTGTAATCCCAGCACTTTGGGAGGCCAAGACGGGCAGATCACCTAAGGTTGGGAGTTCGCAAGCAGCCTGACCAACATGGAGAAACCCTGTCTTTACTAAAAAATACAAAATTAGTCAGGTGTGGTGGTGCATGCCTGTAATCCCAGTTACTTGGGAAGCTGAGGTAGGAGAATCACTTGAACCTGGGAGGGGGAGGTTGCTGTGAGCAGAGATTGGGCCATTACACTCCAGCCTGGGCAACAAGAGTGAAACTCTGTTTCAAAAAAAAAAAAAAAGATAAATAAATAAATAAATCTTATAACTCTCCTTTCTGTTCCAGTAATCACTTTGTTTTTCATGCTAGCATGATTAATACGGACTTACAGGAAGTATTGAAATCAGGTAGTGAAGTCTTTCCAATTTTGTCCTTATTTTTAAAAATTGTTTTGGTTATTTAAGATCCTTTGCTTTTCCGTATTAACTTAAAATCAATTGTTAAATTTTTGCAAAAGAGCCTATTAGAATACTGGTTGGTATTAAGTTGAATCTATAGATCAAGCATGGAACTCTTATCTTAATAATAGTTTTCCAGTCTACAACCATAGTTCCTCTCTCCATTTTTTTTCCAGCTTATCAACATTTTTCTCCTATTCTCAATCTTAGGGGAAACACATACATTAGTTTACTATTAAGTATAATTTCCCATAGGTATTTTTTTTTGTAAATGCTTTCTGTCAGGTTGAGGGAATGTATTTTGGTTTCAGTTTGATTTATGTGTTTTACTGCATTTATTGAGTTATGTTTTCCTTTATTCTCTTAACATGGTAAATTACACTGGTGATTTATGCCTATTAAACCAACCTTGCATGCTGGGATAAAACCTACTTGCTCATAATAAATCTATATATTTTATGATATTATATATTATATTATATAATTATAGTATATATTTATATTAAATATAGTACATAATATTATGGTAGTACATAATATAAAATATACAGTATATATTATAGTATATAATTATACTATTATAAAATGAAATTTATAATAAATCTATAAATCCCATCTATATATTGCTGAATGATATTCACTACTATTAAGAATTTTTGTCACTATGTGTATGAGGGGTAATGGACTCTATTTTTTTAATACCTCTAGCATCTTTGTCAAGTTTTGGTAACAGGGCTAAGTAGGTCTCATAAAACAGTTTTGGATATGTTTTCTCTTCCTATGTTTTTCAAAAGAGTTTGTATACATTTGTTATTATTTCTTTCTTAAATGTTTGGTAGAAAATGCCAGTGAACCCATCTGAGTCTAGATTTTATTTAGGGGAATATTATTTTTTATAATATATAAAATTGATCTCTTTAATAGGTACATAAAACTCTTTACATTTTCTATTTCTTATCAGTCTTGAAAGGTGTTTTTGGATGAATTTGTTCATTTCATCTCTATGTTGTCGAATTCCTTGACCGAAGATCTTCCTAACTTTTTTTATTATCTACTTAGTATCTATAGGATCTGTAGGGATAAGCTGTCTTTCATTCCTACTACTGGTAATTTGTTTGTGTGCACATTTCCCCTCTGGATTCATCCCACTAGTGTGTTTTCAATTTTATTTATCATTTCAAATAACTAATTTTAAACTTTGTTAACTTTCTTTATTTTTTCTTATTCATATTTCATTAATTTACTCTCTTTATTACTTTTTTCTCTTTCTTTTTGGTTTTATCCACTCTTTCTTTTCCCACTTCTTAAGATGAATACTCATTACACTGATTTTAAATCTTCCTTATTTTCTAAAACCACACACTACATATTTTGATATATTGTATTTTATTTTTATCTAATTCACAATATTGTCACATCGTTTGTGATTTCTTCTTTCACTTGTTGGTCATTTAGAAGTGTGTTACTTAATTTTGAAATAATCATGAGTGGTATTAGATATATTACTGAATTTTAATAATTTTATGACAATTTTATTTTAATTTTTCCAAGAACATATTCTGAATGATTTTATTCTTTTTAAGTTATTGATACTTTATGGCCAAACATACGATTTAATTTGGTGATCAATTTATGTGTATTTAAACATAATGTGTGTTCTGCCGTTTTGGGGCAAGGTATTGTTCTCTAAATGTCAAATAATTCAAGGTAATTGATAATGTGGTCATGTTTTCTGTATCCTTCCTGATATGTCAATATTTTCTTGTTCTAGTAATTGATGAGAATTGAGTATTAAAATCTTCATCTATGATTGTGGATTTATCTAAATTTCTCTTTAAGTTTTTGTGTGTATATAGGATTGTAATGTCTTCATGAATAATTGATCATTTTATTATTATGCAACATCCTTATTCATTTACGGTAAACTGTTTCTCTTTAATTTATTTTGGCTAATATTTACATAGCCTCTCCAGCTTTTGCATGCTTATGGTTTGTATACATTTTTCATCTTTTTATTTTTAGTATATTTGTATTTTAAATTTACAATGCTTCTCTTTCATACATTTTTTTAATTTAAACATTCTTGAAAATTTTAGTAAGTCAGTAAAACAAATATTGTTATAAATACTTCTATAAAGTGGGGAATTGATATAAAGAAAATTTTAAAATCTGGCCTGCTCCTCAAAATGTGGTCTTCTAGCTTACAACATTGTATTATCTGAAGAAGATAACATAAACCATTTGATTTATCAAAACTGAATTTGACCCAAAACAATAAATAGAGCATAAGTTAGTTAAACATATGTTGTGATCTATTTGCCTGATATCTTCAGCTTCAGCTGCAAATCTTACTATAATCATAGCAAGATATAACAATTATATCTAACCTCAACCTATCTTCTGAGCTCCATTTTATATTTACAATACCTTTTTAGAAACTTTTGTTTAGATAAACTGTAGGCATTGCAAATAAATAATTCTATGTTTTCATCTCACTTTGTCCATAAGATCTGTCTTTATTTATTTAGCATTTTGGTTAGTTAAACCAGTACTATTTCACTGATCAAGTCATCTTTTACTTTTTGTTTCTTATTTATTACTCCTATTAAGTCAACCAGCTTTTTTTCCCCTCTTTCCTTCTATTTAAGATAGTTCTTTAACATATCCCTGCTTCTCCAGTTAGACTTCATCCTCTCAGTTGTGAAGTACTGCAATTGTGTCTTAATTGGTCTCCTACATCCAGTCATTTTCTCCACCAAAATCACAGTGACAACCAGAATCATTCAACAATATTCAACCAAATCTGTAAATCTTTTTCTAGTTATGCCAAAAAAAAAAAAAAGAGAAAAAAGTTCACGATCTCTACTCGTTATGGTTTGTGTGCTAAAGCATTTCTATGTAACACATTTTCTGTATCCCTTCATCTGTTGATGGACACTTAGGTTGCTTCCAAATCTTGGCTGTTGTAAACAGTGCTGCAACTAACATGAGAGTGCAGGTGTCTCTTCAATATACTATTGATTTTCTTTCTTTTGGGTATATAACCAATAGTGGGGTTGCTGGATCATATGGTAGCTCTATTTTTTACTTTTTGGGGAACCTCCAAACTGTCCTCCATAGTGGTTGTACTAATTTTATAGAAGAACAGGGTCACCATAGCCAATAACAACTTAATTGTACATTTAAAAATAACCAAAAGATTGTAAATATTTGTTTGTAACACAAAAGATAAATGCTTGAAGGAATGAATACCTCATTCTCCATGACATGATTATTTTACATTGCATGCCTCTAACAAAACATCTCATGTACCCAATATATATTGTATATCTACTTTATACCCACAAAAATAAAGAATAAAAAGTAAAGATCTCTAAATTTGGCAGATATCAATTCTCTTTGCAATGGTATTTATTACACAGTCATGCGTTTATTCTTTCTACTAACTGAGGTATTTTCTCTCTACTCTCTGCTTGGCCATGACCTTCTATCTATCTGTCTGTTTTCCTGTTTGTCTGTCTATCTATCTATCTATCTATCTATCTATCTATCTATCTATCTATCTATCTATCTATTCTTTGAGTCTCAATATAAATGTGACTTTCTTGTCAAAGCTTCCTTAACTCCTCAGCCTAAGGCAGTTAGGTGCTCCCTCCTCACTATGATTGTTCTCTATACTTACATGATAGATTCTTAAAATTTTTTTCATCATTATTTTGTTCTATTTTAACATTGCAAACTGTGGTTTATGATATTGAATGTGAGATACATTAATAACTATCACCATAATAGTATAAAACAAATTTTGCTTTTTATATAGGTATGTATGTGATCTGCTGTATATTTACTGGTAGAAGGGTCAGGTGGGCCACACCATGCACTTGACTAATTTTATGGTTTCCACTGAATAAATAAATCTAGATTAATTTTTGGAGTGAATATATGTCTATACTATCTGAAACAAATAATGTGCTAAAAAGTAGCAGTGTACAAGTTACATCATAGCAATTTGTTTGTCTCACCTATATATTGTAACATTTTTGATGTCTTCAACTATACTATGAATTATGTGAGAGAAGAAATCATCATTTTTTATTCACCTCTGTATTTTTCTTATCATCTGGTGCAGTTACTATCCCATAGTAGGCTCTCAGAAATGGTCTTATAAATAGAGATTTTCAAAATCCCATAACTATGGAAGCCCAGACTAAAAGAGCTGCATGCTATAAAACTATAAAAGGATAATATGTTTCATTTAATAGTTTATTTTAGAGATGGGCCACTGAGTTCAATAGACATGGTGGCATGAAGGGATTTGGGAAATAAGAGAGTTCAATGCAAAGAACCTCATTAAATATTTAATCAAAATTTCATGATCTGCATAGGGAATAGGGAAAGTGCCCTGAGAAGTCATAAAAATTAATTTGGAGGGGAATTAAAAACTAGAGACTCATAGTGCTGTGTAAGTGGTTTTGTGTCCTATAAAGCTCTCTAAATGTGTTTGTGAGCTGAGCATCCTGTCCTGAGCTCATGAAATAGGAAACAAAACATCAGTCTTGGCATCTCCTGGTATTTGAGATGCTTGGAATTATTATCTCATACTCTTGGCTGTCTGAAAGGAAACAAAACAGAAATGTATGTTTGGGTCAGGCTTTAATTTTCCAGACTGAAAAATTAAATCACTCTCTACCCTGACGCAAATCTTGTCCTGTTTTTCTCTGATCAGAAGTTTGTTCTTCTGGGACTAGATGAAAGTAATGGGCAGTATGGAAAGGTGCTATCCCAAGAGTATCTGCGCACTTGCTCCACATTTATTCTCTCCTTCTCTCTATCAGCTTCAATTCATGGTGGAGATGATTGTTTAAATTTCTCTAGCTTGGTTTCCTTATGTATTAGTAGTGAGTAAAAAATAATGATATGTTAAATAAGATATATAAATATAATGTCTGTGACTGCAAGTGTAAATTACAAAGTATGCTATGAAAAATCATACTGAACACAGAAGACTTACTCCAAAAAACTGGATACATGAATGTGAATGTAAGATAAATAGCAATATAACGTTAAAGCTTTAGTGTTTAAATGTTAAAAAGCTAAGTCATGTTTAAAATAAGTATTTACATAACTGAAATGACTTATTGTACACATTTTTGATAATATAATCGTTTTCAAAATTTGACATATAAATGCTAAAGAACTACTAGCAATAGACAAGTCTTTTAAAAATGGTTTAAAATTTGTTCTGTGATGACCAAAAGATTTTCCACCTTTTCAACTACAAAAAATGTAGAGGAAGACAAAATATATTTTAATATATTAATTAGAGTTATGTTCAATGTAGTGCACATTATAAATCTGAGTTTATATCTAATGTATACTTCTCAAAGAAATAGATATTTCTACATATCAGTCATTATATTCTATAGCTTTCATAGTAGCAAAAAAAGGAGATGATTATTTTTTCATGATTACCAAAGGACACTGGACACTGGGTAATGTGGATTTAAATCAAGGTAATTGATAATAATTGAGAGTAGCTGGAATTACACATAAGAAAAAATGCACTTATAAGCAATGTCCTTAGAACCCACTATCCAGAAATAAAACAATTAGCTGTGTTAATATATGAGAGAAATGCAAAAGGCTGCAGGAAACTGGAGACCAAGGGTAAGTGAGAATCTTCTGACTTCTTCAGCAGTATCCAGGAAACATGTTCTAGAAAATGTCCTCAGATTAAAGACCACTAATGTAAACATCAACCTATAGAAGGAGAAGGTGAGATATTCTGATCCTAACTTTTCAATGCACAGGCTGGAGTAAATAATAAAGGAGAAAAACTCAGAGGACTGAGAAAGTAGTCAAAATTGGAATTAAGAAGTTGTTCAGAAGAAGGCAGTCCAAAAGAGAAATAGAATATACACCATTTCTTATAAGGATATCAGGTTGTTATACACACATTTTCAAATCCTTCTAAACCAACCCAGAGAATCTGGGCAATTTTCTCCATTTTACTGATGATGATATTGAGATTCAGAGAGTTTTAGTAACTGCACCAATGCTAGGTGACTAGTGAGTGGCAGAGTTAGAATTCAAGTCTAGATTTGTCTGGTTCTAAAGCACATTGCAGGTGTAAAGGCTGCACAGTAAAAAATTTTGTACAGATTATTTGTACAGTAAAAAATCTTGGTTCTTGTGAAAGAACCAATGTTTCATAATCTATGTAATAATCAGAAAAAAAGTATGCTTTTATCCTGATATTAAAAGATTTGCAGTGGTGGCTGGTGATTCCTGTCCTAAAACATTCAGAGGGAACCACCTAATGTGGACTTTTACAATGTAGTTAACTTTATTAAAGAGATAATGGAAAGAAAAACTACACAATTCTAACTCCTTGATCACTCCTTGCTTTCTCTGATACACAAAGCTTCATATAAATGAGAGTGCTTAAGAAATCAGAAACATATTTAATGACTTCAAAATTAGGGTCAGATAATAAAATATTTCTAGGATCATGGCAGCTGGAAGGCAGGACTAAATTGCAGCTCTGGACAGAGAAGCATGCAGAGGATTGAAATGTGAATTTTAGCTCCAGCAATCCCAGGAGCACCCACAGACCCTCTGAAGGAAGAAGACTGCTCCTGCAGGACCTGGGAGACTCCCCAAATACTGTGAGTGCCCCGACTGTGGAAGTGGGAAAGGGAGACCCTCCTCTTCTGAGCACACACCCCCACTGCAGAAGCTGAAGTTCTGTTTGCAGAAGTTTCTGACTTCACCTGGAGCTTAGTCAAATTAGAGAGCTCAGCAAAATACAGGGGTAGAGAAAGCAGCAGAAAGGCCCTGGGAGCTCACAGGGTCTCCAAACACCCATTCCTCCCTGGCACCACAGGGATCCATTGGGAGGGCTTTCAGGGGAACCTACGCCCAATATTTCAATGTAGGTTCTTTCTGTTTTCCCTAAGTGTCAGCCAGTTTGAGAAATAAAGAGATAGAGTACAAAGAGAGGAATTTTACAGCTGGGCCTCCGGGGTTGACATCACATATTGGTAGGACGGTGATGTCCACCTGAGCTGCAAAACCAGCAGGTTTTTAATAAGGACTTTAAAAGGGGAGGAGGTGAATGAACAGAAAGTAGTTCACAAAGATCACTTGCTTCAAGGGGCAAAAAGGAGAATAAAGATCACATGCTTCTGAGGAAACAGGACCATGGCAAAAACAGAAACTCCTGATAAGGGTCTATGTTCAGTGGTGCAAGTATTGTCTTGATAAACATCTTAAACAACAGAAAACAGGGTTCCGGAGCAGAGAACTGGTCTGACCTCAGATTTACCAGGGTAGGGTTTTTTCCCCATCCTAATAAGCCTGAGGGTACTGCAGGAGACCAGGGCATATTTCAGTCCTTATCTCAACCGCATAAGACAGATGCTCCTAGAGCGGCCATTTATAGACCTCCCCCCAGGAAGGCATTTCTTCCCCAGAGTATTAATTATTAATATTCCTTGCTGCGAAAATAATTCAGTGATATCTTCCCTTCTTGCATGTCCATTTATAGGCTGTCTGCAAGAAAAAATTATAACTCTATTTTTCCTGACCCCACAGGCAGTCAGACCTTATGGTTGTCTTCCCTTGTTCCCTGAAAATTGCTGTTATTCTGTTCTTTTTCAAGATGCACTGATTTTATATTGTTCAAACACACGTTTTACAATCAATTTGTACACTTAGGTACAATTATCACAATGGTCCTGAGGTAACATACATTCTCAGCTTATGAAGATAACAGGATTACAAGATTAAAGTAAATACAGGCATAAGAAATTATAAAACTATTAATTTGGGGAACTGATATATGTCCATATTAAGAAGAAATCTTCACAATTTATGTTCAGAGATTGCAGTAAAGACAGGCATAAGAAATTATTTGAGAAATGATATTTGTCCATATTAAAATGAAATCTTCACAATTTATGTTCCTCTGCCATGGCTCCAGCTGGTCCCTCCATTCAGGGTCCCTGACTTTCCACAACAGAGGGCAGACAGAGGAGCAGGGGGTAAAACTCCACAGGAAGAAGGAATTCTGCAGCTGAATTTTGTAACAATTTGAAGGAGGCAAGAAGCCTCCTAGCCAGAACTCAAGGGAGGGCATGAATTGGGTGTGCAGACTTCACAGGCAGGGAGGAATTAAAGCTCTTTTTTGTTGCAACTGAGAGGCAGATAGCTTCAGGTAAATTTTCAAGCCCATTTCACTCTCCACCTGGAAACAGACTCAGGGCTGTTGGTGGGGGGCATGGTGGGATTGAGACCAGCCTTTCAGTTTGCATGGGAACTGGGTGAGGCCTGTGACGGCTGTCTTTCCCCCACTTCCCTGAAAATCTGCATGATTCAGCAAAGGCAGCCATAATTCTCCTAGGTACATAACTCCAATGACCTGGGAATCTCACCCCCATCACCCACAGTAGCCGCAGCAAGACCGGCCCAAGGAGTGTCTGAGCTCTGACACACCTAGTCACACCCCCAACTTATGGTCCTTCCCTATCCACCCTGGCAGAGGAAGACAAAGGACATGTAATCTTGGGACTTCTAGGGCTCCGACCACTGCCAGTCCCTCTCCACACTACTGCTACAGCTGATGCCTCGTGGAAAGTGCCGCCTCCTGCAGGAGGCTAACCAGCACAAAAATAGAGCATTAAACCACCAAAGCTAAGGACCCTCACAGAGTCCATTCCCTCTGCCACCTCCACTGGAACAGGCATTGGTATCCACGGCTGAGAGACTCATAGACAGTTCACATCACAAGACTCTGTGCAGACAAGCCCCAGTACCAGCCCAGTGCTGGGTCGACTCGCTGGGTGGCTAGACACAGAAGAGAGACAACAATCACTGCAGCTTGACTCACAGGAAGCCACATCCATACGAAAAGGGGGAGAGTACTATATCAAGGGAATACCCCATGAGACAAAAGAATTGGAACAACAGCCTTCACTCCTAGACCTTCCCTCTGACAGAGCCTACCCAAATGAGAAGGAACCAGAAAACCGACACTGGTAATACGGCAAAACAAGGGTCTTCAACACCCCCAAAATTCACACTCGTTCACCAGCAATGGATCCAAATCAAGAAGAAATCTCTAATTTATCTGAAAGAGAACTCAGGAGGTTAGTTATTAAGTTAATCAGGGAGGGACTAGAGAAAGGCAAACCTGAATGGAAGGAAATCCAAAAGGTAATACAAGAAGAGAAAATAAGAAATATTCATGGAAGTAGATAGCCTAAAAAAAAAACATAAAAAATCTCAGGAAACTTTGAACACACTTTTAGAAATGCAAAATGCTCTGGAAAGTCAGAAATAGTATTGAACAAGTAGAAAACATAAATTCAGAGCTTAAAAAAATGAGGTTTTTGAATTAACCCAATCCAACAAAGACAAAGAAAAAAGAATAAGAAAATATGAACAAAGCCTCCAAGAAGTGTGGGATTATGTTAAATGAGCAAGCCTAAGAATAATCAGTGTACCTGAGGCAGAGGAGAATTCTAAAAGCCTGGAAAACATATTTGGGGGAATAATTGAGGAAATCTTCCTGAGCCTTGCAAGAGACCTAGACAGCCAAATATGAGAAGCACAAAGAACACTTGGGAAATGCACCACAAAAGGGTCTTCACCTAGGGACACTGTCATCAGGTTATCCTAAGTTAAGATGAAGGAAAGAATCTTAGGATCTGTGAGACAGAAGCACCAGGTAACCTATAAAGGAAAACCTATCAGATTAACAGTAGATTTCTCAACAGAAACCCTACAAGCTAGAAGGGATTGGGGACCTATCTTCAGCCTCTGCAAACAAAACAATTATCAGCCAAGAATATTGTCTCCAGCAAAACTAAACATCATATAGGAAGGAAAGATACAGTTGTTTTCAGACAAACAAATGCTGAGAGAATTCGCCATTACCAAGCCACCACTACAAGAACTGCTAAAAGAAGTTCTAAATCTTGAAACAAATCCTAGTAACACATCAAAACAGAACCTCTTTAAAGCATAAATCACACAGAACATATAAAACAAAAACAAAAGTTAAAAAGCAAAACAAAAAACAAAATCAAACTAAATAGGCAACAAAGAGCATGATGAATGCAACAGTATCTCACATTTCAATACTAACATTGAATGTAAATGGCCAAATACTCCACTTAAAAAATATAGAACTGCAGAATGGATAAAAACTCAACAACCGACTATCTGCTGCCTTCAGGAGACTCACCTAACACATAAGGATGCACATGAACTTAAATTAAAGAAGTGGAAAAAGGCATTTCATGCAAATGGACATCAAAAACAGCAGGGATAGCTATTCTTATATCAGACAAAAGAAACTTTAAAACAACAGTGGTTAAAAGAGACAAAGAGGGACAGTATATAATGGTAAAGGGCCTTGTCCAACAAGAAAATATCACAATCCTAAACATATATGAACCTAACACTGGAGTTCTTAAATTTATTAAACATATTTACTAATAGGCCTAAGAAATGAGATAGGCAGCAACACAGTAATAGTGGGGGACTTCAATACTCCACTGACAGCACTAGACAGGTCATCAAGATAGACAGTCAACCAAGAAACAAAGGATTTAAACTACACCTTGGAACAAATGGACTTAACAGATATATGCAGAACATTACATTCAACAACCACAGAATACACATTCTATTCAACAGTGCATAAAACTTTCTCCAAGATAGACCATATGTAGACCATAAAATAAGCCTCAATAAATTTAAGAAAATTGAAATTATTTCAAGGCACTATCTCAGACCACAGTGGAATAAAACTGGAAATCAACTCCAAAAAGAACCTTCAAAACCATGCAAATACATGGAAATTAAATAACCTGCTCTTGAGTGAGCATTGGGTCAATAACAAAATCAAGGTTGAAATTAAAAAATTATTTGAACTGAATGACAATGATGACATAACCTATCAAAACCTCTGGAATACAGCAAAGGCTGTGCTAAGAGGAAAGCTCATAGCCTTAAATGACTACATCAAAAAGTTCGAAAGAGCACAAACAGACAATCTAAGGTCACACCTCATGGAACTAGAGATAAAAGAACAAACCAAACCCAAACCCAGCAGAAGAAAGGAAATAACCAAGATCAGAGCAGAGCTAAATGAAATTAAAACAAACAACAACAACAAAAAAAAAAAATACAAAAGATAAATGAAACAAAAAGCTGGTTCTTTGAAAAGATAAATAAAATTGATAGACGATTAGCAAGACTAACCAAGAAAAGAAGAGAGAAAATCCAAATAATCTCACCAAGAAATGGAACAGGAGATATCACAACGGACAACACTGAAATACAAAAGATCACTCAAGGCTAATATGAACACCTTTATCACATAAACTGGAAAACGTAGAAGAGATAGAAAAGTTCCTGGAAAAATGCAACCCTCCTAGCTTAAATCAGGAAGAATTAGATACCCTGAACAGACCAATAACAAGCAGCAAGATTGAAAATGGTAAATAAATATTATCAACAAAAAATTCCAGTACCAGGCAGAATAACAGTAGAATTCTACTGGACATTCAAAGAAGAATTGGTACCAATCCTTTTGACACTATTCAACAAGATAGAGAAAGAAGAAACCCTTCCTAATTCATTTTATGAAGGTTGCATCATTCTAATACAAAAACCAGGAAAAAACATAACCAGAAAAGAAAACCACAGACTGATATCCTTGATGTTAAAATCCTTAACAAAATACTAGCTCACCAAATCCAACAACATATCAAAAAGATAATCCACCATGATCATTTCATACCAAGGATGCAGAGATAGTTTAACATATGCAAGTTAATAAATGTGATACACCACATAAACAGAATTAGAAACAAAATCACATGGTCATCTCAATGGATGCAGAAAAAGCATTTGACGAAATCCAGCATCACTTTATGATTAAAACTCTCAGCAAAAATCAGCATACAAGGGACATACCTTAATGTAACAAAAGCCATCTATGACAAACCCACAGCCAACATAATACTGAATAGGGAAAAGTTGAAAGCATTCCCTCTGAGAACTGTAACAAGACAAGGATGCCCACTCTCACCACTCCTCTTCAATATAGTACTGGAAGTCCTAGCCAGAGCAATCAGAAAAGAGAAATAAATAAAAGGCATCTAAATTGGTAAAGAGGAAGTCAAACTATCACTTTTTGCTAACAATATGATTGTTTACCTTGAAAACCCTAAGGACTCCTCCAGAAAGCTCCTAGAACTAATAAAAGAATTCAGCAAAGTTTCCAGATACAAGATTAATGTACACAAATCAATAGCTCTTCTCTACACCAACAGCAACTAAGCAAAGAATCAAATCAAGAACTCAACTCCTTTTACAATAGCTGCAAATAATAATAATAATAAAAATACTTAGGAATATACCTAACAAAGGAGTTGAAAGATCTCTACAAGGAAGAGTACAAAACACTGGTGAAAGACATCATAGACAACACAAATAAATGGAAACACATCCCATGCTCATGGATGGGTAAACTCAATATTGTAAAAAACAATCTACAAATTCAACACAATCACAATCAGAATACCACCATTGCTCTTCGTGGAATTAGAAAAAAACAATTCTAAAATTCACATGAAACTAAAAAAGAGCCCGCATAGTCAAAACAAGACTAAGCAAAAAGAACAAATCTGGAGGCATCACACGACCTAATTTCAAACTATATTATAAGGCCATAGTCACCGAAACAGCATGCTACTGGTATAAAGGTAGGCATGTAGACCAATGGAACAAAATAGAGAACCCAGAAATAAACCCACATACTTATAGAAAACGGATCTTCGACAAAGCAAACAAAAACATAAAATGGGGAAAGGACCCCTTTCCAACAAATGGTGCTGGAATAATTGGTCAGCCACATGTAGGAGAATGAAACTGGATCCCCATCTCTCACCTTACACAAAAATAAACTCAAGATGGATTAAGGACTTAAACCTAAGGCCTGAAACTATAAAAATTCTAGAAGAGAACATTGGAAAAACCCTTCTAGACATTGGCTTACGCAAGGATTTCATGACAAAGAACCCAAAACCAAATGCAATTTCAAAAAAGATAAATAGCTGGGACATAATTAAACTAAAGAGCTTCTGCATGGCAAAAGGAACAGTCAGCAGAGTAAACAGACGACCCACAGAGTGGGAGAAAATCTTCACAATCTATACATCTGACAAAGGACTAATATCCAGAATCTCTACAATGAACTCAAACAAATCAGTAAAAAAAAAAAAAAAAAAAGAAAAGAAACAATCCCATAAAAAAAGTGGGCTAAGGACATGAATAGACAATTTTTAAAAGAAGATATACAAGTGGCCAACAAACATATGAAAAAATGCTCAATATCATTAATGATCAGGGAAATGCAAATCAAAACAACAATGTGATACCGCCTTACTCTTGCAAGAATGGCCATAATCAAAAAATCCAAAAACAATACATGTTGGCTTGGACATGGCAATCAGGGAACACTTCTACACTGCTGGTGGGAATGTGATCTAGAACAGCCACTATGGAAAACAGTGTGGAGATTCCTTAAAGAACTAAAAGTAGAACTACCATTTGATCTAGCAATCCCACTACTGGATATCTACCGAGAGGAAAATAAGTCATTATTCATAAAAGTTACTTGCACATGCATGTATATAGCAGCACAATTTACAATGGCAAAATCGTGGAACCAACACAAATGCCCATCAATCAATGAGTAGATAAAGAAACTCTGATTAGATAGATAGATAGATAAATAGATAGATAGATATACACACACACATATGTATATATACCACCACACATATATACACACACATATATATGTGTGTAGATAGCCATAAAAAGGAATGAATTAACAGCATTTGCAGTGACCTGGATGAGATTGGAGACTATTATTCCAAGTGAAATAACTCAGGAATGAAAAACCAAACATCATATGTTCTCAATGATATGTGGGAACTGAGCTATGAGGATGCAAAGGTGTAAGAATGATACAATGGACTTTGGGGACTCGGGGGAAAGAGTGGGAGGGGGGCAAGGGATAAAAGACTACAAATATGGTGCAGTGCAGTGTATACATGGGTGACGGGTGCACCAAAATCCCACAATCAGCACTAAGTAACTTACTCATGTAAGCAAATACCACTTGTACCCCAATAACTTATGGAAAAATAAATAAAAACAAAAGATTTCTGAGCTAAGATTTTTTAAAAGCCTTCTATTTGAAAGGGAAAAGAAGCAGAAATGATAGATATGATGGATTATGTGGATGGTAGCAAAAAATACAGAAAGTGAGAGAACCACTTGGCTCACAAAATAGTTGTTTATGGTAGTAGAAATATGGGATTCTGCTGTAGCAGAGACTGCCCAATATTTTTATTAATATCCAGGTTTTATTTGTCTCGGCATACTGCTAAATGACAACAGAACCCCTTTCATTTGGGACCTTTTGATGCATTCTCGCCAATGAAATATGAGAATTAATATGTGTCTTGGCTGATATGATTAAAAGCAGAGGTTTGAAAGCTCTTTCTTTTCACTTGTCTATTGACCCAGCATGGATGATCTGGTTGAGGACTCCAAGGCCCTTAAGAATGGTGAGTCTTCTTGATCCAAGTAGCCTGGATCCCTGAATGATTGCAGGAAATAGACATCTTTGTCTGCTGACTTTGTGCTATGAAAGGAAAAGAAACTTTTATCATATTTAGCCACTGATATTGTTACTACAGTCTGTCTACTCTGACATGTCTTCCAATAGATGGTGTATGCTCTATTCTTACAACAGCAACATCAAAAACACCTAAGCTAATCACTGTTTTAAGTTGAATTTTTAATTCCAGAAAGATAATGCACTGAAAAAAAACTGGATCCAGTGGATTATAAGAAGTATGGCAGAACAGTGTTAAAAATAATCCCCACTAATTTCAGGATAAAATAACAGTAAGAAATATCATGAGTAACATTTGTTTTATGAGACGTTTGTTCATCAAGGTATGGGTGTCCAACATGATAAACTTGACATTATAGTAGAAGGAGGTGTACAATGTCTCATGTATTACTGAGACTTGGTAGATAGAGCTCTTGGCTACACTATGACAATGTAATAGAAATCTTTATTTAAATAACTGAGCTGATTAGAAAGGGTGACAAAATTGTATGTGCAAGACAGTACTCTCTTTCATGCTTTTACCATTCTTGCTCATCAATAGTTGTCCATATTCTAGACTTGAGGGGTCACTTCTGTCCATCTGACTTCAAATATCATCCTACAGTCTGAGCTAATGCTTCTGTATTTTCCACACCAGACTGGACTCAAGCTTAGTTTTGATATAAGGAAAATTATATAATGGACTCTGGAAATCTCATCTCTACTCCAGGGCCAGCTGTAAAATGTGGGTAGATCACCCTACGGCATTGTCACTTCAGTCTGACCCAGCCTGATCTTCTTCTGACTACTTTGAATAAGAATTCCACATAGCTGACCACCAGATCTTATCTAAGTTATTAAAGCACTCATTGGTAGAATTCATGAGACTACTGTGGTAGTATGCATTTGGAAGGTATCTGAGTGAGAATAAAGAGGGTAAAATAAGAGAGAAGCAATAGCAATTGCTGTTATAGGAGTTAGCATATTAGACCAGTTGGCACATTTGGATACTGCAATCAACATACAGGGATACAGGGTTGTAACTAACGTATAAAATTCACAAAAATGTATTGAAGCCCTCATATATAATGATGTCTTCTGGAAGTCTCATTCCTCTTAAAGTAGAACATCTGATACCTGATTGAATTTTTTCACTAATAAGTTCATTTTTTGGAAGCTACTATGGGGATTGCTACTTTGAACATCATTGAAAAAAAAAGAAGGGCTGATTTTTGGTATAAACATTGACATAAAATCA
This sequence comes from Rhinopithecus roxellana, assembly GCF_007565055.1. NCBI lineage: Eukaryota > Metazoa > Chordata > Mammalia > Primates > Cercopithecidae > Rhinopithecus > Rhinopithecus roxellana. The sequence continues at coordinate 12,556,633 of NC_044550.1, forward strand.
AAGGAAGGATACACACAGGGTGTAGTCTGATATGTGCATTGGAAAACAGCTTCAAAATATTCACAAAAAGCATGACTCCATGTTCATGAACTTAAAAGAAGAGGGTTATTTAAAAAGGAAAACAATCTCAAAAGAAAAAAAAAAGGATAGGAATCTGCAAGAAAATAAATTCTGACAATTCAATTATAAATAATCCCATAAAAGAAGAAAAGAAAGGTGACAATATCACTCAGGTAGCTATACCAGGAGTTATCTGAGAATGCACAAATGATGGAAGAGGCATACTTCAAAGAAAGAAAATAAAGAAGTGTTCTAACCAGAAAATTAATTAGAAAAATATTAAAACCCAGGACAAGTTAGGATTTTGAAATACACTGATGAAAACAAAAATGTCTTTGTTATTGTATTGTGTATGGGAAAAGACCATAAAGAAAGATTAGTCTTGGCCCAGATGCTGTGATGTTAAAAGGGAGAAAGGAGAAGTGAATATTTATTTTACTTCCACTTGCCATGTGAAAGATAACAATTCTCAAAGCGTACAAGGTGATATTTTGCCAAGAAGAAATTGGGCTTAAGGTAGGCAAGGAAGGAAAAATCAAACCAACATTTATTGACATCTACTACCTGCCATGTATTTATTCAACAATTACTTTTTGGAAATTTTCTATCTATGTACTTTTATAGTCTCCAGATATATAACAATGAATAAGTTAAATGAGTCCCCTGCAGTCAAAAAGCTTTCATTTATTTCCAGTGAAATTGTAAAATACATCTCATGCATTACTAGGAATTTAAAAGATATCCATTACTTTTACAGAAATAGAAATCAAAGCTAAGAGAGGGTCATTAATTGCCCAAAGACATAAAGCATATTTAGGATAGACACTGGAATGGTAACCTAATGCTGATTAACTCTCAAAACTGTATATTTTCTATTTTCTAGTATGTAGCTTTCTCCAAAGTAGAAAATAGAAGTGTACATGAATTGCATCCTAGAGCAGGTGGTAATTGCCAGTGTAATTGTAAATAACTGTGGCATTTTACAAAATTAGAAATATGAAAAACTCTACTACAAAAATATAAACATTTCACTATTCAAAGAGGGAAAAATATATATGTATTTCAGAAATTACAAAAGGCAAATCTAGTGTGTATTTAAAAACAGATTTTCACCAGTAACATATTAATACTTAAAAATAAGTAATAACCACCGCTACAAGTAATCAAATAGCAGGCTGTGTGGTTTCTAGAAATACGTGCTAGACTTAGTTTGAAAAACTAATTTAACCATTTAGCTCAAACATTTTCGCAGTAGTATTTCTGGTGTCTTAATGCTTAGTGACACAGGTAGGTTTATGTGTTACTGCCGTTTGAAAATTATTTCAAGATTACTGAGCCAGGCATGGCAGCTCATGCCTGTAACCCCAGCACTTTGGGAGCCTGAGGTTGACACGTTGCTTGAGCTTAGGAGCTCAAGACCAGCCGGCACAACATGGCAAAACTCCATATCTACCAAGAAAAAAAAAAAAAAATAGGGTTTGGTGGTGTGTGCCTGTAGTCCTAGCTACTTGGGAGGCTGAAGTGAGAGGATCACTTGAGCCCAGAAAGTCAAGCCTGCAGCGAGCCATGATTGCACCACTTCACTACAGCCTGAGCAACAGAGTAAGACTCTGTCTCAAAAAAAAAAAAAAAAAAAAAAAAAAAAAAAAAAAAAAAAATTACTGGAAGGAAGTCTTAGTGCCATAAAACTCTGATGTTGAGCCTATTTTTACGTATTTTAAACTACATCATTAGCAAAGACATAGAGGCCTATTTAGAAAAATTTTAGGAACAGAAAACTGTGAAGAGTAGTTAATACATTGGACTTCTGAGTAAAAATGAAGCCTAATTTTGAGAGATCAAATAAACAACATGAAATCTGACAGGGGAAATACAAAATTTTACACTGAGTTTCAAAAATTGAATATTAACAAAGAAGGGAGGATTTGCAGCTCATCATTTATTCATGTAAAAAAAAAATCCCAAAGGATTTTTGGTACTACAAATCCAATTATAGGCAACAGTATACAATAGCATTCCGTAAGAAAATAATGGGCCGGGTGCGGTGCTCAAGCCGGTAATCCCAGCACTTTGGGAGGCAGAGGTGGGCGGATCACGAGGTCAGGAGATTGAGACCATCCTGGCTAACACGGTGAAACCCCCTCTCTACTAAAAATGCAAAAAATGAAAAAAAAAAAAATTAGCAGGGCGTGGTGGCGGGCGCCTGTAGTCCCAGCTACTCGAAGGCTGAGGCAGGAGAATGGCGTGAACCCGGGAGGCGGAGCTGGCGGTGAGCTGAGATCGCTCCACTGCACTTCAGCCTGGGCCACAGAGTGAGACTCCGTCTCTAAAAGAAAGAAGGAAAGAAAGAAAGAAAATAATGTAATCTCAACCTCATTTCTATTCATTTACACAACCACACAAAATATATTTTAAATGTGACATTGTCATAATAAAGTCCACCCAAAAGAGAGGTACAAAGACATGTAAGATCAATCACTATTTTAATCACTTCTCTATCTCCAGTGCCTAGCTGTGGGTCTGGAAAAAAATTTGCATTTAGTAACTATTTGTTGAATTAATAAATGATAGACAACATGTATCACGGAATACAGTTAAGGAAAGGTCTAAAGAAAAGAGGTTTAACAGGGTGGTTGTAGTGGCCCTTAAGTAAGGAACAGCCTACCATACAAAAGATGGGTGAAAATTTTTTCTGGTAGTCCCAGGGAAAGTTAAAACATATTTTTTCTGCAGTAGAAATAAATCTTTAAAATGTTTACAGGTATCTAAAAATGGAATGGTAGTCTTTCCAAGTATGAGCTCCTTGATACTTAATATGTTGACAAGATAAAGGATTATCAGATTTAAGGGAGATGCTGGATAAGTCTCTGCTGCAAACACTTCTAATGGAAAGATCTCTGATTCTATGTATAATTGTGGTTGCATTTTTTTCTTTATTGTCTTTTAAAGTTTCTTATTTCCTCAGTTCACTTGTCCTAAAAGTGTTCAGGGTTAGCTCTAAAATGTTCCATCTAAAAAACATTGAATTTAGTGTTTAGACCATCATAAGATTTTAAAAAAGGGCTCATTTTTCTGTAGAAAAATGAAACTAAAACAAATTAGAAGAACAATAAGACTGACTTCAATTTCAAAAGATAAATTCAGAGCTAAGATGAATTGATTTGACTGAAAATGGAAGTTACAGCAGGTGAAATCCCAGCTTTGTGAGGAGTGAATTGTCACATGAACTATGATGACTGCTAGAGCTTGCAGAAGGCAGCACGTGGCCTTCTTGGTGCTGCCCATCTCCCTCTGCTTGCCCTGGCATAGCCCTCATCACATGTCCTCATCAGCAACACCTTTTCCCTGTGGACCCTTTTCCTCAGTAGGCTGTGAGCTCTGTGGGGCAAAGACACTTTCGATCTGACTAACCATGAGATCTCTAACAACAAACAGAGTGCTTAACACATTAGACTCAATAAATATTTGTTAAGATGCACGAATAGATAATGGAATCTTTACTATATCAAAATTATATTTTAGATGTAGCACCCTTATTTCTGGAGTGCAGTGATGACAACTTTCCTACAAGGATGCTGAAAAATTTACCTCACTGGTAGTGAAGTCATTTAAAGATCTGATCTCTTGATTTTAAAAGTTACTTTTTTTTTTTTTTGTAAATTAGAATATTCTCTATTACTATATTATATACTTATCATTCAAACTTAATATTTTTAGCTTTCGTTTTGCTATCAACAAAAGAAGTGTTTGACTACCTCCTAGCATAGAGGAATGACCACTATATGAAACAAAAGAAACCCTCTATCAATGATTCTGACAGACACTCCACTAAAGTAATAAAGATAGAAAAATGAGTAGGACACAGACTGGCTTGCTGGCTCATGCCTGATCCCAACACTTTGGGAGGCTGAGGCAGGCAGATCATGAGGTCAGGAGTTCAAGACCAGCCTAGCCAACATAGTGAAACCCCATCTCTACTAAAAATACAAAAAAAATTAACCGGCCGTAGTGGTGGTGCACACCTGTAATCCCAGCTGCTCAGGAGACTGAGGCAGGAGAATCGCTTGAACCCGGGTGGCGCAGGTTGTGGTGAGCCGAGATCGTGCCACTGTATTCCAGTCTGAGTGACAAAGTGAGACTCCATCTGAAAAAAATAAAAAAAGAAAAAAAAAATGAGTAGGACACAGTCTCTGCTTTTAGAAGCTATCAGTACAGTAGTAGAGACAATGTGTAAATAGATATATATATACCATAATAACAATGTATGAACAAAGTTGGTATACTTAAGGGGCATATCTAAAATAGATAATAAGGCAAGAGAGATATGTCATGATATCTCAAATACATACAAGGAGGAACGAATTGATTCAAATAATGGTTGAAGAGGAGAGAAACATAGGGAATTTTCATCGTGCATCTCAAAACCATGGATGTAAAATATCGATCTTGCTGGGTGTTGGGGGAGCATGTGTTGAAATTATGAATGAAAGCTGTAATCATCACTAACATTTGTATAGTGCTTTGCTGACCACTAAGCTCACAAAACTCTGTATTATCACCATTTCATAGATTAAACTCTGAAGCTAAGAGGAGGTAAAGAGTTAGCCCAGATCTCTTAGCCAGTAAATGATGAAACTAGAACTGTAGCCCAGCATCGAATACTGAGTGTTTTTCACTCTTATATGAGAAAAGATCTTCAGACCTGCTTAACACATTAAATAAATATTCCATGCATGTATCTCATTTCTGTAAAATTATTTAAATTCAAGGATTTTATGCATAAAAGTACTACCTAAATGTGACATAAATGTTACATGATCACATTAATTCAATACAGAAGCTTACTCCTTCGCCTTCCCCATCCTTTTCCTTATCTACCTGTGAAATAACCGAGGAACACTGCTCAAGTTGGAAGCACACAGCCTCTGTTAGCATTAACAAGGAAACCTATCTGCAATGTTGTTTCCTTTCTTTTAAAAAAAATGGACTGAGTAGATGAATGGCTTAGTTTCTTTTCATCATAGTGATGGTATTCTGAATTGATGGCCATAACAGATCTGTTTTTTACACTAAAAAATAATGACACTTTCAATGTAAGCTGCTGTCATATACTGATTACCTGAGCAGAGATAAAAATAATACTAATAATCTTTATAAACATACTTGCTTCTGAGTTCAGAGGAATATTTGTGGTAGGATGAAAATTTCTACTAGAATTACAGCAAACTCCAAACCCTCTTTCATATTATGATTTACACTTCTGAGCTTTTGAATTTCTTACTAGGAAGGCTTCAAGTTTATAAACAGAAATAAAATTGAAGTGGAAATTATGTATGCACTTTAATGTTTAATGCTATACATTAACTAGAATTATTAGCAGTGGTCTTAACATGAGCTTTGAATTAATATAAACATGGGTTTTAGGTTTCTGCTTCCACGCATTAACATTCTGACTAAAAACAAGTTATTTAAAATTTCTATGCCTCAGTTTTATCATCTGTAAAATGGAGACATTAAAATTTTAGAGTTAGATATAATATGTGAGGTCATATTTGTAAAGTAAAGTGATTAGCATAGTGATTAACATGTTAAAGGCTTAATAAATATTATCTATTGTTATGGGATTCCAGAAAAAGGGTTTTGAAGACAAGATTCTGTTTCATTTTGTTTGTAAACATTTTTGGAAGGATCAGGTGATTCAGTGAGTTAAATAATTATCTAGGGCTTCAGGAGAGATTAAGGTACAAGATCTGATTTTGCCTTAATTTTGTTTCTTAAAATATCTCACCTTATTTGCTACAAATTTGTCAGCACCAAAAAGGAAATAATACTATCCAATCGAATCTTAGGGTTTTGAATCTAGAAAATATCATAGGCATGATTGATTGCAATTTATTTATTTTATTAGAAAAGAGACTGAAAAATAAAATCCAAAGAATTTGTTTGTAACAGTATGAATTAAAAACTAGCAACAACTTTGCTTCCAGTTTGTGTTTTTGGTAGAAGAATAAATTGCACATGAATTAGAAATAATACAGCTAACACCACGTCTAGCTTTTATTTTTACAGTAAACTCTCCATCCACATTTGAAATCTTCATTTAAAATAATGTGTTGGGCTGGCTGTGGTAGCTTATACCCAGAATCTCAGCACTTTGGCAGGCCAATGTGGAAGGATCACTTGAACCCAAGAGTTTAAGAATGCAGTGAGCTCTGATCATACCACTGCACTCCAGTCTGGGCAACAGAGTGAGAACTCTGCCCCTCCTACAGAAGAATAAATAAATAATAAATAAAATGATATTTTGGTTTCTGTATGACATTTCCCTACTTGTATAATTAATCTAGTGAGTGGTCTACTTAGCATATTGGGCACATGAAGGGGATCACTTAATGACACCTCTCTACCATACAACAAAACTATTTTCCATAATATTCACAAAATGAAATAAATAACAATGCAAAAAGAAGCATAGTTGTAAAAATGTTCTTTTATTGAACTTCATATAGCTATGCAAATGGAAACTAAGTGTGATAATATAAAAAGAAAACAAGTTAATTTTTTAAATTGCATTAATTTTGTTAATAGAAAACTAACACAGAAAGAAGGGTTTCCAAAGAGTAAACTCTGAAAGTTTCAGATAATAACTTGAAAACTAAATGACAAACTAGAGTGGGTTAAAGTCTTGCTTCTTTGACTTTATAATCACTGTGATCACATTTATTTAAGTATAATTTGTAAATGCAGAAATCTGTAGTACCACAGGACATGGATAATCCAACTCAGTGTAAGATTATCCAAGATCGTCTTGGTGTAGGCTCACATTAGCTCACAGGTAGCTATTATGGACATCTCTTCCTAAATTCTTGCTCAGTGACATCACTTTATTGATTTGATTATTAATTCAGATTAATTATGGAGGATGCAATAATACCAAGGAAATCAGCAAGCGCAACAAATCAAACATTTTTTTCTTCAGTTAGCCAATTGTTGAACACTTACCAGTACATCACAAATCAAACTGTACTCAAAGTGAGCCTAAACTACTTCAGTTGAGAAATTACTCTCAAATCAATTAACTGTAGTGAGTCTATAACAGTTGGGAGCCAACTGTATAACTGATACTTCTTTGAATTAACTTTCATATGAACACAACATAATTGGAGAATTTGTTTAGAAGTTAGATGAAAAGTCATTCAGAATTGTTGTTTCATGGTGATAATGAAAAACAGACTGATTTCAAATTGGTTTTAGTATTGGTTTAAGTTTTATTTGTGAAATCAATTTTATTGACATAATTTGTTTGCATATTTTCAACATTCGGTGAATGTTGACAGTTGTATAAACTTTGAATTCACTATCATTATCAATAAGCAGGCATTTCTAGAACAAACAATAGACTCCTCTTGCCCCTCTGCAGTTCGTAGCTCCCATTGCACAAGCCCAGGCAACAACTGATATGGTTTTGTCATTAATGGATTAATTTTCATTTTCCAAAATTGTAAATAAATTGAATTGTATACTATGCATTCTTCTGTGTTTAGTTTTATTTCATTGTACATAATGATTTTTTAAAAAGAGTCATTCTTTGTGTTACATTTATCAATATTTTATTATTTTCATTGCTGAGTGGTTTCCAATCGAATATATAGTCTACATTTGGGTTATCTATTCACATATTGGTGGACATTTACCTTGTTTCCAGTCTGGGGACTCTTGTGAATAAAGGTGATGAGATTTATGTTCACATCTTTTTCAGGACTTATGTTTCTATTTCAGTGTATAAATTATTAGGAGAAGAATGTCTGGGTTCTATGATAGGTTTATGATTAACTCTTAAAAGAAGACATTTTTCTAAAGTGGTTTCACCATTTTTCAACCCAACCTGCAGTGCAGGAACATTCTAGTTGCACCTCATCCTCACCAACATTTGGTTAGAGGGAGTAGATCATTCCTTCCCAGTAGCCCAAGTAAAGGTCTTACGAACTTTATTGGAGCTGACCACGTCACACAACCTTCCCAAAACAACTATCGTGGTTTCTGTTTGCTCAGGTCTGCACCATGGATCTATCTTGTATCTGATATTTGAGTCTGGTCCACTGTAAGCCACAGACTGAGGGTTGAAGAGGCAGCCTTTTCTCAGGGGGAAACTAGGAAACTGTTAGAGAAAGTTGAACGGATTCCAGGAGGCCAAAGATCGACCTAATTCTGCTAAACATTTCCATTATGTATAGCTAACTCCTAGAAGTAATAGCTTTTTAAACTTAGAAGTGCATAATGAAAGAAAAGTCTGGTTTTGGTTGGAATAACAGTACAATGAAACACAGCAACTAATAAACATATGCTCAGGACCCATAGTGAAGAAACTGATGGGTGGGTGTTGAGAAAAACAGATTAAGTCCATTGCTTTCTGTTTCTTTTTTGTTCAAAATTCATGGAAATCTGTAAGGCAACTGAGTGTACTTGCTAAAGGCAGATGGTTGTGTTCTCTTGATTGGTGGCATAGAAAGCTGAAGGAGGTACAGATGGCCAGATGGGGGAGGCTTTAGAAATGTGTGTGAGGCCAACACTAATTTTAGGAATCATAGCATTTATGAAGACCTAAAACTTTTGGAATATTTGTTGATCTGACAACTTATAGTCTAGAACCTAGGAACATTACTGTTACTATTCAACCTTGGCCTTTGGACACAGAAGGAAGGAGAGCTGGATCATTTCCACTTGCATAGCCATGTATACAAAGTTAAAAGAACAATTTTTCAACTATAATTCTTCTTTGCATTGTTATTTATTTCATTTTGTGGATATTATTGAAAATAACTCTGTTGTATAGTGGAGAGCTGTCATAAAATGATACCCTCCAGGTACCCGACATACTAAGTAGGTCACAGGCTAGATTGATTATTTAAGCATGGAAATGTCTGGTACCAACCAAAATATCCTTCTGTTTATTTATTATGTATTTATTCTTTTTTGGTGAGGGGAGGGTTCTCACCCTGTTGCCCAGGCTGAAGTTCAGTGGCACAATCCTAGCTCACTGAAACCTTGAACTCCTAGGCTCAAGTGATTCTTCCACCTCAGCCTCCCCCAGTCCTGAGACTATGGGCATGAGCCACCATACCCACCCCAAAACATTTTTTATCTGTTTGTGTTCCTTGAACACGGTTTATGGGTATGAAATCTAAAGTTTGATTAACTGGTCCTGTTTCTGTTCATTACAAACTGAATGGTGATTTCTGAAAGTTATTTAAGTTAAACAAAACATTTTATTGACTTTACATTTTGTCTTACCATTCCTATCCCCCTTACCCTGCTCACTTGCCATATATGTATAAACACACACGCACACACACATACATATATACACACACACATATATACAATTAAAGATGTGTGGATATGTATTTATAATATATACACCTATAATATATTTATTTGTACTATTTCTCTTCATCCTCTCACGAAGTGAAAACTTTATGAGAGAAGACTATTTTATATGTATTCTCTTCACTGTTGTATTTCTTTCACCAAGAAAAATTCCTGGCATAAAGTAGGAACTTCAACAAATTTACTGGATATTTTGTGAATATGTTTTGGATAGGCAGTGGAAAGTTAAAGACGAGGCTAGGGACTTAGCCTGACTTATTCAGTGATCTATCCTGAATGCCAACAATAGTGCCCAGCAAATAGTAGATGCCCAATGAATGTTTATTGAATAAATTAGATATCTATTATTCAACCATTTTTTGTGAAGCACACAATGTTAACTACCGGATAGTGAAAGAAATCGAGGTGCTGTTGGTTTGAAAGAAATGCCGAAAGTTTATAATAATTACGTGAGCAATCATAAAAATAGCCAATCAGAGGCACCAACTCTCCCATTCACCAAAGGATTTTACAGACAAAGAAACTCTGTATTTGTAGTGGCTCTAACCTACATGATTCTATAATTTCCTTCAGCATTGCTCAGCTATCAAGGACAAGCAGATAGTTGTATTGACTTAATGCCACCTCTCCACCCTTCCCTGCGTCCCAAACCAAACTCCTATCTAAATAAAAATCACCATGATGTGTCTTGGAATTTAGATTGCACAGTAATAAAAGTGGCTCCACAGGGGACAGAAAGACTGCGATAAAAAGTACAAAGATTGGAAGACAGTGGAGTCAAAGAAAAGGAATAGTGGAAGGGGTGAAAGATTGAAAATATGATCAATTTAGCCACAGAATGGGATATTGGAACGTTTTTTAGGGAGCATGTCAGTTTTTAGGTAATAATATTCAGTCTGAGGCCATGGTAAAATGTTAGCATGAGTAGAAATAAGCTTGTTTGAGGTTTGTGTAGCAGGGGATAGGAGTGGAGGAGTCCAAGCTGTAGAGAACTAGGTAATAGGTTGAGTCTTTGAGAGTTGGGTTGAGTCATGTTCGATACCTCAAATGAAGGAAAAAGTGACAGAGACACCTATAGGTGGCAGTAGACAGGAGGAGTGGAGTTGGGGTAGTATAGACAGACGATGGAGGCTTCAGAAGAGAAAGGGAGTGGCCAGTTAATGTCTTTAAAAAGGTAATAGTTGGCTAAGAGAATAGGGTTGGATGAGATGGGGTTGTCTTAGTTTGGACGGCTATAACAAAAATGCCACAGACTGGGTACTTTAAACAATACACATTTATTTCTCACATTGACTTATGGAACTATATTTCTAGAGGCTGGGAAGTCTTAGATCAGGGTGCTGGCAGATTTAGTTCTGGTAAGAGTCTACCTCCTGGTTCATGGGTGACTGTCTTCCTGCTGCAACCTCACGTAAGCAGAAGGAACCACGGAGGTCTCTAGAGTCTTTTTGTAAGGACGCTAATACCACTTATGAAGGCTCTAACCCCATGCCCTAATCACCTCCCAAAGGTTCTACTTCTAAATACCATCACGTTGTGTGGTTAGGATTTCATCATATTAATTTTGGAAGGACACAATCCATAACGGGGGTCAAACCAGGAGTAAGATGACCAGCTGGAGGCTATTGCTGCTGTACAGAGAGACACATTTGTGGTTTAGACCAGGCAGTAAAGGTGTAGGTGGCGAGGAATGGTCGTTTGAAGGACATTTTGTGAAGGTGAAACCATCAGAGTTGGCTGATGGAATCAGATGTAGTGTATGAAGCCCCTTGGTATTTGGTCTGAACAACTGGATTAATGTTAATACTCGGTGAAAAAGGCAAAGGAATGATTCAGTTTGAAGGAGAAAAGAAAGAGTTTTGTTTGGGTTTTGCAACTTTAAAGAACTTGACAACTACTTCGACATTTATAGATGTGTTGGGAACTGTGTCAACTGCTTTCGTATACACTATACCATTTGTTATGTTATCCTACTGATCCTATAAGGTATGTACCAATATTATTCCAAATTCATGTATCAGCTTCAGCAAATGAGTAACTCACTCAAACTCATATAGTCAGAAAGTCACAGCGGCAACATTTGACCCAAGGCTATCTGACTAGAGAGCTCGCAATCACTGTTCTATACAACTTAAAACCCTTCTGATCAAGTGGATCCACGTTTTGTGATGTCAAATGCACATGTAACTTGGGAGGACTCTTTAAGAAAAAGATCACAAATTTACAGCTACAAATGAAAAAGGAAATCATCATAAATTGTAAACTTTAAAAAATTGGCAAATATTTTAAGCATTGAAATATCTAGAAAATGAACATTCTTAAATGTTAGCAAATGGATGCACTTTTATAATATTTCCCCACATTTTTGTCTCCGTCGTTGCTGATCATCTCTTCCTGTGACAAAGTTTTTGTAATGCTATTTTCTATTAAGATAAATTCATAGTCCATTTTCTATGATTAAAATTGATCAATTTCTAATTATTGATAGTCTAGAAAAAATTCTTTCAGGTTCACAGCTTATTGATGGTAATACTGCATAAAGGTTTGTGAATGTTGGGAATTTATTGATGACATCTAAGGAAACATTCAAGTTTTGTCACAATGTATAATCAAGCGATACCTCATTAAAACCTCTCCCTAGGTATTCCAAGGTAGCCATGTAAGGCAAGCACCAGGAGTTTCAGTTTCATTCACTTCACCATGAATTCACCTCTGAACTGGCTTCTCTCCAGGTAGCTGGGGACACCAAAGCAGGGCAAGGATGCCCATGAGGACATTAATCCCATGTGGTGTGACATAGAGTTACCTTTCCTGAGTAGTCAGTGAGGAAATTGGTTGTCTCCTCAGATACTCACCCTTTGATGGAACTCACAGCTCTTCAACTGTGAGCCAGGAGGTAAAAAAGGACAAGACTGGAGAAAATGACCTTTTCTCACAGTTTTCTTAACAACTATTTTATAAACATAATAAAACTCGCATTACATTTTTCTTATCTCCCAATGAGTCAATAAAATAACATACTAATTATTGATTTTTCTCAGCTTTCTATTATTTTAAAATATTTTCTTTTTTGAAGTACAAGTGTAGGTAGAAATTTAAAATTTTTCTTTATAATGAACTAATCAATATTTGAAAGACTTGCCATGGCTGTCCTCCTACTGAGGCCCACTGTTGTGAAACAGTGATTGAACTTGAATTGTACATAGTTTTCTTTATTCTCTCAAATAATTTTCCTTCAGTTGAAATAATTACGTGTTGAAGACTCTAATGTTGTATGGAAGCTGTGAAATGAGAATAAGTTGGTTCAATTTTTTTGTATTCTTGGGCCTGAAAAGTAGATGACAACTGGAATAATCATTACAGAAGAGTGACTGTTGTGGTAGGGAAAATGTAAGAAATTTAAAGAAAGAGAAACAGTATGAGAAAGAAAAGAATAAAAAGCCAAGAACATGGAGTTAAAAAGTGGTTTCTGGGATAAATAAGAACCCCATTTAGCCCAGTTTTCCTTCCATATGTTTAGTAATCTGAGAGGCAGCAACAGGGAAACTTGATTCAATTGAACATGCTAATGGAACTTCAGAAGTCACTATAACTAGTTTGGCTAATTCCCACCAGCCCAGAGTAAAATGTCATTCTTTAGTCGATATTTCAGTGTCCAGACTCAATGCTCCCACTTGCTGAAATCAGCAGGAAGACCCATCTGATAAGTCGAAAATCCATACCCTTATGGATCCCAACTGTCCTAGCTGCTTGTTAATAGAACAGAAATCCCAACTCATCCTAGAGGCTTGAGGCATCCTTGCTGGCGTGGGCAATGGCAGCTCTCAGGCTGACAGCACACAAGAGAACCTCCTGCTGCTCAAAGGGCAGGAAATCATGGAGTCCACCGTTGCTGAATTCAGAATGTCCCCACCTGCATCTGGAAATTCTCTGTGCTCTCAGAGCTACTTTTGTTATGTTTGCCTAAGAGGGTGGGAGGGAAAGATGAGCCCTAAACCAGATCTATGATGTCAGCAAAGTGTAGGCCTACTTGTACTTGCAAGTGCTATAGACTGAATGTTTATATCCTCAGATTCTTACATTGAAATGTAATCATCAATGTGATGATCTTCAAGGTGGGGCAAATGGGGTGGGATTAATGTCCCCATAAAAGAGACCCCAAAGGGCTTTCTTGCCTCTTCTGCCATGTGAGGACACAGTCAGAAGACAGCCATCAATAATCCAGGAAGTGGACATTCATCAGACACACTGATACACGGATACACATGGATTCAGTGTATATCCACAGGTACCTTGATCTAGGAATTTCCAGATTCCAGGCTGTGAGAAATAAATTTCTGTCATTTATAAGCCATGGAGTCTATGGTATGGAGTCTATGGTGTTTTTTGTTATAGCAGCCCTAGCAGACTAAGAAAATCGGATTTAACTACCTTTGCTGGAAAACTGTTGGTTTGATCTGAAGGGGAAAGAGACAGGAAGGAATGAAGGAAGGTTGTTGGACTTCTTGGATTTTACATGAGATTACCATCAAGTTAATTGTCTGGTAGTATATTATTCTAGACAAGTAAGAATGATGCTGAAGGCAATTCAGAGATCATCAGGGTTGCCTCCTTGGTTTCAAAAGGGTGAACCACAGTCTTGCTTTCAATGGCCAGATGGCCTCTGCCCAAAATAACACTAAGGATGAGAACCCTGCTGGGTAAAGTTGCAGGGGAAGGACTCCCCTGTGGGTTCTGAAGGCAGGACCTCTACCCTAGTAGGCCTGGAAGGCCGAGCATTAAGCCAAGGAGGATTACTCTTAAGCCTTAAGGTCTAATGGGATTTGTATTGTTGGGTTTTGGACTAACTCCTAACCTATCATTCCTTTCTTCTTTCCTATTTCTCCCTTTGGAATGGCAATGTGTCTTCTTTACCTGTTCCACTCTTGTGTGTTGAAGAACATAACACGTTTGCTTTCACAGGTTCACAGCTAAAGGAGAATTTGCCTCAGAAAGAATGATACCTTGAATCTCACCCATATCTGATGTAGATGATATTTAGGTGAGACTTTGAACTTTAGACTTTTGAATTGATGCTGAAATGAGTTAAGATTTTTGGAGCTGTTGAGATGGAATGAATGTATTTTGCATGTGAGAACATGAATTTTGGAAGCACGAGGTAGACTTATAGACTAAGTGTCTGTGTCCTCCCAAAATTTGTATGTTGAATCCTAACTCCCAGTATAATGGTATTTGGAGGTGAGGTCTTTGGTAGCTGATTAGGGCATGAGGGCAGAACATTATGAATGTAATTAGTGTCCCTATAAAAGAGGCTTTGGAGAATTTCCTTGCTCCTTCTGCCATGTGAGGACACAGCAAGATGGCCATCTATGAACATAGAGGAGGCCCCTCACCAGAACCTGACCATGCTGGCACCCTTACCTCAGACTTCTAACCTCCAGAACATGAGAAATAAATTTCTATTGTTTATAAGTTACCCAGTTTATGGTATTCTATTATAGCAGCCTGACAGACTAAGACAAATTGCAAAAGTGAATATTTATTTAGAATGAGAAAACATATCATGTATTGCAGAATCCTTAGAGATTCAGATCCCTTTCTTTTGAGAATCTCTTTAGGCAGTTTGCCAGAAATGCTCCCTAAATTTAGTCTGGCTTTTCCTCTCCTGGTGGAACACTCTAAACTCCCAACTCCTGCACACTCCGAGGAAGCTGGCTAAGGAGGGTCCCTGAAACCGAAGTTCTATTAGCTTCAGTAAATTCACCTCTGCTGTACTGCTGACTGCCTGGGGCTCTGTCAGAACTTGTGTTGGCCCTATCTAGTCTAGATGATTCGTGAACAGTCATCTCTTAGATTGTCCCCACCTGTTAAAGTCTGGGTAGCACTCAAAGATTTGATCAAATCAGACTGTCATATCCTGTCCTCGCTGCCTTGCCAGTGAACTCCTGCCAATTAAATGCAGGCTACAGTAGTTTTTTTGTGATTTGAAAGAAGATGTGACTTTTTCATCTTTATGTAGTCCTAAGGTGCCCATTGACAAAATGAGAGACTACCATACACCATTTTAATTATATTCGTTTGTATTTATTTTTCCTATCAGTAGGAAAGGATACACAATGAAGCGTTCCCTCCAACCTAACACTCGTCTCCTCCTGTTACTCAGTATTCCTCCTTAATGGTATCTTTTCTTGGGCAGCCTTACAGAAATACATTTTGCAAATATAAACAAATGTGTGTGTGGGTTTTGATGTTAAGTTATTTCTTTCTTTTTTTTTTTTTTTAACTGTACTAGAATATTTTATATAGCACATTTGTTCTCTGTTATTTCATAATTAGCCAGAATTCTCTGGTCAAATGATTTGAGTACCATGCTTGTGAGGGAGTTGGGCAAAAAGGAAGTTCTTTGACATCTTTCTTTCTTTATTTCATAGTGACATTCTATATCATATTGGGTGTAAGCTTTCACCTGGTATGACTACTACTCTCTTTTTCTTTTTCCTTCCCTTCCCTTCTTTCTTTCTTCCCTTTCTTTCTTTCTTTCTTTCTTTCTTTCTTTCTTTCTTTCTTTCTTTCTTTCTTTCTTTCTTTCTTTCTTTTTCTTTCCTTCTTTCCTTCTTTCCTTTCTTTTTCTTTTCTTTTTCTTTCTTTCCTTCTTTTTCTCTTCAAGAGACTTTCACCCTGTCACCCAGGCTAGAGTGCAGTGATGTGATCATAGCTCAACGTAGCCTTAAACTCTTGAGCTCAGGTGATCCTCCCACCTGAGCCTGCTGAGTAGCTGGGACTCCAGCCACACACCACCGTGTCTGGCTAATTTTTTTTTTACATTTTTAGTTTTTAGCCCAGGCTGATCTCAAATTCCTCACCTCAAGTGATCCTCCTACCTGAACCATTCAAGTCACTGAGATTACAGGCTTCAGCCACCATGCCTGACTTCTTATTTTGTTTTAGCATAACACTTCACTTTATAATCAAAATAAATAGTCTTTCAGGCTACTATGTGAGTTGAGCTTAATTATGTTTATTGATAGGACCGATTTGTTTGTGTTATATTATTTTAGATTTTCTCTTTTCATGGCTTTAAACATATCATCTTTGCTCTGCTTTCTGCGTTGTTAAATATAATCTTATTTTTAAAGACAGTATCACAATATTTACTCTTCTAATTTTGCTCATTTTTTAAATTATTGCAGATTATGTTTACATTTGGGCCTGAACTTGTAGCCTTAACATTTGTGTAGTCTTTATTCTATAGTTAAACATATTCAATGATCACCACAGATTTCTTTGCTGTGGCTTTTCCAGTCATTTCTTGATTGGCTAAATCTTGCTTACCATGAGACTCCTCAAGAACAGATGAGACTAGTTCTCTTGGATTATTGCATTTGGTATTCCTTGAAATGTATAGGCTGAAATATTCTTTTATTTTAGCAAAGTCTTAATAAATTATTTATTTAAACCCATTTGTGTCTCTTTTTATTTCCATTTATTTCTCTATAACTCCTAGTATGCTATATTGGTCCTTCTTGGTTTATCTTTTGCATCTATGAAGATGTAATGCAATATCATTAGTTTTTAATTTATTTTCCCCTCTATGAAGAAGAGAAACTAAAAAGGAAGTTTGTCCATGAGATGCAAATAAATATTCCTTCAGTACTTGTGCCTAGATTGTGGTCAGACATCTGCATGAAATTTAACCAATGATATTCTCCAGGTCTTGTTTGAACTTGCACTGGGATATGCAAAGTGAGTGGTCTCAGATTGTTGAAGGCAGTATAGGTTTTGTTTCTGTTGGAGACTGAAGTATAGTCTTGCTCCAGAATATCAATTGACAGTATAATTGGAGAGAACCTGAAACTCCACAAATTATGCCACCGATCCAAAACAAAGTGATACTTACTTTACAGGTTTTGAAATAAATGTTTAAAGCTTTACCTATCTGTTTATCTCCTGTATCCTTATGAAATGTTCTAAAAAATCTGAAGACACCAGAGAAATAATCATGTTCGCCAATAAGTCCCTAATGTTATTGGTTCAGACCAGGTCCAAAGCTACTGTCAGGGCAGCTGACAGCCTTGTGCCTGGTTCCCCATTTCTTTGGCTACTTTGGGTGGCCATCCTACTTTCTGCCGTTACTAAGAGGAATGTGACTGGTGACATTCTGTAACTCCCAGGGATAGGGACAGAAAAAGGGAACCAGATCCAGGTCCTGCATGATAAAAAAGGGAAAAAATCTACACGGGAAGTGAGTTGGGAGTGGGAAGAGTGCCAAAACATACCTCTGATTTAATTCTTCAGCTGCTCAGTGAGTTACATGTCTTCCATTCTGCAGATATTTCACATATTTTCCTGTTTTTAGTGTTTCCTTTTTCCACTTTCTGTCAGAGATACGGGAAAATGGAAATACTTATCCCTGCACATACGGCAATCGATTTTGCCAGGAAGTACATATCTTAAAACTATGTTGACCCTCTCATAAAATAAGATATTTTCAATTGCTTGCTCATATCTTGGAAGTACACATCATTTTTCATAATCATACTCATATCCTTAGTAATCTGTCATGTGTCTGAATATCTCATTATCAATGATACTTTACTATCTATCTATCTCTGCTCTTCCAAGTGCCTGTATAAACTTTGATCAGTCAATAAAAGAACATCACAATATGTGGTGATTAAGAGCATGTACTCTGGTATAAGATAACTTCGTTTAAATGGGCAATTTACTTAATGTCTCTAAGCCTTGATAACAGGGAACGTGCAAGTAATTACCTCATAGAGTTATGATGAGGAATAAATTCATTCATATGTTTAGTAATATTTATTGAACACCTACTATGATAAGAGCTATGAAGACTTCATGTCTAAAACACCAAAAGCAACGGCAGCAAAAGCAAAAATTGACAAATGGGATCTAATTAAACTAAAGAGCTTTTGCACAGCAAAAGAAACTACCATCAGAGTGAACAGGCAACCTACAGAATGGGAGAAAATTTTTGCAACCTACTCATCTGACAAAGGGCTAATATCCAGAATCTACAAAGAACTCAAACAAATATACGAGAAAAAAACAAACAACCCCATCAAAAAGTGGGGAAAGGATATGAACAGACATTTCTCAAAAGAAGATATTCATACAGCCAACAGACACATGAAAAAATGCTCATCATCACTGGCCATCAGAGAAATGCAAATCAAAACCACAATGAGATACCATCTCACACCAGTTAGAATGGCAATCATTAAGAAGTCAGGAAACAACAGGTGTTGGAGAGGATGTGGAGAAATAGGAACACTTTTACACTGTTGGTGGGATTGTAAACTAGTTCAACCATTATGGAAAACAGTATGGCAATTCCTCAAGGATCTAGAACTAGATGCACCATATGACCCAGCCATCCCACTACTGGGTATATACCCAAAGGATTATAAATTAGTCTACTACAAAGACACATGTACACGTATGTTTATTGCGGCACTATTCACAATAGCAAAGACTTGGAATCAACCCAAATGTCCATCTGTGACAGACTGGATTAAGAAAATGTGGCACATATACACCATGGAATACTATGCAGCCATAAAAAAGGATGAGTTTGCGTCCTTTGTAGGGACATGGATGCAGCTGGAAACCATCATTCTTAGCAAACTATCACAAGAAGAGAAAACCAAACACCGCATGTTCTCACTCATAGGTGGGAACTGAACAATGAGATCACTTGGACTCGGGAAGGGGAACATCACACACTGGGGTCTATCATGGGGAGGGGGGAGGGGGGAGGAGGGAGGGATTGCATTGGGGAGTTATACATGATATAAATGATGAATTGATGGGTGCTGACGAGTTGATGGGTGCAGCACACCAACATGGCATAAGTTTACATATGTAACAAACCTGCACGTTATGCACATGTACCCTAGAACTTAAAGTATAATAAAAAAAAAAAAAAAAAAAAAAAAAAAAAAAAGAGCTATGAAGAAAAACAATGCAAGATGAGGGAAAAGAGAACAACAGGGTGCTACTTTAGATATAATTGTCAGCGAAATCTGCTCTAGGAAGATTATATTTGAGGAAAGATTTGAATGAAGTGAGGAAGTATGTCATGCAAATACTTGGGTCTGAAGGTTCTAGACAGAAGAAAGAATAATTTTAAGGATGCTGTGTTGGGAATCTTATTATCATGTTCAAGAAGTTGGATGAATTTATGTTGTGCCTTTCTAAATTTGAACTGTCTAGATTTAATGGCCTCAAGAAGATAAAGCCAGGGTTGGGTGGGGAGAGCTGTACTGCAACAAATTCTCAAAGCTGGAGTCCTTCTTGAGGATTCCAGGCCAAAACCAAATTGTATTCTATATATTGAAAGTAGTGTGGCAGGGGGCATCTTGTCATCTGGAGTGTGTATGTATTTACTATGTGAATGTCATGCTATAATGAGAAATAACCATAGACTGCATAATTTATAAAGAACAGATATTTTTTGCTTACAGGTCTGGAGCCTGAAAAGTCCAAGATTACGATGTCAACATTGAGTGTCTGGTGAGGACTGCTCTCTGCTTCCAAGATGGTGCCTTTTTGCTGTGACCTTAAATGACAGAAGGTGACAGGGAAAAAGGGTCTTGTTAGTTATCTCCAACCCTTTTATAAGGCACTAATTCCATCTATGAGGGCAGAGACCTCATGGCCTAATTACTCCTAAAGGTGTCATCTCTTAATATTTTGCAATGAGTTCTCAATATATTCCCCCCAAATTTTGTGTTGGGTACTTAATCCCCAATGCAAAAATGTTCGGTGGTGTGTCCTTTTTGGAGTTGATTAGCTCATAAGGGTTCTGCCTTCATGAGCAGATTAGTGAGTTATAAAAGCACTTATAGGAGAAAGCGTGCCCTCTTTTTTGCTCTTTTGCCACATGAAGACACAATTTCATTCTCTCCCACCCTTTCACCATGTGACAACACAACAAAAAGGCACTTACCAAATGCGGGCATCTTAATCTTGGACTTCCCAGTTTTCAGAACTGTGACAAATAAATTTATATTCTTTACAAATTACCCAGTCTGTGGTATGCTGTTATGGCAGCATGAACTAGACTAAGACAGGGATTACATTTCATCATGAATTTTGGAGAGAACAGAAACATTCAAACCATAGCAATGAGTAAAAGATACTTATCGTAGAAAAATTTAAAGGCACAAACATAAAGAAGGAAGAGTAGAAGAGAAAAAGAACGAAGGGAGAAAGAGGAGAAAGAAATCATCTATTAAGCTGCCACCCAAGCGTAAGTACTATTGTTTTATTTGTTCCTTTTTGGCAAACTTTTATAAATTCTATAAACCTGCACATAACTTTTTAGATCATTTTAACCATATCTTTTAATCAGCTATGTACTTATTCATAATAAAGTTGAGCCATAATTTACCCAATGATTGTAACCTTATGATAACCTCTCTTCATAATGTTTAAACATTGTTTCTCTTCGCATGACAGCAATTGTGCTTCGAATATCCATGAAAGGAGAGAACACATAATAATAAAAATGTTCCATGGATTCAGTGATACTTTCAATGAGTTTGCAGATCAATAACCGGAACAATATCTATACACATTTGAAAAATTATTTAGTTGGTAGATAGACAGATTGATAGATAATAGGATGTAAAGACTATTCAATTTACGAACATGCTTGAAACACAGGCTCTTAGACTCTGTAAAATTTTAGCCATCCTCTATCCCACTAACATGCAGTTACTCACAGATTAGGATGTACAGATGAGGTAAGGAAATGGTCCTTAAAATATGCTCCCAGGACCAACCTCATCAGCATCATCTGCAAATTTGTTCGAAATACTAATCACTGGCCCTCACCCATGACCTACTGAATCAGAAGCTTTAAGAGTGTGCTGTTGAATTCTATTTTATCAAGATCTCCTGGTGATTCTGATGTACACTCAAATTGGAGTACCAATGAAAGTGAACTCTCCTTTCATGACTGTTGAATCCTGTAACTACTAGTAATTAGCAGTGGAACTTCCTACCCATTATATCCTCTAAGCTTCAATTTTCTCATGTCTATAAAAAAACAGAATAAACAAACCAACATTATACTGTTGTAAAGATTAAATGGTATAACTCGTGATAGCAACTAGAAGTGTCTCTGGCATGTGATATACACATTCATTCAAGGAACAGTTAAGTACTTACTATGTGCCAAGCACTGGTAGAAAAAGAGAAGATCCATAGTTTCATGGACCTCATCTAGCAAGTGAAGACAAGCAGGCGTGTGTGTGTCTGTGTGTGTGTGTGTGTGTGTGTGCTTAATCAAATGTCATATTTGTCATAACATTAAGCTGGGGCCCAAGGAAGGGAGGAGTTAATTACATTTGGGAAGGGCAGAATCAGGAAAGGCTCCATAGAGGAGAACTTTTATCCACAGAGCCCAGATAACTTAAGCCTTGGAAGTGTGAAAAAAATTAAGCTTGTGGAAGTGGTAAGGAAAGGTCACCATGTATATCTGAATGAGACAACAAAATTTACTTCATTATTGGATGTAATGAAAGGAAGACAGCAGTCAAAGAGGAAGCCACAATAATTAAAAGTGACAAAATTTCAGAAACAGAAAATGATAAAGTGAGAAATGAGTAAAGGATTTAAATGGCTTTATATTTCTGGTGTCCCAGCAATGTTAATTTCCCTCTTTTTCCTTAATATTTTTATCCTGGTGAAATCTGAGAAAAACTAAGTTTTTAAGTTGACATTGATGCTGGAGGTTTGAGAAGGGGAGCATACAAAGGCTATATTACAATATGGAGCCCAAGTGGAAAGGTAAAGGGACCTTAGGAATTTTTTTTGTTTTTGTTTTTTCTCTTTCTCTAATTATCTGGCTGATTGCCAGAATGACTGACAAACCAGCAGTTTTTGGGGAGGAAATAGTGGGGTGGGAGGGGAAGAAGAAAAGCAAGAGCAAGAAGGAAGAGAAAGAGAGGAGAGAATTGAAGGAGTCCTTTGAGGAATTCATCATACTCAAGGCCAGGTAGCCTGAAAGAGATTTTTAGATACACTGAAGTAATCAGACTTTGAGTTCTTTGGATCCTCTGTGGCACATTATTTATGACTTAGTTCTTTGTATGTAGTTATTTTTAATGACTTTGTTCCCAAACTAAGCCCTTGGTACTGTTGCGCCAGCACAGCCCCTGTGAAAATTGACCACTTTGTTCTGTTTATAAAGGACTACAGATTTACAGATGCTGAAAATAAAACCCACAGAGTCCATAATGTAGACATTCTTGGTCTTCTGTCTTACCTTATTCTACATTTAAAATGTTTTCCCAGCCACAGTCATAATCATGGTTTACTGCATAGCTCAAAGATAGAGGCCCCAGAGCATTCACTCCTGTAACACAATTAAAGACAATAGCTTGGATCTTCTCTCCTTGCTACTCTCATCTCTCCTGGTAGGAAAGGAGAAATGATTATGCTTTATGTAAATATTATGGAGGTGCATTCTGTCTCCGTATCTCAGGGTGTGAAATTTTCCACTTTGAAAGACATTTACCACTTTCCTTTGCTTCTCCCAAACATAAAACAAATCTCAGAGAATAAAAGAAAGTTAGTTGATACATCATAATACGTAGTTGCAGTATCATTAAATTGCATACACATAGTCACACTCAGGGACAACTGGGACGTCAGCTTCTAATTTGCTATCAGATAAACATTGTCTCCAGTTATTTTCCAGAGTTCAGGGTGGTAACTTCAGTAATTGAAGAGGGGAATAAACAAAGTTAGCATCAAATTATAGTCTGACACAACCTTAAAGTCTGCATTTTAAGGTCTCGGTGAGCTCATCTGTCATGAGGCCTAAAATAAACACATGTCCAAGATGGAAACAATGGTGTAGTTAAAATCATCTACATAAGTGAGTCAAGCACCCAAAATGCCTTCTGCCAGGGACAAAACAAAATTCTGAGGGGGGAATCTGATGATTGTCCCTTGAAGACATTAAGATATGTAAATTATCACAGGAACACAATGCACATCTTTTATTCTATTTGTCAAATGTTGTAAAATAACCACGTTGATAAAATATGAAACTTATTGGTTGTCCATGTTCTGAGTTGTAACGCTTTACAACACCAGGGACTTTATAATATCAGAAGATTTAGGTTTTTCAAAAATCCAAATGGTTAGGAAATGGAGAAGGGGGATGAAATAAAGGATTCTTTCTCTGAATGGACTGCAACAGATCAAGGGACAAGATCAAGTCCAAAGAGCAAATAGCAAGGAGTTTAACAACTGACATTCTTCCCCATCTCAATAAATGACCAGCAACTTGGAGTCATCTTTGACTCTGCTCTTTCTCTCCTATTTTCTATCTAATCAAGTCACAAATTCTAGCAGCACTGCCACCTGGTCCAAGTGGCAGCCATTGTCCTGCAAATTTTGCTATGGCTGTAGCTTATAAACTGCTCTACCTTGATCCCACCCTTACCCCTCTGTAGTCTATTTTCAACCTGGCAGGTGGAGTGATACTGTTGGAATTTAAGCTAGACTATATCGATGACTGCCCATGTCTCTTAGAATGAAATCCAAATTCTTTACAGTAGTCTGAAAAACCCTACTTCATCAGGCCTTCTCTACTTGTATGATGTCTTCCCTGACCCCACTGCACCTGACTGCTCCTTACTCACTTCATTGCAACAGCATAGGCCTCCTTGTTGTGCTTCACACCAGCTGGACATGCTTCTGCATCAGGACATGTGAATTTGCTAACCTTTCTGCCTGAAATACTCTTCCCTTAGATATCTGAAAAGTGTTCTTCCTCATCTATTTATGTGTCTTTGGTTTAAAATTTTACTTTAAAAAGTAAAACATTTCATGATCACCCTATTTAAAACTAGTTTCTTCCCTCACTTCCAGGATTCCCTGGCCCCTTCCATTCTTTATCTTCTAGTATAGTAGTCATTATCTCTCACAAACTACATATTTTATTTGTTGTAATTTTTTTAAATCTGTTTTCTTCCACTAGGGATGTTTGTTTCTTTTTCTATGGCCATTTTCCAGAGTGATTAGAATTGCAGTACAAGGCAGGTAGGCCCTCAATAAATAGACATTAAAATGTTAATAAGACTTACAAACAATGCTAATTGTGCTTCTTATAAAACCAGCCCTGCTTTAGTCCCTATGGATATTTAAAAAAAAAAAAAAAAAAAAAAAAAACAGATCTGAGGAGTCCCAGGAGAATGCAGACCAGACTTGCAGCTTTGGGACAATGATGACTTATAACTAAAAAGGGAAGAGGAAATTCTGAGGAAACTGGCCATCCAGAGAGGTTTGGTGTATTCAGTGCATTGTACTCAGTGCACTGGGGGACATCAATTTGGGAGCAAATATTTAGGAAGAAAAAAACATTTAAAATAATGGTTTACCAGAAATTAACCCACAGCATTTTCCTAAATTCGTTAAACGTTCAACAGCAATGTCCATATTTCCAAATCACAATGATATTTGGTGTAATGGAAAAACACATCTGGCATTAAACATATTAGTGTTAATGATATGAATTTATTCATATTCCAAATTTTGGGCTAAAAAAGCAGACTTACTTGCTTCCAGACTAGCTCTTTGTGCATCCACTGTGACTTTATTTAGGCCCTGGATTAGTGAGACCATTCTAATTTCTCGAAACTTGACTAGGATTTAAATTTTCATGGTACAGACAAAGAAATGACTTGGTTAAAAGTCATTTCTTCTCATTTTGAATAGAGAATACATAGTGCACTGAAGACCTTCAACGATGGTTATGTGTTATCTGAAAGCAGATCCCAGTGGACTTATGATAGTGCACACTGGTGTCCACCATTCATTTTCAATTGGACCGGTCTCTATCCCCACACTTGCTCTCCTGAGGAGGTGGAGAGAATCTTAAGTGAGAACCGAAAAGGAAAACTTAGGAAATAAATAGTTTCAGTAGACAATAACATGAATGAGTCTACTCAGGATCATCTCGAACGTTGAAATGAGTCACTTTACATTTGAAGATATTGCAACAACATCGGATGCACAGAGAATTCGTTTTCCTTTCTAACCATATCAAGTTGAGTCTTATGGCTCACTGGAGAAGCTCAATCACAAAAATGACGTAGAACCTCATGGCCAGTATTTTAAAGAGACATACGAAATTGCCCACTCTGTTATTTTCTGAGAGAAAATATCTTACCTCATTAAAACACGCAGGTGGTGGAAGAGCATATCTAAGGGAGCCGAATCATTCAGGTAGCGGCATTTCAGAAACCCACACAGAATCCATGTGGTACCAAAAGTTCTCAGGAGTTAGCAGCATCTACATGTCATCGCATTTTTTTGCTCTCCTTGATAAATTTGATGTCATAAAGTGATAGTTTCAGTCTTAGTCCCTTCTGTTAAAAAGGAATCAATGATCCAAAGTCAAATTGTTTCTATTGTAAATAGCAGCATTTCTTGCAACTGCTAGCCACCTTTACTGCCAAAAATAAAATATATATTGTAAGAGCTAAGACCACAAACTCCTTTATATTGTTGTTTCTCTTAATAAGAAATCCTTTTGGCTTCAACTGTGTAACTTCAACGTTGATCCCTTCACATTTTCCTCAGTTGCTCAAGTTGCCAAGTGCATGGAATATCCTGTTTTTTCAATTAAACTTACTGCTGCTTTTCATTTTATCCCCTCTGAGCTTCATAAGCTTCTTTGGGTACCATGCAATGGAGTTCAGAGGCCAACTTAAACAAAAAAAATTAAAAAAAAACCAACAATCTGCTTTGCAAAGCTGAGTAAATAGACATAAACATGTTCAAACTACCTGTATCTGAAAGAGTTAAGAGCTCCTGAAAGTACTTCAAGGTCAGCAGTTTGCTTTCATCCCTTTCCAGCACTTTGCATAGCTGGCAGCCCTCCATCCTTTGGAGAGCAGAGGGACAGCAGAGTGCACAAGATTCACAGTTTCAGCCAGAATTTCCATAATCACATCAACAGATGGAATAATAATCACTGCTGAAGTTACTGCACAATCTTTCTGATCCAAGGAAACTTCCTTCTGCATCAATTCAAAATCATTTCTGCTGGCAATTTAGACATAGGCATTCTTATTTTCTGGAAATGTTACAAGTTAAGGTGATTTTAAAGTAATTGAACAGTATAAGCCCTGTATTTGAATATAGTACTATGGAGGGAGCCACATGTGTGCAGGGAGTTTGAGGAAAGGCTGGGCATTTCTGAGTGCTACATGGGATATAACATTTCTTTGGAGACTCGCAGCGGTGACTGTGAGGTCTGCCACTCTCTGCAACACTATGTCCTGGCCACCTGGGCTCTATCTCCACAGTTGGGATTCTAGTCATGACTGCTTGAAGCTATCCTTCCCCAGTCTCTATATAGCAGGTTATCTCTACTCTTGATTATTTCATGGGAAAAGTCAGTTATATTGAAGAGCATATTAAATCAATACAATTAGAATCATACTTTCTAGAAGCTGGTATGTTAGGGTACTTAATGTTGATTTCTAGACAACAACTATGAATCTACCTAAGCTCTGAATCTGAACCATGTGAAAGTGTGACAAAGTTAAGACACCCGTAAATACAATGAACAATACCTCTATTGTGTAGATTTTAAAGTTGTTTTGAGGTTTAAGGCTTTATTACATCAAGAATTATCTGAGAGCATCTGGAACTAGATATTGATTTCTTGAATTAATTCTAATTATTCATCAATGGGAGAATCGTTTACCAACATAATGTCCAGGTCACACATATGGTCAATTTGAATAACCATGAGAGTATAATATGAACATGGATCTGTCTTCACTTGAGAATTCATAAAAAGTATCACAGCAATTATGTCTGTGTGACATAATCTACTAAAAAAGTAGTGAAAATGGTAGGAAAAATACATTACTTCAGGAGAAAGACAAATTTTTAAAAAGAAATTGGCTTATTATTGAGTGGCTTTCTCCCACTTCAACTTCGTTATTTCTTATTTGTTTTTTTCCATTTTGTTCTTGTTTATTGTGATCTCCTATATGTTTAGCACTATTCCAGACACTAAGGATAATTTAAGCATCTGTCTTTCTCTCTGCACATCCTAAGGTCCCTTAGAGTTTTCATCTTTTACATAGCTTCAGTCAAAATCTACAAGTCTCTGAAATCTATATTTTCTGTAGCAACTGTTCTTCCAAGCTTCAAACCAATATGACATACTTTGAAGGAGGTGGGGGAGGATGTTTAAAGTTACCAGTAAAATGTATGATGTCCAATTAATTTATCCTATACTTATAAGACATACTAAAACAGGTTCATTGCTTATCTGCCATTCAAATTTAACTAGGCTTCTTGTGTTTTAATTTGCTGATTCCGGAAACCCTGGGGATGAGGGTCAAGACACATTTTGTTCTTTTGTGTTTTGATCTCTGCATTTACCCTTCTCCTGATTCTGAGCAGTAATCAAGCTCTAAGAACTTCCTTATCTTATGGATTTGTATAGAGCATAAAGCCTACACTGTAACTTGATGAACAGAGTGTGCTCCTTGTTTAAAAGGAGGAGTGAATAAAAACTAAAAGGAGACTGACTTAAGGGAGAGACTTCCCCTAGATGTCAGAGATTAGCAGATTTTACATTTATCAGGGGCCAGGACATCACTTGGAAACAACAAAGCAGGGCAATGGCAAGACGTTGAACAGGATGGTTTGGAGGAATGGTGCACCTAAGGTGATAGTATCCATGCCACCAAGGTTCCCAGTCTCGGCATCAACTCACATGCTTGACCAATAATACAGAAGCAGTGAAAACATCAGACTTGAAGGTACTGTGTGCATTGCAACAAGGAATGATTCAGTGAAAACAAGTGTTGGTTGGTGAACTGCAGGGTTTTCATTAATGCTTTGGGATCAAATAATATCACAGAACTTTTACACCAAGGAAACCTAGATTATAGACTGTGATTGGATTTCCTCCTATGCAAAGAAGTATGAGTCTTATAATGTAATGCAAGTTGATTTAAAGGGAATAATGAAGTGGGATATTTCTTCTATACTTCATCTGTGAAATCAAATTTAGAACCTTTTCTGTGGCAGAAAATGATGATTACTTACTCAAACACCTCCTTGTTATCGAAGTTTATCTTTGCTGCATCTTTATCAGTGATAAGAAGGTAACCCAACCCAGGCCACTGGGACCTGGAAATTTTTCTTTTTCTCATTAAAGAAAAAAAAGTTATGTAGAAAAGAAACTATCATTTTGCCTTTGGACTTGGTTGTGAGGATATGCCACCTGAATTTGTGACAATAATCTTTTGATTATAAGAAAACAATTATAAGAGAAAAAGACAGTCTTCAGGAAGAGAAAATGGAGAGATGAATGGAATTTGAAGTTATTATGATATAATTGAATTACTCATTAGTGAACTCTGCTACTTTCCTGCTTCAGAACTTTTTATGAGATAATAAATTGTAAAGACACATTTAGTGAGCTATTTCATAGTTTGTATCTACAAGAATCCAAAATGATACGTTGTTACCATCACAGATTGGGTTTTCAGATGCAAATGCTGAGACACAGTTTAGGTGCGTTGTGTTTACCAGGGATGAACAATTGCATAAAGGATGGGGAAGAGGTGGAACTGGGCAGAGGAAGAAGTGGAACTGGCAGGGAGCTCTGAAGCAAGTGTTGCTCATTAGATGTTGTGCAACAGGTTATGAAGGCTAGAACCTTATACCCCTGCCATGCTCAGTCACTGGGGCCAGGCCAGGTTGCTCTGGTAGAGATGTGACCTCAAGCAAAGGATTTACCTGAAACTGAGGCAGATCTGATGGGCAAGATAGCGGGACACTGGCTTCTGACCACATGCTCTGCAGCTAAACAGCAAGTCCTTCCTTGAAGGCTGATCTGGGTATCTTAGTGTCCACATTAGCTATACATACATCAGCTATTCACATACATAAATATATATATACACACACACACACACACACACATACCTACCAAATGTATCTACTCTGACATTCAAATACCTCAGATTCAATGGGATCAAAATTAAAAGATGGTTCCACTCATGAAGATAATTTAGGATTGACCCCTCAAATCTTCATTGACATGTCTTTCCCCCTTGCCTTCACCCATCAATGACTATTACTAAGCCTAGTAATATCTTACTTCAGTCCACAGTTTTACTCATTCACATTGATGTTAGTGAAATCCAAGCCTCATTATGCTTCAAGTAAGGCTAAAGTCTTTGAGTTTCCTAACCTTAAATTTGATTTCCTAAACACTATTATTAACTTGTGTTTCCTACAGCAGCAGTCTGGTTGTGCTATTACTCCTCTTAAACACCTTCTATAACCCTATTTTGTCTATTAAGTCTCAGCAAACTTTATTGGTTTTTCATCCAAGAGAAACCTCAAGATCCTGCTCCTAAGTTAATTTATTTTAAGACAATGAGTTGATTAGTAATTCTAATGGGAGACGTTCTATTTCTTACCTTTCTGCCTTTCTTTCAGCCATGCCAGTATGGAAATCTTTCTTTACCCTCATTTGTGCTTTCTAAAATTTTATCAAATAGAAGTATGCCCCACCAAACCCACCAGTCAGTAAGTCACACCCGGACATACTGGTTGAATGTTGGTCCTCACATTAGTACATCACATAGTCTGCCTTTTATTAGGTGTTCAGGGCTGACTTACCCAGAAAGCACATTAAATAGCAGTTTAAGGCACCAGAAAATCAGGACAGAGCAGATTGAGTTTGTATGTCACTATCATCTATATACTTGTTCTGCATGTAGGCCAGAAAGTGTCGTAGCACCAGCACAAACTGTTCCATCATGATTGTAAATCTGGGACTCAGTTGGCAACTTCTTTCTCACATTGATTTTAAATATATATCATGTGTTTCTCACTTTATGCCCAGGGTTTCCTGTTGGAGGCAGGAGATGTTGTGGAAACTACTCAGTGTCCATACATGAATAACTTATGGGTCACACTTGAAGTAGTGTGAGACAGGATTGTAACTTGTGCATGAACCTGACAAGATGGGCCTTCCCTTACCACGGCTAAGCTAACCTTACTCCTGCTGAATGCTCAGCCTGCTGGCAGCAGAGACCAAGATTGAGCACTCAATATGGCTTCACTCCTCAGGGAGGCCAGTTAGCCATTTGGTGACAAATCAATTTTGTCTCTTTTCACTTTTAAGAGGGCAGTAATACATTCTTATAGAAATTGTTATATACAACTCCCATGGGGTTGGGATACTAACTTCTGGAATGCACAGTTATCTACCAAGCCACCTTACTCGAAAGAAAACTTTTCCCAGTGCAAAATAAGTTACACCAAATTAGAGGTTGCAGCCACCATCTGGCCTTTTTTAAGGCAAAGAAAGGAGTTTCTAGACTAGTGGGAGTAATCAAGCCCAATTACCATGAAGAAGCTAAGGTGGTTGCTACACAGTGGACTTACAGATGAGTATCTAGAATTCAGGGGATTAACTGTGTTGTCTCTTGGGACTCCTACATCAGTTGAAAACTATAAATGGGCAGTTGTAACAACAACAACTTGACAAGGGCAAGGCAGCTATGGGTTCAGACCTCTTGGGGATGAAGATCTGGGTTTTCCCACTAGACTGGCAGTCCACCAAGCAAGAATATTAGCTGAGGATGAAGGAAATCTAAAGAGGGAGATGGTGGAGAAAGATGATGAGCATCACTTACAGACCAGGAACCAACTGCAACAGTGGGTATCGGAGCTTGCTTTGCTGACTCTTTTAAAGGCTTTTTTGAAGGTTGAAATGTTGATAAATTAGATTTGTACATTGCATCCCAGGGAGAAATGAGAGCATCTTTACCTTAGGAAAGACATGGATATATGTCATTAGAAGACATGAATGGATCTGAAAAGGAGTTTTTGTTTATGTGACACCCAAGTTCATGCACTTGTTTTGCTTTTGGGCCAGAATGAGTATTAGCAGCAGCTTACATCAATTCCATGATCCTGCAGCCAGATTTCTAATGTTGCCACCATCTTCACTACAGACCTATAGCCTGCCTTGCAGACTACTCCTAGTTATTCCTGTTGTTCATATGAATTCTCCAACAATTCCTACATCACATGATGCCGTGTACCTTTATCTCATGTTCTGGCACTTTCCTGGTGCCACTGAAGTATGAGTTGCCCCAGGGTTCACTTGGCATTTATGCACATGCAACCCAAGAGTTCAGGGGAGTAAATGCTTCATGAGAGAATTTGAACCAATGGAAGTTGGAAGTCAGAAGATAAATTCTTCCTTCCTCCCCTACTGTCATGGATTGTTTGAAGTTGCGATGACTACATGTGGTCTCTATGAAAACATTCCAAAAGACTGAGCAATCAGCATGTCAGGAAATGATCACATTTCTGTCACCTGTTTTTCTTCATTTCTGCTTCTTTCTCTAGGAACTTACATTCTCGTTGAGAAAAAGTAAAAAATATTGGAAATAGTTGAGTGAAGATGAAGACCAATCATACACACAAATAAATGATTATGAACAAGTACCTTTGGAGTTCAGAAACGATAACATTTAATGATTATTAAGGGCTAAAAAGAATTTACATTAGATAGGAGCAAAAATATATTGGTAGACCATTCAAGTGAATATACCTAACATAAGTGTACATTTATATTAACCAAAATACATGTAGAAGAATGTTTGTAGAAGAAATATATTTTAACCCTGGAAAAATTTCAAATGTCATCTCTAGTAGAATAAAAAAACTAAAATTTTGACATAGTCATTCGATGTAATGCTAAAAACTAATGAGAATAAACAAGTCATAACCACAATAAATTCAATTAATATAAAGCCCAAAAATAGGCAAAAGTAACCTTTTGAGAAGTCAGAAAAACAGTTACCTTGGCAGTGAAAAGGACAGGAAAAAGATATGGAAGACATTTTGTAGACAGATACTATTCTATAATCAAGTAAAGTTGCTATATTAACTTTGTGAAAATACATTGTTATATATTTATTACTTTATTGGCAAATCTTCCATTGAACCAAAGCATACAGATTTAGAGACTTTAAATATATAAAAATACATCACCACCATCTAGATGAAGACATAGCACAATTTCAGCACCCAGAGGTTTTCTTATGCCCATCTCAGTCAAACTTTCCCCGTTAGATTACCATTATTTTGACTTTTGTCATCATATAGTAGTTTTGTCTGTTACTGAATTTCATATAATAAAATCATATAGTACATATTCTTCTGTGTCTTGCTTTTATTGCTCAATATTATTCTTGCGAGTTTTCATTCATGTTGTTCTTTTTCACTGCCATTCCCTCATTGGTGGATATTTGCTATTCAGTTTTTGATTATAATAAATGAAGCTGCTATAAATATTCTTATACATATTTTTGTAGCTATTAAGAGCTCTTAGAAGATATATACATTATATTATATGTGTACATTAATATATAATACATATGAAATTACTGTATATGTGTATGTAGCAATTATACAAAGGTATATATTATAGATATGTATTGTATTATATATACAATATACATATTATATATGTATGTATGTATACGATATATATAGTAAAGCAAAACTATAGATAGATAGATGGAATTGCTGAGTTAAATGGTGAACATATGTTTAGCTTTACTATACATTCCAATAGTGTTTAAAAGTGGTTGTAGTAATTAACACAGCCACCAGTAATGTGTTTGAGTCCCAGTTGACTACATAGTTGCCACTCTGTGTTTGTTCAGTCCTTTTAATAGTTGTCCTTCAGGTGGGGTGGGTGCAGTGATATCTCACTGTGGATTTAGTCTGCATCTGTGGTGACTAATTATGTTAATTTAAACACTTTTCATATTTCTTTGTCCAATTGAATATTGTTCTTTATAAAGTGCCTTTTCTAGTCCTTTGTTTCTTTCTTTTTCTTCTTTTTTTTTTGAGACGGAGTCTCACTCTGTCACCCAGGCTGGAGTGCACCGGCACGATCTTGGCTCAGTGCAAACTCCACCTCCCAGGTTCACGCCATTCTCCTGCCTCAGCCTCCCAAGTAGCTGGGACTACAGGCGCCCGCCACCACGCCCGGCTACTTTTTTGTATTTTTAGTAGAAACGGGGTTTTACCATGTTAGCCAGGATGGTCTCCATCTCCTGACCTCGTGATGCATCCGCCTTGGCCTCCCGAAGTACTGGGATTACAGGCGTGAGCGACCGCACCCGGCCAGTTCTTTCTTTCTTTAAAACATTTTTAATTGCAATTTTTGTTTTGTTTTGTTTTTCAATGAGTGTCTTGTGGAGTTTTTGTGGCATTTAAAAATTTTGGAATATGAGTTTATTGTCATAATAATGCATTGCTAATATCTTCTGGTGTGCAGCTTGGCTTTTACTCTCTTTAAGGCAACTTTTAGTGAACAGAAGCACTTGATATTAATGAAGTCCAATTTACCAATTATTTTAATTGTTAGGACTTTTGTGTTCCATCTAAAGCATCTTTGCCAACTCTAAGGTGAAGAAAATCATCTCCTAAATTTTCTTGTAGATGTTTTATTTATTTATTGCATTTCTGTTGAGGTAAATCATTCATTTCAATTTTTTAAAAGACACTGGAAGGTAGAGGAACAGAGAGCTTCTTGAATCATGTTACTTGATGTGTCACATCAGTTTTGAGAAATTCTGAGTCAGAATTTCTTTAAAAACTCACTCTTTTCCGTTTTCTCTCTCCAATTATACATGTTAGATTTTTATCACATGCCAAGTGTTTCTTATACTGCTTTCTGTATTTTTAACGTCTTTTTCTTCTCTATGGATCATTCTGAAGACTTTGTAAGGAGTTTCATAAGAAACTGCCAAACTGTCTTCCAAAGTAGGTGTACCATTTTGATTTCCACCAGCAGTGAATGACACTTTCTGTTCCTCCACATTCTCAGCAATAGTGTTTTGGATTGGGCTATTCTAATAGGTGTGGAGTGGTAGCTCATTATTGCTTTAATTTGCAGTTCCCTAATGACATGTGATGTTGAACATCTTTTCATACCCTTATTTGTCACCTGTATATCTTCTTTGGTGAGACGTCTGTTCAGGTCTTTACCAATTTTTTTTTTTTTTTTTTGCATTATTCATTTTCTTCTTGTTAAATTTTCAGAGTTCTTTGTAGGTTTTGGATAACAATCTTTTATTACATATCTTTTGCAAATATTTCCTCCCAGTCTGTGGCTTGTCATCATTTTCTTGGCATTTTAATCATTTTTAAGCCTATAGTTCAGTCGCAATAAATCTATTCATATTACTGTGCCACCATCATGCCAGAACTCTTCCATTTTACCAAAATGAAACTCTGTATCCCTTCAGAAATAACTCTCCGTTTCTTCCCGTTGGCACATGGCAACCACCATTCTATTTTCTGTCTTTATAAATTTGACTATTCTAGGTACCTCCTGTAAGTGGAGTCAGATATTTGCCCTTTAGTGACTGGCTTATTTCGCTTAGCATAATATCTTCAAGGTATATTCATGTTGTAG
The DNA here is from genome assembly GCF_007565055.1 of Rhinopithecus roxellana. Classification (NCBI taxonomy): domain Eukaryota; kingdom Metazoa; phylum Chordata; class Mammalia; order Primates; family Cercopithecidae; genus Rhinopithecus; species Rhinopithecus roxellana. The sequence goes on from NC_044550.1 coordinate 12,591,617, forward strand.
TATGTGTCAGAATTTCCTTCCTCTTTAAGGATAAATAATATTTCATTGTGTGTTTCTACCATATTTCTTATCCTTTTATCCATCTATGGACACTTGCATTGCTTCCATCTTTTGGTTGTTATGAATAATGCTTCTATGAATGTAGGTGTATAAATATCTATTCAAGTCCCAGTTCAATTAAGTTTATAAAATAATTTTTGGTAAGTGACAACTATGTTACATTTTATTATTTTTCCAAATTGTTCATTCTCAAGTTAGATTCACATTGTAACCATTTAAATATTCAGGTTTTATTTCATTTCACTATACTTGCCAATGTTTACCCTTACTATGTTATCATTATGAAAAATTTACATGTTAACAATAATAATGTAAAACTATTATATTTTGCAAAGGCGTTGCATTTTATTTCCCTTTGTGAACTACTTCATTTTCCTCTTACAGCAATTCCACTTGGATTTTACACTTTTTACTTTATGCACCACCTTTCTTTGATTCTCTTGCTTAGAAGAAACAACTACTCATTGGTCAAATGATGAGCAACATATATTGCAACAAATTTCAAAACCACTCTTGCATCATTTTAAAAATATCCTGTGAAAAAGATGATATAATCAGAGAAAGGATGGACAGACCTGGATGACCAGTCTGATGTGAAAGGATAACACAGGTAATGAGGTGGGTCTGGATAGCCAGAATGTCACTTTCAGGAAGCATTGGATTTAGGCAAAGATCTAAAGAGTTAAACAGAGCAAGACCTCAGGGACGTGTTCCATCAGCAGAATGGCATGTATAGAAAAAGACATTTAGATAAGTCTGATAGCACATGGCCCTGAGACAATGCCTTAGTCTGTGGAAAGTTTAGAGAATAAGGCAAGAACCTAGTCTCTTGGAGCTGGGATACTACAAGGGAAACAATCAAGAAATTGGGAATTAACAATGCTCTGGTCTAAATGTTTGTGTCCTTTCCAAATTCATGTGTTGACATGTAATTCCTAATGTAATGGTATTAAAAGGTGAGGCCTTTGGGAAGTGATCAGGTCATGAAAGTGGACTCCCCCCAACACACACTCCATGAATGGGATTAGTCCCCATTGGGACACTGGAATCTACTCATACCTTGATCTTGTACTTCCCAGCCTCTAGAACTGCAAGCAATACATTTATATTGTTTATATATTATCAAGGCATTTTGTTACAACAGTCTAACAAACTAAGACCAATAACAAAATAGAGACTATTTACTTATCTGTCTCCCCTATTGGACTGTAAGTAAGGTACATGAAGGCTGGCGCAGTCTGAGTAAGGCAATAGCAAAGCTGATGAAACTTGGGGTCCTTTTATTTATCCTTTTTTCTTATTGATTGAAGGCTCTAGAAGTGGGCTAAATCTCCAGAGGGCATTAAAGTGACTTTGCAGTGACTATTAAATGACCACAGGAACAAATATTCAAGCATGTATATTCCATTACATAATTTTTATTCAATTTGGGGGGTTCAGGGAAAGCTATACAATTCTATGCTGCTATAGATTTTTCATGCTCTCTCTCTTCAAGATTATTTCTCTGTGCAGATTAAAAAAATATCTTCTTGTATTTGACAAGAATATGCCCCACCACTTTACATATGCATTAAGGAAATGTTACAATTTAAGTAATAGCTGTGGTTACATTATTCTCAAATATCTCTATAAGAAGGAAATGATTTATGCAATTTATCATTTATCTAACCTATTTTAAAGAATATGAATGTGCAAGATGTTTAAAAATGTAGGAGTCAAAAGTAGAGGAAAAGAGAACAGATGCAAGAAAAAGGAGAATAGATTCATAATGTAATAAGGGAATCATTTAGATTTATATTTTTTAAGTTGGTTCAAATCATGAAAACAAACAAGATTCTCTCAGGTATAACATCATAATATTGCATTTAAATGAGAAAAGAACACAAGACTCAACACAGGTTACCAAAAAATGTCCATCGTCTCCAGGAGATATGTGGAAAACCCTTGGAATGCAAAGGATACACTTAAAACCAAGATAGGAGAACTGAAACTCCATGTTGGTAAAATAAAATAATTTTAGGTAAATTTTAAAACTAACAGCCTCTAAAAGTTTGAGTTTACAATCATGGTTTTGTAAAGCATTCATTAAGCACTATAGACAAATTATGTTATTGAAGAACTATTTTGAAATTATGTTTCTTCAATATTTTGTAAAGTTAGGTCTTGCAATAGTTTGAGAAAAAATGGAACTTACCTCTACAAAAATGAACACAGTCAGAAATCATGAAGTAAAATCACTCAGACTAGTAAACAGCAACAACAACAACAACAATAAAAAACAGTTGAAGGTAGATAGAAAACAACATAGATATTTGAACAATCTTAGAAACTGCCTGGAAAAGCTAATCTTAAAAGGAAAAAGACTACTCTTTTGAGCATTATGCATACATATATTGCAACTTTTCCCCCTCTCCTCCAAAAAGTAGGGAAAGATGTGAGAATGTAAAAGCTGAAAGTAATTCTGAGAAGCCCAATTAGCACATTTACTTTTCTTCTGATGAAAAAGATTAGATATTTAGCATTAAAAAGAAAGTGAATTTTTAAATTGAGAACTATCTCCAAGGCTTTTGATATCAAATTGACAGAAGAGCCAAGTTCAAGCTTGAGGCATTTTAGTGTCCTAGATAAAATTTTGACCATAAGAAAAATTTTAGATTGACATTATGGTGTTCTGTTTGAAACCATAATTTAATTAAAAGGAGACTGTGCACAGGTAAAAATTGGTAAGAAAGACAATTTATTTCACCTACAACCTATTTCATAAAACCTCTAAATTTTTTTCAAAGTGAAATGTAATATGTTAGTAAACATAAGGATTTTAACATACTGTATTATTTATTATTCAAATTTGGGGAAAGAGCTGACTTTTAACATGGTGAAGCCCATCCACAGGAAATTCTGGCCATTTATACCATAGAATAATACCTTATAATCCAGGCCATATTCCTTACATACATGGAGGTGGTAGCATAATAAAATTTTAGGTATATATCTGGAAAAATGTAGGATAGCTTCTGGAAAACGAACCCTGAATTGTCAAGTATATGTAATATAATTGCATGTGGACTGAAAACACATCTCTCATTGACTCACTGATAGTTTGCAAAAATTCATGAACTGTGAAAACTCTTCAGTTCTGACTCATTAACAGGGAGCACATGGACAAATCACATAGTCTTTTAGTCCTCTACTTCCTAACTAATAAAGTGGGCATAAGTACATCTGCTTCCATAGTTTCGATAGGAGAAATGAATAAGATCGTGTCGTAAACACTTTGCACAATTCCGTTATAGAAAGGGTTCAGTAAATGTCAATTATCATTATTTCATTTTACCATCAAAAACCTTACCATGCATTTGCACAAGAGCTTTTGAACAGCAATGACGTTAATATTTAGTTAAAATCCACTATTCTGGAAGGAATATAATGTTAGTTACTTGTGTGAGTCCCTTGATTCGATTTATTCTTCAAAGGAGAAAAGCTAATGAGTCAAAGTACATCTCAGCTTATCAACAGCAGCAGTAAGATTTCCACTGGAGCATTGCTACCCAATGATTGGAGGTCAGTTTTCTCACCAGAAGCAAGACTGCTCAGATTGTTAGAGACATAATATTCATTTATTCATTTCCTTAATAGACCTGCTCATAAGAAGGCTGAATTATTATTGCCTCAATAGCTTTTCATACATTGTGAGACAAGTTTTACAACATTAAAACTAAAAGATGCTCTAGGTCAACACTTGCCTATAAATACTTTATAGTTACTTATGCTTTGCTGTCAACTTAAATGTGGTTTATAAGCAACCTTGATACTTGCTCTTTTCCTTATTACACAAAGGTGAGATACACCTAAAGACAAATTTAATGCAATATAACTCCTTTCTCTAACCCAATTTTTGTTTTTACCATCTCCTCAAACATTTATACCATGCTTTCTGAAACTTCATTTCAGGTCAAATTATTGTATGTATTTTCATAATTTATTTTATTTTTATAATTACTTTCTGCAACACTAAAACTTAAAAAACCCTGGCTCTTCCCATGAATATAGCACACTTTCTTTCAGCCCCTTACTTTCTTATATTTTCTTACATGTCATAATTACCTTTTCTTTCATTGCTACCTATATACAATTTATGCTCCTAAATTCTACTAAAAACTATTTTTTAAGGCTGATACTTGGCTCTATCAATCTCTATCTCACCTTAGTTATTTCTACTCAACCATCTGCTGGCTATATCTCTACTTTGATTGAATTTGTTGAATTTGGCTCACAGTTTTGTTTTTCAGCCCAAACACTACCTTCTTCCTTGACGTTTTCTTATGTTAAGATATAGTTTTTTTTTGGCGGGTTGTGGGGGGGCTTTCTAGGTTTTTCATAACTTGGTCTTAACACAGGCTTCATTTTCTTTTCTTTTCTTTTCCTTTCCTTTTTTTCTTTTCTTTTCTTTTCTTTTTTCTTTTTTTGAAATGGAGTTTCACTCTTGCTGCCCAGGCTGGAGTGCAATGGAGCGATCTCAGCTCACCACAACCTCCGCCTCCCAGGTTCAAGCAATTCTCCTGCCTCAGCCTCCTGAGTAGCTAGGATTACAGGCATGCATCACTTCTCCCAGCTAATCTTGTATTTTTAGTAGAGACGGGGTTTTCCCATGTTGGTCAGGCTGGTCTCAAACTCCCAACCTCAGGTGATCTGCCTGCCTTGGCCTCCCAAAGTGCTGGGATTACAGGCGTGAGCCACCGTGCCAGGCCAGAGGCTTCATTTTCTTAGCAGCAGTTCTGCCATTTGATCCACTATCTCTATGCATCCTGACTTCTACTTTTCCAGGCACACAACCACCCCCATAGCTTTCATCTTTTAGCTTGCCTAGAACATAATATCTTAGCCTGAAACCCAAATATCTAATAGAGATAAGTTATTCAACTTCAAACAGGAAACACATAATCAAATCACAGAAGGGTTGAGGGTGGGAAGAATCATGTAGTAAAGAAGGAGTGTAGTTCTTTGAAAACAGAGATTGTCCTAAGGAGGCAATAAGATAAGATCTTATTTCAGATAAGATCTGCTACAGTGCCACTGTAGTAAAGATATTTCATTTTCTCATCTTTGGAGCATTCAGGATATATCTACATTTTTTAGGGTAAAATTCAAAGCCCTTTGTTATCTGGCCACCGCTTCTCTCTCCAGCCATGTCTCTCCTCCATTCCTCTTTCATTTTTCTCTTCAGTAATATTAAATATCTTTTGGATTTTAGATTTCTCTTGCTTTGTAGTCTTTTCCCCTTTCCCTCCCTCCTTGAATAATGCTTTTTATCTCTCTTCCTTGCGTTGTAAGCCCCTCATCTACCTTCCAGTTGTAATTCAGGTGGGTTTTTTTTGAAGGCCTTTAATGAATACCTCTTCTCTTACCACTCTTCTGGCAGAAGCAACCTGCCCCTGGCACCTTTAGCACTTGGCACAACTTTCTATCATGTCCCTTTTCACACACTATTGTAATTTCTGATTTCTGTCTCCTCTACTATATCTTGTTCTCCATTTGATTGTAAACTGTTTGAGGGTAAGGACTTTGCTTTTTTTAAAAAAAAAAAAATTCTTTTTCTAGCATCTACCATCTAGCAGTAGTGCCTGGCATTTAAGTATATGCAGCACTCAGGAAGCATTTGTTGAAGGGAAGGAAGGAAAAATAGAAGAAAGGAATTAGAATGACTGATTATAGTCATTCCATCATCAATTGATGACAATTGCTAATATCTGGTATAACGTATTGTGAGTTGAAATATCTCTGTTTTAAGAGACTATAATATAAGCATAACAGACAGCTATGTAAATATTATCCTTTTTAAACTGCTCACATAGTACATGAATAAAATCAACTGCTTTATTTACTAACCAAGTTTACTCTGAACTATCCTTTGAGATTCATAATTTCAGTAGCCAATAGCATTGGTCAGAGTGACAGAGTCACTAAATTAAACATCTTGCCTCTTAGACATTTGCTTGTCTTTAAAAAAATGTAATAATGATTCTTAGGTACTTAAAAGTAGTTGATGAACAGTTGCCTTCCTGTTGTTGATTTTCTAAATCAGAATCAATTGTGTCTTGAGAATGTCTTTAAGAATGTCTTCTGTAATCACTAAGAACTGGACCAAGAACATAAGTAACAAAATAAATCAACATCAGCTTAAACAGCAGCCCAATATTTGTCATGTGATAAAATCAGTATTTTAAGTATCATGTATTAAACTTTAAAGAAGACAAGAACTACAAGTGTAAATATATAAAGCTAGTTAAACATATCTGCAGTGGAATTACCTCTTTCAGGTAAACATATGGAGGCACAAATACCTATCCCAACTTAATCATCTTCCTGTTTCCATCAACATAAATGCCTGTGCTCCTATAACTTGTCATCTCCTTTCTCTCCACTCCATCCCGGTGGCATGATACTTCAACCTTTTTACTATTTGGGATACAATCCTTGCTCTGTCTCTATGGATATGTGATACACATAACCATCCAGACTATCTAGCCATGAACATTTGAGAACCATCACAGCCACTAGTTCAATACCCTGGTCTTAGTTCACTATCATTAAGCCTGTATTAACATTCCTCAGAGCGCTACTGATTGCAGCTTTTGAACATTTTATTTCAAATGTACTTCTCAACTGCTGTTTTGATCATCTCATTTATCTTCTTCACTACCTGGCAGAGCTCATCTGCTATTATTGCTTCTGGCTTACCTACATTTTTCCATTTATGTCATGCAAAATGGCATAAATTTTATGATGTCTGCCAAAGAAGGGACTTAAGGAGCATTATGAGAATCCCTTAATCACCCAATGAGATTTTTGACTTGGCAAGCCAAGGATGTAGCCATGGGTGCCAAGACCCATTAACCCATTTATTTTCCAATGCTGGCTCACCTGTGAAAAGACTACATCGTGGGTAGCTGCCACTATGAAAGTCCTGAGCATTTGTGTATCCACATCCCCCATCTTCTGATTTATACCAAAAGTGACAGTACTTTGGCAAAGGTGAAGCAAAAGTCCTAACCAAAGGCAAATGAGGCAACAGGACGTGCAAAGCAAGAGGAAAAGAAAAGATATTGAATTTAGAACTAGGTTGGCTGTCTTGGTAACCTAGCCCTTGAGTTTGACTTTGCAATGCTGTCATCTCTACGGCAACTAAAATAGAGGCAATGTCTCTTCACCTTTTCTAACGCTAAGGGAGGCCTGCTGGGTTTGGCTGTGCCTCAGTCTTGAAACTACATACATGCATTATATGGAATAGATGATGGATTATGTAGTTATGATTTGTTCATATTTGATAAATGGAAAGTACTCAATGATGATAACAGACAAAATGTTTTTATATGTTATCTTTTGTGCATTTATAATTAATTACAGCAGTATTTCCAAATAAAAATGATAAAAACTAAAATTTTCAAGATTAATAATCTTTATTAAAATGCATGGTCTATGTATGGTGGGTAGAGATAGGATTCTACATGTTTCACTAGAGTTATTTATTTCACAGACAGTGCTCACAACCTGCTTTGTTTTCAAGCAATTAACAACGTAATAGAAAAACTGGCATCTTTACTGTTTTCCTATACACAATGTGTTATTGTATGTATGTGTGTATATGTATACACACACACATATAAATATATATAGAAATATATATGTATGTATGTAAATATATATGTAAATATATATCTATTTCGTAGGGCACATTGACATATATACATATACACACACATATATATATCCACAAAACATCTGATAAATTAAAACTTTCTTTATTTAAAATTTTGTAGTTCTAAAATACCTCTTTCAGTGTAAGGCATGTGTTTAAGAAGTATTCATTCATTCACTGAAAATCTTACATTGTGCAAGTCATGTACAAAGCATTTGTCTAATGATTACAGGGAACTTATAGTCTAATAAATAAGTGACGTATATATATTCTTCATTTAATATTACTTGGTATATGCTGTTGGAATATAAAGCTATTTATTTCTGATATACCCTCTTAATGAAAATGTTCATAAATATATGAATAATTCATGATGGCACATGGTCAATATGTATATCTATGTTTGCTTGCATATGTATGTATTTCTTCTATGTTCTCAGTGCTATTTAATCCAATTAGTCCTATCAAATTTATCTGACCAGTGTCCTTATAAGAAGAGTGAAATTTGGACTTAGACATACATAAGGTGAAGACAACCATATGAAAACAGGGACAATTTCTAGAAGAAGGTGGGGGAGAGAAAATTGATCTGTTTGCATTGGGCCAAGTTGCTTGGAACAACCTGTGAGCTCTTGTGAAATTCTTAAGCTTTCTAGAGCAGGTTTTTCTCATCTTTTGACTTGATCCCATAACAGGACTTCTGTCTTGGTCTCCAGATTTGAAATTCATCTCCATTGAGAAGATTAGAAGCCCTCCCTGAATCCCAGCTAGCTTATCTGACACTCAGAAACCTTATATCATTTTTACTTGATTTTTAAATTAGAGGCTGGACCCCCTTTGTAAAATTCACATTTGTTAGAAGAGCTCTACGCCAAATCAGATTAGTGTCTAACTCTGAGCATCACCATTATAAAGACATTCACCCTGCCTGTGGTAGGAAGAATAATCTCCCCTTTCCCCACAACCCCAGTCAAAGATATCCATGTCCTCAATATCAAAAATCTATGAATCTATGAATATGTTCTATTACGTTGCAAGGGAAGTTCTTAAAATACAACTAAGATTGCTGATCATTTGGCCTTGAGATAATAGATAATCCAGGTGGGCCCAGTGTAATTATAAAGGTACTTTTAAGTGAAAGAATTAGGTAGGCAAGTTAGTGTCAGAGTGATGGAGCATGAGAAAGACTTGACAGATCATTGCTAAATTTGAAGACGAAGTGGAGACAAATCAAAGAATGCAGGTGGCCTCTAGAGAAAGGCAAGGAAACATTGTACCCTACAGCCTCCAGAACCCAGTGAAGTCCATTTCAGACTTCTGACCTCAAAAACTGTAATAATTTGGTGTTGTTGTTTTGTTTTGACCTTTCCTATGGTGCTGATTTTTTGTATTGTTTTAAGACACCATGCCTGTGTTAATTTGTTCCAGCAGTAGGAGGAAACATTCACTTCCCTTCCAGAAGACAGACCTTAGAATATCAAAGATAGTTTGTTTTAGTGTGATTTCATTATGTTGTCTTCCTTTCCTGAAATAGGGAAAAAGTGTAACTTGTAGCTAATATCATGGGCTTTGGAATCCAACAGATAACTGTCTGTGTGCCTCCTAACAAATGACTTAATTTCTCTGTGTTCATCTCTGTTACCTGTTTAATGAAGATTCTATTTTCTCATCTGTTCATTTGAAGATTAATTGAAATAATGTATGTAAAGTGCTTACTCAGCTGAGTTCATAGCAAGGAAAAAAGTTATACATTATTCAGGATTCCTCCACTCCCTTGATTCCCGAGGCAAGTTCTCCTGTCAGGTTAATGTAGTGTTACTGGATAATATGAGTAGGAAAGAAATTTGAAGCCACGTCAGAAAGTATCTCTCATCACATACTACTAAGGAGCTGTGATTTAATTTAGTAAGCAAGAGTTAGTCGTTTAAATTTAAAATGCTTTCCTTTTCAAAAATAGTTTGTCCAGCAGTCCCAACACAACCTATGGACACCTATAGAAGTAGAAAGTTAGCAATCATATTTCCGTTAAAAACAAGGACTGAGAGTACATGTTTCAGAATATGGGAGGACAAATTTCCAGTAATGATGAGATGGATTTAAATTGGAAAGCACAATAATTGGAAAAAATCTGTTGTTCTTCTGGAAACATCTGGCCTACTTACCTGAAAGTAGCTATTCCTACTCCCTATCTGTCTTCAAGGTTAGAAACGTGAGTCTTTAACAATCTGGAAACTATCTAATAGATGCCTTTTTCTTTAAAGGCTTTTTGAAAGATATCTTCTCCCATGTATCATTCTCTTTCCTCACTATCACTTCCTGCTTCCATGAGGGTAAAAACCCCACTCTTCAAGAGGTAAATGAAAAGGAAACTTATGGTGTTTCATTTCAGCATAGAAAGTATAGGCTTTCTAATTAAATCAACACAAATGGCTTTTTGATAATAGCCATTTCAGCAGGTGTGAGGTACCTCATTGTGGTTTAGATTTGCATTTCCCTCGTGATTAGTAATGTTGAGCAATTTTTTCATATACTTGTTAGCCACCGTTTATGTGACTGTTTTGAAAAAAATATATATTAGGTCCTTTGCCCATTTTAATTAGGTTGTTTGTTTTTTTCTATTAAGTTGTTTGAGTTCCTTATATATTTTGAATATTAACACCTTATTATATATCTTTACATATATTTTCTCCCATCTCAGAAATTATCTCTTTAGTGATTGCTTCCTTTGCTGTGTAGAAGGTTTTCAGTTTGATGTAGTCTCACTTGTTTATTTTTGCTATTGTTGTCTGGGTGTTTGGTGTCATAACCAAAGAATTACTGCCCAGGTCAGTATCCTGGAGTTATTTCTCTATGTTTTCTTCAAGTAGTTTTACAATTTCAGGTCTTATATTTAATTCTCTACTCCATTTTGGGTTGCCTATTGTACACAGTGTGAGATAAGCGTTCAATTTTATTCTTTTAAATGTGAATGTCCAGTTTTTCAATTGTCATTTTTATTGAAGAGACTATACTTTCTCCATTGCATGTTCTTGGCACATTTTCAAAGATCAATGGACCATAAATGTGTGTATTTATATCTAGATTCTCTATTCTGTTCCATTGGTCCATATGTCTGTTTTTATGCAAGTAAAACATTTTGATTACTGTAGCTTTGCATTATTATTTTAATGGCAAAAACAACAATTACTTTTGCACCAACCTAGCAGTACACTTTGAAATCATATATCATGATGTTTCCAGCTTTTGTTTTTCTCAAGATTACTTTGGCTACTCAGGGTCTTTTGTGGTTATATATTAATTTTATAACTGTTTTTTCTATTTCTATTAAAAATACCATTGGAATTTTGAATTAATTTTTCAAATTCATGAACACCAGGTATCTTTCCATTTGTTTGTGTCTTTTTCAATTCCCTTCACTAATGTTTTATAATTTTGAATGTACAGATCTTTCACCTCTTTGGTTGAACTTATTCCTTAGTATTTTGTTCTTATCGACACTATTAAAGTGGGATTGTTTTCATAACTTTATTTTCAGATACTTGGTTGTTGATGTATAGAAATAGTACTGATTATTTTATGTTGATTTTGTATCTTGCAACCTTATAGAATTGGTTTATTCTACCAGTTTTGGGGTTAAGTATGTAGGGTTTTTTATATATAAGATTATGTCACCTACAAACAGACACGATTTTACTTTTTTCTTTCTTATTTGAATGCATTTTATTACTTTTCTTTTCTTGTCTAATTGCTCTGGCATACACTTCTAATACTGTACTGAATAGAAATAGTGAAAGCAGGCTATTCTTATGTTCCTGATCATAGAAGAGAAGCTTTCAACTTTTCACCATTGAATATGATGTTAGCTCTAGGGTTGTCATACATGGCCTTTATTTTGCTGATGCACCTTCTTTTCATACATAATTTATTGACGATTTATATCATGTAAGGATGTTGAATTTTGTCAAATGCTTTTTTTCTGCATCTATTGCCATGATCATATGATTTTTATTTTTTATTTATTAATGTTGTATATCATGTCTACTGATTGAATATGTTGAACCATACTTGCATTCCAAGGATAAATCCCACTTTATCACAGTGTATGATCCTTTTAATGTGCCGTTGAAGTTGGTTTGCTAGTGTTGTACTGGGGATTTTTGAATCTCTATTTATCAGGGATATTGCAATGTTATTTTCTTTTCTCATAGTTTCCTTGTCTGGCTTTGATATTAGGGTAATGTTGGCCTTTTAAATTTTGTTTGGAAGTGTTCTTTTCAATTTCTAGGAAGAGTGTGAAAAGGATTGGTGTTAATTCTTCTTTAGGTGTTTGGTGCAGAGCACAGTGAAGCCTTTTGGCCTTGGATTTTTCTTTGTTGAAAAGTTTTTGATTGGTTCAATCTTGTTACTTAAATAATTCCGTTCAGATTTTTTATTTCTTCGTGATTCAATCTTGGTATGTTGCATGTTTCAAGGAATTTATTCCTTTCTTCAATGTTATTGAATTGTTGGAGTATAATTATTCAAAGGGTCTCTTATGATCTTTTGTATTTCCGTGGTATTAGTTGTTATACCTCCTTTTTCATTTTTAATTTTCTTTGAGTATTTTTTCATTTTTTCTTAGTTGGGTTTGAAGTTTGTCCATTTTCCTTACTTTTTCAAAAACCCAAATGTTAGTTTTATTTGTCCTTTCTATTATTTTTTAGACTTTATTTCATTTATTTCTACTCTGATCTTTATTACTTCTTCCTTTTGAAAACTTTGAGCTTAGTTTTTTCTTTTTTCTAGTTCCTTGATGTGTAAACTTAAGTTGATTATATGAGATTATTCTTCTTTCTTAATGTAATTGCTTAAACTTCCCTTTTAGAATTGCTTTTGCTACATCCCATAAGTTATGGTACTTTGTGTTTACATTTTTATTTCTCTCAACATTTTCTAAATTTCCTTTTGAATTTTTTCTTTGCTCCTTCGACTCTTAAAAATGTGTTATTCGGCCAGGCATGGTGGCTCACGCCTGTCATCCCGGCACTTTGGGAGGTCGAGGCAGGCGGATCATGAGGTCAGGAAATCAAGACCATCCTGGCTAACAAGGTGAAACCTATCCTCACTAAAAGTAGAAAAAACTAGCCAAGCGTTGTTGCTGGCACCTGTAGTCCCAGCTACTCTGGAGGCTGAGGCAGGAGAATGGCATGGACCCGGGAGGCAAAGCTCGCAGTGAGCCGAGATCGTGCCACTGTACTCCAGCCTGGGTGACACAGTGAGACCCTGTCAAAAAAAAAAAAAAGTGTTATTCTATTTCCACATATTTGTACATTTTCTATTTTTCCTCTCCTGTTATTGATTTCAAGTTTCAAACCATTGTCAGAAAAGATACTTGGTAAAATTTCAATCCTATTAAAATTGTTAAGACTTATTTTGTAGCCTAATATATAATCTGTCCTGGAAAATATTTCATGTGGACTTGAAAAAAATGTACATTTTTCTGTTGTGGAATAAATGTTCTGTGTAGGTCTATTAGGTTCAATTGGTATGTAGTATTATTCAACTTTCCTATTTCCTTATTAATATTTGGTCTAGATAATCAATCTTTTGTTGAAAGTAGGATATTGAAGTCCACTAGTATTACTGCATTACTAGCGATTTTTTTCCTTCAGATATTTATTTTATATATTTAAGCACTCCAATGTTGGGTGCATGGATATTTATAATTGTTCTATTCTCCTCATGAATTGACCCCTTTATCATTACATAATGACCTTTTTTTGTCTCTTTTTGACAAAACAGACCTTAAGTATAGCTACCTGTGTACTCTTTTGGTTTCCATTTGCATGGAATATCTTTTCCCATCCCTTCATCCTCAACCTATGTGTGTTGTTAAAGCTGAAGTGAATGTTTTGTAGGCAGCATATAGTTGAGTCTTTTATTTATTTATTTATTTTTGATGCAGTTTCAGAGAGACTGTCTTTTGAGGCAGACTTGGATCCTGGTTTCTCAGCGGCTGCACTGGAGCCTGTCTGTGAATACTCACAGTGCCAGGGTGCACTGGGACAGACCTGGGGCTGGAGTCTGCAGTGAAGTCGGGTCCTCACTTCACTCTTCTCATATGCAAAGGGTTGTCTCTCTCCATACTGTGATGCCAGGATGTCATAGGTAAACAGGTAATGTGGTAACACAGGTAAGGCGAAACTGCCCTTCCTACCTTTTCAGTGTGTCTTTTCTCATTTCTGTGCTCCAACCAGGTGCTGTAACTTTTCACTTGGATTCTTTAGCCTTTGTGAAAGGATTTTTATGTGTGGATAGTTGTTCAAATTGATGTTTTTGTAAGGAAATGAGCTCTGAAAACTCGTCTTCCACCATCTTGTTGTCATCATTCCTTCATAGTTGTTTTATACTGTGTCAGGTAATTTCAATAGCAGAAGTGTTTGTGAGTTTATTTTTATTTCCTGTTTTCTAGTTGTCATTCACAGTGGATACTTTGCTTCTCCATGTGTGCTTTGTTTGCTTTGACAGAAAATTATTTGTAAAATTATTTGGAAGAATAATTTGAGGTTCAGGATAATTGTACATTGTGTAGAGAGGATCTTTGTGGCTTCTTCCAGGCCTTTAGGAGGGTACAAATTCAGGATCAACTTATATTCAAATCTCATGCTGTGGTAACCAAATGATAGAAGTTGCCTGGAACAAAGGTTGATTTACTTCTGGTTTGCCCTTATTCTGAGAATATAGTTCTTTACAGTCTCTTCTCAGAGTAGTTGTATAAGGGTGTTTCAAAATCTTTATCTTGGTAACCCCTGGGCTTCCCCCAGTACCCACCCACCCTGTACCTCTATACTTTCCACCCACCCCCCCAACCCCACTACACCCCCGGAAGCCTACCAAGCTACTGAAACCATTGTTGAGTTTCACAGCTGATACTTCCAACTTCAGGGCAAAACACATTTGAACTCTTGGCTTCCCTCTCCAATTTCTTGACTTTTATTAGGTTTAGGGTAGATAACTTTTTTTTTTTTTTTTTTTTTGAGACGCAGTCTTGCTCTGTCTCCCAGGCTGGAGTACAGCAGGCGCGATCTCGGGTCACTGCAACCTCTGCCTCCGGAGTTCAAGCAATTCTCCCGTCTCAGCCTCCCAAGTAGCTGTGATTATAGGCACCTACCATCATGCCCGGCTAATTTCTGTGTTTTTGTAGAGATAGAGTTTCACTATTTTGGCCAGACTGGTCTTGAACTCCTGGCCTCAGGTGATCCGCCTGCCTCGGCCTCCCAAAGTGCTGGGATTACAGGCGTGAGCCTCTGTGCCCAGCCGAGGGTGGGTACATGTTTTTCTAAATTTTGGGTGGCCAAATGTAACTTATCAATAGTTTTTTGTTTGTTTTTAGGGTTTTTGTTTGCTTATTTTGGCTTTCATATTAACATTTCCTTCAGCTCTTTTAGTTATTTTCAGACGGAGAATTTGGTTCTAATTGCTCAGCTTACTATTACCAAGGTGAAATCTCTTTTACGCTATAGTTGGCAAATAATCATTTACCAAATTTAAAGACATTTAAGTAATTATTGGTTCTATTGGATTGATTTTCTCCACAAAGACTCATTATTTATATTCTTATAACTTAATATGGGGATTACATACAAAAAGATCCTTTTTCTTTCCTTAAGAACACAGTTTGAAGGGGAAAGCAATGCCCATTTTTATGGTTAAGACACTCAGTAATGATTTTCAGTACATTTGAAAAATGATATTGACTTTCCTAAGTATTTTTGTGCATGTGTTTTGCTATTTAATTGGTAGTAGCTAAAAAAATCCAGTGGTTGCTATTATTTGTTAATACATTTTTCTCTGTAATTTTTTATTGAAAAACTATGACTTTCTATTTAATGCTAGTTCATATTTGTATCTGTCACTTCAAACGTGAAAAAAGTCAAGAGTGCTAGATAATGCATTAAAATCATATTAGTATTTGTTATATAGCTTTGCAGAAGTCTCAGTGTTTTGCTTTCCATCTTTGTAGATTTTTAAATATTTTTTCTAATTTTCTTCATTGAGTTTGTATTGCTTTTATAAGCAACTTTATTTTAAGTGTATTGGCTTTGTATACAACTATATTACCATGACCACATCTATGTAAGCAGAAAATAAAAAGTTGGAAAACAAAAAGTACAAATAATACTACTGCTTAACTCTGCATTGTGGGAATAGTAATGCTTATTTAAATATTTTTGTTTCCAGATTTCTCTAAATGCACTTATTAGTGCTTTAATTTACAATAACTAACCAAAAATACATATAGAGTTATGTGTACAATAACAATATATTTGCAATTGTGCTTAGGAAATTTTCTTTAATTTACAAGGGCATGGGAAGGAATTACCTCAGATAACCTTTCAAAACTGTGACAGTATTTTATTTAGGAAGTATTGATTGCCTAAGGTCCTGTGTGACAGCTGCATTGAAAAGGAAGTTCAAATACAAAACGCTGAGTAAAGATAGCTTTAGCAACACATGACAAATTCTTAAATTTAAATAGGAAGAGGGATTAGAGTTCTAATATGGTTTGAGGATAGAAAGGCCATTTTAAGATAGGAGTGTGAAAAGTTGAGGCAGATTGAAAGTGTTGTGCCTAGACCATACTTTGAATACTATTTATTTTTTAAGTCGTCTACTATTTCTAGGTGGAAGGAATTCATTAACCAGAACCCATATTTTACACAAATAGTTGAATTCATTTGCTAGGGCTGTTATAACAAAGTACCACAGACTCAGTGGCTTAAACAATAGAACTTTATTTTTTACAGTTCTAGAGACTACAAAGCCAAGATCAAGGTGTCAGTTGGGTGTGGTTTCTTCTGCAGTCTCTCTCTTTAGCTTTTAGATGCTACCTTCTCCCTTTGTCTTCACATGGTCCTACTTCTGTGTGCGTGCATCCCAGGTGTCTATGTGTCCAAATTTACTCTTCTTTTAAGGACACCCTTAGGAGCAGTCTTAATACTCTCATTTTAACTTAATGACCTCTTTGAAAGTCTTATCCTTAAATACCGTCACATTCTGAGATATTAAAGGTTAGGGTTTCAGCATATGAATTTGGGAAAGGGGACACAAGCCCATAACATTCACATTCTGAGCCTCCAAAATTAACATCCTTCTCGCATGAAAAATAGATTCCCTCCCCAATTCCAACAGCCCAAAAGTCTCAAACCATTCCAGCATCAATGCTAAATCCCAAATCTTATCTAAATATTATCTAAATTACTTGTGCATGAGACTGCAGATATTATTTATTCTAAGAACAAATTCCTCTCCGGCTGTGAACCTGTAAAACCAGACAACTTATCTGCATCCAAAATTCAGCAGGTGGGACAGGCATAAGATAGACAAATTCACATTCTGAAAGGGAAAAATCAGGAAAAAGGACAAGGTCACCAGTTTCAAGTAAACTCAAAACTAGCAAGGCAAATTCCATCAAATTTTCAGGCCCAAGAATAATCCTCTGTAGCTCGATGATCTGTCCTCCAGGTTCACTAGGGTAGTAACCTTACCTTCTGGACCCACTGAGGTGACAACAATGCCTCCATGGCAGTGGGTAGCAGCCGTGCCCCCCTGAAACCCAGGAGGAGAGAGCTCACCACCCAGTGCTGAGGTAGGAATGGCAGCCTTGCTGATCTCAAAATTGTCTGCAAGGTCATTCTTTCCTCTTCCTAAAGGATAATGCATATCTACAGCCAGATAGCTCTATTATCCCATCCTATAGGATCCAGGAAGTTCATTAGCTTTTCTTCATTTTGTTCCAACTCTATCCCCTTTAGTTCCAGCTGGTAGAGCTTTTTTTTTTCTTTTTTTCTTTTTTTTCTGTTATTAACCCACCTCTATTCCTCATCTCGGCTGAGACAGCTGATTAGATCCATGAGTGAGACCTCTAATCTTTTTATCAAATGATTATCCAACCACATCTTTGGTGTTCTGTCCAGATCATGCTTTTTTAACTTTTTGTAATATGGATAGGGTGATAATTTTCCAAGTCTTCTAGTTTTGATTACTTTTTGCTTAACAATTTTGTTTTCAATGTATGTCTCTCCTCCTGTATTTACAGTATGCTGTAAGAAGAAACCAGTACCCTCATTACTTTGCACCTTCAATACTTTGCCTAGAAATCTTTTTAGCTACATATCCTAGTTCAACGCTTATAAATTCTAGCTTCCATGAACCACTACAACACATTACAGCCAAGTTCTTTGCCACTCACTCTATAACAACAGTTGTCTTTCCTCTGGTATCCAGTAACTGTTCCTCATTCCATTTGAGGCTCACCAGAGGCACCTTTAGCATTCATAGTTCTACTAATAGTTTCCCCAAGGCAATCCAGGTATTTTCTAATATGCACCTAAAAAACTCTTCCAGCCTTCATCTATTACCCAGTTCCAAAGTCACTTTCACGTTTTTAGGTATTTGTTACAGCAGCACCACTTTCTAGTACCAAAATCTATATTAATTTGCTAGGGCTGCCATAACAAAGGATCACAGACACCTGTCACAGGTGTGACAACAGAAATTTATTTTTGCGCTGCCTGTAGGCTGAGATCTAGAGGTTGGCATATGCTTGGTTTCTTCAGAGGTCCCTCTCTTTGGCTTGCAGATTATCTTGCAGTTTCCTCACATATTCTTTCCTCTGGGTGTATACATCCCTGGTGTCTTTTGTGTGTCCAGACTTTCTCTTCTTTTAAGAATATCAGTCAGATTGGATTAGGGCCCACCCTAATGGCCTAATTTTAGCTAAATCACCTCTCTAAAAGGCCTATGTCCAAATAGAGTCACATTTTGAGGTACTAAGGGTTAGAGCTTTAATGTGTGAATTTTGGGGACACTCAATTCAGCCTACAACAAGGGTAAATTTGATGTACAAAACAACTTTAAATAAATACTTGTATTCCCAACAACTTTTCAGGTATATTTTAATAGATCTGATCTGTTCAAAAATATATATAAGGAAAATTTAAAACTACCTCTTTGGAAAATTCTCATGATTTAAACCAAATGACAAGAATAGAAAATGACATCTAAACTACATTCTCAGTTTTCTTTAATGTACTTAGACACATATTTATATGTACAAAGTAACAGAAAATATGAAGGTAACAGTGATTATCATGAATTGACAAAATGACAGAGTACTATTTTATTCTCCCTTATAATTTTCATGTTTGTTGGAATTCTCTCACTGAGATATATCACTTATATATTTAAATATATATGTTTGTATATAATTATTAAAGAGAGAGATTTCTATCAGTATGAATCTTTGGTTGCAATCAACAGAAAACAACTTTGTATGATTTAGGCAAGAAAATCACTTTAAGAAGGCTATTCTGGTGCTTTAAAATTGTAGAAGCTGCTAAACTACCAGGTTATAGAAAGGTCTGGAGTTAGGGCAGCCCTGGGGAACTTGGCTAACGGGAGTTGACTGGCAATTTTGCCAATGAGTTACAGCTGAGATGACTGATTTCTGACTGAATTTTCTATCATGACATGCCATTCTGTTCAAGATTTAGAGTCCTAGGAAGGGAATTGAATTTGGGTGACTTGAGTTTTACCCTCATTCTTGGTGGTTGGGGGGACATTTTGGTTGACAGTTCCATTAAGATAGTTACTCATTCAGAAGAGAGAATCCGCAAAATGAAATCAAAGTGAAGTTACCAAGGAAAGGGAGATCTACAACAATATATCTTCACTACAGGATTAAAGCAAGAAGTCTACTTAAGATCTACATCACATAGTCGTAATTAAATTCCAACTTTATATACCATATCTTCATCAATATTTTGTTTCATTTGAATATCAGACTGCCATCAAAGATAAATTCTATTTAATTATTTATCAGACATTTGAATCATCAAAAGTGTGTATATCATAGAGATTCTCTGCATTATTTCTTTTCTGAATCTATAATCATCTCAAAATAAAAAGCTTTAAAGTGTCACATATTGTTTCCTGTTTTGTCACTCATTTATAAACTATAACCTAAACTTTTTATGCTGTTTTCTATTTAACCAAAATCAGATTCCACTCTTGGTGAGTAGATCAGGGTGTCAAGGTGGCAGTTTTAAGAGTTTCACTTTTCTTTAGAAGTTATTAATACTACCCTCAAGGCACGTCTTTAAATGGCCTGCAACTTTTTGGACAAAATATTGACTACTTTTTTAAAAAAACTTTACAATTATTTTTTAGTGACTACTTTAAAAATACATAATAGTGATCTGTTTCTCATGTTGTACCGGTCAAAACTCCTCAATCCCCTCGTGTGGTGCTTTAGAAAGATCCCTTGGAAGGTCTTAAGAAATTACATGTACTGGTTCTGTTTCATTTCCTTAAAAACATCCTAAGTATCTGAAATATCAGATATGGTTTATACCTACAAAACCATGAAAGCAACATTTTTCTCTATGCCTATAAAAACCTAACTTGACTTTCAGCTTCATTTTCTTAATTTTCTTAAAAACATTTTTCTTAGTACCTACAACATCAGACATGGTTTATACCCACAAAACTATAAAAGCAACACTCTTTTCTATGAATATAAAAACCTAACTTGACTTCAGCTACTTTCCTAAGTACTGAGGTAGTTTCAGTGATTTGAAATGCTCACAGCAACATAACTTTAACAGGTCATAAACTGGGATTTGGAAGGGAAGCTTACATTTCTCAAGTCTGTTTATTATGTGAAGTGATTATGGATATTAACTGAAAGAATGTATACTTTTTTAGAGTGCACTCTTTTTTTTTTTTCTAAGGAGCAGAGAGTTTAATAGGCAAGAAGGGGCAGGAAGGAAAGAAGGAAGAAGCTCCCCTGTAGAGAGACAGAGGGAGAGGGGCTCTAAAGCTGGGAGAGAGAGCCCCACCTGCCACAGATACCAGCTAGGTATATTCACAGAGGTTGGAGGGGGTGGTGTCTGATTTGCATAGGGTTCAGGGTATTGGTTTGACTAGGCATGCCATTCACATAGCCCTAGGAAAATGCTGGCCCTCCCACCTTAGCCTTTTAATATGCAAATGCAGGGCACCATGATGTTCTACACACGTGGAGATACATGGGGTGGCCATGTTGCCAGGAACATGTGGGGAAAGGGCAAGAAGGTCACAGGAATGCCATGTTTGGGTGAACCCAGTTTCTAGTGGCTGGCATTTGCATAGCAAAGGTTGCTGGCCTGGTTCTAAGAGCTGGGACTTTACAAGAAACTTTTCTGGAGATGCTTTAAAAAATGAAAACTTCCCAAGGACTCCCTTTTCCTCTCTATCTGTCTAAAATAATTTCTTAATAACTCCCACAACATTCCACCCTGTGGAGATGCCACACTAACTGCTGTTAGGGGATTTTGGGTGATGACTTCTTCTGGCTGCTTCCTGCTGAAAAGGGGCATCGAATGGGGAACAGCAGTTAGGGCTCCTCCTGGGGTCGATCTAAGGGTCCTCAGAAAATGGAGTGTCCATTTGTGGTTCAGTTTATAGCACCATTGGAGTTTGATTGCTTCTAGGTGAGTAGAAACAATGGAGTTATAGTATTGCATTTACAGGGTCCAAATATCAATACAAGACATATAAGCAAGAGAGGGCTTAATAAAGGGGTTAACCAATGCATAAAGAAGACTGGAATTTATTAAAGAGGGATTGTAGCCACTCGGGGCTGAAACTGGCATTTTTCCTGAGCCTGTCAATAATTTTGATTTGATTTTTAAGTAGCTGTAGATTTTCCTTTACTTTACTAGAGGTGTTAATCCAAAAGCAGCGTGTTTCATTTAAAACTGCATCACTAAACCCAATAAAAAGTCCTAGCAGACTCCGTGATAGCAAAACTTTCATGCTTCTTTTTTGTAAGTATTATCCCTGCTATAAAAATAATAATTAAGCAAAATACGATAGCGATGGAAACTCTTTGTTTAATATTTCAGTTAGAAGGTGCTACTACGTATAACCCTATTGCAAATAATTGAGTGAGTATAGCAGTTTCCATAAGTGTGGTGTGGTAGATAATTTCCATCTAAAATTTTACTTGTCAAGATAGAGAAGTCCCCTTTGGGGGGTCTATGAAGTTCCTTGGTTTTATTTTCCTAAACAAAGAAACCTCCAGGTTATGGGCACCCTGCTCACTTTTATTACTTGGTAGAATTTGCAGGATACTTGCCCAGAACTAGTATATTGATCCAGATTTTTACATTACCCATCCCTTATTTTTTCTTCTGAGCTGCAGGAGATCACTTCTTGATTCACAAGAACAAGCAGAGTTAGTCTAAAATGTAGATGCAAAGCCAAAAACAATTAGTGAGACAAAGGCTTAATGACAAATGTATGACAAGCTTTGGAGCATGATTTTTCTCTCTAGTCCTCATTTTTGGTAAAAACAAATTATAAATAAACTGTAGTCTTAGACTTGACCTGATTATTTGCATAAAGTGGAGCAAGAATGGTTATTTCTACATAGGCCTTTTGGATTGGCTTTGATGAAATTCTGTTTCACAAGGAATTTCAGATAAGACTATTAAAGCTGAGCCTAGTCGTGGGTTTACATCCTCAAATGCCTGTGAATTGGGTGATCCTCTCCTCTTGAGGTCTCAAGATAAACTCCGAACTCCTAGACCTGTTAGAAAATGACATTCTTTACTGATCACAGGTTAGGAACCCTGTGCAGAGACTGTGTAGACAAGGTATGAGGCCAGTTCTCCCCAAGGGGCTTTTATTGGCTCTGCATGTCAAACTTGATCCCTTAAAGGGAAACACACCTTCTCAGTTAAAGCCTTGGTAAAATAGCCAGGTTTTCCTAATTGTGTCCTGTTGACAAAGAAAAATGGATTCTTATTGCACTGATTCAAACAACTATATTGCTGTAAGTCAGGAGTACTCACCGATAGTTTCCAAATTCTAGAGGAACCAGGCAGAGAAATAAACATGCTCCAAATTTTGTTCATAGGAGTACACTTTGTCAAAGGCCATAAATAGTTTAAAATAATTTCCTTGACTCAAAACAAAAACAGGACCAGCAGTATTCTGAGCAAAACTTAAAAGGCTTGCTTTTCTTTCTGAGTGCAGTCCATTTAGTTAACTCTTGTTTTGCTTGATATTTGTGAACATGTCAGTTCTTTAGGAGTTTCATACATTCTTTCTGTATTCCAATGTCACAATCTTCAAAGCTATTAAAAGAGTGCATTTGAGAACACCTGTTAAAGTTGTTAATATAGCTTCATTACAAACCATCTTTTGAGAAGAAACAAAGCAAGACAACAACTGTCTGAGAATTGCAACATTTCCAAGATAGTTACAGTTAAAAACATGACTGACAAAGGAGTTTGTTTGTATCTGTGGTTTACAATAACTTTACCTTTTATTATTATAATTGATAGCATATACTCAGACATTAGAATTTTAGAAATCCCATACAATTTTTGAATATATATTAGTAGTAGTCACCAAAATATAACTTAAAGAGGATTGGACATAATTTTGGCAATATGTGACTAAACATGTCAAAAAATCCACCTCTTTTTTGAATGTTTCAAGGGTCCTCTGAACTATCCAAAAAGGGCAGGCATTAGGAAGGACAATTCCCAGATTACCGTAAATTATTTAGCCAAAGTGATGATTTAAAAGGCAAAAATCTTTTATTAGCCTTTACTATGACATGAAAACCCTGTTTAAAGCCAAATTTTGCCCTTGTATTAGTTTGTTAATATTAACCCTAATTCATTTAAATGAAACCTTATTATAGATCATTCCAGACCTAATCCTAACCAACTTGACCATGAGGTAAAATTTCTACAAATCTTTTGTAACCCTTTTACTAAAAGGTATATTCATGTTTTAAGACCTCCTTGCTATGCTTTTATTTCAAATGCTTAATTTAAGAGAAGATCACATAGATACTATGGAAGAAGATAGTGTGTTACTTCTACCATGCATTTCATCCTGGGGTACATGTGCAGAACGTGCAGGTTTGTTACATAGGTATACATGTGCTGTGGTGGTTTGCCGCACCCATCAGTCTGTCATCTACGTTAGATATTTCTCCTAATGCTATTCTTCCCCCATCCCCTCACACCTCGACAGACCCCGGTGTATGATGTTCCCCTCCCTGTGTCCATGTGTTCTCATTGTTCAGCTCCCACTTATGAGTGAGAACATGTGATGTTTGGTTTCCTGTTCTTGTGTTAGTTTGCTGAGAATGATGGTCTCCAGCTTCATCCATGTCCCTGCAAAGGACATGAACTCATTCTTTTTTATGGCCACATAGTATTCCATGGTGTATATGTGCCACATTTTCTTAATCCAGTCTATCATTTATGGACATTTGGATTGTTTGCAAGTCTATGCTATTGTGAATAGTGCCACAATAAACATACGTGTGCATGTGTCTTTATAGTAAAACGATTTATAATCCTTTGGGTATATACCCAGTAATGAGATTCCTGGGTCAAATGGTATTTCTGGTTCCTCATCCTTGAGGAATCACCACACTGTTTTCCACAATGGTTGAACTAATTTATACTCCCACCAACAGTGCAAAAGCATTCTCATTTCTCCATATCCTCTCCAGCATCTGTTGTTCCCTGACTTTTTAGAGACTGCCATTCTAACTGTGTGAGATGGTATCTCATTGTGATTTGGATTTGCGTTGGTCTAATAACCAGTAATGATAAGTTTTTTTTAATATGTTTGTTGACTTCATAAATGTATTCTTTTGAGAAGTGTCTCTTCATATCCTTCACCCACTTTTTTATGGAGTTGTTTGTTTTTTTCTTGTGAATATATTTAAGTTCTTCATAGATTCTGGATATTAGCCCTTTGCCAGATGGATAGACTGCAAAATTTTCTCCCATTCTGTAGGTTGCCTGATCACTCTGATGAAAATTTCTTTTGCTGTGCAGAAGCTCTGTAGTTTAATCAGATCCCATTTGTCAATTTTGGCTTTTGTTGCCATTGCTTTTGGTGTTTCAGTCATGAAGTCCTTGCCCATGCCTATGTCCTGAATGGTATTGCCCAGGTTTTCTTCTAGGGTTTTTATGGTTTTAGGTCTTACATTTAAGTTTTTAATCCATCTTGAGTTAATTTTTGTATAAGGTCTAAGGAAGGGGTCCAGTTTCAGTTTTCTGCATATGACTAGCCAGTTTTCCCAATACTATTTATTAAATAGGGAATCGTTTACCATTGCTTGTTTTTTTCAGGTTTGTTAATGAACAGATGGTTATAGATGTGTGGTGCTATTTCTGAGGCAAGAGGGAAGGTTCAAATAAACACAATCAAAATAGACAAATGGGATATTACCACTGAGCCCACAGAAATACAAACAACCATCAGAGAGTATTACAAACACTTCTATGCACATAAACTAGAGAATATAGAAGAAATTGATATATTCCTGAACACACATACCCTCCCAAGGCTGAACCAGGAAGAAATCCCTGAACATGCCAATAACAAGCTCTGAAACTGAGTCAGTAGTAAATAGCACCAACCAGAAAAAGCCCAGGACCAGATGGATTCACAGCTGAATTCTACCAGAAGAACAAACATCTGGTTTCCAGCTGAAACCATTTCAAAAAGTTGAAAAGGAGGGACTCCTGCCCAATTTATTTAATGCCACCATTATCCTAATACCAAAAGCTGGCAGAGATACAACAAGGCCAATATCCTTGATGAACATTGATGCAAAAATCCTCAACAAACTACTTGCAAACTGAATCCAGCAGCACATCAAAAAGATTATTCACCACAATCAAGTAGGCCTATCCCTGGGATGCAAGGTTGGTTCAACATAAATGAATCAATAAATGTGATTCACATAAGCAAATCCATAAATGTGATTTACATAAGCTGTATGTATAATGATAGGAGACTTCAGTGAAACTGCAGATGATCAGATGTGGGCGGATAACACTGAGGTTACACATCAGGAAGACAGTGAGGTCATGCAGAAACACAATTGTGTTGCAGATTTCTTTTTGAAGTGTTGTGAAATGTTACAGAATAAGCAAATCCCTAGAGATTATCCATAATCACCTAAACAAAACTAAAGACAAAAATCACATGCATGATTATCTCATAGATGCAGAAAAGGCTTTTGTTAAAATTCAACATCCTGCATGTTAAAAACTCTCAATAAACTAGGCATTGAAGGAACATACCTCAAAGTAATAACAGCCATCTATGACAAACGCATAACCAACATCATACTAAATGGGCAAAAGTTGGAAACATTTCCCTTGAAAACCAGCACAAGACAAAGATGCCCTCAGCACAAGACAAAGATGCCCTCTCTCATCACTCTTATGCAACATATGATTGGAAGTCCTGGCCAGAGTAATCAGGCAAGAGAAAGAAATAAAGGGCACCTAAATAGTAATAGGGGAAGTCAAACTATCTGTGTTTATAGATGACATGATCCTATATCAAGAAAACCTCATAATCTCCACCCAAAAGCTTCTTTAGCTGATAAACAACTTCAGCAAAATCTCAGGATACAAAATCAATGAACAAAAATCACCAAGAGTCCTATACACTAATAACAGTCAAGTCAAAAGTCAAATCAGGAACACAATCCCATTCATAATTACCACAGAAGAATAAAATACCTTGGAATACAGCTAATCAGTTAGGTGAAAGATCTCTACAATGAGAATTATAAAACACTGACACAAACAAATGAAAAACATTCCATATACATGGATAGGAAGAATCAATATTGTTAAAATGGCCATACTGCCCAAGACAGTTTATAAATTCAATGCTATTCCTATTAAACTACCATTGAAGTTCTTCACAGAACTAGAAAAAAAACTATTTTAAAATTCATATGGAACTAAAAAAAATGTTTGAATTGCCAAGGTAATCCGAAGCAAAAGAACAAAGCTGAAGGCATCCCACTACCAGACTTTAAACTATCCTACAGAGCTATAGTAATGAAAACGGTATGATACTGGTACAAAAACAGACACATAGGCCGATGGAACAGAATAGAGAACCCAGAAAAAAGGCCACGCACCTACAGATATCTGATATTTGACAAACCTAATAAAAATAGGCAATGGGGAAAGGATTCCCTATTCAAAATCGTGCTAGGATAACTGGCTAGCCATATGCAGAAGATTGAAACAGGACCCCTTCCTTACACCATACATTAAAATTAACTCAAGATGCATTAAAGACTTAAATGTAAAACCCAAAACCATTAAAACCCTGGAAGACAGCCTAGACAATACCATTCCAGACACAGAAATGGGCAAAGATTTTGTGATTAAGATGCCAAAAGCATTGCAGCAAAAGCAAAAATTGACAAATGAGATCTCATTGAACTAAGAAGCTTCTGCACAGCAAAGAAAACTATCAACAGAGTGAACAGAAAACCTCCAGAAAGGGAGAAAAGTCTTGCAAACTATGTATCTGACAAAGATCTAATATCCAGCATCTATAAGAAACAAATTTACAAGAAAAAAAATAAACAATCTCATTAAAAAGTGGGCAAAAAACATGAACAGACACTTTTCAAAAGAAGACATACATGCAACCAACAATCACATAAAAAAAAAAAAAACCAAAAAACTCAACATCACTGATCATTAGACAAATACAAATCAAAACTACAATGGGGCCATAGTGCCTCATACCTGTAATCCCAGCACTTTGAGAGACTGAGGCGAGCAGATCACTTGAGGCCAGGAGTTTGAGACCAAACTGGCCAAGATGATGAATCCCCACCTTTACTAAAAATACAAGACAAAACAAAAATTGGCTGGTGTGGTGGTGCATGCCTGTAATCCCAGCTACTTGCAGCTACTTGGGAGGCTGAGGCATGAGAATCGCTTGAGCCAAGGAGATTGCATTGAGCCAAGATTGGGCCACTACACTCCAGCCTGGGCAACAGAATGAAACTCTATCTCAAAAAAAAGTAAACACAATAATAAATAATTATGAAAAACACAATGAGATATCATCTCACAGCATTCAGAACGGCTATTACTAAAAAGTCAAAAAGTGACTGGGTACGGTGGTTCACATCTGTAATCCCAGCACTTTAGGAGGCTAAGGTGGGCCAATCACTTGAAGTCAGGAGTTTGAGAACAGCCTTGCCAACATGGTGAAGCTCCATCTCTACTAAAAATCCAAAAATAGCCAGGTGTGGTGGCGCATGCCTGTAATCCCAACTACTCAGGAGGCTGAGGCAGGGGAATCACTTGAACCCGGGAGGCAGAGATTGAACTGTGCTGAGATTGCGCCACTGCACTCCAGCCTGGAGACAGAGAGAGACTCCGTCTGAAAAAATATAAATAAATAAATAAATAAATAAATAAATAAAGTCAAAAAGTAACAGATGCTGACAAGATTGTGGAGAAATAGAAATGCTTATACATTGTTGGTTAAGGTGCAAATTAGTTCAACCATTGTGGAAGACAGTGTGGCGATTCTTCAAAGACCTAAAAACAGAACTGCCATTCAACCCAGCAATCCCATTACTGGGTATATACCCAAAGGAATATAAATCATTCTATTATAAAGACACACACACATGTACGTTCATTGCAGACCTATTCACAATAGTGAAGACATGGAATCAACCTAAATACTCATTAATAACAGACTCAATGAAGAAAATGTGATGCACATATACCATGAAACTCTATGCAGCCATAAAAAAGAATGAGATCATGTCCTTTGCAGGGACATGGATGGAGCTGGAGGCCATTATCCTTAACAAACTAACACAGGAACACAAAACCGAATGCCTCATGTTCTCATCTACAAGTAGGAGCTAAATGATGAGAATACATGGACACATAGAGGGGAACAACAAACACTGGGGCCTATCAGAGTGTGGAGGGTAGGAGGCAGAAGAGGATCAGAAAAATAATTAATGGGTACTAGGCTTAATATCTGGGTGATGAAATAATCTGTACAACAAACCCCCATGACATGAGTTTACCTTTATAACAAACCTTCACATGTAACCCAGAAATTAAAAAAAAAAAAAAAAAAAAAAAAAAAAAAAAAAAAAAAAAAAAAAAAAGCAGAAGGCGAAACAACTCCCCTGACCTGCCCCACCTCCCCATAAAAGGCCAAACACTTGTGAAATATCTGGGAAAAAAATCACTGTCCAATTCCCGTGTCTATAGGTCAGGAATTTCACATTTTAAATAAAAACGTTTTTATCAATGCACATAAAAAGCTATATCTCAAGGAAAGTCTTTCCACAGGGATTACTTCTGTGACTATCTAGGAGGAGTGAAGACAAAATACTCTATGTGAACTTACGAGCTCCCACAGCTTCAATTATCACCTCTGTGAGGGTGATTTACAGATCTGTGCCTCCAAACCTGTGTCCCCAACCATCAAGCCCATATTTTCAGCTGCACATGAGGCATCTTCACTTGAGTATCCCACTGAGCCATCACACTCAATATGTTCGATACTGTCTGCATTTTCTCATCCAAACATGCCCCCTCTTGATTTTCCCAGTCTCTTTTAATGACATAATTATCTCCCCTGTTATCCAGAATTGAGGACTCAAAGTCAATTTTTAAATTTACTCTGTTTATGATTCTTCCCCTGCATTATCTATTATGTATTAATAACTTTTAAAAAAATTATTTTTGTTTCTAAATTCTAATTTCCTGCCACCATCTTAGTTTATCCCAAATAATTTTGAGTTGTTTAAATGTTAAATAAATTATGCAGCATTTCTTTAATTTTAATTGAATCATATTCATTTACCTGCATTAAATAAATGATGCAGACTTTAATTTAGAAACTACTGCATTCACATACTGGAATTTTTATTTTCTAAATCTTTTTTTAACACCTTCCCAATCACTCATTCACTAGCTCATTTATTCAAAATTATGCTTCAAAGGTCTAGTCAATTTAGATAAAGTATATGGTTCCTGTTTTCATAGAGCTAAAAATAAATGAATAAATGATTTCAGAAATTATAAGTACTATGGAAAATCGTATAATGTGATTTGATAGAGAATGACAAAGTAGTGCTACATTTGATGGAGTGATTAAGGAAAGCCTCTCTGAATGACAAGAAGTAGTCAGTCATATGAAAATCTAAGGGAGAACTATTTTCAGAAGAGTAAAGCAAAATGTCTGAATGGAAAAAGTTTGGCGTGTTTAATAAACAGAAGGAAGTGGTTTTCCACTTCTTTCCACCAATGTGGTGGAAAATAAATTGAGACCATAACGTGTAGGTATGTGAAACACTTAGAAAGAAAGGTACGAAGACAACTTTTGCAGGATATTACGTGTCATGAAAATTGTTAGAATCTGGGGATCCGTCAGACAGTTTTTGACATAAAAGTGACATTATATAAAAAGATGAAACTAATTGCTGAGTAAAGAATGATTTCAAGGACTTCTGAGTCACAAAAGCAGATTAAATGTATAGCAAAACTCCCCCATCTACTTCAATTGTGGGAAACCAATCTTATATATTTTAATTTTAACAGTCACACTCAAAACAAAGAAAAATAATTTTTTCTGAATTTTATTTCTGAATCATAATTAAACACTTAATGGTAACTGAAGATATGTGGGCATGAGCAAATGGTACCAGATAAGGCTTGTTTGCCATCAGGTCATCAATACCTATACTGGATAGATCCCTCAGCATATAAAATACCATCACAATTCCTTGACAGAATTAATAAGAATCTCTTCAATGTATTCTCTACATATGACCAGCCTTCTTTCCCACTATTCCCTCTGATTATCACATGTTACAGAAAGATTCAAGTACTCAGGTTTCCAAACATATCTTGTCCTTTTGCTTTTTGCTTCTTTATGATTGCTTTTTTAAAATTTTACCTAGAATACCTTATCACATCTCTTATCTCAACAACATAAATATATCTTCTCTTACTTATACATATAAATCTTTTATGACTGTTATGCTTATTGTTAAAGCATTACTATAAGGTGGTTCAATAATGGGGACAATGTCACTTCTTGCCCTATACAGTGAAATCTCAACCACTGTCATCCAACATGATTGTGTGTCAACAGCAAAATCTTTCTAACTACTTTGTTCAAACAAGAAACCAGAACCCATTTGCAGGTAGATAGCAAGAAAAAAGACAAGAATTTCTTTTAGCATTAACTGTGAAAACGACAACTTGGGTATCACTAGCACCTGTACACCATAATCTAAGATAAGCATACAATGTGGATATATCAAAGAAGCTTGAAGTAGACTACTTGGCAATTTTATAAGTGTTTTGTAGTGGATTGTAATTATTTTATAAGGTGAAGTGTAGACAGCACAATGTCTAGATTTTTACAGGCACATCATCCATGATCATACCAGAAATCTGTCATTTAAATGCTTGCTTTGTTTTTATGTTTGTTGTTGTGGTGGTGGTATGTATAAGGGATTGTGTGCGTTCAATTAATTCTTTTAAATTTTTCGTTTGTACTTACAAAGTACAATGTATCCTTAGGTATTTACCCAAAAGAAAAAAAAAGGTTGAGTTTCATTCAAAGACTACACATGAATGTTCATAGAAGCTTTATTTGTAATAGCCAAATTGTAAACAACTTAAGTGTTCATTATCATGTGAATGAAAAATGTTTATCCAAATATTTGGGGAATTCATGGCCTAGTCAAGTTGACACATAAAATTAACCATAAGTTTGCCCTTTTGTCAACCTGATACTCATATTCATCTTGAATGATATTCACTCCCCAAATAAAGATAAAAACCTTATTTCTACCTAACACGATACAATCACTATGTATACAACAGAAAATGCCAACATGCCCCAGAAAAAGGAGTAAATTTCTTGAGTAATTGATATAGTTTGACTGTGTCCACACCCAAATCTCATCTTAAATTGTAGTTCCCATAATCTCCATGTGTCATTGGAAGGACCCGGTGGGAGTTAATTGAATCATGGCAACCTCTATGCTGTTCTTATGATAATGAGTGGGTTCTCACCAGATCTGATGGTTTTACAAAGGGCTTTTCTCCCACTTCACCTGCACTTCTCCTCACTGCCGCCATGTGAAGAAGGACGAGTTAGCTTCCCCTTCTGTCATGATTGTAAGTTTCCTGAGGCTTCTCTGCCCAGTGGAACTGTGAGTCAATTAAATCTCTTTCCTTTATAAATTACTCAGTCTTGGATATTTCTTCAAAGCAGTGTGAGAACAACTAATACGATTATATTTACTCTTCTTGATATTCTGCAACTTAAATACTATGATATAAAATTAACGATAATTTTAAAATGCTATGACATAAAGTGAATACATTTTATTTTATTATATGTATCTTATTCCTTATGATAAAGGAATAAGAGAGGAAAGAAGACAGATATTCACTATACACATACACACACACACACACACACACACACACACAACATTTCTAATGCAGTAAGAAGGAAATACTTGTGAAATCTTAGTCCTCATTTCTGTTACTGGTTATGTGACTGTAGATGGTATTTATAACTACTTTCTTCTACTACCCATTCTGTATTCCCTCTGCCTCTACAAGCACTTCAGCTGGTCATGGTTTCTTACCTGGTAGGGTTACACAAACCTTCATTCTTGAAAGGTCTGTGTTATTACGAGTCTTTCCCAGATTGGGTTGCCATAGTTTTGCATTGACCTTAATTAAAGGCATGGTAACACTAGAGACACTCTAAGGGGTTTTATATATACTTTTCCTTACTTAAATTTTGGAATAGTAGTCTAATTTCTCCTTGCTAGTCAGGATCAATAACTGATCCTGCCAGCATAGTAACTCCGTTCTTTACCTGTTGATTTAGAGGCATGGAAAGCCCAGAGTGGAGGGGTGGCAGCCTTATCTTTCAATTCTATTGAATAATTTTTGTATGCTTTGGCAAATGTATTTCTCCCTTTGGAGCTAGGATTTTTAGGCCAGTATAGTATAAGGTTGCAGGAACAGGAAGCAAAAAAATTTCAAGTGGGTCATTGGAGTAATAGTAAGTGATGCTTCTCCCATTTCCACTCCTTGATTCCAGGACCCATAAATTTTGACTATGGCAGAAATAGTACCTTATATTAGATGCTGATGCAGAGCATACACAGATTTCTGGAGAACTTTGCCTTATTTTTGTAAGATATTGCCACCTAGATGAAGTTATAACTGAGTCTTCAAAAGGCCATTTTATGTTTCTGTCAAGCCAGTTGCTTCAGGATGGTGGGGAATATAGTAAGACCAGTGAATTCCGTAAGTATGGGTCCATTGCCACACTTTTTTTTCTGTGAAGTGAGTTCCTTAACCACAATCAATACTCTGTGGAATATCGTGATGGTGGATAAAGCATTCTGTAAATCCATGAACGGTAGTTTTGGCAGAAGCAGGGAAGGCAAATCTGTATCCTAAGTGTCTATTCCCATAAGAACAAAACAGTTTGCTTGCATGATGGCAGTGTTCCAATGTAATCAACCTGCCACTGGGTAGCTGGCTGGTAACCTTGGGGAATGGTGCCATATCAGAGACTTGACACGGTCTCTGCTGCTGCAGATTGGGCACTCCGTGGTGGCCATATCCAGTTTGGATTTGGTGAATAGAAATCTGTATTGCTAAGCCTATGCATAACCTCCACCTCTGACAACACAGCTACTTTATTCATGAGACCACTGGGTAATGTCAGCAGTGGCTATGAAAAGAGGCTGAGTGGCATCCACAGAACAGGTCATGTTATTTATTTGAGTATTAAAATCCTCCTTTGCTGAAGTCCCCCTTTGGTGAGCATTGATATGGGACACAAGGTTTTTGCTCATTCAGAGAGGTCTGGCCACATATCTCTTTCTTAAATTTATTTGTCATCAATTTTCCAATCACGTTCCTTTAAACTTTCTAACTCTACAGACAAATCATTGCCACAGCCACAGGTAAGTATATAATTACATTTCTTCTTCCAAGCAAAGTGAAGAACTGGGTGCACTGCTTGAAGTTCTGAACTCTGGGGAAATTTTCCTTCATTGCTGTCCTTCAGGTCGACAGCTATCTACTTCTGGGTGGTGCCTGCATATTGTACGGAACCATTTATAAACTCAGCTCAGGTCTTTTCTTTGTCTGTCACCTGATCATGGGGAACTTTCCACGAGGCCATAGGTGCAAGCTAGGAGAGAGGATATAGCATAGCAGGAGTGAGAAACAAGGGTATTTGTGCCACTTCTTCATGTAATTTACTTGTTCTTTTAGGGCTTGCTCGAACTCAGTCATGTACATACCACTACCATTTGATGATGGAGTGCTTCCATGCAAGCCTAGTACTGTGGTTCAGTAAGTGAGATAATATCCATTCCATGATGTACAGCTCAGGTCACATGGAAACTTGCTGGCCCACAGTTGAGTGTTCAGTCTCAAGGCCCACTAATAGGATAAGAGTTGTTACTCAAAATTGGAGTAGTTATCTGCAAAGAATGTCAGTACTTTCCTTCAAAGTCCTAAGATTCTGCACTGCAATTCACCTACAGGGGTCTGCCAAATCTTCAAAGTGCAACTGACACTGACACTGCAAGCACTATTGGATCTGTTGCATGATATGGCTCAAGTGGCAAAGCAGCTTGCATAGAAGCCTGGATATGTGGCAAAGCTTTCTCTTATTCTGGGTCCCACTCAAAACGAGCAGATTTTTACATCATTAAGCAAGTGAACTGGAGTAACACACCCAAATAAGGAATATGCTATCTCCTATATTATTCAGGGTTCTCCAGAGAAACAGAATCAATAAAATACAGAGAGATATGTAGAAAGATTTATAATGAAGAATTGGTTCATGTGATGATGGAGGCTGAAAAGTCCCATGATCTTCCATGTGCAAGCTGGAGACCCTGAATACCTGATGGTGCGGTTCCAGTCCTAACCAGATGGCCTGAGAACCAAGGGCGCCAATGAGGTACATCTCAGGCTGAGTCCGAAGGACTGAGAATAAGGAGTGCTGATACACAAGGGCCAGAGAAGAGCAAATTTATCCTTCCTCTGCCTTACTTTTCTAGGCTGTTTATTGACGTATTAGATGACACCCACTCACATTGGTGAGGGCAATCTTTTTATTCAGTCTACCAATTTGAATGCTAATCTCTTCTAGAAGCACCTTCCCAGTTACACTCAGAAATAATACCTTAGCAGCTATGTAAGTATTCCTTTTCCTGGTCAAGTGGACACATAAAACTAACTATCCCACTTCCAAAATCCAAAGAGGTTCACTGGGCATTGTGCCTCACTTTTGGTTGTGGGAGGAGCCAAATGCAACAACTTATCTTTCACTTTACGCCCTTAGCTCCCAGATGACATTTTTAGACACACCCTGGACCAGAAGGGAACATGCTGCCTTGAAGCAACAAAGCTAGTCCTGGCAGCATTCATCACCTGCTAACTGAAGAGCCCTTAGGCCCTCAGTAACCAGCAGTGATACCCAGATATTACATTGAGGGCCTTGGGTGAGACTCTGAGACTTGCTGGTTTCAGGTAATAGCATGGACACAGGCAGGGCACAGCACCAAGTGAGTTTTGAGTCCCAGATTCCAGGACTTGACTATTAGACTGCATTTCTGGATCTGCCCTAGCTCAGAGGGGAGCCCATTGCCCTGAAGGGTGAGTCCCAGATGAGGTAGCACTCACCATAAGCTGACTTAACAGTCCTTGTACCTTAAGGGAACATTAGCTGGTAGTCTGGCCTAGGGTGGTGGTGGCTAATAGGTGAGGCTCCTCTGCCTTGGGAAAGGGAGGGAAGAGTGAGAAGGACTCCATCTTGTAGTTTAAGTGCCAGTTCAGCCACAATACACTAGAATAGCAGGTGGACTTCTAAGGTTTTCAACTCTACTCCCTGACTCCCAAGCAATACCTCTGGACCCTCCCAAGGCCTAGGGGATCTTACCATCCTGAAGAGAAGGATACAGGCCTGACTGGCTTTGTCACCTTTTGATTGTAGAGACCCAGGGCCTTAAGCGAACATAGGCAATAGCCAGGGAATGGTTACAACAGACCTTGGGCAAGACCTAGCACTGTGCTGGTTTCAGGTTAGACCCAGCACAGTCATAGTGCTGGTGGCCACAGGGCTGCTAGTGTCACTCCACCCCCAGCTTCAGGTGGCCCAGAAGAGAGAGAGAAAGAGACTCTGCACATTTGTGATAAAGTAAGGGAAGTGAACAGGAGTATCTGCCTGGTAACCCAGAGAATTCTCCTGGATCTTCCTTAAGACCATCAAGGTAATACCTCTACGAGTCTGCAAGAAGCACAGGATTACTGGGCTTAGGGTGCCCTCTAAAGTAGATACAGCTTAGATTACAACACCCAAGTTCTTTCTAATATCTGAAAAGCCTTTACAGAAAGGGTGGCTACAAATAAGCTGAGACAGTGAAGATTACAATAAATACCTAAGTCTTCATTGCTCAGACACTAAAGAACATCTACTAGCATCGGCACCATCCAGGAAAACATGATCTCAAAAAATGAGCTAACTAAAAAACAGGCACTGATTCTGCAAAACAGATATGTGACCTTTCAGATGGAAAATTCAAATAGCTCTGTTGAGGAAACTCAAAGAAATTCAAGATGACACAGGGAAGGAAACCAGAATCCTATCAGATAAATTTAACAAAAAGATTGAAATAGTTAAAAAGAATCAAGAAGGAATTTTGAAACTTAAAAAAATGCAATTTTCATACTGAAGAATGCATCTGAGTACTTTAATAGCAGAATTGACCAAGCAGAAGAAAGAATTAGTGAGCTTGAAGACAGGCTATTTGAAAATACATAGAGGAGACAAAACAAAACAAGAGTAAAAAACAAGCATGACTACAGGATCTAGAAAAGTGCCTCAAAAGGGCAAATCTAAGAGTTACTGGCTTCTAAGAGAAAGTAGAGAAAGAAATAGGAGTAGAAAGTTTATTCAAAAAGATAATAACAAGAATTTCCCAAATGTAGAAAAAGATATCAATAACCAAGTAGAAGAAGATTATAGAAAATCAAGCAGATTTAACCCAAAGAAGACTACCTCAAGACATTAAATAATCAAACTCTCAAATGTCAAAGAAAAAGAAAGAATCCTAAAAGCAGCAAGGGGGAAAACATAAAACCAAATAACACAAGTGGAGCTCCATTATGTCTGGCAGCAGACTTTTCAATGGAAACCTTACAGGCCAAAAGAGTAGCATGACATATTTAAAGTGCTGAAGGAAAAAAACCTTTACCCTAGATTAGTATATCTGGTGAAAATACCCTTCAAACATGAGGAGAAATAAAGGCTTTCCCAGACAAACAAAAGCATAGGGATTTCTTCAACACTAGACCTATCCTAAAAGAAATGCTAAAGAGAGTACTTCAATTAGAAATAAAAGGACATTCATGAGCAATAAATAATCACCTGAATATACAAAACTCACTGGTAATAGTAAGTACACAGAAAAACACAGAATATTATAACATTGTCACTGTGGTATAAAACTCCTCTTATCCTAAGCAAAAAGACTAAACCATAAACCAGTCAGAAATAAAAACTACAACCAAGACATACGTGGTACAATTAGATAAAAATAGAAAAAGCAAAAAGATTAAAAGTAGCAGGATGAAGTTAAGGAATAGAGCTTTCATTAGTTTTCTTTTTGCTTGCTTGATTTTGTTTATTCAAATAGTGTTGTTATTAGATTAAAATAATGGTTTATAAGGCAGTATTTGAAAGCCTTATGGTAATATCCAACCAAAAAACATACAATGGATATACACACATACAAAAGCAAGAAACAGAATTATTTCACCAGAAAGAAATGTCTTTCACTAAATGAAGACAGGAAGAAAGAAAACAAGAAAGAGAAGAGCACGAAACAACTGGTAAACACATAACAAATGACAGGAGTAAGATTTTACTTATCAATAATAATATTGAATATAAATGAGCTAAACTCTCCAATCAAAAGACATAGACTGGCTGAATGGATGAAAAAAAAAAAAAAGACCAACTAATTTGTTGTCTATAAGAAACACAATTCACCTATAAAGAAACACAAAGACTGAAAATAAAGGATTGGAACGAGATATTCTATGCCAGTGGAAAACCAAAAAAGAGGAGGAGTTACTATAGTTATATCAGTCAAAATAGACTTCAAGACAAAAACTGTAAGAGACAAAGAAGGTCTCTAATATAATATAATATAATATAATATAATATAATATAATATAGGGGTCAATTTAGCAAGAGGATATAACAAGCTTAAATATATATGCACCAACGCTGGAACAACCAGGTATGTAAAGCAAACACTATTAGTGCTAAAGAGAAAAACAGGTCCTAATACAATAATATCTGCCCATTGTCACCACTGTTATTCAACATAGTACTGGAAGTCCCAGCTAGAGCAGAGAAGAGAAACATATAAAGGACACACAAATAAGAAAGGAAGAAGTTGAATTATCCTTGTCTGCAGATGATATGATCTTATATTTGAAAAAAACTAAAGCCTCCACAAGGAAACTATTAAAACTGGTAAACAAATTCAGTAAAGTTTCAGGATACAAAGTCAACATCCAAAAATCAGTAGCATTTCTGTATGCCAATAGTGAACAATGTGAAAAAGAAATAAAACATAATCCCATTTGCAATAGTTGCACATGAAATTAAGTATCTAGGAATTAACTAAAATAGTGAAAGCTCTCTGTAATGAAAACTATGAAACACTGATGAAAGATATTGAAGAGGACACCCAAAAATAGAAAAATATTCCATGTTCGTGTTAAAATGCCCATACTACCTGAAGTAATCTACGGATCCAATGAAACCTCTATAAAAATACCAATGGCATTCTTCACAGAAATAGAAAAAACATATATAAATTTTATAAGGAATTACAAATGACCCAGAATAGCCAAAGCTATCCTAAGCCAAAATAAATAAATAAATTAAGCTGGAGGAATTGTGTTACCAGACTTCAAATTATGCTACGGAGCTATAGTGACCAAAACAGTGTGATACTGGCATAAAAACAAACACATAGACCAATGAAACAGAATAGAGAACCCAGAAACAAATCCACATACTTACAGTGAACTCATTTTTGACAAAGGTGCCAAGAACATAAACTTCAGAAAAGACAGTTTCTTCAATAAATGATGGTGGGAAAACTGAATATCCATGTGCAGAAGAATGGAATTAGATCCCTACCTATCACTAGATACAAAAATCAAATCAAAATGGATTAAATACTTAAATCTAAGATCTAAAATTATGAAACTACTATAAGAAAACATTGGGGAATTTCTCCAGGACATTGGTCTGGGCAAAAATTTTTTAAGCAAACACACAAGCACAAACAACCAAAGCAAAAATAGAGAAAGGAGATCACATCAAGTTAAAAACCTCCTGCACAGCAAAGGATACAATCAACAAAATGAAGAGAAAACCCACAGATTGGGACAAAATACTTCCAAACTACCCATCTGACAAGAGATGAATAACCAGAATACATAAGGAGCTCAATCAACTCTGCAGAAAAAAAAAAAATCTAAAAATCCAATCCAAAAAGGGCAAAATATTTGAATAGATATTTCTCAAAAGTAGACATGCAAATGGCAAAAAAGCATATGAAAAGGTGCTCAACATCACTGATCATCGGAGAAATGCAAATCAAAATTACAGTGAGGTATCCTCTCATCCCAGTTAAAATAGTTTATATTGAAAAGAGGCAATAACAAATGCTGGCAAGGATGTGGTGAAAAGGGAACCCTTATACACTATTGTTGGGAATGTAAATTAGTGCAACCACTGTGGAGAACAGTTTGAGGGATCCTCAAAAAACTAAAAATAGAGGTACCATATGATCCAGCAATCCTACTTCTGGGTATATACCCAAAATAAAAGAAATCAGTATACCAAAGAGATATCTGCTCCCATATTCTTACTTATCTCTGGAATCTAAAAATCAAAACAATCGAACTCATGGACATAGAGAGTAGAAAGATGGTTATCAGAGGCTGAGAAACATAGTGGGAAGGTTGGGGGTGAGTGGTCAGGCAGGGATGGTTAATGGGTACTAAAATATAAACAGAAAGAATAAATAAGACCTACTACTTGATAGCATAACAGGGTGACTATAGTCAATAATAACTTAATTGTACACGTACAAATAACTTGAAGAGTGTAATTGGATTGCATGTAACGAAATAATCAATGATTGTGGGGATGTGTACCATATTCTCCATGATATGCTTGTCTCACATTGCATGCCTGCATCAAAACATCTCATATATCCAATATGTACATCTACTATGTATCACAAAAATAAAACGTAAAAATGAAAATAAAACAATAAAAGCAAACTAGTTCTGATGGGTCTTGTTGGCAGTGATGGGAAAAAACATTTGCCAGATTAATAATTGCATACCAGGTACCAGATGATGTGTTAATTTTCTCAAGCAATAAAACTACAGCTGCTACCACAGTTGTAATTGGAGTCACCACTTAGTTAAGCTTACAGTAATTCACTGACATTCTCCAGGATCTATCTGTCTTATGCATGTCAAATAAGCTAATCGAATGGGGATATAATGGGAATCATCACCTCTGCATCTTCCAAGTCCTTGATGGTGACACTAATCTCTGTAATCACCCCAGAAATGCAATATTGCTATAGTTTACTATATTCCCAGGCATAAGCAGTTCTAGAGACTTTTTCGTGGCCTTTTCTCCCATAAGAACCTTCGCATTAACAGTAGACACTCAAAGAGGCTGAGAATCACCCTTCCGTTGTAATTCAACCAATTGAAGGATGAGATTCTACAGTTGATTTTCAGCAATATTAGCCTTGTAGCTACAGTACATAAAGGTCTCCTTGAGGGAATATATAGAATATTTCAGACCATTTATGAGCTCATCCTTTTCTTTTTCCACTTTAATCAGAGACAATAGTAGCAACCAGCTAATCTTGTTATACTCATGAATTTGTCAAAAATGTTTGAAAGTATTATATACACAGTCAAACTGGTTCTTGCCTTTTTTAAGTGGTTGATTAAGTGTTTCCAATGGTGACATGTTGGACTATCATCAGAGCCCTCTTTGTTACTGGAAGTAGAGTTCTCGAAAGCCCAGGACCAATTCAGAAAATTCATTCTTAAAGTTCTGTCCCTCTAGAACCATTCCTAGCATCAAAATCTGTATTAGGGTATATATAAATTTATCTATATATATACATATATGTAAATGTAAAAGTAAAAAAGTATTTTACATTTTACATTTATCTTTCTCTGTATACATATATATACATATATGGATAGAAAGTGAGAGATAAATTTATTATAAGAAATTGGCTCGTGCCATGTCCCAAGATCTGCAATCAGCAAGCTGACCAAGGATAACCTATAATATAGATCCAGTTTGAACACAGATGCTTGAGAATCCAATGGTATAAGTTCCAGTCTGAAAGCTGGTAGACTGAAGATCCAAGAACAAATGTTTCAGTCCAGGTTCAAAGGCTAGAAAATGCCAATATTCTAGCTCATGCGGTCAGGCAGAAGAAATTCCCTTTTACTCTTAAGTGTGTCAGCCTTTTTGTTCTGTTCAATTCTTCAGCTGATTAGAGGAGGTCCACTCGCACTGGGGAAGGAAATCTGCTTACTCAGTGTAGCGATTCAAATGTTAATCTCATCCAGAAACATTCTCACAGACACAGATGGAATAAAGCTTGATGAAATATCTGGGCGTCCTGTGACTCAGTCAAGTTGACACAAAATGGAACATGACATGTCACTGAACACAAATGCTTTGCACATTAGAAAAAATGAAAACTTCAAATTATTAGGCCAAAAATTTTGTTATTTTAATATTTTCTTTCTAATTTATCTCAGTTTTACTTAATTAAAATTTTCACAAGTCTTTCTTTGGAGGTCACTGCCTAGAATAACTTTGCTTTACAGTTGTTGAAATTGTACCCTCTATTCAATTCATCCTGTGTATTTCTCAAATCAATACCTTACACTTCTGTCCCCCTGTAACATTTATAAGCTCCTCTTTTAGCAATCAACACAGCTTGTCTTTTGATAGAGATGCAGAAATGTTGGTATATTGTCTGTTTCTCCCAATGAGTTCCTTAGCTTCCAGTACCAGAAAGTTCTTTAATTTTCAAAAATCTTAATCATATATTTAATTTAATATGGCCCAAAAATAATCTTTTCCAAACATTGTTAATTTTAATGCCCTTTTGAACAAAGCGGACTATCTTGGTCCTCCTACATGTTCAACAAATGTTTATTGAGTTGAATAAAATTGCTTAAAGTAAACTAATCTCCAAGGTAAAAATGGAAGAGTTTACCAAGATGAATAATCAAAGCTCTCTTAGTTAGAATTTTGGACACATATTTTTTACATTAAAGGCTCAGTCACAATCCTACATTTCAGTTTCACACCACACAGCAATTTCCTGACCGAATATTCTAAATTGCCGTCCTCTGGAGAACCCTAGCAAATGGTCCCTTCTCCCCACACATGGTTTATCTCACACAAAAAGACCCACATTTGCAGCCTGGGTCAACCTGTGCAGAAAGAAAAGCACTGTAGAGTGTGGAAACTTTATTACTAGTCTTAATTGCATTCTTGGTGCAGTGAGAGTAACGATTTTACTGCACCTTACAGAATAACCCACTTTTTTCTCCTTGAGTAGTTTCTTCCAGAAGAGAATTGAGTCTATTAAATAAATAGTTGGCCAATAGTGGCCTAAAAAATCGATTTACAAACATTTATAAATAATATAAAAGTAAAGTCATTTTGAAATAAAAGTCATAAACATGGGATGGCGGACAGTAAATAGTTAAAGGAATAAGAGGTGATAGAGTGTGAGTAAAGAATTTCAACCAGGTGAATAGGTAACTTTCCATGGTACACAATTTTTGGCACTGGAAAACTTCTCCTACTCCATTTTCTCTAAACTGTCAACAGCCTCCAAAATTCCTTCCGGAAAAATCCTAAAATTATCTAAATCCAGATAGGTATATTTTTAGGCTGCGAGTATGCTGGATGTGAAGTTGCACTTATCAACCCTAGAAAGAATGTAATGTTCCTTGTTACTTCAAAGCAACCAGATTTAGAATCAACACTGATTTTACCAACACAAACTTTAGTGTTGGATTTTAGTGTTGAATTGATTTGCATTGTAGAGCAGAGGAAGACTGACACCATAGGGGGCTCTTGAAGCATATGGCTTTGTCCATCTGGAAAGGGGGTAGTGTGCTATTGTTGCCAAAGTTTCACTGAATGTTCTGGGTTTAGATATGTCTAAATAAAAATAAAATAAAATATGTGTATTACACTTCAGTAAAATGTTTAATACTTTACAGTCATACTCGAAGAAAATTTAAAGGATAGGTTTATCCTCTATCCTGGTCTATTCTGGAAATTTTAGTGTTGGAGAGAAGCAACTTAAAGTCAGGGCAACAAATCAGCATGGGTAAGGATTCTCTAACTTTGCCAGAATAATAAAAAATGGTTGACAGAAGAAAGACTGCCTGTAAGATTTCCCTGATTACTGTTGAGGAGGAAACATTGACTTTACCTAGCAGCTAAGAAATTGTAGTACTAAAGAACCTTGAGCACAGTAGCTTTATTTCTTCTCTTAACCACTGTGTGCCCAGAACACAGCACAGTGTCTTGCATGTAGTAGACACCCAAAATATTCGTTGCAAGTTTGGGTGGATAGGTTACACAATGTCCATCTACCAGCACACTCTGAGCCTTGGCTACTCTTGCTACTTAAACAAGGCTGAGTTTCTGTCTTTTAATTTTACTCTTTGATATTTAACTATTAAGATGACATAATTAGTATTCAATAAAAGGTGGGGAAGGTAGATGGAGGACCTCTTGTCATTTCAACGTCATCCTGACTCCATATACTTTCAGATAAACTCTTCTAGGTTTCCGTTTTTAAAGTTATAACATTAAGAGCTTTGAGCAAATGATTTTTTAAAAAATCCAGTAAACATTGTCAATATAGCTCTGATTTATTGATTCCCTTTT
Organism: Rhinopithecus roxellana; assembly: GCF_007565055.1. Taxonomy (NCBI): domain Eukaryota; kingdom Metazoa; phylum Chordata; class Mammalia; order Primates; family Cercopithecidae; genus Rhinopithecus; species Rhinopithecus roxellana. The sequence goes on from NC_044550.1 coordinate 12,635,364, forward strand.
TTTCTCTTTATTTCTTTAAATATGCCATGTTTCCTCTGGATTCCCTTTTCTGTTTCTCTTTTTCTCTCCCCGTTCTTTCTCTTTCTCTTCTCCCTCTCTTTTTCTTTCTATCACTCTCTTTCTCTGGTTCTTCTGTCTGACAAATCACAGAATCGCTTTCTTTCTCTCTACTCTCTATATAGATAGATATATACTTACATATCTCTCTATATAGAAATATATACATATATATTTATAGTTATAGAAATATATATTTTTATATATTTATATATATAAATATATATTATAAGACATAAACCTATTGTATCTATATAGAGAGATCTCATCTTTTAAAAAATATAAAATGTATAACCTATGGATACCTTAATGAAGTCACAAAAGTATGGGATATTTACTTTTATTATTATTTTTTTCTTCCAATCATTATTTTAGGTTCAGGGGTACATGTGCATGTTTGTTACATGGGTAAGTTGCATGTGGCTCGTGTTTGTTGTACAAATGATTTCATCACCCAGGTAGTAGCCAAAAGGTAGTTTTTTTATCTTCATCCTCCTCTCACCCTCCACCTTCAAGTAAGTCCCAGTGTCTATTGTTCCCCTCTTTGTGTCCATGTGTACTCAAGAGATATTTACTTTCTGACTTAAGTAGCTGAATAATGTTAGAAGTTGCTAATGTTTCCACTTTAAATGAGTTTCTATCATTAGTAGATTAAGTGATCCCTAGAAATATTTTGTCAATTATATGTCACTACCTTGAACCTGAGAGCCTTTTATAAATGTTTCATATAACTTTCATTAATGAGGTTTAAACTTTCCTGAAATGAAAAAAAAAAAGAGATTCCCATTTAATAACATTTAATAAAAGTGTTTACTCAATATGTTGTTTTCCTCAGTAGGCAAATAACTGAAAGACACTGAAGTATTGAATAAAGTGTATATGGTATTTTGTAAACATATAATATAGCCTTGATTATGCACTGAAGAAAGCGGGGTTTTGGAACATTGTGTCATGGTGGCTGAGAAAGTTTTTTTTTATAAGAAGTCCAGCTCTCTTTGGGGAGGTAGTTATGAGCAGTGCCTGAGGCGTCAGCAAAACTGCAGTCTCCAGGAACCTCACCAGCCTGGCCTAGAGCTCCTGTAGGTTGCATTATTTCATTACTTATTATGGCTGCAAAAAAGTTTAGTATGAAATGTATTATATAACTGAAATTATGAATTTCTTGGTTAAAAAAGTTTTGTGACAATAATCCAATTCAAAAACTACTTTTTGAAAAACAAGGTTTGACCATAAGAAAAAATTACTATTTCCTTGTTTCCAATTTTCTTTATTTAAAAACATGCCTTTAATGTAAAATTTATATGTGCTCAGGATAAAAAAATCAAATACTCCTGACCTTCACTCTTACTCCCCAGAGGCAGCTACTGTCAACATTTTCTTGTGTTTATATAGCTCTCTTCATGTGTGTATGGATCTTGCTTTCACTATTATGCTTTTACATTTTTTCATAATGAAAAATATTAGTCTGTTATATTACAATCTGTCATAAAACCCATTGAATGGTTATGGTATACTTCATTTATCTAGCCCCTTGTTCATGGACAATAAAGGTTTTTCAGTTTTTTAATTAATATCAAAATGTTGTATTAAACACTCTTGCATTCATCTTTGCCTGCTTGAATTAGTATACTTATTTTTAAAATATTCTTACAAATGGAATTGTTGGACCAAGAGTTTGTGTACTTTAAACTTTGATGGACGGTGCTAAATGTTTACTCAAAGAGAATGAACCTATAGACATTTCCCCATCCACTTCAATATTGGCAGTATTGCACACATAATCTTTTCCTATCTGAATGATAAGAACTTGAATCTCACACTGATTTACATTCCATCTTAGGAATGAAGTAGCACACCTTTTCATGTTATTAATGATATTTCTCTTTCTTTTCTGGCAGATTCATAATGTGAATACATTTTTAATTTGCAGACCCTCAATGAGTCCTCTTAGTTTCTGCCAAGTTTCTTTACTAGCTAGCAACAAATGATTCTTAAAATAAATTACATGCCCCTTCACCACTCCTGGCCAACAGTCCAGAATCAGAACAATAGTACCTCATTCAGAAAATGTTATAGGAAATAGAAAGAGAAAGGTGGGGAACTGGGGAGAGAAAAAGAAGGGACAATGAGAGGGGTCAGACTCCTGAGTGTTGTAATTTTGAATTCCACACCTACTGAAAAGAGATTTCTTTTAATGCTCCTGTCCATCAATGTAAAAGACTGACAGTAATTCCAGAATTTTCTCTGGCTCTCACCATACATCTTCACCCAGGCAGTAGTAGTTTGGATGGGTAAGGAGTCAAGAACTCTGTAGAAACATTGTAGTACTGCACTGGATTTGAAACTAAAGGTAAATGTATTCCTCAGTGTCCTCCTTTAACAGCATACTTGTAAATAAATAAGAAAAATATATGCACGTACAATCCTCTTACTTCTCTGTTTACCCTTGTGGAAATCATACACCTAGGAAAATGATTTCAGTCACCAGACTCTCCCACCTTGCTTCTGTAAACTGTGAGTGAAACATGTCAGGCAGACAGGGTGTTCTAATAAAATTTGTTTTTATTTCTAAGCATGAGTTGCTCTAATATGACTGTGACTGCTTTCACTTACAACACATTAAATGACATCCCCTCACCCTATTTATGTGTGAGGACTATCAAGTAATAAAATTGAAAAATCACACAGTAAAATTAATCTCCTCACCTCGTTGCCACCATGCAGACAGGGCTTTCCATTCATGTTTCTTGTTTTCTAAAAGTAAATACTTAACTGAGAACAAATCTAACTTTTTCATCCATTATGATTTATCAGTCATTATCGTATCATTTCTTGCCTCATGTACTGCTCACTGGCCTGTGCTGAAAATAAAAATACTTAAGAGAAGTGGGATTGATACACAAAAGAGCAATGATGATAATATGGGAGGAGGAATATAAAGAATCCTAAAAATGATAAAAAGAATCAGTACTTAATCTCTTTTAAAATAAAGAAGGGGCTCAAATTCTCCCTCTTTTGCTGTAGAAAAATTATTTAGAGTTCTGGTACAAAGAGGCAGGTTCTAGGCAAGGAACCACTGTCAGCCCTGTCGCTCTTGAGGCAAATGCGAGGTCTCCTGATTAGTAATGAATGAAGATGCTGGTCCTCCTTCAATTGTCCATGTGCCCTAGAGGTGTGTATCCATTTTTCAACATTGATGGGATTTAGATGACCATAAGAAACCTGTGGACTTATAAATATGCAAGAAGAGCTTCAACCTCATTGGTTTGTACATTTAAGAATCATTCTACTATATCCTCCTTTATTCTTTCTTTACTATTATCATTTTTTAAAAAAATCAAAAAATCAAACAAGTATCTATGTTTAATGCAGTATGACATGCTAGATATGCAAAAATCTACCCAAGTCCGCATGTCTGTATTCTCAGTTTATAATCTAAAGCAACACTAACCTTTAACAACATTTTGGAGTCGGTGTTAGAAGTGTTTTTTATTAACTGCAAACACCAAATTGCCCAGCAGCCAGGGGAATGAGTCAGCAGCATTTTAATAATTTTATTTACCCTGAGAAAACAAAATAACAGGTTTTCATTGAATAAATATCATTCTATGTTTATTCAATTCCAAAAATAAATTGGGAGAAATTGTTTTTCAAAAATTCCAGAATTATTTAATCTGTCTTTGAAACCAGAGTTCTTTCTTACAACAGAGTTTAGAACTCATTTTTAAAGTACTGAGGAACTAATCCTTGATATGTTTAAGCAATAAATTTCCTTTGGTCCCTATTTTAGTCATTTCCTACATTCCATGAACAGGATGTGGGAGGAGTGGCTGTTTCCCATTTATCTAATCTATCTCTAACCTTGGAGACTAAGGTTAAATTCAACTCCTTTCTTGTCCATGGGCTGACAGGCGGGAATCATTCAGCGATAGCAACCACCCACTTAAATTTTTGTGTGAGACATTATCCTCTCTAGATTAAAAATGATAAAGGGCAAGAGGAAAAAAATCTATGTCATCCATTCAAACATACCTGAAATTTCTCTGAGCAAAGAGAAACTATAAATAGCTTCAAAGTGGTAACATGCAAATATGAATTTTTCTATCATGATTATCTTCTTTTTGTTAAATGTTTAATAATAGTGTAATAGGAATAATCTCCTCTCCTTCAAGTATGAAGATGACATTATTAACTTTGCAACATTGGGCCTGTAATTTGAATTATTGTCTATGTAATGAGGCAATTTGGAAATTTTCTATTCATTATAATATAAAAAGGGATACATAAACATTAACACCCAGCTTAAGATACAAACATCTGTAATGGAGGCTGGAAAGAGTATTTACATTTCATATAGGGGTAAGGTACAAATAAAATAATAAGGATTAATGGTTTACCTATTTTCAGTGCCAAAAGACTTGTGAAAACCTTGCTGCATTTGTCATTGGTCTGTGGATGGCTAGACTTTTCACTCTGTAAATGAGAAAAAGCAATTTTCACTTTTCTCACCAATTCCATGCCATCATCTCATTCCAGAAGAACTGCCTCTTGGGAAAACTAGTGGTTAACTTGGGATTCTGGGAATTTGCTTTAGTAGCTTGTAGAAATCATGTAACTTTAGATATTTGTCTCACAATCTATATAAAAAGAATAAGAAATTAGAAACAAATAAAGAGGTGGAATTCTAATGGTGGTTTAAAGAAATGCTGTTACAGACAAATCCTTCAGTTTTAAAAACCTTAAGAGTTCTCTTGCATTCCCTACTTGCTTAAAAAGTAATTGCTGCCCATATTCTCTCATGTTTGAATTCTATAAGTAAATTTTAAAATATTACTTACTACCTATATATTACTTTGAAGCAAACTAACATGACGACAAAAAGCACCCCAACTCCCAAATCGAAATGCGTAAGGAAACTGCAGTTAATCAATCTGTGACCTTTTGGATACACTGTCACCTTGGGATATCATCTGATCCTTTGTTCTCTACCTTCTGCTTTTGATGAAGGCAGAGCGGCCATGTGTCTGCAAAGTTATTTATTAGAGACAAGAGGAATGCATATTAGGATATATTCATAAACATTTTTCATCTCTTTGGAAGATGACACAAATAGAAATACCATTAAATTTGCATTTATAATCAAAATCCAAAAGGATTTGGAAGATGATTACTTTATAAGCAAATGCAAAATGAAAAGACAACTAAGAAATGCTTGCAGAAGTAAAGCATTCCCTGATGAAGTACTCTGTGGGTTAAATGTCATTCATATTTTAATTAAAGAACCAAACATGTCTTCTGAAATTCAACTGCCGAAGCTAGGTTTTACTTCATGAAAAGATTATAGGACACTTAGCAATTAGAGGTTGTGAGTAAAGGGAAGTCAAGTCTGATTCCCTTTCCTGCCCCTGTGATGACAAGTCTTTTCCTTGGAGAGTCAGCTTGTCTTCAGAAAGAAAAGACTTCCTGGTAAGATCTTTTAATAGTTGGAATGATTCTTTAATGCCCTAAATCTCTACCCAGAAGATCTCACCAACATCCCGTTAGTAGGTTGGTGAGCACTGGTCCCATATGCTCGATTTTCTTTTACAATTAAATATAATTTCTCTCTTAAATATGAGTATTTAATAATAATGATTGTTATATAGTATTTGTCACTATCTTTTAATTAATCATCTAATTAATTTCACTGTGAAGTGGCATTCACAATCTTCTGATCTTAATTTGGTTTCACAAACAAACTTTTCAACCAGAGAGAATGCATAATCCAATAACTTAAGTGTGGCTGTTGTATTTTTCCTCGTAAGTTGGAAAGTTTTGCCACCCTGCTTATCAATAAATAAGATTTGTTACCGAGGTTGGGGTGGACCTGAGACTGCAGGTGATTGTAAAGGACTCAGTTCCCAGGGTTGACAGCCCTGAAGGAAAGAAACCAAATGGGCCATTACAGAGATATGAATTATTTTCTTTCATTCTTGTTTCTAAACCCAAACCAGCAGGCCTAACAAATCAAACTGGCAGCAATAACTAGAGGCAAAGTATTAAGAAAAATCAAACATCTGGCTTGTTACATGTCATGAAATCGCGCACAGTGGCAGGATTGCAGTCAGGTGAGGTCCTGGAGAGAGCACAGTGCCACTGTGTAGCAGCTGCTTAGCTACTTCTCCTATTTATATTGTGAAACATTAACTTTTTCTTTGGAAAAAGAGGAGTTTGGACCCATCAATTTTTCTTTGGAAATGTCAGCTTCCCTTTGCCATTTCCCAGTCTCATGTCTTGTGATTGGTTCCCTGATATGCTTGCAGCTTATCACTCTTTTAATCTGTGAACCTTAGGATACCTGGCTAGCAGTGCACACTGTGTAGCATGTGACTGCTGTTCTTAAGGCTGGAATTATAATAATGTCTTTATTGACTTTTTGCCTCTTGCGCAGAGTAATGTATGAGAATCAGAGCTCAATTATTCTCTTTCTCAGAGAGAAAGAAATTTAAGAAAAGAGGACTACACAAAATTTAAAAGAGTGTTCCAAGAACAAAGCTAGTCAAACATGTCACCTTTCCATAGCTTATTTTGCATCTAACATGAAAAGTATGGTTTTGCATAGAAAGTAAATCAAAGATTGAATGAAAATTAGAAGACCTAGCTTGTAATCTTTGCATTTGCCACTATTTAAATGAAAATTAGAAATCTTATCTTGTAGTCTAAGCATTTGCCAGTATCTGAATGAGTGACTCAGTGACCTAGGAAAAAGCATCCTTTCTGCACCTAAACTTGTATTTATTTATTTCTTTTTTTTAAGAGATGGAGTCTCGCTCTGTTGCCAGGCTGGAGTGCAGTGGTGCAGCCTCGGCTCACTGCAAACTCCACCTCCCAGGTTCAAGCGATTCTCCTGCCTCAACCTCCCGAGCAGTTGGGACTACAGCCGCGCGCCACCACATCCAGCTAATTTTTGTATTTTTTTTTTTTTTTTTTTTTTTTTTTTTTTTTTTTTGAGACGGAGTCTCGCTCTGTCGCCCAGGCTGGAGTGCAGTGGCTGGATCTCAGCTCACTGCAAGCTCCGCCTCCCAGGTTTACGCCATTCTCCTGCCTCAGCCTCCCGAGTAGCTGGGACTACAAGCGCCCGCCACCTCGCCCGGCTAGTTTTTTGTATTTTTTTTTTAGTAGAGACGGGGTTTCACCATGTTAGCCAGGATGGTCTCGATCTCCTGACCTCGTGATCCGCCCGTCTTGGCCTCCCAAAGTGCTGGGATTACAGGCTTGAGCCACCGCGCCCGGCCTAATTTTTGTATTTTTAGTAGAGACGGGGTTTCACCATGTTGTCCAGGATGGTCTCGAGCTCTTGACCTTTCTGTCTGCCCGCCTTGGCCTGCCAAAGTGTTCGGATTACAGATGTGAGCCACTGTGCCTGGCCCTAAACTTGCATATTTCTTTTTTTTTTTCTTTTATTTTTTATTACTATACTTTAAGTTCTAGGGTACATGTGCACAATGTGTAGGTTTGTTACATATGTATACATGTGTCATGTTGGTGTGCTTCACCCATTAACTCGTCATTTACATCAGGTATATCTCCTAATGCTATCCCTCCCCCCTCCCCCCTCCCCACAATAGGACCCGATGTGTCATGATCCCCTTCCTGTGTCCAAGTGATCTCATTGTTCAATTCCCAGCTATGAGTGAGGACATGCGGTGTTTGGTTTTCTGTCCTTGCGATAGTTTGCTGAGAATGATGGTTTCCAGCTGCATCCATGTCCCTACAAAGGACATGAACTCATCCCTTTTTATGGCTGCATAGTATTCCATGGTGTATATGTGCCACATTTTCTTAATCCAGTCTGTCATTGATGGACATTTGGGTTAGTTCCAAGTCTTTGCTATTGTGAATAGTGCCGCAATAAACATATGTGTGTGTGTGTCTTTATAGCAGCATGATATATAATCCTTTGGGTATATACCCAGTAATGGGACGGCTGAGTCAAATGGTATTTCTATTTCTAGATCCTTGAGGAACTGCCACACTGTTTTCCACAATGGTTGAACTAGTTTACATTCCCACCAATAGTGTAAAAATGTTCCTATTTCTCCACATCCTCTCCAGCACCTGTTGTTTCCTGACTTTTTAATGATCACCATTCTAACTGGTGTGGGATGGTATCTCATTGTGGTTTTGATTTGCATTTCTCTTATGGCAAGTGATGATAAGCATTTTTTCGTGTGTCTGTTGGCTGCATAGACGTCTTCTTTTGAGAAGTATCTGTTCATATCCTTTGCCCACTTCTTGATGGGGTTGTTTTTTTCTTGTAAATTTGCTTGAGTTCTTTATAGGTTCTGGATATTAGCCCTTTGTCAGATGAGAAGATTGCAAAAATTTTCTCCCATTCTGTAGGTTGCCTGTTCACTCTGATGGTAGTTTCTTTTGCTGTGTAAACTTGTATACTTCCAAGAGCCAGGCATGAAGTTCAGTTCTTGGATAATATGCCAAGTCAAGACTTATTTTTAAATACACATTCTATATGTAAGATAACATGGTAGTATGTTAATATGTACACTAAAATATTCCTTAGCTCTGTCACAATTCCTAATCCCTCTTTCACTTTGTACGTTCATCTTTTATTTAGGAGAAATCAAAAGCCACAATTTGAAAACTTTAGGATAGAGTTCAGTGTGTGATTCAGCTTCTATTATTGATGTAAATATACAACTATACTGTTTTCTACTCTTTAACACTCCAAAAATATCCATAGAACTTAGTGGGGGAAAATTAACAACAACCTCCTTTGCCCTCACAAAATGTAGTCATTAAGTAAGGCACAGTCTTTTATAAATACATAAGGACCTCATTCAGCAGTGCCTTAGCTGAGAAGTTTTTGCTTTAAAGTTCCACATAGAAATGTGATGTGACCTAACAAAGGCAGATGAATGCAGTGTGAGCCAACCCCGGGTTTTACAACATTTAAAAAAAAAATTAGCTTTACTAATTAGTGCATTTGAACTAGGTTCACATACACTGTGAGTTTTCACGAACATTGTTGAATGTTCTGAAAACAATAGTTACTTTGTAAAGAAGTTATAAAACCACAGAGAGGCTGTAGGTAGTCACATTTTTATCCATTTATCAATTTTCTTGTATTTAATATTTTTAATGCTTGCATACAAATTTGTGACACTTAAGTTTTCCTTTGGAACTAGCTATAATACAGAAATGCCGGTCGACTCCTCATAGTTGGTCTGTAAATAAAAATTCCAAAGAAAGAAAAAGTTATCTCCTCTACCTCACAGAATCTGCAGGAATTATAAAAGCCTCTCAGGAAATCTTGATTGTTTTTCTCTCCTTTATACTTATTTCTCTTGAAAACAGAATGTCTAGAACATGATTGAAGTGAGTGACTGTGTGGAACAAGACATGTGTAGTTTGTGTGGGATCCAAACAAAGCTAGGGCCATTAGAGCCATGTCAGTTTCACTGTTTTTAACCAGAAGAGAGAAGTTCAGAGGGTATTTCTAATTCACTCCTGTTTCCAAGTGAATTCAACCTGATTGCCGTATTTGCAGAAATGCTAAATATCTGATTTTAATCCCAAATAAATCATAATTTCCAGAGTGAATACTCTCACAGCAACCTTAGCTCTGCTCTCCTATGCATAAGGATTATTCTAGGCACAGGGTGTCTCATTACAGGGTTATGTAGTACAGCATCTTGACCACTCTGAAAATACTCAATTACAATAGCAGCCATTTTGAATCTCTATATCTGACTTCGATTGTGCACTTTCTTCTATTTGAAAGACAAAAAAATAAGTATCATAAGGTTATTTTCAACAAGCATAAAGACTTGTCAACTTAAAGATTTTTTCTCTTTCCTCTTCTTTCTTCCCTATAAATGTAGCTCTTACATGTTTTGGGAAAAGATTCCAATTTAAATATAATTAAATTAGGCCAAATAAGAACAGAAAAGATATTCTCATTAATTTCTCATTTGTAAATGATTTGAATTGAGAACATATTCAAGAAGAGTCAAAAAAGTAAGAGAGATAATCAATTTCTAGATATATCAATAAAGACTGAATCATCATTTACAGAAAAATTACTAGAAAAATAATTACAAAAGTTTCTGATTTCACTTATATTTTCATCTTTATCATTTCTCTCTGAGACAGAACAAAGGTAGCCTTAATTCAATGAAAATGATTTATACTCATATCTTAGGCATACTCGTTATTCCATACTTCACCCAACTTTAGTGTGGTATAACTAGTATGCCATTTGGAGGCAACAGATCTGAGTGGGACTCCCAGTTAAACTCCTTGATAGTTGTTTATATTTAACCGCTTTCTAACTCAGTGTTTTCATCTGTAAAATGGAATGACGACACCCTTCGTGCTTTGACAAAGGATTTTTGAAATAATAAAAGCATTGAACGCAAACTTGCACATAGTAAACATTTAATACATATTATTTTCATCTACCCTGTCCTCTCATGTATGTGTGGTATAATTTTCATCCAAAAAAATACATTTGTTTGGAGAAACTACTACAGGCTTTAGAACCATAGATTGATTAAAGTTGCAGCTATACCACCTGTTTTGTAAATTTGTAATCTCCAAATCTTAATCTTTGCATTTGTGAAATGAGAATAGAAATATCTACCTTATGGAATTTTCAGTGATCCAGTGTATAAAGTATCTAGGATAGTCCCTGTCACTCGATAGAGCACCAGTGAATGGTCACTGACACATTATTCTGTCTTAATTTTGTTTTAAGGAAGACAATGTCAGTAGTATCCAAGGTCATGCTGGAAAGAGATTAGTCATGAATGGAGTGTGAGAAATAAAAACAAGCAGATTAGAAACTCAAAAATTGTGATCAAAGTATATAAATATAATTTTTGATGATAAATGATTGTCATTCATAATGAAAATAGGAACTTCTTCCTAATTTAATAAGATTCTGTATTAATTGGATGTAAAATACATCACATTGTTTTCTGTCACTTGATTTTTCTGTTTTTGAAACAAAAATACACATCATATGCATTCTATTCCTCATTTGTTATTTCTTACTTGAGGGAAATAATTTTTTCTCTTCAGACCAACTATAAACATGGCAATATTTCATAAGAAATTAAAAGTACATAAGGATTTCTGTCTTCATTTATATGAGACTTTGACAGATAGTTTGCAACCTTTTTTTTAAATTACGTATACCTTAAATAGAAATTACTTTCTTTTATTTTCTTTTCTCTTGAGGTTTCATGGTAAATCAATTTGGCTATTATATATACATGGCAAATAAATCAATAAATTATCCTTATTAATTTGGTATACATAAAAGATCTACCAAATGCTTAGAATGAAATGAAAATTTATTTATTCTAATCTGCCTTCTGGCAACACACATAAGAATACTCCTTAAAGCCAGTCCAAGGTAGCTGGTTTTAATATCAGAAAAACTGTAATAGCCAGAGAATACAGAATTAGAACTAAAATGCCATGCCAAATTGGGCCTCTAGGCTACAGTCTATTCAGATCTCACTGGCTGGAGGAAAGGAGCTTCGTCAGACATTTCTATAAGACTTCAAGGTTAAGGTCACTGGTGACACCTTGATGTTAGAGTTTAGAAAAACGTCAGTCTACAGCACAATTCATTCTATTTATTAAACTCAATAAATATTTCTATCTGCCTTCAGATTAAGCATAAATATTTATTGAGTTTCTTCTCTGGACCAGACATTCTTCTAGGTTTGAGTTAGCAATGAACATAACAGAAAAATATGCATATATTCATAGAGTTTATATTCCAATAGCAGGAGAAAGATAATGCATAAATAAGTAAACTGTATGATAATATCTGTTGATAGCAATGGAGAAAATAAATTACAGGGGAGTTCATGGGCTGTTAGAGTTGGGGAGTGTTCTAATTTCATATAGAGTGTCCAAAGAAAGCCTCACTGAGAAGCTACCATTTTATCAAATGCCCAGAGGAGGGGAAGAGCACAGCAGAGCTGCATGGATATCTTGATGCTGGATGCCATAAAAGCATTTCCACAATATACTCGCAGCAATCCCCAGTATGTGTAAAGGCCCTGAGTGGAAGCAGGTCCTACATCAAAAGCACAATAAGGAAAGCAGGACTGTGGGAGCAAAGCAACTGAAGGCAAGGTGGTGATAAGACAGAGACATAATGCCAGTTAGTCATTCTGGGCCATTGTAGGGATTCTGGCTTTTATTTAGAGTGAGATGGAGAGCCACTAGAGGGTTTTTAGAAGAGTGTCACAATCTGACTTGTATTTTAAAACAATTCATCTGTCTTCTAGGGTCATCTGACTTCTGGGGAACTGTAAGTCTTGTATTTCTTTATCATTGCTATTTCATTTCTATTCCTTCTTTTGAAAAGTGAGTTGATTGGGAGGAAAGGCTTGCATTAGCTCCATACTGAGTATAAATTCAATACTTTCACTGGATTTCCAGAGCTCAGTGTTGTAGAAATGACTACACAGAGAGCGAGTAGGAGACTATTTCAAGTGGCTCAGGAGAGATCAAGATGGCTGGGGTCAGGAACGAAGCGGGAAAGGTGGTGATATGGTTTGGATATATTTTGAAAATAAAGTCCCAAACACATTCTTTCTCAGTATCTTAGGTCAGCAACATTATAGAAACTTCCCACTCTAAGGAAGTAGAGTTTCCTGGAAAGTCTTTATTGCTTAATTAAGTAGGGAAAAATACTTTCAAGTGGTCTCCTGAGTCTCTTCTGATTTCACCATCCTTAGCCCTACTGGAATGCCAGGATTCAGCAACTCTTCTGGGTGAGTAGGTGACCAAAAACAATGATCTCTGGTTCCATATTCATTTAGGAATGTTGTACTTGGCACAATGGATTTCCAGTGGCTAAAGGCTTATTTCCTTAGGTCAACATACCATCTGGCAGTTAACAAAGACCTTCTTGATAAGCCTTAAGATATAGGAAAAGCCAGAGCAACACTGAGCTCTGGAAATTCAGTGGAAGTATTGAGTTTATACTCAGTGTGGAGCCAATGCAAGCCCCTCCACCCAAACAACTCACTATTCAAAAGAAGGAATAGAAATGAAATAGCAATGATAAAGAAATACAAGACTTACAGTTCCCCAGAAGTCAGAACCACAGAAGTTTCTGTTCAAGTAATTCTACAAAAATTAACTTTGCTTGCTAGCAAGAGAAATTAGGACTTAATACTAGAGAATAAATCTTTATGTGCCCTCAGTGATATAATTGCTTTTTTCATTAATATCTCATGTCAAGTCTGAGATTTCAATAGTACTTCATTATGTTTACGTATTCATACTTTGCATCGCCATCCTGATTTTAAATCCCTTCAGAGGAAGTACTGTATCTTGGGATGCTTTTACTCAACAGGTATTCCACAAACATGTGTTAATCTAATACATATTTTACACAATTTTATCTGGTTTCTCAGAGGATATTTTAAAGTCAAATATGGCAGTACATACTTTAGAATATTCTGAGACAGCAAAACACAGATATTTATAGTCATGATCATTGCTATGTTCAAGATCACGTCATAAGCATGAGAATCTTCATTTTCAAGCAGTGTCCATTGTCACTGAATGTTGAAGCTAGTGCAAAATGAAGCCACACACACATTGACAATGTCAGGCACAAATGATGTAGAGATAACAAAAAACATCAACTGTGGGTCAAATATTGTGCTAATCATGTCAGTGCATTAACCCATTTAATATCAGAGTTTCTAATAATATAACTAGCATTATACATTTTTAGTATGTGTAAACATGTTTTTAAGTGTTTTGCAAGTATAAAGAAGTCTTTCCCTGGTTTTATAAATGAGAAACAAAGAATTTGAAGTAACTTAAGCAAAGATTTCTACCCAGGTCATTCTGGTGCTAAAGTGTATGTTCTTAACCAGCACACAATGAACTTATATAATGACATAAATATAACTAAACATGTGTGTTTGTGTGTATAGATTGATTTATACATACTTTTCTGTTGTTCCATTTAAATGGTTTTGCTGCATGTTGTCTGCATCCCTTGATATATCACAATCAGAACATACACATTGCTCTATTCTCTAACAGCAGTAGCATTACAAATTTTTCTGTTCAGTACTTAAGGATGTGTAAAGAAAATGGTGTAGGTTTTGGAGCAAGGTTATTTTGCTTATTATGTTGCCACAAAAAGCATCCAAATATAGCATGGGATTTCTAGAATGATATGAAGAATCTCTTTAGGCAAAATAATGTGACTAGTTTTTTTTTTTTTCATTCTCCCATACTTAACATATATGCTGCAGTTTCCAAACTCTCAGCTTGAAGTTAAGACACCCCACTTTAAAGTATATTTTAGGTAGATATAATTTCCATTAATAACATATGATGGTTTATCAATTTTATAATTATAATGATATGTTTGTGTATACTTATTAATAATGTAATTATGATAATGTAATTATTTGTGTTGTTTTTCTTTTCTTTTTTATTAAATAAAATTCTTAATCATGGGTCAGCTCCTTTTATGTGTTGAGTTTTGGCCAACAACATGAAATAAACTGATAGATGAGCTGTGAAGGGGATATTGCATCATTTCAGAGTAAGTAAGTATATGCATATATAATTATGTCCATAAAGCTATGGATTCGAAGGAAAGAATACTTGCTGTTGGGAAAAATACTTTTTGACTATGTAGATCTCTAAAATTCTTTAATAGAATGAATGCCCACAGTACTAGTGATGCAACATTTTCTGGTTTGGAATAATAAATTAAGGAGAATATTAAACATGGTCCTGTTGAAATTCTTACCCTTAATTACAAATGCCTAATCAATTATTGGTTATATATTAAATTAGTACCTGTCTAATAAAATTACATCTTATTTGTTGGACTCATTTCTTATGATGCATTCTTAAGAAAGTGGGTATTTTGGAAGATAAAAACAGTCTCAAAGCCCACAAACAACTGTGTGTAACGTCCTTGGGAGAGGTTTGCTGTTTAATTTGTTTTGAAGGAAGTAATTGATTTTCTTGGCAGATCTGATAAAAATAACAAAGCTTTGATTGTCTAATCTAGAGGTCATGTCCTCCTCAGAAATCATCAGTGCGTAACTCCAATTTAAGTGAATTCAAGTTCTCCTGGGACTGTATTTTGATATATGACTACCATATGATATCATGAAGCTCCACTACCACAAAATTACTCACAGATCGTAAATCAGCAATGCATATGTGTGTGTTTATATATACACTTGTGTGTGCATATAGACACACATAGGTCACACAAAAGAAGAAACTTTCTCTAGAAAGAATAAGTCAACTAGCAGGCATTATGAATACTTCTCTAGTGACTTTCTATTAGTTCTGTGTACTTCCATCCTAACCAGCCTAATTAATCCTCAACTTACGAAATTTTACACACTTTGATCAAGAGTTTTCTTTTTATGACATACCATATATGAAGATAGAATTTGAAAGCAAAATAATAATGCAAATAAGACTGTAAAGTTACTTTTAACAAATTATGAAATGAAATACAATTAATTTACAAGTTTCATATATTGTAAAATTATTTCAATATATTTATTAGAGGAAGTCTAAAAAGACTTTTAATCTGCAGCAGTCATTAAAAATAGGTGGACTGAAAAATAATGGGAAATGAATTTATTCAAAATCTTTTCCACAATTTACTTTTTAAATTAAATAGTTCATATTGTCACTTCCATTCATACAAATTAGTATAATTTGGGAACTGATAAATTAAATAGATAATGTAGGTCTAGTATGCATTGATTCAGTAAAGCTTGTGAAATAAATATCTTTAATATCCACACTATCCTTGTCAAACTCCAAGGCAAGTTCAAAGGAATAAACATTTATCTACTTAGTTCTGGTCACATGATATTGTGAGCATTACATCCAGTTCCGAGCACTATATTTAAAGACACACACTCTCAAATAAAAGTCATTTAAAGGAGATCAAATGGAATGGTGAGAAATCTGGAAAGCACATCACACTATAGATGGCATGGTGAAGCATTTGAGGATGTAGACTCTGCTGCAGGAAATAATGGAATTTAAAACCAAGTTCCATCACTGACTAGCACTTGACCCTTGCAAGCTCTTTAATTCCTGTGACCATTACTTGGGTGTTCCTCTGTAAAATGATGCTCTTCATAAATATTCATAGGTGTTCTGTGATAGTTAAGGAAATTGTACATAATAAAATTAGGAAGGTATTTAATACTAACTAATATTATTATTTTTATATTATATTACCAAATGGCTTCTCCAGAAACAAACTCATGGTAAAATCATAAATAATTTTAAAGCATTTTTAGGGATGTCCTTATGAAAGAGATTTATTCATTTTTGGACCAGAAGACATAACTAGAAAGTTCAGTAGAAAGCTACAGGAAAGGCAGTCAATTTATTTTATATTGAAGATTCTCACAGCATGAAACTCTTGAAAATTAAATAAGCCACCCTAAAAAACAGTGAGATCCCTAACATTACTCTTCTTTAAGCAGCAGCTGGAAGCTTATATAGCAGGGAAGGGTTAAAAGGAAATTCTACTATGATTAAAATGTTACACTGGATAATATTTTCTCCTAATATTCATGATTCTATGACTTAATTATTTAAGTATTGACACCAGTGTTCTTCACAAAGCAACTGTTTAATTCTGCTTGATTTGTCCAAGTAGAACTTTAGGTTCTAGTTAAAACACAGCATCGAAAAGTAGGGGGAAAGGCCAAACTTCCAATATGATCATTGGGAAATAGCTTAGGAGGCTGCCATTCTACATGTTTACAGCAACAAGGAGTGGGTGCTGACTGTGATGCTGATGCTGAGAAGATGGCTTTGGGCTAAAATAATAGATGCTTTAGTTTGTCCTTTTGAATTGTTGCTAATACTTTAATATACAGAACCACACTATAGGGAGAGTGAGAGAAAAGCAGGATAAGAAAATCCCAGGAGTAAAGTCATTACTTCATAAAGTTCCTAAAGAACAGAAGAAAAAAAGAGAGGCAAGAGTGGTGGAAGAAGAGCACTTTTAGGCTATTCCACAAAACAAAAAAGACTTTCCCAGTGAAGAAGATATAGAAGGAGTGGTTTAAAGGTGGGATATATGAGAAAAACAACTGCCACAGTCGGTCACTAAAGTCAGCTCTAACAGCAAATCACAGTGCTGAGCTAATGACAACCTGAGCTGCAATTAAAAAAAAAAAAGTTTAGAATCCAGGTCATGGAACAGAATCAGCCACTGTATTCGGTATAGAATAGACCATATATGGGTATTAAATTTAATTTTGTGCATGATATTTTAAGACAAACACTGACCTAGATTTGGTTTAGAAGAGAAGATGCAAAACAGGAAATTACTTGGAATCATGTCGTAAACTGAATGGTTAAAAAAACTAAGAAGGATTCTCATGTAAAAATACCATTTCCATTACCTCAGAAGGCTGAAGGGAGTCAGCAACTAGTGCTTACCCACAATGGAAGGAACCAACTCATGAAACAGTTAGATTCCTTGCTGCTGAATATATCCAGGTAGATACTGGTGGATAGAAACTGAATTAGATGATGAAGATCTAAATTCATAATTTCTATTTTAAAACAGTGGCTTGTCTCATGTAAGAGAGGTGGAGGATTAATTCTAGACTAGTGCTACTCACATGACAGCCTAAGTATTAGTATTACATCCAATTCTGAGTACTATATTTAAAGAGGCACATTCTCAAATCAATTCTAGACAGTGGTTCCCTATTATTTTGTAGTGATTCCAAATCTATTTCTTGAAGCTTTCAGATATGTATAGGGTGGGAGATAGGAAGTATGAATGATAAATCTGCAGATTTCTGAATAGTGAGAAGGAGGCAAAAGACTGATGGACGTAGATGGGGAGAGGTCACTGAAAGCAACCAAGAGTGCAGTAAAATAGGATACATGGAAGAAAGGAGACAGAAGTCCGATCAGGACGTTAGTCATATTTCATTTGACAATTGTTTGTTCGAAGAATACAACATGTTCTGAGGTACTGTTCTAGGGCTACAATGGCAAACAGAAACACTAAGGCTATTCTCATTTACCTGTTTAAGCCTCCAGATCCAGAGAAAAGATGGATTTTTTAAATCTTGAAAAGATTCATTTAAAGGAAATTTCAATTGAGTTACTAAGATCCACCACTTAAAATTATTATATTTTTAGTGGAACACATTGATTTTAAGACAGCAGTACCTATGAAAAGTATAATACTGAATGGAGGAGTTTTAGAAGTGTATATTAATTTGGACAGGATAGAAATCATATAATGGGTAGAAATGATAACTAAAATGTAAGATAATTATATGAAAGTAAGAGGGCCATTATTTTGAAAGTATCACAGACTTCAGAGATGACATATTTTGTCCAGTGTAAAGGAAATATAAATTTTTATATTAAAATAACTATTGCTATTTCTTTTATCTTTTATTGAATAAAGCAACCACAAGTCTTTTTTTGCCACAATAAATTTCCTATATTTTAGTTTGCCAAAATACTTTTAGTCTGCTACAAGTAATTTTCAAAGTTTCCAAACTCCAAATTGTTTTGATTGGTCTTAGAACTCTAAACAGGAGGACAATTTTTTTCGCTCTCAAATATTTCTTAAACTGTTATTGCTTCTAGTATAGCTTAAAATCTGCATAGAATTAGCAGGGAAACATTTTTATTAGTTTTCATTCACCCAAAATTTTAAAAAATGTCTGCTTAAAAACAGTGGACCCTCATATAACTCTGTTTTGTTTCTTCCTTTGTTCACACATTAGTACCAAGGGTTATGTCAACTAAGCTCTGGAGATGAATTGCTACACTAGCACTGGAAGATAAGTCTCCCACAGTGGCTTGTTAAGGCTTATCAGCAATTTTATTTTATGTATACTTTTTATGTGCACACGTCATAAATGTACAATGTGAAAACTTTACAAAAATCAAACACCGTAAGCTACTGACACCAAGATGAAGAAATAGGTAATTACCAACACTTGAAAACGCCCCCTCTTTGCCACTCCCAGACACTAGTTCCTCATACATAACTACTATCTTGACTATTAACATAAAAGATTAGCTTCCGCCATGTGTAAATGAGATAAAAAATACGTGTTCTCTTGCTTCTGAATTTTTTCACTCAAAATTTTGTTTGTGAGATTCATTCATTGAATAGTATACTGTTTTAGTTCATTCTCATTGTTGTGTAATATTCTGTGGTATGAACATGTAACTATTTATCCATTCTATTAATGGATATTTGGTTTGTTTCAGTTAGGGCTATTAGGAATAGAACATTCATATAGCTGTGATTTGATGAGCATATCAGTCCACTCTGTTGGGTATATTCATGGAAGTAAAATTTCTGGGTCATAGCTATATATGAATTTAGCTTTAGTAAATGTCAAAACAATTTCTAAAGAAGTTGTACCAATATTTCCTTTCTTACCAGCATTGTGTAGTTGCCCTACACCCTTGCCAACACTGAGTATGCTCAGCCTACTTCATTTTAGCTATTCTGCTCAAGGTGTTGTGGTATCACACTGTGGTCTTCATTTGCATTTTCCTGATGAATAATCAGTTTGATCACCTCCTTATTTGTTTGCTAGCCATTGGGATGTTCTCTCTGGTGAAGGCCCTATTCAAATATTTGGTCACTGTTCTATTGTCCTCTGTATTTCTCCCACTCTGTGGCTTTCCTTTTCATTCTCTTACTGGTGTCTCTTGATCAACAGAAGTTCTTAATTTTTGTGTTGTTCTATTTACCAATATTTCTCTATGGATTCTGTTTCTCAAATTCTCATTCTGTCTTCCATGAGATAACTTGCCAATTTTTTTTATTATTGTTCTCATATCATTGGTCAAAATACTTAAGGTTGACAACCCAGAAAGAATTTGGATATGTGTCTAATATTGAGCCATTGCAATTTGACATGTGTAACATAACATAAACTAGTTTCTGGGCATCATAATAAAGGAATTATTTATGAATTCATGGTATGCTCAAATCTTAGAAAAATTTGCCCTTTCAGCACTTTTGTCTTCCATCTGCTATATGGAAGAAAATATATATTGGTAGGATATCTTCAGTTTCATAAATTTTTTCTAAGGATGAAAAATTGGGAAGTAAATAATCTCATTGCACACCTATTATCAGGAAAGCTCCTGGTCATCTTTGCAGATGGAGGATCTTATTTAAGCAAAATTTAACCCTAGATATAACTTAAAACTCGTAAATGCTTTAATGATTTCCATCAAGAATGATGGCTTGCATGGACATTAACAAATACACGAATTTTTCAAGTTTCTATTTTCTTACATAAGTTATTAGTTCTGAAGAAGTAATGTCTCCCAACAGAATTTGAAAGAAATTCTGTACTAAGTGTTAAACCAAGTGAATTTAACACTTGGTTTAAACCAATAAATGTATACTAATATTTTAAAAACCATTTATTGGCTTAAACCAATAAATGTATGCTAATATTAATTAGTACACATTACCAGAAATTGATATTAATATTAATATTGTTAGATATATTTCTGTATCTAAAATTGTAAATATCTTTCACAGTAAACTAGATAAACTTTGTTTTGAAATTTTTATTCTTTTCTAGTCATTCACATACCCAATTAAATGATAGCAAGTTTTCTCAGAAGACTTACTGTTTTTTCTGGATGCCATAAAAGTTGTCAAACCATCCTCTAGGCAATGAAGGAAGTTGTATCAGTTCTAAGCCTTATAACACTAATATTTTACTATTGTTTAATACCAGTACTTGAAGCCAGTTCACAAATCAGAGATATTATTTATCCTGATTACTAAAGATGGCCGTATTTTCATTGCTATTTATTACAAGGATAAAAACCTTTGCTCTTCAATCTGTGGTATAGATATTATTTAAATGTTTTACTTCAAATGTTTAAATTACATTTAACTTAAATGTAATTTAAATGTTATAATTTAGTTATTGTAATGTTACATGTAATCTTTCACTCAGTTCACATTTGGAAGTTGCCTAAATCCACTTTCACACAGGAAAAATAAAAAGTTACATTATCATTTTTTATCACAGCATTTTTCATTGTGCATTATAATTCAATTGTATCCATTATTTGGGGGTTAATGCAAAATATAAATTAATGCTTGAAATCTATAGAGAGTAGATATAAGAAAAACAAAAAACTGACCAGCCTCTAGAACAATGAATCACTGAAGAATAGAAAATCAGGGCAGAGACAACATTTCAAGGTCATAATTTTTAGTGCTCTCCTAGATTCACTAAATATATAAGAGTAATTAATGTGGGCAAAGCCATAGCTGATACAATGGGATAAAAGACTACTACTAATTCCAAGTTATGTCACCATTCTACCGGATGAAGAAACTTACCTTATTAAGAGTTTATATGACATAATGTCCATTTAGTTCATCAATTGTTTATTTGTTACTGTAGGCAATGTGCTGAAATTGATGCACAACTGAAAAAGATATCTCCTTCCTCAATTAATTAAAAAAGACAAGGAAGAAGAAGAAATAAAACACCTTGTAAGGAAACCACTATATTTCAAAAACTATGTATATACTGTGTGTGTATATATATATTTGTATGTATATTTCAAACTATATATGTATAGTTTTTGAAATATAGTGTTGTACACAATGTATACACAAATATTTCAAAAGCTAGGTTCTTTATATACGTTCTCTCATTTAATTATTGTAATCATGACAAAGAGGTATTTTTTTCTTCTGTTATACATATAAATAAGCTGAAGTTCCATGTAAGTGGTGTGCCCTAAATCATACAGTTAGAAAGTAAAACCTAATTCTGTCTGGCTTCAGTGAACACTTCACAACATCAATTTATTCCTATAATCTAAAATAAATGCCTTAAATACTACACCAAGAAAGTGCTACAATAATACAAAATAGCAAACAGCACGAGATTATATATGAATGGTAAGATCAAGAAAGGTTTTCTGAAGGGAGGGCTCTTCCACAAGATCTTTGAAAGAGAAGTAGGATTGGAGAACAGAATAGACACTCTTTCGGAAAAGGGTATTAGAGGAATAAAGATGAGAAATTAAAGAGAAAGTCTTGAGAATTGATTTTTTGAAAATCAATCAAATAAAAATCTCAAACAAAATGTCAGCCAAACAAAAGATAAATTCAGTAAACATATAAACGGACTCCCTTACATCCGTTCTGCCCTCCCCGCATTCTTCTACATTGCAGCCAGGCTAATCTCGAAAAACACAAGTCTGACATCTCACTGTTCTGTTTAAAACCTTCCCTGACTGCATTAGCATTTAGGGTAAAGTCCAGCAAAAAGCTCAGAAGACTGCAGGATCAGGGCCTCTTTCCTTTGTCACTTTACATTTTAGCCATAGGGACTCTATTTTAATTCCTTAAAACCACCATGCTCTTTTGAGCCTCAGGTTCTGTTGAATACTGTCCCCTCTACCAGAAATGCTTTTCCCTTCTTTCTGTGCACTTGTTCGAAACCTATTTTTCTCAGACTCTAAACTCCTTAAAGGCAGAGATCATTTATTTGTCTTATCTGCTGCATTTACCAGAGCCATCTGACTCAGATTTTTATTTTTTCATCCAATACATGTAACTATGAACTATGAAAGACCCTTTAGAAACTGCCATTTATGGGACCTAAAAGCCCTGGCATTGCCAGGTAACAATTCTTCCTTGTTTCAGGAAGAGAGAGAATTAAAGGACTACTAACTGTTGTTCTCAAGCAAGATTTCTGGATTTCTAGGCCCCTTCCAAAAGATGGGATGTAAAGCTCTAACACAGGAAGAGACTATGCAATATATATTAAATCTGTTTTACGCCTCTTTGTTAAGAAATTTTTATTCTTTTATTTATTTATTTATTTATTTATTTATTTATTTATTTATTTATTTTTTCTGAGATGGAGTCTTGCTCTGTCACCCAGGCTGGAGTACAGTAGCACGGTCTCGGCTCACTGCAAGCTCCGCCTGCCGGGTTCACCCCATTCTCCTGCCTCAGGCTCCTGAGTAGCCGGGACTAGACAGGCGCCCGCTACTACGCCCGGATATATTTTTTACATTTTTAGTAGAGACGGGGTTTCACCTGTGTTAGCCAGGGTGGTCTCGATCTCCTGACCTCGTGATCCACCCTCCTCGGGCTCCCAAAGTTCTGGGATTACAGGCGTGAGCCACCGCACCTGGCCGAGAAATTTTGATTCTTTAGTAGAGAAAAATCAGTACCAGATGAGGTAAGAATGTTGTGACTGAAGATCACCAGGAAACATTAATATCTGCCAAGAAGATATAATAAAAGGTGTCAGAACACTCCCCAGGAACAATTGCCTAGTTGGGCTGACAAGGCTTTGACAATGTAAGGGGCAACCCCATTGTCTCCAACCCCGTAGCCAAGGCAGGGAGCCCAGCTCTGGGGTCCGTATTAGTCCTAAATTACAGCACATCATCTTTAAGGAAATGAAACACACAAATAATGGGTCCACGGGCACAATTTTACATAGGAAATGAAAACATCATTAAAAAAAACTTTTGGCCCAGTGTTTGCCCTTAAAATTTTGTGATTTTTGATGCATTAAAATAAAATAAAAAGAATAAAAGTAGTCCTACCCAGAGATGAGAGGCAGCCCTAATTTGGATAAGCTACAGATTACCATGTGCTTAGCCTATGATAACCCTTTCATAAATATTTGTTGAATTAATAAATAGATTTATCAGCAGAGGTGATGTCAGCCTAATTGGGTATCTAACAAATGGCTTAGGCGTAGTAACTTGTTAAATCTATAAATACATTGGGCTGTATATAAATAAGCCTTATATTAATACAGAGTTGTTATAAAAATATTGGGCAATTTAAGTGTATTTTCTAACACTTCATTAAATTTTTTCAAACAGACAAATTCTTACATCATGATGATAAACACTGATGCTAGTATCATGGTTTCAATTTATTATTATTTTATAGTCTAAGAAGAACTGGATTTTGCTTGGATAATTTGTTTTCTGAATCTTTTTTTGTGGGAGATGGAAGAGATAGGAAGGATAATTGATCTATTGTAAAAATCTCAGGATATTTCTAAACACAAGTGAGTAGCAGAGGTCTCAATTAACTTTGCTTCTTTGAACTCATCTCTACCCAGGAGAGGTGAGAGACACAATGTGAAATTATAATGATTTACTCTATAGGATGAGATCATTCATTTATTTTCTTTTCTGGTTTTGAGAAGCCTCAAATCTCACCAAAAAAAAAAAAAAAAAAAAAAATTCATGAAAAGATGACTTGTTACTCCATAACATAAACAGAAAGATACTGTTTTTAGTGGTATCAGGTTACCTCTGTAAGAGATCAAGTACTCTTTTATTAAAATTATTAATAAAAGTAATAAAAACAACTGACATTCACAGATTGCTTATTATGTGCCTTCTCTGTACCAAGGGCTTTGTTTAGATGAATCCTCACCTTGACTCTGAGAAGCAGGTGTTTTTAACAAAAGTACAACCCCTTTTTACAGACGAAGAACCAAACAAACAAAAAGTTTACATAAGCTGCTCAAGGTTACCCAGGATAGTGGCAAAGCTGAGGCCTGGTTTGTCTGATTCTATTGTACATGTTAATAACTCCATTGTACATCACAGAAATCTCTCTTTATAAAACAAGTATGGATCTAAAGTATATTAATCACCTTCAATATTTCTTCCATCAACTTATTTAGTAAACAAGTTTGAACTGACATTTAAAAGAACAATGAGAAATGTCTTTTTTGAATATATGAAGTGAGATATGAGGAGAGTAACCTGTTCTTGGTTTCTGAAATGCAAATATTAATTTTCTAACATGAGAAAGAGACCATTTGATATTTTCGCAAGTCATTTGAGGTCAGGACATCAAGTCATTAGGCTGAATCATATGAAATTGTTAGTGTTATAGGTCAAAACTGGTCAAATATTGATAATTTCAAGTGATTCAACCTAGTAGCTCTCTGTTTCTGGTAACAGTAAACAATACAAATTAAAAATTCTATGTATAAACTCAGAATTGTTTAGGCACAGCAAAGGGAAAGAAAAATCAGAAGATAAACTTCCTATATTCAAAGACCATAGAATAAAGTCCTACTGAAAACAACCAGGGTTAAAGTAACATGCCAAATATGTAATTGTTAGATCATCATGGAGTTGTAGATGGAGAAATTTACAGAAATTTGAATAAGTACTTGGATGTGAGCTTTGAGAAAAAGAATTGACAGAGCAGAGCCATGGACCTCTTCTAGGCAGAAGGGAACAGCATGATAAAGAGCAAACAAATGGGGGCTGTCATGAGGCACAAAATATTAGAGGCCAGAAAAAGAAAGAACTGATTGGATCATTGGGGCTGTGCGATCCACAAGCAGGACAGGTTAGACAGGTAAGAGAGAAGAACTGAAAGTGGGAGGAGACACCTGGACTTGATTCTGCTAAAAGTCATACTAGGCATTTCCAGGATTGCATTGGTAAAGTTACACACACTGGGAAGACTGAATGAGTAACAGGCACAGTGTAAGAGACTTGGAAGCAGAACAATTGATTAAAGACTAGTTATATGGTCCAGGACCAAGAGTGTGGATCTGCATCATGGTGGTAAAAAAGAGAGCAACATTTTGAATTCAGCATGTTGAACTAGAGACACAATTCGAAAGAAGAAGTAACAGGATTTGATTTCCAATTTGACTTATTTGTGGAATAGAAAAATGACTCTAAAATATTGAGCCTAAGTGAGTTCTTAAATGGGAGTTTTGTTGTTTTAAAACTAAAATGACAGACAAGTGTACAAAGTTGAGGAGATAATTTATTCTAATAAATATGTAAAGTAATAATAGCTTATTATTTGCTGCTGTCTCAGACACTGAGTACTAAGCAATATACATACACACTCATCATACATATTTTTTCACAATTCCTTAAACAGTATTGAAAGGTAAGTATTAATCAAGTATTAATATTTAAATTTTATAACTAATAAAATAGAGATTAGAGAGGTTAAATAATTTTCCCAAAGTCACATAGCACTAAATATTTATGATTCCCAAAAGCCTTTGTTGTTTTATCTGTTTTAACCAAGTAGAATTTGAAATGACAGCTGAACCTCTATGTTACTGTATCTTAAAGAGGGCATATAACAGAGGACTGGAGCTAGAATGAGAGACTGAATATTTGGGTTTGGAAGTCATTAGGATTCGCTGAACTTTGAAAGTAGGTCATCACTTCAGGGTTGAGGAACACAGGAGGAAAAAAAGGAAATAAAACTAAAATCTGGAAGTTACCTAGAATGAGGTACAGAAAGTAGAGAGGGGCAGATCAGGAATAAGGCAGAAACAGAGAGACAGAGTGCCAGAGAAGAAAGTACTAAGCCGTCTAAATCATTTGTTTAACAAGTATGTCCCCAGCTAAGGAGCAAGTGAGCTGACATCTGAAAGGTCCATTGGAAGTTCAACAAGTATAAAGTCTTCCGGCCAAAGGGAACTGTTTAAGTAGAAGGGGGACGTATTCAAAAGATGAATGTCAAGAGGGAGCAGAGATTGCGGATAATAAGCAATGGAGGGCTGAAACTAGAAAAGGCAGTTTCTGCAGATATTTTGCCAGATTACAGTCCCATTAGCTATCTACTTTTTTCAGGATCAAGTACTTTTTTTTTTTTTTTCTGGAACATGCACTGTCTAGTCTCTCAGTTTTTTTCTAGGTTTCTGGTTATCTTAGTCAGCTCAGACTGTCATAACAAAATACCATAGACTGGATAGTTTGAACAGCAAGCATTTATTTCTCACAGCTCTGGAGACTGGAAAGCACAAGATCAAGGTGCCATTCAATTTGGTCCCTGGTAATGGCTGTCTTCATGACTTGCAGATAGCTGTCTTTTTGCTGTGCCCTCATATGGAAGGGTGACAGAGAGACAGTCAGACAGAGAGAGATAGAGTGCACAAGCATAAGCTCTCTAGTCTCTTCTTATAATGTCACTAATCCCATCACAGCAACTCCATCCTTATGACCCCTTCTAATCCTAATCACCTCCCAAAGGCCCTATCTCCAAATACCATCAAATTTGGGGTTAAAGCTTCAACATATGAATTTAGTTGGGAAGCGGGGAGGTCACAAACATTCCATCGATAACAATGATCACAGAGGCAGCTTCTGTTTGTACCTAACTATAAGAGGGCTGCTGCACTGGTATTTCACTGACCTTCCCCAGAGTTTCATTTGATAGTAAACAAGACCTTTTCCAGAAAACTTCTAAAATTTTTAAAATATAAAAATTGCTAATGTGATTTTGCTAATTAGATTGCCACCCTAGAATATAAATTATAACATCAATAGAGAATCTTGGCATACCATGCCTGACATAATGTACCTCCAAAGGTATGAAATAATGAAAATTAGTGGGAATTTTAGGGAATATTGAGGGAAATTGATTTCTCAACAATTTTCAACTCTAAAATTTTTGATTATTTGGTTCTTTCTCTATTTTCTATAGTTCTAAAATGTAGTAGAACAACAGCAGAATGCAAGTCTTTGCCCCATGAGAAAAATAAAACCCCATAGCCCTGTTTCAATTTCATGGTCATAAAATAGGGAAAAGAGAAAATTAGTGATCTTACTTAAAAGAGAACTGCACCCCTAAGTCAGCATGCTAGGCAATTTCCCCATTGTTACCTATATTTTCATAAACAGCAGATTTTAAGGAAGCCATATTTGCCACAGCAAATGAATTGGGGGGAGCAGCTATCCACATGGTTGATACATTCAGTATCCTTTGTTTGGAAGTGTCTTGGTCTCCTGGCAACATCATAGGGAAATCTAACAGGGGTATGAAATTAAATGGCTATGTAGGCGGAATACCTGTAGAGTGTTCAGTTCTATGAAAAGCTTTCACTAGAAATTATATACATATTGTGCAAAATGTTACAGTAACATAAGGTTAAGGTAGAAATTGTTCAACTCCCCCATAAGCAATTTAGAGTTCCAGCAGTACCCAGTAGTCAAGGATCTACAGTGCACAGAAAAAAATAAAAGAGAAAGACACTATACGAAATGCCAGTTAGGTTAATTATTTATGACTGGGGAGACTTTCCTCAACAAACTAAAAAAAAAAAAAAAAGAAAACAATTTAAAAAAATATTTCAGGGCACCCTGATCTCCAAGCTCTTCTTTTGTTAAAACCTTCTCCCAACTTTGGGGGTAGAAGGAAGTGAAACATTTTCTCCTGTAAACAAACAAACAAATAAATAAGTTAGAAATACAAAATTCAAGAAGCAAGACTACAAAACCCTGCCCTTTTGTAGCTACTGGCTGTAGCTGCAAATCAAATCCGAGCCTGTGCTGGTCTGCTCCCTATTGCCTAGTTTCTCGTATTGTATCTGAGAGACAGCTGCAGGCAGACTCTTGGGCTGCAACTCCATAATTTGGAGTCCTAGAGAAGTGGGTCCTAGGAGCTGCATGTAACCAATCTGCCCTGGTGATTCTTGAGAACTATTCCTTCCTGTTATAGACAGTGCTCTTTTTTTTTTTTTTTTTTTTGAGGCAGAGTCTCGCTCTGTCGCCCGGACTGGAGTGCGGTGGCCGGGTCTCAGCTCACTGCAAGCTCCGCCTCCCGGGTTCACGCCATTCTCCTGCCTCAGCCTCCCGAGTAGCTGGGACTACAGGCGCCTGCCACCTCGCCCGGCTAGTTTTTGCATTTTTAGTAGAGACGGGGTTTCACCGTGTTAGCCAGGATGGTCTCGATCTCCTGACCTCGTGAGCCACCCGTCTCGGCCTCCCAAAGTGCTGGGATTATAGAAAGTGCTCTTAATGTGTCAGTCCCATTCCTTCATTCAGGGACATTATCTTTCTTTGCTGGGTAAGAAAATGTGCACTTGGAAAGGGCCTATCATGTTTTCCTTCGGTCGATTTTGTTAGTCCGAACTGCACCATTTTTTAAACCCCCTGTCATTTTGCAGGCCTTGGTCAAGGTGGAAAATGCCACAGGGGTTTGAGCCTGAGAAATAGCCTGCCTAACCACCTGACCACAAGGCACAGGAACATCTTTCGTTTTTTTTTCTTTTTTTTTTGAGTCAGAGTCTCGCTCTGTCACCCAGACTGGAGTGCAGTGGCATGATCTTGGCTCACTGCAACCTCCACCTCCCGGGTTCAAGACATTCTCCTGCCTCAGCCTCCTGAGTAGCTGGGATTACAGGTACATGCCACCACGCCCAGCTAATTTTTGATTTTCAGCAGAGATGGGGTTCCACCATGTTGGTCAGGCTGGTCTCGAACTCCTGACCTCATGATCCGCCCGCCTTGGCCTCCCAAAGTCCTGGGATTACATGTGTGAGCAACTGTGCCTAGCCACACATGAACATCTTTATCATACTCTGCAGAGCAAAGGCCCACTTGAAGGAACATCCCTATCAAATTTTGCTGGGCAAAGGTACAAGGAATATCCTATCACATCCCACTGAAAAAAGGGCTGAACCATCTAATCATAGGAACATCTTACCAATATCCTGCCAGGCAGCAGGCCATACAGCCCAGGCCCCTCCCCGCCAAAATTATAAATACCCCGGGCTGTAAGCAGCGGTGGTCTCTGGCATTAAGCTGCTCCCCAACCTCTGCAGGTTTATGCTGGACGTAAATGCCTGCATTTGCTGTTAAGCCACCACTCTCTCTCTATTTTTATTTAACCCTCATCTTCCCTTCAAAACCTATCAAATGTGACACACTAAAATATCCCTTTAAATAATAAGTTTTTTCTCCGTTCATTTATTTACATATATAATTGTACTCATTTTTATCTTCCTCTTTCCTTTCAACTAATTTCATCAAACATCAAACATTTACTGTTTACTGTGTATCCGCAACAAAATTGCAATCAAGATCAGTTGTTTAAAAATGTAAGCAAAATTTAGGTATTGAAAGACTTTTTATTTTGGATTTTAATTATACTAATAAAAGTTAATTGCTTTATATTATGTATGTTTATTTACAGCTTAATTGTAAAAGGTTTTTAAAGCCATCAAAGACATGCAATAGAATAATTAAAATTTTTTAAAAAGGTTAAATTATTCTGACAATATTGGAAAAGTATGAAATACTCTAGGACAGGGGAGAAGATATCTATCTTTTCTCTCTCAGTTTTTCTGCACCCCACACCTGTTTTTCTCCTGGATAAAGGACAAGGAATAGGAGGTGGAAAAACAATGACCTTGCCAGGATACTACAAATTGATCTTTTATATGTTTAGTTAGACTAGGACTAGCTTCCTGATGAAAGTACCTGCTACTCCAACCAAATAACCTAAAATCTGATTTAATTTTGTCAAAATCAACATTCCAAGTTTTCCCAATCTTAGATGGGGAGAGGAGGAAAGAGGACCTGGGGTAGGGAGCTATGTAAGAGGCCTGGTACAAACTCAATGATAGTCTAGAACTGTAGGATGTTTCCTTTGAGATTCAGCATCAAGATTTCTAGGGGGGGAGGGTGTCTTAGTCCATCGGACCTGCTATAACAAGATACCGTAAACCAGGTAACTTATAAATAACAGAAGCTTATTTCTCACAGTTCTGGGGGCTGGGAAGTCTGATGCCAAGGCAACAACAGATTTGGAGTCTGGTGAGTGCTCTTTCTTGTTCCCAGATGGCAGCTTCTTGTTGTGTTTTCACATGGCAGAAAGGACAAGGCAGCTCTCTGGAGCCTCTTTTATAAAGATACTAATTCCATTCACAAGGGCTCCACTTCATGACCTGACCACCTCCGGATGTCTCATTTTCTAATACTATCACACTGGTGATTAGGTTTCAATATGTGAATTTGAAGATGGGGGAGTGTCACAAATATTCACATGATAGCAGAGAGATTCCAGAGTTAGCTTATGTATTTGACATTTGTTGTTTCTGTTGCCCATAACTGAGCTCCCTTTCTGTAAGGGTCACCTTTCATTTCACTGCAGAAGCCAAATGGGAGAAAGTATTTCCTCTTCCTACTCTTTGGCAGTCAGAGCTTGGGCATAGGAATCACAACTCAGAGACACCAAGGTGCAAAGTGAGAGAGAAATTCTTTGAAGCAGGTGTGATGGAGTGAAGATTCAAATAGCATGCAGAGTGATGAGTAGTTAGTGGTACAGAGTGATATCACTAGCAGCCGTATCCTAAGCAGAAAGTCCCCGCAAAAGGATTTTTACCTTTGCCTTGAGTCTTTTGGTTATAATTCAAGCTTTCTTCATCCTTCTCATAATTTTTGTGATCTGACACCTTCTAACAAATTCTTTTTCTGTTTATGTTAATCTGAGTCACTTTCTGATTTCATGCATGCAAACTTTTACTAGTATGGGCATGAAGCTGGGTCACAAATAATGGGGGAGAAAGGTATGACAGAAAAAAGCCTCAGCTTTGGAAGAAAATATTGGCATGGATGAGTTCTCTAGCTTGGATCCTGGACCTGTGAGTAAACATGGATCACGACAGAGAGAGAAAGTTAGATAGTAGCTCAACTATTAGTAGATACCTAAACAGGTGAAATTTATTCCTGAGGTGCCACCAAAACTAGGGGAAAGCTATTTTCAGAACCTACTTGATCTAGGCCTAGAAGGACTTCTAATGTATTAATTAATTAATTTACTCAATCTATCATTACTGAAGACCTGATGTGAGCCAGCCTCATTTGTTAGGCATATAAATAAGAGTAATGGTAAACAAGATAAACATGGTACCTGTCTTAGAGAAAATTACCAATGAACA
This sequence comes from Rhinopithecus roxellana, assembly GCF_007565055.1. Lineage (NCBI taxonomy): Eukaryota > Metazoa > Chordata > Mammalia > Primates > Cercopithecidae > Rhinopithecus > Rhinopithecus roxellana. Next base: position 12,667,208 of record NC_044550.1, read on the forward strand.
AGACAGACATTAAATAAATAGTTCAACATATAGTTGATCTTCTTTACTCAGGTCCTATATGAATTCATCTACTTGCTAAAATGTATTTGTAGCTCTCAAATCAATACCTGCTGCTTTCAAGGTCATTGCTAGACAGACCAAAAGCTGCCAAAAGCTGGAGTCACCAAATGCACAAGCTGCCAGCTGAAGTTGAACAAGAAGATGCTGTGCTTTCTTATTTGTGCCTTTTTGTTTACCAGAGATGACCAGAGTATGGAGAAAGTAAAGAGTGCAGTGTAGGGCAGTTCAGGAAGCTCTCTGGCTTGGGAATCAGTCGTAGTGAACTTGAATCTCATCTCTGGCATCTGTTAGTGAGGCAGCCTTTTTCCCCTTGGAGTAATATACATTGTTTGATAGTTCAGTGTTCGGGGCATAACTATGGCAAATAATGAGAACTGAATGTTATATATGTCAATAAAACGACATTATGGTGGGAGTACAGAGAAAAACTTATGTCTGGGTGTTATGGTGGGAGTACACACACAAGAAACATAATTTAATAAAGAGATCAAGAAAGGTCATCAAGAAAAAAATCACATTAAACTAATGCCTGAAGCATGAATAATAATTATTGCAGCAAAGTTGTGGAAACACTCTAGACAATGGTGCAGATAGAGTGCTATGGCCTGGCAAAAACTGAGAATAGTGTGAAGAAAGGAAAGGGGAAAAGTGTAGCTGAATAGGCAACAGGAAGTTAGTTCATTCACGCCATGTAGGACGTTTAGGGAAATTTGAGCTTTACCCTATGGACAATGAGAAGGTATTAATGGCATAAAGCTAAGGTTTGGCCAGGTTTTTCCAGCTGTTATTACCCTTGTTTGCCAACATCAATTTAGGTATATAAGACAGACAGGAATCAGGACGGATTAATACTTCTTGTGAATTTTGTGCTAAAATTGATATTAAAAGCACATCTAAGATGGATCTGTGTAGTTTCTGATTCATGTTGCCAAGCCCTTTCCTAAGGGAAATCAAAAGAATTGCTGACTAAATGACTCTAGAATTAAAAGTAAGATCTCCTGGCTGGGCGTGGTGGCTCACGCCTGTAATCCCAGCACTTTGGGAGGCCGAGGCAGGTGAATCACGAGGTCAGGAGATGGCGACCATCCTGGCTAACACGGTGAAATCCCATCTCTACTAAAAATACAAAAATTAGCCCGGCATGGTGGCGGGCGCCTGTAGTCCCAGCTACTTGGGAGACTGAGGCAGAAGAATGGTGTGAACACAGGGAGGCAGAGCTTGCGATGAGCCGAGACTGAGCCACTGCACTCCAGCCTGCGCGACAGAGCGAGACTCCGTCTCTAAATAAATAAATAAATAAATAAAAGTAAGATCGCCTTAATTTAACAGATTATTTAAAAAATAAAAGAGTAATTAAAATATTATTTGCTAATATATTAATTTATTAAATAAATTTAATAAATATTTTTAAATTATGTAATTATTATTAATTTTATGTATTTTTAACTATAATTTTAAGTGGCTTTAAAATAATACTTGGCCGGGCGCGGTGGCTCAAGCCTGTAATCCCAGCACTTTGGGAGGCCGAGACGGGTGGATCACGAGGTGAGGAGATTGAGACCATCCTGGCTAACACGGTGAAACCCCATCTCTACTAAAAAAAGTACAAAAAACTAGCCGGGTGAGGTGGCGGTCGCCTGTAGTCCCAGCTACTCGGGAGGCTGAGGCAGGAGAATGGCGTGAACCTGGGAGGCAGAGCTTGCAGTGAGCTGAGATCAGACCTCAGCACTCCAGCCTGGGCAGCAGTGCGAGACTCTGTCTCAAAAAAAAAAAAAAAAAATACTTAAAACACTTAAAATTAATCATTTAATAGTAAATTAATAATAGAAATTACAATTAATATATTATATAAGTATTAAAAGGTTTATTAATACATTAGTAATTTATTAATAAATTGATACTTTAAACTAAACTGTTTTTAACTATTATTTTTATGCTAGAGAGAGAAGTTGTCTTTTTCAAGTTTACAATGTAACACAATTCTGTTTAAAAAACATGAAACTTCAAAGTTCTCCTAAACTATTTATTTTTGTCATAAGATCTATTGTTGCTTCTTCCCCAACATTTGGAAGTCTACTAAATATTTTTGATAATTTAAATAAATTCTATCAAACTTAATTTACATTCAATAAAATTTCCATTTTTAGTAGAGAGTTTGACGAAACTCACCACGATCAAGATTGAGAACATCTTTATCACCCAAGCAATCCCCAGTGGAACTCTGCTGTCACACTCTGTTCCTACTCAGGCTTTCTGGAACTATAGGCTTGCTTTGTTTAGAACTTCATATAAATGGAATCAGTATGTACATATTATGTCAGCTTTGGTGCCTGTCTTATTTCAGTTACCCTGAGTTTTTGAGACTCTGTTCAGTAATTTTCAGTCTTTTTTCTCTATATACTTCATTTTGGATAATTCCTATTGTTACGTCTTCAAGTTTACTAATCTTTCTTTCTGTAATTTCAAATATGATTTTAATACTATTCAGTGTAATTTTTATGTTAAATACTCTATTTTTAATCTCTAAAACTACTATTTTGAATTTTAATATCTTGTAATTCTATACTTATAATTTTAAGTTTTTCTTTAAATCTTTGAGTGTATTTATATGCCTTACATCAGTTCTTTTAAGAGCCTTGTCTACTAATTCTATCAATTCTGTCATTTCTGTTTCTAGTCTATTGGCTGATTTTTTTTTCTTCTGCTTATAGGTCATATTTTCTTGCTTTTTTAATGTACCTGGTAATTTTTACCTGGGTGCTAGATGTTGTGAATTTTACTTTGTTGAACACTGGATTTTGTCAGGGATCTTTTTTCCTTTTTATGCATTAGATTTTTTTCTGGTAAGAATTACATTCCCTGAGAATCAATTAGATAATTTCAAGACTTCTATGTTAAGCTTTGTTGCAGTGAGCCCAGAACAGTTTTTACTTCTGGGAGTAATACAGTATTATTACTAAAGTGCTGCCTTTTTGAACACTATACCTAATGACTTGCTTATTATGAGGTCTCTCTACTCTTGCTGGTGAGAACACAAACTATTCCCAGTGTAAACTCAGAAAACTATACTACCTACTCCTCTCTGGTGTGTTTCCCTCACTCAAGGCTTGGAGAGTTTCATCCTACCACATACAGATAAATATAATGAGTCAAAAGTATCCCTCTGCAGATGCTGAGAACCCCCTTAGAGAGCAGCTTTCTTTTTTTTTTTTTTTGGTACTCTGCTCACAAATTGTGTCTGTCTTGCTTCCCCAAACTCTGATTACTTCCTGTGGGAAGTAAGTTCATGCAATTATAGTGATACAGGAGTGCTGGGAAGGGAAGAGCATGGTCCCTTTAAGTGATACAGAAGTGGGAAAGGGAAGTGCTGGGCAGAGGAGGGCATGGTCCCTGGCTAGGGCTCCACCCCCACGGACCTACATGAGGACAGGCACTGCTGCCTTCTCGCCCAAATGTTACATTTCCCAAGACCACTCTGGCCTGCCCCACCTATAGAAACCCTTGAGACCATAGCAGGCAGATATAAGCGCTGGACATCATGAGGAACATGTTGTCAGTAGAATACATAAGTGGGGCTGGTCAAGAGCACGCCAGCGGAAAAGCATGCCAACCTGCAGACCGTTGGGTCATTGACTAGCAGAATGAGGTGGAGTTTGACGGGGCAGCTGGAGGAGAGCCAGGGCTGACCAGGGACCCAACTCCAGGGGAAAACCGGCTCTCTTCTAGCTCCCCTGTCTGCTGAGAGCTACTGCTACTCAATAAAAGCTTGCACTCATTCTCCAAGCCCACATGTGATCCAATTCTTCCAGTACACCAAGGCAAGAAATGCTGAAATACAGAAATCCCTCTGTCCTTGTGATAAGGAAGGGGGTCTAATGGAGCTGGTTAACACAACTGCCTATAGACAGCAAACTAAAAGAACACCTTGTAGCACATGCCCACTGGGACTTCAGCTGTAAACATTCACCTCTAGACACTTCCATGGGGTCGGAGCCCCACAGTCTGCCCGTCTGTATGCTCCCCTAGAGGTTTGAGCAGCAGAGCACTGAAGAAGTGAACCATACTCCCATTCCATGTCCTGCAAGGGGGACGAGGGGGCATTTCTCATTCTAATAGAACTCACCTACATTGTATCTCCTCTCTTCTAGTTCGTGATTTAAATTTCCTGTTAGCCAATGTCTGAAAACACATGTTTTATAAATTTTGTCAATTATTCTAGTTGTTTACAGCAAGAAGATAATTCTCATAGCAATTAACTTTTCTCAAACAAGAGAAAAAAGGAGAAAATATATACAATTATACTGTCTTTTTAATTTACCTGTATAATGATCTTTACTAGTTTTATTTGTATTTTTGCATGATTCAAATTACTGTCTGGGGTCACTAGCTTTCTGCTTAAATAATTTACTTTAATACGTCCTAAGGTAGGTCTACTACTGACAAATTCTCTCAGCTTTTGTTTATCTGGGAATGTCCTTATTTTGTCTTTATGTTTGAAAGAGTTCTTCTGAATAAAAGATTATAGATTAGCAGTTTTTACTTTCAGTACTTAAACATGTTATTCTACTGCCTTCTGGCTATGATTCTTTCTGATGAGAAGTCAGTGATTAGTCTTATTGAAATCCTCTTGTATGCGATGGGTCATTTTTCTCTTGTTTGTTTCAATATTTTTCTCTTTATTTTTGGCTTCCAACATTTTTTACAAAGATATGCCTGAGTATATATCTCTCTAAGTTTACCCTACTTGAAAATTGTTGAGCTTCTTGGATAACTAACGTTCACCATCAAATTTAGGGAGTTTTTTCATTATATTTTCAAGTATTTTTTCTATCCCTATTGCTCTCTCCTCTGTTTCTGATACTCTAATTACATATATGTTGATACACTTAATAGTGTTCTATATACCTCTGAATCTCTTTGTATTTCTCTTCTTCTTTTCTCTCTGTTCTTCAGATTGCATAATCTTTATTAACCTGTCTTCAAGTTTGTCGGATCTTTCTTCTGCCAGTTCAAATTTGCTGTTGAAAGGGTGCCCATTCTCATCACTCCTGTTCAACATAGCACTGGAAGTCCTAGCCAGAGCAATCAGACAAGAGAAAGAAATAAAAAGCATCCAAATAGGAAAATAAGAGGTCAAACTAGTTCTCTTTTATAGATGATATAATTCTATACCTAGAAAACCTTCGACTGCCAAAAGGCTGCTGGAATTGATAAAGGACTTCAGTAAAGTTTCAGGATACAAAATCAATATACAAAAGTTAGTAGCATTTACATACACCAATAACGCTAAAATAGCTACAAAAAAGTACCTAGGAATACATCTAACCAAGGAGGTAAAAGATTTCCATAAAGAGAACTACAAAATACTGATGAAAGACATCATAGATGACACAAATGAAAAAATATTCCATGCTCATAAATTGGAAGAATCAATATTGTTAAAATGGCTATACTGCCCGAAGCAATCTACAGATTCAATGCTATTTCTATCAAACTACCAACATCATTTTTCACAGAATTAGAAAAAACGACTCTAAAATTGAAATGGAAGTTAAGAAAAAGAGAGAGCCCTAATAGCCAAAGCAATCCTAAGCAGAAAGAACAAAGCTGGAGGTATCACATTACCTAACTTCAAACTGTGCTATAAGGCTACAATAACCAAAACAGTATAGTATTGGTAAAAAACCAGACATACAGACCAGGGGAACAGAATATAGAACCCAGAAATAAAGCTGCACATCTATAGCCATCTGATCTTTGACAAAGTTGACAAAAATAAGCAATGAGGAAAGGAAACTCTATTCAATAAATGGTGCTGGAATAGCTGGCTAGTCATATGCAGAAGAATGAAACTGGACCCCTACTTTTCACCATACACAAACATCAACTCAAGATGGATTAAATATTTACATGTAAGACCTCAAACTATAAAAGTCTTAGAAGAAACCCTAGTAAACACCATTCTGGACATCAGCCTTGGCAAATAATTTATGACTAAGTCCTCAAAAACGATTGCTACAAAACCAAAAATTTACAGGTGGAACCCAATTAAACTAAAGAGATCTTGAACAGCAAGAGAAACTACCAACAGAATAAAAAGATAACCTGTAGAATGGGAGAAGACATTTGCAAATTATGCATCCTAAAAGGTCACATATCCAGAATCTATAAGGAAGTTAAACAATTCAACAAGAAAAAACAAATGACCCCATTAAAAAGTGGATAAAAGACATGAACAGACATTTTTCAAAATAAGACATACAAGTGGCCAACAAACATCAAAAAATGCTCAACATCACTAATTATCAGAGAGACACAAATGAAAACCACAATGAGATATCCTCTCACACCAGTCAGAATGGCTATTATTAAAAGGTAAAAAAAAATAATAGACAATGGCAAGGGTGCAGAGAAAAGGACGTGTTGATACACTGTTAGTGGGAATATAAAGTAGTTCAACCACTTATAGAAAATAGTTTGGAGATTTCTCAAATAACTTAAAACAGAATTACCATTCAATCCAGAAATCCCATTACTATGTATATATCAAAAAAACTCACTCTATCAAAACAACACATGCACTCACATATTCATTGCAGCACTGTTCACCGTAGCAAAGAGATAGTATCAACCTAGGTGCCCATCACCATGGATTGGATATAGAAAATGTGGTACATATACACCATGGAATACTATATAGCCATAAAAGAGAGCAAAATTATATTCTTTGCAGCAACATGGATGCAGCTGGAGGTCATGATCCTAAGCAAATTAATGCAGGTAGAGAAAACCAAATGCCACATGCTCTCACTTATAAGTGGGAGCTAAATATTGAGTACTCATGAACACAAAGATGGAAACAATAGATACTGCTGGAGGGGTGTGGGAGGGAGTGAAGGAGACAAAAGCTGAAAAACTAACTATTGGATATTGTGCTCACTACTTGGATGATAGGATCATTTGTAACCTAAACCCATGTAAATGCAATATGGCCCATGTAAAAAACCTGTTTATGTATACCGTGAATCTAAAATAAAGGATGAAATAATTTTGAAAATAAATAAACATTTTAATAAGTTAATTTAAAAATATAATTACAGAAAAATACCAAAATAATACTTTTGAGGTTCTCTGGTGCTTATTGTAATTTTTGACTCCACAAAGTCCGTTTGATTCTTTTTAATAATTTTTATCTCTGTATTGATATTTTCTAGTTGATGAAGCATCATCCTCGCCATCTTCCTTTAATTCTTTAAGCATGGTTTCCTTTGGTTCTTTGAACATAATGTCATAGTTGCTTTTGGGCTGTTTTGTTCCATTCATCTATGTGTCTGTTTTTATGCCAGCATCATAATGTTTTGATAGCATTTGATAAGGATTGAATTTTTCATTTATTTGCATCTTCTTCAATGTCTTTCATCAAAGTTTATAGTTTTCAGTGTAAACATTTTTACTCCTTGGTTACATTTATTTCTGTATATTTTTATTATCTTATTGGAATGGGAACATTTTCCTGACATCTTTTACAGACAGTTCATTGTTACAGTATAGAAAAGCAACTAAGTTCTTTTTTTATTTCCTGGAATACATTTTCAATTACATTATCTTTAACTTGTTTATTCTGAAATAAAGAGTACAGCAGTCAAAGAAGTATGATTTAGTGAACCATATAATAAACACAAATTATAAAAAAAACATTTATTGCAAAAGATTGATCTTCTTCCACGTCAGTATAGCATACCAACATAACCTCAAGCAAGGCTTTGCACGTCTACCAAATAATCCCATGAGTAGCAGGGTGCCAATTTTAGTTTATGTGACAAAGTGTTGGATAATATTTCAAGCACAGAAACTTCTCAAGAGTTTCTTTCATTAACAAATACCAAGTAGTAATAACATTGTTAGTAAACACCAAGAATTATCCTTAGCAAACTATCAGAGGAACAGAAAACCAAATACAGCAATTGATTTTTATGTGTCGATTTTTTCTAACGCAACTTTAATGAATTAATTTATTGTTCTAAAAGTTTTTGGTGGATTCTAAGGGGTTTTCTACCTATAAGATCATGTCCTATGCAAAAAGAGATAATTTTAATTTTTTCTTTCTAACGTGGATATCTCTTTTCTTTCTTGCCTAATTCCTCTGGCTAGGATATCCCGCACTATGTTTAATAGAAATTGTTAAAGTAGGCATCCTTGTCTTCCCTAATCTTAAAGGAAAAGCTTTCAGCTTTCACCATTATGATGTTAGCTGTTAGTTTGTCATATACGGCCTTCATTATTTTGAAGCACATTCCTTCTTTACCTAAATTGTTGACAGTTTTTGTCATCAAACGAGTTTGAATATTGTTAAATGCTTTTCTTACATCTACTGAGATAATTATATGATTTTTATTCTTTTGTTTGTTTGTTTTTGAGACAGAGTATCGCTCAGTCGCCCAGGCTGGGGTGCAGTGGCGCAATCTCGGCTCACTGAAAGCTCCGCCTCCAGGGTTCACGCCATTCTCCTGCCTCAGCCTCCCCAGTAGCTGGGACTACAGACGCCCGCCACCACACCGGGCTAATTTTTTTGTGTGTTTTTAGTAGAGACAAAGTTTCACCGTGTTAGCCAGGATGGTCTCGATTTCCTGACCTCGTGATCCACCCGTCTCGACCTCCCAAAGTGCTGGGATTACAGGAGTGAGCCACCATGCCCGGCCGATTTTTATTCTTTATTCTGTTAATGTGGTGTATATTTTTATTTCCATATGTTAAATAATCCTTATATTGCAGAGATTAAATCCCACTTGATGATGATGTATAATCCATTAATGTGCTGTATGATTCTGTTTGCCAGTATTTTGTTGAGGATTTTTTGCTTCTATGTTTATCAGGGATATTTGCCCATAATTTTCTTTTTCATAGTGTCCTTACCTAGATTTGGTGCCAGGATAGTGCTGGTCTTACAAAATAAGATTGGAAGTGTTTTATGCTCTTCAAATTTTTGGAAGAGTTCAGGAAAAATGTTTATGAATTCTTCTAGAAATGTCTGGTAGAATGCACCAGTGAAGCAGTCTGATCCTGGGCTATTCTTTATTGGAAGGTTTCGGACTACTGATTCAGCCTCCTTACCCTAAGGGCCTGTTTAGATTTTTTATTTCTTCATGATTCAGTGTTGGTAGATTATATGTGTCTAGGAATTTATTCATTTATTCTATGTTATCCAATTTGTTGGCATATAATTCTTCATGACACTCTTTTTTTGTATTTCTGTGTTATCAGTTAAAATGTCTTCTATTTCTGATTTTATTTACTTGAACTTTATATCCTTTTTTTCCCTTAGTCTAGTTAGATGTTTGTCAATTTTATTTATCTTTAAAAAAACTTTGTTTTAGTAAATTTTTCTGTTGTTGTCTACTGTCTATTTATTTCTGCTCTGATCTTTGTTATTTCCTTCCTTCTGATAACTTTGGGCTTGGTTTGTTTTTCTTTGTCTAGTTGCTTGAGGTGCAAAGTTAAATTGTTTGAGAGCCTTCTTTTTTCTGTAGGGATTATTACTGTAAACATCCTATTGAACTGCTTTTGCCACACCCTGTAAGTTTTAGTACATTCTGTTTCCATTTTTGTTTATCTCAAAGTATTTTTAGATTTCCATTTTGATTTCTTGTTTAAGGCATTGGTTGCTATGGAGTGTGTTTTTAATTTCCACATATTTTTGAATTTTCCAGGTTTTCTCTGGTTACTGATTTCTAGTTTCAAACCACCGTGGTTTCAGAAAATATACTTGATATAATTTACATCATTTTTAATTTGTTTAGACTTGTTTTGTCACATAATATATGGTCTATCCTATTTATGTATGCTTGAGAAGAATGTATATTCTGCTACTCTTGGATGGAGTGTTCCATATGTCAAGTACATTTGGTTTAAAGCATAGTTCAATTTCAGTGTTTTCTTATTGATTTTTGTGAAGATGATCTATCCATTGTTAAAAGTAGGATATTAAAATTCCTAGCATTATTGTCTTACTGTGTATTTATCACTTCTATTCTGTTAATAGTTGCTTAGTATTCTTAGGTTTTTTTGACATTGGGTTCATATCTGTTTATTATTGATATATCCTGAGGCTCTCTCAGACCTAGTCTATGCATGCATCTGTTCCACACATCTTGTTTCCTCTTGTGGGAAGGGAAAATTTTTAATATTGTATGCCTTCTCTTGATCCCAATAAGCCAGGCCAAGTTCTGTGAACCTCTCATTTATTTTTCCTTGGGTACTGTCTGAAATGTGCACTTTGTATGCCTTCTCCCAGTCCTGCTCAGGCCAGCTGTCTGCACATACTCAAGAGCCATCTGAAGAGGCTCACACTTGCCATCCATGGGGATGCGTGTGGGATGGTGGCTGCAGAAATAGGGAGTGAGTTGTATGGAGCATCGAGGGTGCCCATGGACCAATTGGTGGGGATCTCTAGGTGAGGTGTCCCAAGCAGCTCATGGGTGGACTTTCTTATGAAGTCCGTGAAGTGGTTTGTAGGCTCCATAGTCATTTGTTGAGGACTAAGTCCTGCCTGCTCTGGATTCCTGCCTGTCTTTCCTGTTCCCAGGCCCTCTTAACCTCTCAGCCATGCTGATTACCTCAGTATTCAGGGTGGGACAAGTAATAAGTGGGTTCAGGATGCCAGGTACTCATTATTCCCTCACTTTTACCCATGGGAGGAATCGCAGTCCGAGGAGGAAGGTCTCACTTGGCATTAAGCTGGGCCACCTTGGGGGAGGAGTGATGTGGATAAAGTGACATTCTTCTTCTTACCCTTATCAACACATCTATTCTCAGATTTTTTGCCCCAACTATGTGCTGGAACTTCTCTGCTAGGCTCCTGGATTCCATAAAGGTATTCTCATCCATAGGTAGTTGTCAAAATGGATGTTTCTATGAGGAGATGATGGTAGAAAACTCCTATTCTGCCATCTTGCTGATTTGTCTCTCTCTCTCTCTCTCTCTTTTTTTTTTTTAGGTACAAACTATTCTCCCAATAAATAAAGTATGTATTTATATTTTAATTAATTCTAAGAATTGTATCTATGTCAACTTTGAGGTAAAGGATTTGTGAGGTAAGAGATGCAGAACAGTAGAGGAGCACAGGAAATTGGCTTTGAAATCAGATTGCTTAAATGTAAATCCCGGTTCTTTATGCCACTTATTAGATACGTGATTTTCAACAATTTACTTAACCTCTCTGTGCTTCTTTTTTTCTCCTTTTAAAATGCAAATAATAACTGTACTTAGTTCAAAGGGTTGAGAAGGTTAAACTAGTTAATTTATGTAGAGTATTTAAAATAATACTTATCATACATTAAGTAGACAAAATATGTAAAGTCATGTTTATTTTTAATAAAAACCTTTTTACGTAGACTTGCAGACAGAAGTAGAACTGCCTTCAATATTGACCCTGTGCAGTAGGCTGATTAGGTGACATTATAATGAGCATATGTGAAAATGTGGCACAGAGCAGTGGATGACTTGCCTATGCTCATACCACTGAGCAGTGACTGGCTCAGGACTAGAGCAAGATCTGCTGAATGAATAAATATACTGTATCACTTACCATGTTACTGAGTTAATTTTGAGTATAAAAATGATAAATTGCAGCTGGGCATGGTGACTCACACCTGTAATCCCAGCAGCTTGGGACTCTGAGGCGGGTGGATCACTTGAAGCTAGGAGTACAAGACCAGCCTGGCCAACATGGCAAAACCTTGTCTCTACTAAAAATACAAAACTACTTGGGCGTGGTGGTGCATGCCTGTAGTCCAAGCTACTCAGGAGGCTGAGGCAGGAGAATTGTTTGAACCCAGAATGTGGAGGTTGCAGTGAGCCAATATCATGTCACTGCACTCCAGCCTGGGTGACAGACATTTGTGGCACACACCTGTAGTCTCAGCTACTCCAGAGGCTGAGATGGCAGAATGAGCCGAGCCCAGGAAATCGAGGCTGTAGTGAGCCATGATTCCACCAGTGCCCGTCTCTCAAATAATAATAAAAAATTGCATTTGAATAGAGTTTACTGTTTTCATGTAACTTATCCTAGGTACTTTAACAAGTGGGGAAATAAGCAGTGCTATGTGAACAAAGGGATGTCACTGTCCTCTAAGAGATTCCAAGTCAAAGGCACACAGCTATTGAAAGGTAGACTAGGACTACCTCTAGGGCCAGTACACTTACGTCTCCACCAGGCTGCTTCAGCACACTTGCTGTCAGGACAATCATATCATCTCCTACTCCATAGAAACTTCTTATTTCATATTTACAGCACTATTCAGTCAGGTGAATGGTGACTATTACTCATAAAATCACCAGTGCTCATTGAGAAGGCTTGGGATTACAAAAGTTTACCATTCCTGTTCCACAACTAAGATTTTAATGTTTCAGGAGGCAATTTGGGGCTATTGCTTCCATTTTTTTTTTCCAGTTGGGTAATTTACCCAGATGGGTAGTTTAAACCTGGAGGCCTTTGCAATTCTTCCATCTGTCTGCTCAGCTAGGTTCATACTGTATTTTTTAATAGCAAGATCTTACTCTATGACTTGATTTCTCTCAATAAATATTACCTGCACATATGTTCACAAAGTAATGTGGGCACTGGCTCACACACTCATTTACCAACCTTATGCCAAATTCCTCAAATGTCAAAAGACACAGCAAAATTTTAATCAAAGTTTTAACCAGTTACATCTCTGTGAAATATCATGAGTCACATTGTATAATTTTTCATATTTTTTTAAAGTTTTAGAGGTAGAAAAATGCCATGTAACATTCCCTCATGAATTAAAATATATTAATGTCAATATTTTACAAAAGAAACACTCTGCCACCTTAATTAGGGTATTTAAGTACTGCTTATTTGTTCAGTGAAGATTGATTTTTCTCACACTGGCTCTTATTGTGTTTGAATATATTTACACAAACAAAAACAGCTGACTCACAACATGAGTTGTGATGATATTCATATAATATTTAAAATGTTTAACTTTTCAAAATATGAAAATAGTTTATTCCTGTTTAAGGTTTTAAAACTACATAGTCCTCATAAAATATTTTTTAGGAGGCAAAAAATAAAAATCACCCATCACACTGAAAGATAACCACAATTGACATGTTTAAAACTTACTTCCAGGTATTTCAGAGATATACGAATCATTTGCAATATTCTTTTGTAACTTTGTTTTCACTCACAAGTATTTGTACTTACATTTCCATATTAACAAGTACAGATATATAATAACCTTTTTTCTTTCATTGAAACAAGTTTATAGTTTTTGGTTAATCTTCTACTACAAATGTAGTGTTTTAACATTATACCTCCATTCAAAGCCTTCTATTATTGGGCAATACAAGGTTCATTTTTGGTTAGTTTTAGTTTTACCTTTGCTATCAATTCTTGGTCCCATCTACTCTTGTTATATACACAATACATTTGCCGTATGATCTTGGATATATATTTTAATGTATCTTTACAAATCATATAATGTTAGCTTGTAGGTACATATGTGTTAATTTGTTATATTAGCAAAGAGTAATGTACACCACCACAAAGTACACTAACAAATTAAACAAAGCAAGCCACACAGGAATACAGTATTATTCATAATCTCCACTCACCAATGTTTTTCCTGTGACCCATTTTGACTGCAGACACTGTCTTGAACATGTTTTGCATGGTTTTACCCCATCGTTGTGCAAAAGAAGCAAGCACAAAACAACAAGTCAAAGGAATTTTTCTCTGGCACTTCCACATTTTGTTCAAAACCTGAATAAATTGTTTCTCCATCTGCAACTTATGAAGATGTTTTCTCTGCCTTTATCTTTTTAATTCATCCTGTCCTCTTCTTCAAAACTCTTTCCACCAAACGACATTCTTCTTATTTCAGTGTAAGAACTTATATTTTACAATAGTGTTTTAAAAAAATGTATTAATTGTAAATTTAACATTTTTAAATGGTGCCATGTGTTTATTAGAATTATTATTATCTGTGTTAGAGTTCTTTTTATAAAACTGTAAAGCTTTGGAGTGAGCTGTCTCAATCTCATTTCTTCCAGGAGCCCTGTTATTGTTATTTCATGAGTTTTCAGTTGTGTTGTTTATTTCAGGAGCTCATATATTGTGTTTCCCTATGAATGGGCTGCTATTTTACTGCCAATATATATTTGTGCACCTGTAACTTACTGACTTGTGGTATTTATCAGAGTGAAATTACTGGATAATAGGCTATATGAATATTTAATTTAACTACACACTGAAAGATTTATTTTCAGAATGGATGTAATGGTTCCTATTTCCACCAATGTTTCCCCCATATGATGGTTTTATAAGCTAAATAATATTCCATCTTATGGAAGGAGGTACCATAATTTATTTCACTATCCCTCTATTTTGGGGCCTTTGTGTTATTTCCACATTTTGATATATTATATTAAAACTCATAAATATACATATGATACGGTTTGCCTGTGTCCCCACCCAAATCTCATCTTGAATTCCCACATGTTGTGGAAGGGACCCACTGGAAGGTGATTAAATCATGGGGGCTGGTCTTTCCCACACTGTTCTCATGAAAGTGAATAAGTCTCATGAGATCTGATGGTTTTAAAAAGGGGAGTTTCCCTGCACAAGCTCTCTTCTCTTGTGTCACCATGTGAGATGTAACTTTCACCTTCCACCATAATTGTGGGGTCTTGCCACCCACGTGGAACTGTAAGTCCAATAAACCTCTTTCCTCTGTAAATTGCCCAGTCTCAGGTATGTCTTTCTGAGCAGTGTGAAAACTGACTATTACCACATCCTTGTCTTTCTAAGTCTTTGTCCAGCGTTTTGACTATTTTAAAATATAATTTTCTAAAAGTGTAGAAATAGTGGATGAGAAAATAACAAATGTATAATGTTTTCGATACATATTGCCAAATTGCTTTCTAGAAAGTTTCTGCCAATTACATTGCCCATTGGAAATTCCTCATGTGTTCACTCACAAAATATTTATTAAATACCCACTATTTTCCAGGTACCCTTTTGGGCCATTAGAGAGTCAACAAAGAGTGAATCACCATTATTTGGGGGAGTTTTGTGGAGGTGGGAAGCTAAAGAGGGATAGAATCTCAGTGGGAATTAACTTCAGGGTCAAGCAACATTGAGGTGGACTGGTGGAAATATTTTTAGAAAGACAAGTGCCAAACATTGAATTCTCTATTCACATTTCTCATGCTAGGGTTCTCCATCTCTACCTTCAGTAGTCTTTTACACATGCAAATGTTGTGCAAGTTGCACTTTATAAAAACTGAGAAATGAAATTGTATTCTACTTCAAGACTGACACAGCTTAATAGAAAGACAAATGGAGTAGTATGGAAAAACAGACCCTAAAACTGAACTACTTCAGTGAGCATACAAGCTCAAACATGGATACGATGAAAACACTTCAAAGATATCTTTGGAATGTGATTGCTGCAATGTATGGAATGGGAATTCAGAATACCCTTACTTGAGTATTAAGGGACAGGGTAATTACATTAGCAGGTATCTGGGCAACATTTGTACACTCCATGGCTCCCTAAGATCCAGGCCCTAGAGAGTGCATTATCTACCCTATCCAAAATGGAGTGCCTTGTCCATCCTGTCTAAAACTGACCACACCTATAGAGACCAGTTTTGACTATAATGAGGATATCAGATAAGACAGCCTCTGCTCACATGTTCTTTCCTACAATACTGCATGCTGGGATAACTTATTGTTTCTGATAAAGTGCAATCTCATTTCATATCAATCACATCTTTCCACTACTCAGTACCTACATTTATATTTCTATGAACTGAAAAGGAAAAAGTTACATTACAAACTCTGCTGTGAAATAAGACCCATTTCTGTTGATGGGCTTAGCAACCTTACATAAATTGAGTGATTGCTCTGAGAAAATATGCAGCATGTAAACCTACCAGCAACGTTATCAATTTATTCTTCTCTGATAGATCCAGGGCAGAGCGTCAGTAGGTCCATGTTTGGGAGTCACAAAAATTATAGATGGGGAAGATTACTTGATGCAGGGGCCTTATCAGGAGATACAGTTTGTTACCAGCAGCAAGGAAATGACTGTTACACTTGCGAACGAGAGGCTTTATTATATGCTTCACTCAGTCATTGTAAACATTTCTGGGGTGTCTTTGACTAAGGCATACCTTTGCCTATGCATCCTTTTGAAAATATTTATGAGGTACAAAAGTAGAAGTCAGCTTTGACACTAATATCAATCTTGACTGTGTTCCAAGTCCAAAGTTGATTTATTTTTCTGGGAGAGGACCATGAGAAAGAAACTGATATTCCTATTAGGTCACTACTCCAGTCACTGGGGACAGCTCATTGTAATATGCTTATTTGTTTTTATCTTATCTTTGTAGACTTTGTAAAGAATAATGTTTCCACAGCCTCCTAAGGAGAATTCATGTACATGTATATAAGGAAAGTTCTTTCATAGTGTAACTCCCTTTTATTAATTGTCATAAAAACATGTTTTATTCTTTGCTAAACTCTGTAATCTCCATCGAAGTCTGCAAATTTCCCTTTTTTCAGACATTAAATTCCTTGTAAGAAAAATTAAGCAAAAAATACACAGCAAATTAATGCCTATCACTAGGTCTGGAGTATGTGTAATATTTAAAATAGAGAATATTACTCTTTCTTTCTTTCATTAATTACCCTATTTGATGTAAAATGAAAAAAAGGATTTTTTCCCTTCTAAAAGTCATGATGTTTCTCTATTTGATAAACATATTCTAGAAGCCAGACTTTTCAACTTTTTAATATTTTTAATAATTACAATCTAAAATCCCTATTCATCTCTTTCCAGACCACATCCTTAATCCTAGATACTGCAAAGACCCAGAAGAAATAGAGAATAATGAACTATTTCTATCAAGTAGCACTAACTTACGAAGACTTGAAAAACTTTGATAGTTTGAGATAAGGGAGTCTGGGGCTTAAAGAAAGAGAGTCATTTATTCATTCAATAAACATTTATGAAGGGCTCATTATATGTCAAGCACTGCACTGGGTGCCAGAGATAGAAAAATAAACAAGACATATTTAAACTATAAAATAATATGTACTCTAATGGTGTTAATAGTCACCATGTATGCAGTATTTGGCACAAAAGAGGGAAGTTTCCATTTTTTCTTGGGGTTCGGGAATCAGGAAAGCCTACCTAAAAGTTTCCAAAATTGAGATTGAAAGATAGGTAAATCTTTGTCAGGGACACAAGACAAAGAAAGGAAAAGTAAAAGAGGAAAAGAATAAGCTCTCATCCCTTAGGGACCACAGCACGCAAGAGGGTAGCTAAATAAATGTGCACTGAACAATTATCTAAACATCGTGCACATGTCCTTACACATCAATATTCTCTGCCTTCAGAATTTAAGTCTGAACCCTTAATTCAACAAGGGAGTTTTTGTTGTTGTTTTTAAGGACCATGAAAAGTAAATACTTAATGACTGCTTTTTGGTAAAGAGAAGTAAAAGAGAAGGAGGAGCAAAGGTTTATATTTCGATTTTTTACAATTTGCAAGACTCTGCCTTCCTTCCTCACTGCCGATTAGATAATGGGAAAAACACTGAGCCACTTTCTATCAGAGGCAAAAAACAGTCACTTGCCGGTTGTCTGGGCTGAGGTTCCTCTGAAAGTCTGGTGCACTGTATTGTTCTTTATTTCTTTAACCTAACAGGAATGAAGAACATATGTGCTCTTTTCCTGATGGAAATTGTGCCTCTCAACTTTGCTACAACTCCATCTGCATTTCAGCAGAGAAAAAGAAAAACACCATTAAACAGGAGCTATTTTCTTCCATGAGATAATCAGAGTCTTCTACTCCTTCACTTCCAAACACAATCAGCCAAAGCAAAAAAAAAAAAAAAAAAAAAAACATGAGCGTCTCCGTGTTCCCCCAGGATCTGAGGAGAGTTCTCTGACTGATGGGGTATTTGGGCTTTTGCAATGTTACAACAAGAAAAGGGAATCACAAAGGTAGTAAGTAGGAAAATGAGAAGAATTAGCCAAAATTGTTGTTTTGTTTGATCAAATGGTCAGAGAAGGCTGGGAAAATGAAGAGGAGAGAAAAGTCACAGGGAGGGGATGGGGGCAGATAACAGAGAATGCAGGAAGTAAGAACCTGAGGGAGGCGGTGGAGGAGCTGCAGGACATAATGGAAGTAGCCTGGCCTTAACAGAAAAGTTTAAGAAACTATGCTGCCCTCTATGTATTTAGAGCCCCTTCACAGCTCTCGTGAAGTACTAGTAAATAGATTGAATCATTTTAAATGTACCTTGATTTTTCAGGACTCTATTTCTTTTATCATACCTGTGCTCCAATATTGGACCCTATAGCTCCAGTTTCACAGGCTTTATGCCTTGACATGGTCAGCCATAATATTAATCCTGCTCTGCCCAACACAGTAGCCATCAACCACGTGTGTCTATTCCGTACTTGAAGTGTGGCTAGTGTGAATGGAGATGAATTACAAGTACGGCATAGACACAGGATTTTGAAGACAGTAACAAAAAAAACAGGAATCAAAGGGCGGAGCAAGATGGCCGAATAGGAACAGCTCCAGTCTCCAACTCCCAGCGCGAGCGACACAGAAGACCGGTGATTTCTGCATTTTCAACTGAGGTACTGGGGTCATCTCACTAGGGAGTGCCGGACAATCGGTGCTGGTCAGCTGCTGCAGCCTGACCAGCGAGAGCTGAAGCAGGGCGAGGCATCGCCTCACCTGGGAAGTGCAAGGGGGAAGGGAATCCGTTTTCCTAGCCAGGGGAACTGAGACACACAACACCTGGAAAATCGGGTAACTCCCACCCCAATACCGCGCTCTAAGCAAACGGGCACACCAGAAGAATATATCCCTCACCTGGCCGGGAGGGTCCCACGCCCACGGAGCCTCCCTCATTGTTAACACAGCAGTCTGCGGCGATCTAAGGGCAAGGCAGCAGCGAGGCTGGGGGAGGGGCGCCCGCCATTGCTGAGGCTAAAGTAGGTAAACAAAGCCGCTGGGAAGCTGGAACTGGGTGGAGCTCACAGCAGCTCAAGGAAACCTGCCTGTCTCTATAGACTCCACCTCTGGGGTCAGGGCTCAGCTAAAAAACAACAGGGGAAACAGCAGAGGCCTGAGCAGACGTGAACGACTCTGTCTGACAGCTTTGAAGAGAGCAGTGGATCTTCCAACACGGAGGTTGAGATCTGAGAACGGACAGACTGCCTGCTCAAGTGGGTCACTGACCACTGAGTAGCCTAACTGGGAGACATCCCCCACTAGGGGCAGTCTGACACCCCACACCTCACAGGGTGGAGTACACCCCTGAGAGGAAGCTTCCAAAGTAAGAATCAGACAGGTACACTCGCTGTTCAGCAATATTCTATCTTCGGCAACCTCTGCTGCTGATACCCAGGCAAACAGGGTCTGGAGTGGACCTCAAGCAATCTCCAACAGACCTATAGCTGAGGGTCCTGACTGTCAGAAGGAAAACTATCAAACAGGAAGGACACCTATACCAAATCCCCATCAGTACGTCACCATCATCAAAGACCAGAGACAGATAAAACCACAAAGATGAGGAAAAAGCAGGGCAGAAAAGCTGGAAATTCAAAAAGTAAGAGCGTATCTCCCCCTGCAAAGGAGCGCAGCCCATCACCAGCAACGGATCGAAGCTGGTCAGAGAATGACTTTGACGAGATGAGAGAAGGCTTCAGTCCATCAAAGTTCTCAGAGCTAAAGGAGGAATTACGTACCCAGCGCAAAGAAACTAAAAATCTTGAAAAAAGAGTGGAAGAATTGACAGCTAGACTAATTAATGCAGAGAAGGTCATAAACGAAATGACAGAGATGAAAACCATGACACGAGAAATACGTGACAATTGCACAAGCTTCAGTAACCGACTCGATCAACTGGAAGAAAGAGTATCAGCGATTGAGGATCAAATGAATGAAATGAAGCGAGAAGAGAAACCAAAAGAAAAAAGAAGAAAAAGAAATGAACAAAGCCTGCAAGAAGTATGGGATTATGTAAAAAGACCAAATCTACGTCTGATTGGGGTGCCTGAAAGTGAGGGGGAAAATGGAACCAAGTTGGAAAACACTCTTCAGGATATCATCCAGGAGAACTTCCCCAACCTAGTAGGGCAGGCCAACATTCAAATTCAGGAAATACAGAGAACATCACAAAGATACTCCTCGAGAAGAGCAACTCCAAGACACATAATTGCCAGATTCACCAAAGTTGAAATGAAGGAAAAAATCTTAAGGGCAGCCAGAGAGAAAGGTCGGGTTACCCACAAAGGGAAGCCCATCAGACTAACAGCAGATCTCTCGGCAGAAACTCTACAAGCCAGAAGAGAGTGGGGGCCAATATTCAACATTCTTAAAGAAAAGAATTTTCAACCCAGAATTTCATATCCAGCCAAACTAAGTTTCATCAGTGAAGGAGAAATAAAATCCTTTACAGGTAAGCAAATGCTTAGAGATTTTGCCACCACCAGGCCCGCCTTACAAGAGACCCTGAAGGAAGCCCTAAACATGGAAAGGAACAACTGGTACCAGCCATTGCAAAAACATGCCAAAATGTAAAGACCATCAAGGCTAGGAAGAAACTGCATCAACTAACGAGCAAAATCACCAGTTAATATCATAATGGCAGGATCAAGTTCACACATAACAATATTAACCTTAAATGTTAATGGACTAAATGCTCCAAGTAAAAGACACAGACTGGCAAACTGGATAAAGAGTCAAGACCCATCAGTCTGCTGTATTCAGGAGACCCATCTCACATGCAGAGACATACATAGGCTCAAAATAAAGGGATGGAGGAAGATCTACCAAGCAAATGGAGAACAAAAAAAAGCAGGGGTTGCAATCCTTGTCTCTGATAAAACAGACTTTAAACCATCGAAGATCAAAAGAGACAAAGAAGGCCATTACATAATGGTAAAGGGATCAATTCAACAGGAAGAGCTAACTATCCTAAATACATATGCACCCAATACAGGAGCACCCAGATTCATAAAGTAAGTCCTTAGAGACTTACAAAGGGACTTAGACTCCCATACAATAATAATGGGAGACTTCAATACTCCACTGTCAACATTAGACAGATCAACGAGACAGAAAGTTCACAAGGATATCCAGGAATTGAACTCATCTCTGCACCAAGCGGACCTAATAGACATCTATAGAACTCTCCACCCCAAATCAACAGAATATACATTCTTCTCAGCACCACATCGCACTTATTCCAAAATTGACCACATAATTGGAAGTAAAGCACTCCTCAGCAAATGTAAAAGAACAGAAATTATAACAAACTGTCTCTCAGACCACAGTGCAATCAAACTAGAACTCAGGACTAAGAAACCCACTCAAAACCTCTCAACTACATGGAAACTGAACAACCTGCTCCTGAATGAATACTGGGTACATAATGAAATGAAGGCAGAAATAAAGATGTTCTTTGAAACCAATGAGAACAAAGATACAACATACCAGAATCTCTGGGACACATTTAAAGCAGTGTGTAGAGGGAAATTTATAGCACTAAATGCCCACAAGAGAAAGCAGGAAAGATCTAAAATTGACACTCTAACATCAAAATTAAAAGAACTAGAGAGGCAAGAGCAAACACATTCAAAAGCTAGCAGAAGGTAAGAAATAACTAAGATCAGAGCAGAACTGAAGGAGATAGAGACACAAAAAACCCTCCAAAAAATCAATGAATCCAGGAGTTGGTTTTTTGAAAAGATCAACAAAATTGACAGACCACTAGCAAGACTAATAAAGAACAAAAGAGAGAGGAATCAAATAGATGCAATAAAAAATGATAAAGAGGATATCACCACCGACCCCACAGAAATACAAACTACCATCAGAGAATACTATAAACACCTCTACGCAAATCAACTAGAAAATCTAGAAGAAATGGATAATTTCCTGGACACTGACACTCTCCCAAGACTAAACCAGGAAGAAGTTGAATCCCTGAATAGACCAATAGCAGGCTCTGAAATTGAGGCAACAATTAATAGCCTACCCACCAAAAAAAGTCCAGGACCAGATGGATTCACAGCTGAATTCTACCAGAGGTACAAGGAGGAGCTGGTACCATTCCTTCTGAAACTATTCCAATCAATAGAAAAAGAGGGAATCCTCCCTAACTCATTTTATGAAGCCAACATCATCCTGATACCAAAGCCTGGCAGAGACACAACAAAAAAAGAGAATTTTAGACCAATATCCCTGAAGAACATCGATGCAATAATCCTCAATAAAATACTGGCAAACCGGATTCAGCAGCACATCAAAAAGCTTATCCACCATGATCAAGTGGGCTGCATCCCTGGGATGCAAGGCTGGTTCAACATTTGCAAATCAATAAACATAATCCAGTATATAAACAGAACCAAAGTCAAGAACCACATGATTATCTCAATAGATGCAGAAAAGGCTTTTGACAAAATTCAACAGCCCTTCATGCTAAAAACGCTCAATAAATTCGGTATTGATGGAACGTACCTCAAAATAATAAGAGCTATTTATGACAAACCCACAGCTAATATCATACTGAATGGGCAAAAACTGGAAAAATTCCCTTTGAAAACTGGTACAAGACAGGGATGCCCTCTCTCACCACTCCTATTCAACATAGTGTTGGAAGTTCTGGCTAGGGCAATCAGGCAAGAGAAAGAAATCAAGGGTATTCAGTTAGGAAAAGAAGAAGTCAAATTGTCCCTGTTTGCAGATGACATGATTGTATATTTAGAAAACCCCATCGTCTTAGCCCAAAATCTCCTTAAGCTGATAAGCAACTTCGGCAAAGTCTTAGGATACAAAATTAATGTGCAAAAATCACAAGCATTCTTATACACCAGTAACAGACAAGCAGAGAGCCAATTCAGGAATGAACTTCCATTCACAATTGCTTCAAGGAGAATAAAATACCTAGGAATCCAGCTTACAAGGGATGTAAAGGACCTCTTCAAGGAGAACTACAAACCACTGCTCAGTGAAATCAAAGAGAACACAAACAAATGGAAGAACATACCATGCTCATGGATAGGAAGAATCAATATCGTGAAAATGGCCATACTGCCCAAGGTTATTTATAGATTCAATGCCATCCCCATCAAGCTACCAATGAGTTTCTTCACAGAATTGGAAAAAACGGCTTTAAAGTTCATATGGAACCAAAAAAGAGCCCGCATTGCCAAGACAATCCTAAGTCAAAAGGACAAAGCTGGAAGCGTCACGCTACCTGACTTCAAACTATACTACAAGGCTACAGTCACCAAAACAGCATGGTACTGATACCAAAACAGAGATATAGACCAATGGAACAGAACAGAGTCCTCAGAAATAATACCACACATCTACAGCCATCTGATCTTTGACAAACCTGAGAGAAACAAGAAATGGGGAAAGGATTCCCTATTTAATAAATGGTGCTGGGAAAATTGGCTAGCCAGAAGTAGAAAGCTGAAACTGGATCCTTTCCTTACTCCTTATACAAAGATTAATTCAAGATGGATTAGAGACTTAAATGTTAGACCTAATACCATAAAAACCCTAGAAGAAAATCTAGGTAGTACCATTCAGGACATAGGCATGGGCAAGGACTTCATGTCTAAAACACCAAAAGCAACGGCAGCAAAAGCCAAAATTGACAAATGGGATCTAATTAAAACTAAAGAGGTTCTGCACAGCAAAAGAAACTACCATCAGAGTGAACAGGCAACCTACAGAATGGGAGAAAATTTTTGCAATCTACTCATCTGACAAAGGGCTAATATCCAGAATCTACAAAGAACTCAAACAAATATACAAGAAAAAAACAAACAACCCCATCAAAAAGTGGGGAAAGTATATGAACAGATATTTCTCAAAAGAAGACATTCATACAGCCAACAGACACATGAAAAAATGCTCATCATCACTCACCATCAGAGAAATGCAAATCAAAACCACAATGAGATACCATCTCACACCAGTTAGAACAGCAATCATTAAAAAGTCAGGAAACAACAGTTGTTGGAGAGGATGTGGAGAAATAGGAACACTTTTACACTGTTGGTGGGATTGTAAACTAGTTCAACCATTATGGAAAACAGTATGGCAATTCCTCAAGGATCTGGAACTAGATGTACCATATGACCCAGCCATCGCACTACTGGGTATATACCCAAAGGATTATAAATTATTCTACTACAAAGACACATGCACACATATGTTTATTGCAGCACTATTCACAATAGCAAAGACTTGGAATCAACCCAAATGTCCATCTGTGACAGACTGGATTAAGAAAATGTGGCACATATACACCATGGAATACTATGCAGCCATAAAAAAGGATGAGTTTGCGTCCTTTGTAGGGACATGGATGCAGCTGGAAACCATCACTCTTAGCAAACTATCACAAGAAGAGAAAACCAAACACCGCATGTTCTCACTCATAGGTGGGAACTGAACAATGAGATCACTTGGACTCGGGAAGGGGAACATCACACACTGGGGCCTATCATGGGGGGGGAGGGGGGAGGGATTGCATTGGGGAGTTATACATGATATAAATGATGAATTGATGGGTGCTGACGAGTTGATGGGTGCAGCACACCAACATGGCACAAATATACATATGTAACAAACCTGCACGTTATGCACATGTACCCTAGAACTTAAAGTATAATAAAAAAATGGAAAAAAAAGGAAACAAAATATTACATTAATAATTTGCATATGAAGTACATGTTGAAATGATAATACGTTGGCTATACTGGGTTAAATAAAATATATTTTTGATATTAATGTCATCTGTTTTTTTTTTTTTCTTTTAGCTTCGCTACTAAAAAAGTTTCAAGTTACATATGTGGCTTGCACTTGTGGCTTGAAGTATATGAATTATATTTTTATTAGATAGTGGTATACTAATTTATAATGGAAACAAACCATAGACTATGACTGCACATACTGTGTGAGAAGGATGTTGTATTAGGTAGGATTCTCTAGAGGGATGGAACTAATATGATATATATACATATGATATTTTCATATATATACATATAATCATATATGATTTTATATATATACTATTATATATGATTTTATATATATATATATGTAAAGGAGTTTATTAAAGATAATTGACTCACACAATCACAAGATAAAGTCCCACAATAGGCAGCTTGCAAACTGAGGAGCAAGGAAGCCAGTCTGAATCCCAAAACCTCAGAGTAGGGAAGCCTACAGTGCAGCCTTCAGTCTGTGGCTGAAGGCCTGAGAGCCCCTGGTAAATCACTGGTGTAAGTCCAAGAGTCCAAAAGCTGAAGAATTTGGAGTCTGATGTTCAAGGGCAGGAAGCATCCAGCATGGGAGAAAGATGTAGACTGGGAGATTAAGCCAGTCTAGTCTTTGAACATTCTTCTGCGTGCTTTCATTCTGGCCATGCTAGGAGCTGATTAGATTGTGCCCACCCAGATTGAGGGTGAGTCTGCCTTTCCCAGTCCACTGACACAATTGTTAATCTCCTTTGCCAACACCCTCACAGACACACCCAGGATCAATACCTTATATCCTTCAATCCAATCAAGTTGACACTAAATATTAACCATCACAGACTTTATATGAGATTTTCTGTAGGATATGAAGCATTATAATATAGCAGTTGAGTTCATGAGAGCTGGAGTACATACTTCTGTATTTACTCCTGACTCCAGTATACATGAGTATGTGACCTTGGGTAAAACATTCAATGTCTTTGGGCCTCTTTTTTGTAATCTCAAAAGTAGTATTGATAATAATACCTTCTTCACAGGGTGATTAATACAGATAAAACATTTAGAACAGTGTTTTACATGCCTGGCACATAGTCATAATTCAATAAATATTAGCTTTCATTATTAATATTATTAGGGAGGGAAGACAATGAAAATGTGCAGTGTGCCCTTCTAGATTTTGTTTTATTTTATTTATGTCTTTATAACTTCATGAGGACAGGGACTATTTTTGTTTTGTTCTCTTCTTTACATGCAATAGATAATACAACGTGTGGTAGGAACATATTTAATAAATGTTGAATAAATGAGTAATGAGCAAAGAATTAATTAATGGACAGTACAAATAAACCCATTTTAGAGAAGGGATAATTGAGGTTTATGAAATTTCAGAGGTTAAAAACGTTGAATGAAGTCACACGTAATTCATAGATGTTAGAACCAACATTTAAATCCAAATTTACATGAACACACACAATCCATGAATTCAAGGAACATTCTGTTGAGTTAGAGAAATAAAATGTATTTTAAATAAATAAAAAGCAACATTAATACTACCAGCCCATAAACGATGTTATTTAAATAACCTGATCAATGCTTACTAGGGAAGTTGAGTGTAGGAAGACTTCACATCTAGCATGGGTGGGCAGGAAGAGCTCAGAAGAGATGGGATGGAAGCCAGATCCCTTGAGAAGCCTCGAGCTTGATTTGGTGGGTGCTTGGTTTGAGGAAAGGGACCACTCCTTGCAAACAAAACAGACTGAGCACAAATGTGAAGGCTGGAATCCCTAAGGAAGGATTTGAAGCTCTGAAATGGCTCTCTTTTCCTGGAGAAGAGAGTACATGTAAATGTACTAAATAAGATTTAGGCAGAAACAGACTTGGGATTAGATCTTAGACTTTGAATGAAGAACAGACTAAGGAGTTAGAAGTGTATCAAGCAAATACTGGAATATCACTATTTTCTTCTTTTGAGTATAGTCAACACGTAATAGTAGCAATGTAGAGAAAGAAGTAGGAGAAAAGAGATATTGGAGGTGGGGAAATAATTGAAAAGACTTGAAAAATCCAGCCATGAGGTAGTAAAGGTAAGTATTAGGGATTCAGAAATAGGAATGGAAAGAAAGGGAGCAATTTCAGAGATGCTGAGGACGGTGTTCCAGCTTCAAGGATTTAATCTGAATGATTAGTCACTAAAAGTAAAATATGTGACCCAATTAAAGGACAATTAAGTCTCAAAACGTATGCTGTAAGTAGAATGGGATTTCAATTCTTTTTATTCTTCTAGGATTTTTTAAATGTATTCATTCTTTTTCTTCTCCTATCTTACATATAACCCACAACTGGTCTGTCACACGGTAGCCATATTACTCAAAAATGCCTAATAAACTGAATTCCTCCCTTTATTCCTATGTTTTACCACAAGCTTTTCTGTTATTTTATGTAATTGTTTTTATCACTGGAGTTAATTTAAGAGCTCCTGTGGTGGCTAAGAGTATTCATTCACAATTCCTTTCTTCCCTTTCCTTCCTGTCTTGGCTTCCTGCAGGTAGAATATACCATCTCTCTTCCTCCAGCCCAGAAATCTCTGCCCTGACATCTAACATTTAATCTGTATTTTAAAAGATGACCAGCTGCTACTAAAATTGCTCACAATTAAGAAATTTTAATAAAAGTATTCACATTTTAGGTCTCAGCTTAGAAAATATATTGTGAAGCCTGCTCGAACTTTCCAAAGCTGTTTTTTAAATCTAATTTTACAGTTAATCTTCTTAGAATTCAATACTATAAATTGTCTATTTTTGACAATTCGTAATATTGTCTTTGTCTCTTCTAGCTGCTATAACAAAAGACCTGAGACTGGATGGTTTATAAAGAACAGAAACTATTAGCTTGCAGTTCTGAAGGCTGGGAAATCCAGGATTGAGGGGCCAGCATCTGTCAAGGAACTTCCTACTGAGTCTTCCTTTGGAGGGAGGCAGAAGAGCAAGAGAGGGCAAGAGGGAATGAATTCATTCCTACAATAATGGCATTAGCCCATTCATTAGAATGAAACCTTTATGATCGAAACACCTCTTAAAGTCCTTGTCTCCCAATACTTTAAAAATGGCAATTAAATTTCAACATAACTTTCGAAAGGGACAAACATTAAAACCATAGCAGTCTCTCTCATTGGTCTGCAACTTTTGAGGACAATGACGATGCCTTAATTATCTTTTCAGACCCAGTATCTAGAGCAATATTTAGTACTTTTAGCAAACTAAAATATAAATATGTTTTTATGTTTAAATAATAAAACAGAAATATATTTTTATATTTTTATATTCACTTAATAAACAGAAAAAATAAATGGCTAAAGCTGACATTTCTTTTTCAGTGCTTTTTGCTATGCTAGGTCCATATATGCATTCTAAACTTTCCACATAATTTTAGAAGTATTTTTTTTAAACTTCTGTCAAAAATTTTTAAAAGCCTGTTGAAATTTGATAAAGATTGAATTAAATTTATATATCAAATTGAGCAAAATTGATGACTTCCCCATATTGGGTCTTTCAGCTATCAACATATTCTACCTCTCCATTTCCCTCAGAAATGTCATATAATTTTCAATGTGAGGTTTAACATATCTTTT
The DNA here is from genome assembly GCF_007565055.1 of Rhinopithecus roxellana. Taxonomy (NCBI): domain Eukaryota; kingdom Metazoa; phylum Chordata; class Mammalia; order Primates; family Cercopithecidae; genus Rhinopithecus; species Rhinopithecus roxellana. The sequence continues at coordinate 12,695,731 of NC_044550.1, forward strand.
GTTAAATTTATAACTAAATATTATAGGTTTATTGCTTTTTGAAGTGATAATTTTTAGATTTCTTGTTTTTGTTTTTGATAGAGTATTAAACCACATTCAATTTTTCTATATTATCTGTCTTTCTTGTAATCGTACTAAACTTATTTTTAGCTCCAACAGTGTTTGTATTCTATGCATACCATCATGTTGTCTTTCTAAAGATATTTAATTATTCCTTTACTTTCTTTTGTTTTAATGTTTTTTTCCATTTCTTCAGTGCAGTGACTAAGTTTCCTAGCATATGCTAAATATAAGTGGACATCCTTGCCTTGGTCCCAAACATAAGAACGTATTTATTCTTTCAATACTAAGTATGATGAAGTACGGTATTGGCTGTCAGGTACATCTTCTGCATCTATGGCAGTTACGTGATTTTTCTCTTTTATTGTGGTAAATTACATTGATATTTTTGAAAGGTAAATTAACCCTACAGTACCACCTGAGACAAACCCCACTTAGTTATGATAATTATTCTTTTACTTGCTTGCTAGTTTTGATTTCATTGCCCAATATTGTGTGACGAGAAGGTTAGTCTAGAACCCAGTAACTTCATCATGACCAGATGCAGAAGTGGCCAAACCAACATCTTTAAAACTTCATGGGACTTGAATAATCTTGACAAGCTCATTGTAATGCTCAAGAAATGTCTCATAAGGTGAAGATTTAAATTAAATTGCAGAGCATATTATAATGTAATGAATGTACTCTGCATTAGAGCTTTCTGGGGTTGCCATAACGGTACTACAAACTGGGTGCCTTAAAGCAAGAAGAATTTATTCTCTCACAGTTTTGGAGCCCAGAGGTCTGAAATCAAGGTGTTAGCAAGGTTGATTCCTTCTGGAGGCCCTGAGGGAGACTCTGTTCCATTCGTCTTTCCTAGCTTCTGGTAGTTACTGGCAATCCTTGACTTTCTTGAGCTTGTGGAGACATTATTCCAATCCCAGCCTCCATTGTCACATGGTATTCTCCTTGTGTGTCCTAGTGTCCAATTTCCCTCTTTTTAAGGATACAAGGCATTGGATTAGGGCTCACCCTAATCCAGCATGACTTCTTCCCAACTTGATTATATCTACAAGGACCTTATTTTAAACTAAGGTCACATTCACTGGTTTCGGAGAGACACGGATTTTGAGGAGACAGTCCAGCACACACTTGAATTCCACATTTGATTATGCTGGTGTAGAACTAAGACCCTCTTCTGAAATAAAGCTTTTGATAAACTGTATTTTAAGGTTAAACTGCTCTGTGTGCTAACACAGAAGTGTTAACATAGGCAGAGTCTCATCTCTGCTGACATGAAATGTTCCTTTACTACATATGCTGTTGGGTCACTCAGGGACTCATAACTCTTGCTCATTCTTGCAGAGATATGCTTACATTTAGGTGGTGGTTCACAGGAGATTAGGACCTAAAACCAAGAGGAGCACTCTAGAATTTTACCTCATTCTAGAAGAGATTGACTTGGCTGAATGAAAGACTGAGTGAAATAGACAATTTCCATTTTTAAGATTGGATAACTCAGACCTTAAAAAATCTAGCCACACACAGAGACATACACACACACATATACATATACATGTGTGTGTGTGTGTGTATATATATAGTTTTGATTTCATTGATACGTATACATATATATGTATGTGTGTGTGTGTGTATGTTTTATTTATTACTAACTTTTATTTTCACATAAATACATTTTATTATGACTAAAGGGTAAGGTCATATTCTGCAGGTAGACAGTGATATCTCCTTTAAAAGACTGTACTTTTCCAGTCATTCACTGTGAAAAGAGACAGATACTAGAAGAAGAAATAAGGAATTGAAGTCAAATTCAAGACACAGATAAGGTGAAAACATCATCTTTTCTCTGTGTCGAGAATGTCCAAAGCTTGGACAATGATTTTAGAGGATCTTTAGGGCATTCCTGGTGTGGGATAAGCAGGCCACAAGCAAATGGCCTGACTAGAGAAGGTAGGGGAAGTGCTTTGTAACTAGGTAGGAAGGAACCTTGTAAGAAATACCAGGGGCATGAGCCACAGTCTGACAACTGTGACTTGCAAAATGCAACTTGAAAGTTACTCTGTTTTGTGATTCCCTTCTGTTCTCCTAGAGCTTTCAGTAAAACCCCAGTAAGTTAAAGTGTGTTATCAAATGTGCTGTAGGGAATTAATAGTCTGTATTTACAACCATCTGAGAGAGTAGACCCTCTGTCCGCCTCCCCTGCTGACTCCTGCCACCATTCACGATCAAAGTCAACTTAGTGCATAACAAATATTTGAACCAGAAACATGAACCCTACAGGAAATGACTCAGTGTATTAATGGTAGCCCTTGGATGGAGGAGAAATGAGGAGTGCAGAACCAGATGGCCACAGAGGAATACTAAGGACAAGAAAAGGAAACATACCTGAGACATCCCTAGCTTCCACCTGCCCATTCTCTGACTCCTGAACACACACACACACAAACACACACACACACACAGAGAGAGAGAGAGAGAGAGGAAGTGACATAGATCATAGATAAACAGAATGAGGTCTACTAGTATGGGCTATTAAAGGGTAGTAAGGAGATGATTTGGGGTTTAACTGTTAATACAATCTAACTTGTAGCAACCAGCCACTCATCTGGGGAGGCCTTCCTGAGAATGTTAAAGTATCATATTGAAAAAAGAAAATGGAAAAGTGAAAGGTGAGTTAGTGAAAATACACCTAGCACACTAGTCAGCTTCATGAGTCTGGTTTATTTATAACACGGCTGGGCCCTTTCTATTGCCCATGGCTGGGATGTTAGTCTATGGTAGGAAGGTTGACTTGGACAATAGGACACATGAATGGTCTTTCAACTTTCTTCTCAATCTGAAAAATCACACTTTCAGGGTCATACTATTTTCTCTTCTGTTAATGCAAACCATAATAATTCCAATTTTTTTCCTAAAGAAGTCTTAACATACTTCTGAAGATCTGAACAGAGGAGAAAAGTATGACTGAGGCTATCTGTCACTGTTTTGAATAGAATCATTCACCTGAAGAAGCTGAGGAACACATTTGTTTTTCTTTTTCTATTTTTAGTTGATTTTTTTATAATTTTCTTTTTTGCTGCCTTCTTGTTTAAAAGTTAAAATCATGTGTTCTCAAGGATGCCTTTGCTATATGTGTTGAGATGTTATGTATTTTCCCATTTTTGTTATGCTGGCAAAAGAAACAATGACTTCTCAGGATTTCTATGATACAACAGCACTGTTGGGATATCAAAATACCATCAATCCTACCCCAACTATTACTACCTCACACAGTGTTTTAAAACACAGACCTCGGCCGGGCGCGGTGGCTCAAGCCTGTAATCCCAGCACTTTGGGAGGCCGAGTCGGGCGGATCACGAGGTCAGGAGATCGAGACCATCCTGGCTAACACGGTGAAACCCCGTCTCTACTAAAAACTACAAAAAACTAGCCGGGCGACGTGGCGGCGCCTGTAGTCCCAGCTACCCGGGAGGCTGAGACAGGAGAATGGCGTGAACCCAGGAGGCGGAGCTTGCAGTGAGCTGAGATCCGGCCACAGCACTCCAGCCTGGGTGACAGAGCGAGACTCCGTCTCAAAAAAAAAAAAAAAAAAAAAAAAAAAAAAAAAAAAAAAAAAAACACAGACCTCTACAATTTTCTTAAGGATCTCCAGACCTAAGTTCCTTTAGTTGTATAACCTGCTCAAGTGTTTCATAATTTTATTGGACTGTACCTTTCCTAAATTCTGCTCTAGCTACTTTAGTTTGCTATTTTCTTCACTACCATAATTCCCCAAACTGTAACTCCTCAGATTTTTAAAAGGTGTCATTAAAGCATCTTGTTCTTCCATATGTAAGAAACTATGTATATATTAACTGTATGTCCCTGTCACTATGCTATGACTTTGGAGAATATAAATGAATCCTTATTCTATTTTCCTTAAAATTTTTTATGAAATGGTATTTCAATACATCAAACTATATATCAAAGTAATAGAAAATAAAGTCATGTGTATATATATATATTTGGAGTCAAGAAGATTTGGTAGAATTTAAATAAAAGGCTGCAGGGAAAAGCAAACAACTTGTGAAATAAGACTCAGAGGCTATAATATGAGTATGGTGTTTGCTGGGGACTGTCAAGAGACTCTCCTGGCTAGAATTAAACTGGCAAAACCAGTATGATAATTAAAGACACACTCAAGGAAGGTCTGGAATACCTGAATGAGGAGGTTAGATTTAGGAATAGCATTGCTAAATGTGCTTAATCCATTTTCACTACATTTTGTGGCTTTGAAGTATCAGGAAAATTAGAAGTCCAAAGCTACTTTAAGCAGTTAAATGGAAAAATGATACATTCAAACAGTTGCTAAATAAATTATGTAAGTGTAGTTGAAGTAATTACTATTCTCTTGGGTGAACTGACTTTTTAAAGCAGTTCAGAAATTCAATGATACGGGACATAAATGGAGAAACAGTGAAAAAGGAAGAAGAAACCAACAAAATGCTTCCTCTATGTATTGGGAAGTAGAAAGTTGCTGGGCCCATTATATCTTGTATAATGCTACTAGAAATAAGTAGCAGATCAGGCTTGAGAATGCAATTATTACTGAAATTTTAAATAGATGCTTAATATAAACTGCAATAAATAAACTGAAAAGGTACAGAAGCCTTTCAAAGAAGGGAGAAAGTTTTTTTAAAAACAGCAATTACTTAAAGATTCAAAAGTCTAAAATAAGTTAGGCTTATTAAATTAAATGAGGACCTTTAATGAGGACTTAAGAGACATTTTTAAAACCCATTTAGCATTCTAGAGTATTCCTGCTAAATGGCCTTTGAGCTATCTTGAATAATTTATAATAGCCTTTGGCAAGTTATCCTTAACTACTCACAAGGTTCACTATAAGTGGTAAAGAGGCCCAGATAATAGAGTGCCCTATATAAAATTAAGGAGAGAGATTACAAGTGGTGCTGATCAAACTCATCCCACTAGTATTCTACTCTAGGCCACATGTTAAAGGAGTTTAAGAATGGAACATTTTTCTTAAGAGAAGCTACAGGAATGGGGTGATCTTAATAACTTTTCTTAGACACATATAAGTTGGTGCAAAACCTCTTTCTGTGGCTTGGATTGTTCTGAGTGTAGCAATTAAAGGAGGTTGAGTTGGGTATTATGTACTACGGAATTATGTGAGCAAAGGAGATATATATTCCACTAGCCTCCACCCCTTTTATAGAGCATTCACACTGTGGCTTCTCTGCAGTAGAAATTACCCAGCTCCTGACTGAGCAATATGCTCTGAGCCTTTTATTTTAGAAATCTGAAGGTGGAGTAACGATATCTTATTTACAGAAAGACCTAGGCAAAGGTATGAGAAGCGAATACAAATGTGTTTAATTGTTTTAATTTACTATCTTGGTCCATTTGGGACTGCTATAACAAAATGCCATAAAGTGGGTAGCTTATAAAAGACAGAAATTTATTTCTCACAGTTCTGGAGGCTGGATAGTCCAATATTGAGGTGCTAGCATGGTTAGTATCCTTAGAGAGCCCATTTTCCAGTTCATAGATGATGGCTTCTGTCTATTTCCTCCCATGGTGGAAGGGAAAGGCAGCTCTCAGGGGCTTCTTTTATGACAGCACTAATCTCATACATGAGAGCTCTGCCCTCATGACCTAGATGTCTCCTAAAGACCTCGCTAACACCATAAAGATAATTAGATTTCAACATTAGAATTTGGGCAGAGGGGAGCAGATCATTTGAGTCCAGGAGTTCCAGAACAGCCTAGGTAACATGGCAAAACCCCATCTCTACATTAAAAAACAATTAGCCAGGCATGGTGATGTGCGCCTGTGATCCCAATTACTCAGGAGTTTGGGGCAGGAGGATCTCTTGAGCCCAGGAGGCAAAAGTTGCAGTGAGCTGAGCTGTTGCTGTTACAGGAAAGGGACCCCTATCTAGACCCCAATTGAGGGTTCTTGGATCTTGTGCAAGAAAGAATTCAGGGCGAGTGTGTAAAGAGAAAGCAACTTTATTAAGAAAGCAGAGGAGGCCGGGCGCGGTGGCTCAAGCCTGTAATCCCAGCACTTTGGGAGGCCGAGACGGGCGGATCACGAGGTCAGGAGATCAAGACCATCCTGGCTAACACGGTGAAACCCCGTCTCTACTAAAAATACAAAAACTAGCTGGGCGAGGTGGTGGGCGCCTGTAGTCCCAGCTACTCGGGAGGCTGAGGCAGGAGAATGGCGTGAACCCGGGAGGCGGAGCTTGCAGTGAGCTGAGATCTGGCCACTGCACTCCAGTCCGGGCGACAGAGCGAGACTCCGCCTCAAAAAAAAAAAAAAAAGAAAAAGAAAGCAGAGGAATGAAAGAATGGCTACTCCATAGACAGAGCAGCCCCGAGGGCTGCTGGTTACCCATTTTTATGGTTATTTCTTGATGATATGCTAAATAAGGGGTGGATTATTCATGTCTCCCCTTTTTAGATCATATACAGTAACGTCCTGACATTGCCATGGCATTTGTAAACTGTCATGGCTCTAATGGAAGTGTAGCCGTGAGGACGAACAGAGGTCACTCTCATCGCCATCTTGGCTTTGGTAGGTTTTAGCCAGCTTCTTTACTGCAACCTGTTTTATCAGCAAGGTTCTTATGACCTGTATTTTGTGCCAACCTCCTATCTCAGCCTGTGACTTAGAATGCCTTAACCACCTGGGAATGCAGCCCAGTAGGTGTCGGCCTTATTTTATCCAGCCCCTATTCAAGATGGAGCTGCCCTGATTCAAACACCTCTGACAGTGCGTCTGCACTTCGGCCTTTGTGACAGAGTAAAAGCCTGTCTCAAAAAAAAAAAAAAAAAAACCGTATTTGGGAAAGACACAAATATTCAGACCACAGCTCTCACGTAAGTGGAAAACAATACAATCTGGCCTCCTCAGTGCCTCAGAGTGAATTCCTAGATTACCTTGGAACATGTCTCGGTTTAGAGAAGAGCCATTTAAATGACCCCCTCTTTCTTTACTATTGTAAAGTGAGGGCCATCCATTGGCTAAGCTGGGTGTAAGGATATAACAGACCTAGGAGAATTAGCCTAGAGGCCTCTTACTCTCAAGCCTAAGGAATTGGTACATTGATTTACCTCAGAATCCCAGCACTTATCCAAGGAAAGAAATCCCAACCCAAACCCTTGAGAACAAAAATTAGGCAGATGAATTGAAATGGGTCAGAATGGTACAAATGAAGGCCCCATGGAAGAGAATGACAACAGCAACAACAAAATCCTGAAATTAAACATCACTGAGTTAAAAATATATTTATGTAAAGTAGATATTCCATTCATGATGAGGGTCGATTACTTATGGTCGTATTCAGGTGTTAATTCCATCACCACTAGAATGCAAGCAACATTAAGCCAGAAGTTTCTGTTGGCTTGGTTAATTGCTGTCTCCCTAGAACCTAGAACCTAGAACCTAGAACCTAGGGGAGCAACTTATATGTTGTTGAGGTGAGAAATTCCCTTGATCCAATAGTAGCCACTGAGAACACAGTGAGTCTGATTATGTCTATCTGTTTCTGTTATATGTTGCATCATTCTTTCCTACTGATGGTGTGGTTATGAGGACCAGAGTTGAGGAAGCAGCTTTAAAATGCCTAGAACTTGCTACATTAGAAAAACCTGGGGTAAATGTGCATGAACACAGCTATAACTTACCTGATCACCTAATGAGCAACAATAGATTATATCTGCATGTATCAGGTGGAGAATAGAAGAGCCAAGAATGGATCACCAATGGGTGGCCAGTTTAATTTCATTGGAATATTGGATAGTTTAAGAACATTGAATGGCTCAGGTATACATAGTGCCTACTTGGTCTTTACATCCATTTTATGAATTACTCATACATATTCACTCTTCTTGCTTTTTGTCTAAATGTGTATGCAAATTAATTGCTCCTGTAGTTAGTTTCATCTATTCTTCTTATATATTTGTTTCTTTTATTTCTAGAGCAGAATGGAATATTCATAAAAAATACAGTGAGCACATCACATACAAAGTAGGCACTCTGTAAACATTTGTTGAAAGAATTAATGAATACATGAAGGATTGGTCTTGGCATAGCATATGGCATCTAACAGAAGATTCCTTGGGCCCAGTCACTCTTGCAGAATTATTAGGCTTCAGTAAAATGGCTGAGTATGGAAACTTAAGATAAAAAGAATTGAATCACATAATAAGGCATGCCATGGTCACCTGAACCCATGAAGGTCTTCCCAGTTGTAAGCATTGTCTTTTACATCTGCAATATCACTTCAAAAGTGATAATATAAAGGAAGCACCATATTGGTGGACTGATGAGATTCCAGTTATGTTTCCAAAGGCCTGTCAAAGAAGATTTTTTTTATTGTAGAATGCTAAGGTGCAGACAATTTTAGGCAAAAAGAGAAGAAGCCGGACTTCCTGCAGTCATAGTATGTACAAGTAAAGTAATTAATTAGACAAATGTAAAAGCTGTATCTGCATTTGCATTCCAAGTTGGTGTACTGGGTTATAGACATTACAGTAGGAAATCCAACATTTCTCTGGTCAGTTTTCACTGACCAGTTTAATGTTATTTCTGATCCATCATGTATTTTGTAGTTAAAACATATTCATTCTCTGAACCAGGGAACAGAGATTGAAAATTACTTAATTTTCTCATCCCAATATCTAAAAAAGCAACTAAAAATGACTTTAATAATAAATATCTGATACAGATTCTTTATTGTTTCCATGTGTTCATTTGTCAAAGTAAACCTATGCATTAACATGGGTATATGTAAAATAGCAATGAGTGTTATGTTCCTGTTATTTTCATATACATTTATACTTAAAGAAACACTAGCTGGCAATCCCAGCACTTTGGGAGGCCGAGGCGGGCAGATCATGAGGTCAGGAGATCGAGACCATCCTGGCTAACACGGTGAAACAACGTCTCCACTAAAAATACAAAAATAAATTAGCCGGACGTGGTGGCGGGCACCTGTAGTCCCTGCTACTCGGGAGGCTGAGGCAGGAGAATAGTGTGAACGTGGGAGGCAGAGCTTGCAGTGAGCCAAGATGGTGCCACTGCACTCCAGCCTGGGCGACAAAGTGACTAAAACAAACAAACAAACAAAAAACACTAGCTGGAATACTTATGCTACCCTAATGTAGCAACCATATAAAGACGAGACCTGACTTGGAATCTATGAGATTTTTCTAAATCTCAACAGTTTTTTACTGACACTGTAACACCTGATTTGAAAGGCTATGGAGAAATATTTTAAGTTCTTGAGCAATAAGAAAAAGTATTTGTGGAATTTGTAGAAAGGACAGTCTATGAAGAATGCTGTGAAGATGAGGAGATTTGCAGTTATCAGCAAAGTATTTCCTATTGCTGGAGACCAATGGAAAAGTGACTAGAAGGAAGGGTGTGAAAGCATGGTCTCCTCAAGACTGTTCAAGGGAAGAATCAAGCAGCTGGGGCCAAGCTGGATATAGGAGGAGGTATAAAAAATGACTTGCTAGTTGATTTAAAAAAAAAAAAAAAAAAAGATAACTTTTGAGAAAATGGGTTAACCAGTAATGATTTGCTTAGTTTACAAAGAGAGGCAAGTTGAAAGAATTTTGTTATTTTTTTCTAAGCCCTTTCCAGTTCTTTTCTTTTAGGTTTAAATGACAAATTTTCACCAGATGTGATGGCTCACTCCTGTAACCAAGACATCAAGGTGGCAGGATCTCCTGAGCCCAGCACATCTAGACCAGCCTGGGCAATGTAGTGAGATCCCATATCTACATAAATAAATAAATACTGTAAAAAGACAAATGTTATCAAAGATGGTTTAAGCATAAATGGACACAATGCTTAGAAGACAAGGATGCTGTGCTTTGGAGTTTCAACACGCTTTATTCTGCTGTACTGTTAGTTTTTAGGATTGTTACTTTTACCTGTGCCATATTGCTGATGTACATTTTTAACTTTTGTTGCTTCTATCAATCCTTGTCAATTCTGAAGAAATTCTTCATTTCTAGAGACTTAACTATGGTAAAAAAATCAACTGACAAGCACCTAGTACATTGCACCCTGTGGGCCTTCAATAAGCACTTGTTTTCGAACTGCCTGGCTGAAAGTGTCTTCAGGAACATAGGCAATAAACCCAACTGCCTTAAAAATAACAGATGGTGGTATCTAGTAGGCGTTCCCCCTGACGTCTTGTTAAATATACAACTGATGTCAGGAGACATTTGCATCTTGTTGCCTATTCAAAGCAAGTAATACTTCAGTCATTTGCCAACATATGTACGTATGTGGGAGAGAATGAACTCTAGTCACATTGATTCCTAAGCGCCAGAGACCTGTATAATGATTAGGAAAGGTCAGCCACAAAGAGGGAGTAGTTGACAGTTGCAATCTGAATTGCAAAAGAGATGGAAAGCCAAAAGGATAAGATGATGTGAGGTTAAAACAAACTTCAATAGTTTGAATTGATGAGTCGATCACTCAGTCTTTAGGAATGTATGATGAGAAAGTGAGGAAAATTGGAAAGATGAAAGCAGGTACATGTAAAAATTGTGGCATACATATTCCTGCCAGTTATCTTGCCAAGGCACAAGTCTGATCATTTTATTTCTTTGCTTAAAACCCTATAATTAACAAGAAAATAAATTGGACATGAATAATAAATTTGAGGGTGGATGAAGCCTCCTAAACAATAGAAGAAAGAACAATAGACTTAACTTCACAAATCTTTAAATTTTCCTACATATAAAATAAAGCTCAACTAAAAAATGAGGAATGTATTTTCAGATACTCAGTGTTGACTTGTTAATGCATAAAATGCTTCTAGAAATAAGAAAATCGTTAAACACTAACACAGAAATGAGCAAATCGTATAACGATATAATTCTCAAAGTAGAAAATATGTGTAACTCACAACCTTTCTCTTTTTCAAAAAAGTTCAAGAGTATTTCTAATCAGAAGAATATAAATTAATGCATTTTTACCTACCAAATTAAAAAAAGATTGCTTTAAAAATAAGAGTACATAATATTATTTTAATAATAATATTTTCTAGTAGAACAAAATGAACAAGGTTTTTAATAATCAGAGTACTAATGTTTTAAAATTTTAGTTCCTCACCTTTGCCTCTTAGCAAGTCATACAAGTTCCTCTATGGTGGAGACCCCATCCCACTCCAGATCATCTCCAACCATCTCCCTTCCAAGTTATTGTCCAGCTAACGTGGAATGTGCAGTTCCCCAAATGTCATGGTTTTTCACATGTCTGTGACAGAGGCAGCCATACTAGAATGTGTTGTGGGCTTGTTTACCCGACAAATTCCTATTAAAGCCCCTCCCTCAACACACTCCACTCTCTTTAAATCTTTGCAACAGCACTCCCATTTTCCACTTCCTTCTACTGCCTCAACCCTTCTGCTTCTTGATCATGTTCCTTTTATTTCATATTTTATACCTCATTTTAATAATTGATTTATGTATTCATCTTCACTTAATTAAATTATAGGTTTCTTGAGAATAGGTGTAGTGTTTTATTTTTTTTTATTTTTTTTATTTTTTTTATTTTTTATTTTTTATTTTTTTAATTTTTTTTATTATACTTTAAGTTCTAGGGTACATGTGCATAACGTGCAGGTTTGTTACATATGTATACTTATGCCATGTTGGTGTGCTGCACCCATCAACTCGTCAGCACCCATCAATTCATCATTTATATCATGCATAACTCCCCAGTGCAATCCCTCCCTCCTCCCCCCTCCCCCCTCCCCATGATAGGCCCCAGTGCGTGATGTTCCCCTTCCCGAGTCCAAGTGATCTCATTGTTCAGTTCCCACCTATGAGTGAGAACATGCGGTGTTTGGTTTTCTGTTCTTGTGATAGTTTGCTAAGAATGATGGTTTCCAGCTGCATCCATGTCCCTACAAAGGACGCAAACTCATCCTTTTTTATGGCTGCATAGTATTCCATGGTGTATATGTGCCACATTTTCTTAATCCAGTCTGTCACAGATGGACATTTGGGTTGATTCCAAGTCTTTGCTATTGTGAATAGTGCCGCAATAAACATACGTGTACATGTGTCTTTGTAGTAGAATAATTTATAATCCTTTGGGTATATACCCAGTAGTGGGATGGCTGGGTCATATGGTACATCTAGTTCTAGATCCTTGAGGAATTGCCATACTGTTTTCCATAATGGTTGAACTAGTTTACAATCCCACCAACAGTGTAAAAGTGTTCCTAAGAATAGGTGTAGTGTTTTAATTATCTCTATATCCCAAGTTTCTACCACAGAGCCTGACAGAAGAAACTGTTTGCTGATACGAGTTGAATTAAAACTTTAACATCAGTATGCTGCAGTGAACACATATCTTTAAACCATCATTGTATGCACACACACACACATACATACATACACGTTTTCTCTGTAGGTGCCTACTTTAAATATTTTGTTAAACTGGAGGTTTTATATATGCAATTTCCACCAGAGTTTATGAAAACATAAAACTTCTATTATTTAATTACTTTAGTTCACCAAAGTAAATCCTCAAAGCTCAAGAAATCTCATGGCTTAATTTCTTTCACTCTGGAACTGCCATCAGGGAAGCATAATATAAACAGACTTAATGGCTAACTAAATAGTGCTGCAATAAAAACCCAATACTTAATACCCTAGTTTGCTTCCCTAGGCTTCATGACTTGTTCAAATATCAAGGAGGCATGCTCAGTTATTTTCACCCAAAGTTTCTTTCACTTATCCCAGAATTTTTTTTTTTTTTCTGCTAGAAAAACAGTATTTTTCTTGTAGTATAGTTTGAAGTCAGGTAGCGTGACGCATCCAGCTTTGTTCTTTTGGCTTAGGATTGTTTGGGCAATGCGGGCTCTTTTTTGCATTCATATGAACTTTAAAGCAGTTTTTTCCAATTCTGTGAAGAAGGTCATTGGTAGCTCCATGGGGATGGCATTGAATATATAAATTACCTAGGGGAGTATGGCCATTTTCACAATATTGATTCTTCCTATCCATGAGCATGGAATGTTCTTCCATTTGTTTGTGTCCTCTTTGATTTCACTGAGCAGTGGTTTGTAGTTCTCCTTGAAGAGGTCCTTCACATCCCTTGTACGTTGGATTCCTAGGTATTTTATTCTCTTTGAAGCAATTGTGAATGGGAGTTCACTCATGATTTGGCTCTCTGTTTGTCTGTTTTTGGTGTATAGGAATGCTTGTGATTTTTGCACGTTGATTTTGTATCCTGAGACTTTGCTGAAGTTGCTTATCAGCTTAAGGAGATTTGGGGCTGAGATGATGGGGTTTTCTAAATATACAATCATGTCATCTGCAAACAGGGACAATATGACTTCCTCTTTTCATGATTGAATATCCTTTATTTCTTTCTCCTGCCTGATTGCCCTGGCCAGAACTTCCAACACTATGTTGAATAGGAGTGGTGAGAAAGGGCATCCTTGTCTTTTGTTAGTTTTCAAAGGGAATGCTTCCAGTTTTTGCCCATTCAGTATGATATTGGCTGTGGGTTTGTCATAAATAGCTCTTATTATTTTGAGATATGTCCAATCAATACCTAGTTTATTGAGCGTTTTTAGCGTGAAGGGCTGTTGAAATTTGTCGAAGGCCTTTTCTGCATTTATTGAGATAGTCATGTGGTTTTTGTCTTTGGTTCTGCTTATATGATGGATTATGTTTATTGATTTGCATATGTTGAACCAGCCTTGCATCCCAGGGATGAAGCCAACTTGATCACTAACCAAAACAGTACGGTGCTGGTACCAAAACAGAGACATAGACCAATGGCACAGAACAGAGCCCTCAGAAATAATTCCTCACATCTACAACCATCTGATCTTTGACAAACCTGACAAAAACAAGAAATGGGGAAAGGATTTCATATTTAATAAATGGTTCTGGGAAAACTGGCTAGCCATATGTAGAAAGCTGAAACTGGATCCCTTCCTTACACCTTATACAAAAATTAATTCAAGATGAATTAAAGACTTAAATGTTAGACCTAAAACCATAAAAACCCTAGAAGAAAACCTACGCAATACCATTCAGGACATAGGCATGGGCAACGACTTCATGACTAAAACACTAAAAGTAATGCCAACGAAAGGCAAAATTGACAATTGGGATTTAATTAAACTAAAGAGCTTCTGCACAGCAAAAGAAACTACCGTCAGAGTGAACAGGCAACCTATAGAACGAGGGAAAATTTTTATAGTCTACCCATCTTACAAAGGGCTAATATCCAGAACCTACAAAGAACTTAAACAAATTTACAAGAAAAAATCAAACAACCCCATCAAAAACTGGGCAAAGGATATGAACAGACACTTCTCAAAAGAAGACATCTATGCAGCCAACAGACACATGAAAATATGCTCATCATCACTGGCCATCAGAGAAATGCAAATCAAAACCACAATGAGATATCATCTCACACCAGTTAGAATGGCGATCATTGAAGTCAGGAAACAACAGGTGCTGGAGAACATGTGGAGAAATAGAAACACTTTTACACTGTTGGTGGGACTGTAAACTAGTTCAACCATTGGGGAAGACAGTGTGGTGATTCCTCAAGGATCTAGAACTAGAAATACCATTTGGCCTAGCCATCCCATTACTGAGTATATACCCAAAGGATTATATATCATGCTGCTATAAAGACATATGCACACGTATGTTTATTGTGGCACTACTCACTACAGCGAAGACTTGGAACAAACCCAAATGTCCATCAATGATAGAGTGGATTAAGGAAATGTGGGACATATACACCATGGAGTACTATGCAGCCATAAAAAAGGATGAGTTCATGTCCTCTGCAGGGACATGGATGAAGCTGGAAACCATCATTCTGAGCAAACTGTCACAAGGACAGAGAACCAAACACCGCATGTTCTCACTCATAAGTGGGAATTGAACAATGAGAACACTTGGACACAGGGTGGGGAATGTTACACACTGGGGCCTATCTTGGGGTGGGGAAGAGGGGAGGGATAGCATTAGGAAATATACCTAATGTAAATGACGAGTTAATGGGTGCAGCACACCAACATGGCACATGTATACATATGTAACAAGCCTGCACGTTGTGCACATGTACCCTAGAACTTAAAGTATAATTAAGAAAAAAAAAAGAAAAACTATTTTTTCCAATTTTATTTTAATTTCACAGGGTACAGGTACAGGTTTGTTACATGGGTATATCACATGATGCCAATGTTTGGATTACAAATGATCCTGTAACCTAGGTACTGAACATAGTACCCAATAGTTAGGGTTTCAACTCCTAATCTCCTCCTTCCACCACCATAGTCCTCAGTTTCTTTTGTTGTCATCTTTATGTCCATGAGTATCCAGTGTTTAGCTGCCACTTATAAATGAGAACATGCAATATTTGGTTTT